>NC_134049.1:5869832-6501250 GCF_965140245.1 Athene noctua
CTTTTGATGTTGTCCAATGCTAAACCAAAAGTTTTCATCTAGATAACTTTATAAAACTGAGTACACAGGGCATCACAGCTCTTTAGCGAGACTACGCTAAAAATCATCAGGGAGATTACAGCTCTGATAAATGAAATAAGTTGCTTATAATTTCACCAGGACTCGAGTCACTGATTAAACTTGTAGTTATTTTAACTTCAACCCCAGAGTTACTGATAATTCAAATTAATTTGGTGAGAATATGCCTTCCCCCATGAGTGACTGATGCCTGCTTTGATGGATTATTATTCTTTCCTTTCTTTGCGGGAGACTAACTATCTTGTGGTTTGCATAAGGTTGAACAGAATCTCAGCTAACTAAAACTGACAGTATATGGGTTCTCTAGTGCCAAAGGCTGTTGCTCTGATTATTTTAACAGAACGATGCTGAATTTCACTTATTTAGGATCTGGCATACATACAGTTGTTCTTTATAAAATGCTAGCAAGACCCTTGAAATTTTCCCACAAAGCATCTTCCAGAGAATTAGACTAATCATGAGAAAAGTTTAACGTTTATCGTGGTAAAAAACTTATTTTTAAAAAACGTCCACAATTTAAAGTTTTTAATTTTAACTGCAAGTACACATGTGGTCCGAAGGACAGAAATTATGTATGGACACTATTTTTGAGAGTCATCTACTTTCCTAGTGTTGACAGGAGACCTGGTAGTTTTTTACTGGGTTTGTGTGTATTTATGTGTGGTAAGTATGAAGGCTTAAATATCCCATATTTTTCAGAACTCTCCCTCTTTTAACTTTACATTTATTCAGGAATCAAGATTTTTGTGATAATGATGACAAAAGTGCAATAAATAGGCAAAGGCTGACAGTTTAAGAAGATAAAGCAGTAGTTTATTTTTATATCTCAAAACCAAACTTCTATGCTTTTGTATGCTGTGATTATCTTTTGTAGTAGACAAATACTACTGTTGAGTGCAGAGTCCATCTACCTCAGAGGCTTTATTCTTCCTTTGGAAGCCAGATTTAAAATCCTGTATTTGCTGTTAGACATTTCTATTGAGCCAGTGAGCTGAAGCCTGACTGTATTTGCTAACAGGGGGTAAATTTTCTCTTGTATTAAGTTAAAGCATTTGGACACTATGGGAAATAAGAAAATAAAAATATTTTCTTATCTTTATGGACCCAATCCCAAGTAAAACTAGCTCATACTTTCTCCACACTGAAAATATACCACTTCTAAAATAAGAAATGGATCTGGAACATCTTAGGAAACAACACAGAATCCAGCCATTACTCTGCACAATGCAGTTTTGAGAACATTTTTTGTGATTTATTAAAAAAAACTCCAAGCAAACTTCTATCTCTACCATAGCAGCTTGAAAATAAACATCTTGTCAGCATCTTAAGCCACTGCAAAAGTCTTAAAGTCTTAAGCTTAAGAGGCTAGAAATGATGTCAGTTATTAAAAATTGAGAAGTCCCCAGCTTTGGACCTACTTTGTAAATTGATCTTTGAGCCTGCTCAGCACTGAGTACACTTGCAATGGTTTTTGGCACTAAGATTATTTGTTAATTTTGAAAAAGATCCCCTAGTAGGCACAGAAAGTGATTCAATCTAATAACAAGGAATATATTCAAAATATTCTTTAAAATCTTGTAACAATTATTTGATTAAGAGCCCAAGACTGCAACCCCTAAGTATGAGCACCAGCACTCAGATGCTTTTAATGAGCCTTTAATGGATGGTTTGTGTGTGTTACAACGCAAAAAAAGGTCATTCCGGAGGTTCTTCTCATTTCCCTGTAAAGAGAAAGGAGAATAAAGTTCTGTCTTACGGATTTTCTGAGTGGTTTTTCTTCTGTGAACAGGTAGGTAAGATTGTTTCCTTTCATTATGTTATTTAGAATTAAACAATAATTGTATTTCTACAGAATTTCCTGCAAATAGCTAAATGATAACTTCTACAAAATATTAGATCTTTTTCTTCACTTTGAAATCTCTTCTAAGATGTGTATGCATTGCAATATCCAGGTAACACTGCCAAGCAACCAGTCTTCCCCTAAAAACAGAAACTCTATACACTGAAGCAAACACAATGTGCTGCCTAAACCAATAATGGCTTAAGATTTTATTGACTGTAAAAATGTCAGTGATGTTTATTTTAAACCATAAGTTTTGTGCATGTTTTATTCAATTATATTATTAAACTGGGTTTCTGAATTGAGAATTTTCAGTTGAGTTGAACCTTGTTTTGTGCTGTCAGACTGTGTTATTTTACCATCTTTATACTTGAGCCTGAGCCAGACTAGTTATCTCATCATGAAAATGATGTGTTCCAACTCTTCGTTAATCTAGGGCATTTGAAACAAATTTATGGGGCAAACTACATCCACAGTCTTGGCCAAAAAGAACATGAGAAGCTTTTTACACTGCCTGTTTCTTATCTCTGTCTACAGATTAAAAAAAAAGTGTCTGATGAACAGTTAGACAGACTTCTCATATAGAAACACATAAGGAGTGTGTCTGCTGTACAAACTTTGAAATGAAGCCTGGAGTTCATGGTGCACTTTGCAGCCATAGGGTTGGCCCCGTACTTCCAAAAGATAGTGATCACACTCTTGTGACATTATGATGACTCTCCCTGTATGTAGTTGGGTAGACTGTTTTTCAATATTAAAGCCAGAATATTTGAATCCTAGGATGAGACTCCCAAGATTATTATTTTTCTGGGGTTTTTTTAAGTAGAGAAAAAAATTGAAAATATTAACAGTACTGATGGCAAACATAAAAACATGTATCTGAATTTTGCAAGGTTTAAATTCCTTATGATTTTGTGAAACCTGACTTGTGAATTTTTTTATCTATGGCATTGATAATATCACTTATAGACCTGTAATAGTAATTTTAAACAAAAAAAGTGCCTGCTGTACCCTCTTATGCCAGCCTCCCTGGGTCAAAGAGGTATAGTACAGCGACAAACTGTGTGTCTCTGTATGAATCACAGAATCATCTGGGTTGCTAAAGACCTTGAAGATCATCTAGTCCAACCATTAACCTCGCACTGACCATTTTCAGCTACACCAGATCCGTAAGTGCTATGTCAACGTGACTCTTAAACACCTCCACGGGATCATTGTATGTGAATAGTGGAGCTTCACTGGAACTCACACTTCACGGTGAGTTACTGGATGTGAGGTTAGAAAGGTGGATATATTAAATCTATTTTAAAGGCCACAGTGCTTGCAGAGGTTTCTGTCAAGGCTGATTTAGCCAGAACTCTTCTGAGGGTTCCTTTGGTGCTGTCCTATGAGAGTTGGCTCTGCTTTATGGAAAAGCCTGATCCTGAGGTTAGTCCAGCTGGTTTTGAAAGACTGTCTCCCTTCTTTTCTATTTTAATGCTTTTACGATCAGCTTTTTCCCCTACCTGATTGAAATGCAAGCATATTACTTCCGACTTACTGAGAAGTTCCCTTTTAGAAAAAACAAAGAGAGAAGGCAGAAACTGTTGAAATGGGAATGTTACCCCCTTTCTGCCTTCCCACTGTTAAAAATATTAGCCGCCACCAGGCACGGGGGTCCCCGCAGGCCGGGATGGGTGAGGAGGGGGCGCGATGAGGGATGTTTCGTGGTGGGGGTGCGGAGTGCTGGGGGGCACCCGCCGCCATCTTCCCGGGACACCCCACACCCCCTCCCGGGGACCCGAACTCTCCCCCCGCTCCCGGGGGCGGCGGCGACCCGCGGGGCTGCTCACCCGCAGGTGCAGATCTCGCAGAGACACCGAGGCGGCTCCATGCTCCCTCCGCCGGGGCAGCGGCGGATTCGCTGCGTCGCCTGGCAACGGCGGCGTCCGCGCGGGGAGCGGCCCCCGCCGGCTTCCGTCCGCCGTCACGCGCCGGGGGGGCGGGGCGAGGCGGGCCCGCGCTTCCGGGTGCGGGCGGCGGGGCGCCGGCAGGGAGCGGAGGTGGCGTGTTCCCCCCCGCGACAATCGCGACAAACGCGCCCTCACCGGGAGGGGACGCGGCGCGGCCTCCCCCCTCCCTTCCCGCCCCAGCGCCGGCCCCTGAGGGCAGCCCGCGCCCCCGGCCCGCCAACGTCGCGGGGAGGTCACCGGGCCCTGGGGCGGCCCCTGCGCCGGCGGAGCGGCGGGGAGCGCGGCGGGGGGCGGAGGGGGAACGGGGGCAGCCGAGGCGGTGCTGTGTGCGTGCGAAACGGAAAACTGACCCCAAACCCCGACCGCCTGATTCTTAAAACCAGAAACATTCCCCGCGTTTTGTAAGTTTCCAGTATCCGAGGTGTAGCACAGGGGGTGTCTGAGGAGCGTGACGCACTCCGCGTGTCAGAGGAGGTTTCCCCGATGAGTAGCTCTAATCACTTAGATAATTACAAAAAAAAAAAAAAAAAGAAGCTGTTTCTTCAGTTGCCTCCTAAATAAAATACTTTCTTCCGTTCACAGAATTAGCTAATCATGGTCCTCACAAGTGTGGGAAAGATGGTTGGCCTCCAGAAGAAGACTTCTGGAATCAGGAATATCTGTATATTAGCCCACGTGGATCATGGTAAGGTTTGTGACTGGCAGAAACCTCGTGAGGAAAACGTGCATGTGTTAGTTTGAATGATAGTGAGGTATTTTGGTCAGTTTTAAAGTGGTAGGTTTTTATGCATTTAGCTTTAAAACGTTAATTCTGATTCTGAGAAGTAAATTTGCTTTGTGTGCGTTTCTGTTGTCCGATGCAGTTTATGTTTTAGAATTTAAGGGGGCATTGCACTATAATAACTTGGAGTAGTTAAAACAGAACGTTTTCGAGTTTTGCAGTGCTGAATGTTGGCGTGAATTAAGTGCATGTGTGTGTGAGGAAGGCTGTTGCATTTCTATGTTTACTTAATGGGCGAAGTTTGTTACGTAGGTGGAAATAAATGCTCCTTTTACAACACATACTTTGTCTAATTATACACTATACTGAGGTTCTGGTGCACTCTTATTTCAAATGCTTTTCACGTCATGGCAGGTAAAGTTGCATCTAGTCTTTAAAAACAGATTTGTGTGCACCTAACAAGTGAGGTTGAATGATTGTGGTTTTTTTCCGAGTTAGCTTGTACTTTTGTGGCATTTTAAAGCCTTTATTAATGTTGGTATCTCAGAACACTAGATGTTGTCACCATTCGTAATATTGTTGCATCTTCTTCCACTGTATTAATTTAATTTATTTTTCTTTTCAGGCAAAACTACTCTAGCTGATTGTCTAATATCTAGCAATGGAATAATCTCTAGCCGCCTGGCAGGAAAGGTAGAGTTATACTGTCATTTTTAACAGAATTCTGATGTGTATGTGCTGGGATTGTAAATTGGCGATGATTAAGGAAATTCTGTTCCTAGTCTTGCTAAACCTCATTTTCTTGCAGTCATTCTCTTTGACAGTTGATAAGTAACTTGTGAAGATAATTCTCCAGATTTCTAACCACTTTGTTTTTGTACTCAGCTGAGATATCTAGACAGTCGAGAAGATGAACAAATCCGAGGAATAACAATGAAATCTAGTGCAATTTCACTGCACTTTGTCAAAGGTAAGTTGTTGATGCTGGCAAGTACAAACTTTAATTTTTATTTTTTTTTTTTTAATTTTCCGTATCAATTCATTGTTGCTGTTGAGATCTTTTTGTGTGCAACTTTTACTTTTGTGTTTCTCAGTGTTAGGCCATGATTCTGCAAAGGCTTAGGCACATACTCAACTGTTACCAAGATAATCAAGTTCCATCTCAGAGTTAGGAAAATGATCTTCAGTCGTATGTCTGAGCGGAGCCAATCAGTATAGTTGCTTTTAGCTCATTTATTTTACATCTAAATCTTTTTATTTTGATCTTAAGTCTTGAAATAATGTCACTGAAAGGCAGGATTGTCTTTCAAATGACAATAGATTTTAAAATAATTTTGTACAGTGTCATCTTCTCTATACTTCTTTGTCAAGGTGCCTGTTATACTCTGCTATAAGTCGTTCAGAAGGTTTTTCGGGGTGTAGTTATGGTCTCATGACTCATGTTATGACTCTGTGTTCCTCACCAGTGTCATTCTCAGCTAGGTGAATGAAAACATGAAATACATTACTAATAGGCTCGTGCAAAGGAAAAGCTAACAGAAAAATTCCATGAACAGAAAAAACACTATTAGTCTTAACCATTTCAGCTACTGCTGATTATAAAAAATAGTTGAAATGAATGATCTTCTAGCTAAGTATTGTAAACTGGCTGATATATTGTTGACTTTCAGATGACATTATTGTTAATGGTTAGAACGCTTTATGTCTGTTGGTTTTCTGTTGTATTGAAATTTAGACTCTTAATACAACTTCTTAAACAGGAAAGTTGTTCGATCTTACTTTGATTATGGTTGGTGATATATGCAGTGAGTTCATCAACAGTTGACTGGAGTCTCTTAACCAGAATTTTTCTGGGATATAATGTAGAAAATACAGAAAACTTCTGTATTGATATGTTGAAGATACTTTAGTAATATGGAGTCAAAAGCATGTTTTAAAAAAATCACAAGGTTGCAGTTGAATCAGTTTATCAGGATTGTAGGGTTTATTTTTATGATAATCTGTCATGATTTATCTTTAAAATGTAGATTGTAGTTCAGTTCATTTGTGTTTTAGGTAGTCACCTATTTGTAGTGCTACTACAACTTTGTTCAGGTTTAGGGTTTTTCTTTTTGCTTGGTTGGCTGCTGTGTTTTTGGTTTTAATTTTACAAAGGTAGTTGGGCATTGAAGGATAAAGATTGGCATTAACAGTGAAATTAAGATGAATTAGGCACAAGACACTAGATGTTATGCTGCTGACAGCCTTCCTGTCCTACTGGAGTTTTTCTTAAGCATAATGTTTACTGCAGATTTGGTCTTTAGAAATTAATAATAGCATAAGCAATATAGCCAAGTGGCTGAAAGAAATATTTTTTAAGACTGTTCTGAAATATTAATTTATTGTTTGATCCTAGGTGATCAGGAGTATCTGATTAATTTAATAGACTCTCCAGGGCACGTGGATTTTTCTTCAGAAGTATCTACTGCTGTCCGACTCTGTGATGGTTGCATCATAGTGGTGGATGCTGTTGAAGGAGTCTGTCCACAGGTGAAATAAAGTATACTAAATAGAGAAATAGGGTAGAGAAGACAGAGTAAACAAAGTTTTAAGTGTATTATGTAGGAATAGAAGATGAGCTGGTCTAGGAATTATGAAAGAGGGTAGTTAGTTTCATAGCTGTACTGAAAAACTGAGTAATACTGGTGGGTGGGTGTAGTGATGTAGGGTTGAAATTGCAATTTTTCAGGTAATGGCATATTTGTATGGAGAAGAAATAAACGTTTTAAGGGAAATAATATCTTTACATGTGCTTTTAGGTTATTGAAAGTGGAAAAAATACGCAAAGTACATTGGGAATGCTTTTTTTTCATGGCTTTTATAAAGAGGGGTTATGCTGTGGGTGGTTTTGCCATGAAGTTCTGCCATTCTACAGAATTCTGTAATGCCACAGTATGTGCTAGGGGAGTTGAATTTCTGGTTTGAATGTCAACCTGCCCTTTATTAAATGTTTAATTAAATTTTAGAATTATATTGTCATTTAACATTCCATCTCTTTTCTGGTATCAAGCTTTCTGTGATGGATTTTTTTTTTTTTAACTATTTCTTTCTTAATAGACTCAAGCAGTTCTACGGCAAGCGTGGCTGGAGAATATACGTCCAGTATTGGTGATTAATAAAATCGATCGCTTGATTGTGGAGCTCAAGCTAACCCCTCAGGAAGCATACTTGCACCTTAAGAATATCTTAGAACAGGTATTCATCCTATAATTTCATGTTCACACAGCAGATTTCGTTGAGGTTTTTCTCTCCCCCTTTTCTCCATTCTGGAATTGAGAGAGACTGTCATTTTCACTCCCTTATAGCTGGAATAAATTTAGTGCAGCAGAACTAGTGTTTTCTTACTTTTCAGGATCAAGCACTATAACACCTAGTCTAGTTTTTAACTTTGAGATACATTTTACTTTGTGTAGGATTTGAGGTGCGCTCAGAATCCCTGTGATGGAGAAAAGAGTTATTAAATGCTTCTTGACAGGTCATCAGGAAGAGTCTTCATTTTTAGAAATAATATGCTGAATATTTTGTTATTCCTGTTAAACTGCTTTGGAGATAGTACAAATAATATCTTTAGACTGCCCTGATATTGATGGATTTATGCAGGGTTAAAGTTAATTCTTTTAAGTTGTAAGTTAAGTTGCCTTTAAACTTTCTTTTTTTCCCCAGAGCTTACTTTTAAGCACTTACCTACCTGGTTTCCCTTTGCTCTCCTTTGTTGGCAGTAACAAGTTCCTATTACAACATTCCTTGTTCTGAGAGACAAAGTGTACTTACTACACGTGATACTCTATGTTTGATTGAGTGCTCATGTGACTTGGAAAGTACACGGTTTTTAAGTCAAAACATTTGTCTCGTCAAACTCCTGTTGTCTTCAAATACGCAGGATTAAATACACAAAGTCTGTGCTTTAAATGGCAAAATGAATTACAGGCATGCTGTTTTGTTGAAAAAACTTCTTTCATATTTTGGAGGGTGAGGGGAATTGCATTTTAATTGCAAGGGTTGTGAAAGCGAATGAACCTTTAGGTGTGTTTCCATATCCTTTTGTAGATCAATGCAGTCACTGGAGTGCTCTTTACCTCTAAAGTCTTAGAAGAAAGAGCTGAGAAAGAAACAGAAAGTGAAAGTATTTCAGACACTGCACCAGGAGATCAAATTTATGACTGGAGTGCTGGATTGGAAGATACTGATGATTCACATCTTTACTTTTCACCAGACCATGGAAATGTGGTGTTTGCCAGTGCAATTGATGGCTGGGGTTTTGGGTAAGTCAGATTTTGTTACTGACTTTTTTTTTTTTTTAATTGATTACTGCAGTTAAAGTGTTTTCAGTTGCTTTGTATTTCTAAAGATGTGTTTTTATATTTTTTTATGTGACGTGCAACTGTATATAAGCAGTTCTAATTATTATTGATACTGGCCTGCTGAAAATACTACCAGCTTCGTTATCTATGTGGTCCTGTTTTACTTACACAGCAGATGCTGAGCCCATTGTAGTGTCCAGGCCAGGCCAGTAAACTTAGTATTTTATTAATTGCTGACATTTGATAGGCTCTAATAGACTAGGCCAAAAACTTCAGCAGCACAGAGCTGTTTCACAAGTAGATTGGATCTTCCAGCTACAGGGACAGTGACATTCTGAACGCTTAAGGCAGGCGGCTGGCATCAGGGCAGTATTTTCAGCTGTCCGGTTTGGCCCAGTACACTCACAGCATTACTGTGATCTGTTGTTTCTGTACCAGACTTTGACTTCTTGAAATTATGCATTTGTCCTCAAGTGCTTATGCTCATCAATCTTAATCTAGCTTTTTTTGTGTTCATTCAGGTGCATTTCATATCTTTTGTCACCTAATATATTTCTGTTTCAGCAGTTGCTAAAGAACATTTCAAAGATGTTTAAGTAAAAGTAAAAATTTGGGGATAGGCCAATTTCAGAAAATTTTCTGGATTACTATATTTGAGTTTGTGATCGGTTCTGTTTTTAAGTCCTGTTCTTAGTTTCAAAGGGCAGCAGGCTAGTGTAAAGATTGCACGTTCTGATTGCTAGCCACAAGGTGGAGTCGTTGTCTTCATCATGAAAACATAATTAAAAAACTGTACTCAGTAACACAGTGTATGTCTTTAATATTGCAAAACCTTTTTTAAAAAAAAAGTCAGCACCAGGATTTTTAAGTCAAAGTCAGGCTCTTAAATAAGGCTCTATGCATAATTTATAGTTTAACACAAACATTTCTTACCACTGCAGAGGGAAGGGAAACTAAGGTGGGATATTTTAGTTTAAATATCTGTAATGAATAATAATAATCTATAAAAGAAAAATCAGTGTATAAGTGTGTCAGGAAATTGAAAACAAATCTTCAAATTCTGATGTTCTGTTGTCTGAAAGAGATCTTTTCATAAGGGATGTGAGTGAGGGGAGTCCTTTTCATTCCTGAAGGCTAGAGGGGGTTTTCTGATACCTTTGGTGATCTGCACGTTAACATACATCTTACCTGAAGACCTTCATTCCCATATGGTGCCCACAGTCAGTTTTCTGGTTTATGATGTGCAGGGAAAGAGTATTTTGATTTCTGTAGGCTTTAGCTTTCCTGACTTGTAACTTTTCATTGAAATTCCACATAACGAATGGATTACGTTAGTAAACTCTTGTTATACAGAGTATTTTGGATGCAAGTGTTACAAACATTTCAAGTTCAGAGTCAGAATACGAACACTTTCTTTAGCAGATGTTGGAAATAATTAGAGCTATCTGCTGTTTTTGTCCTGTATAGTTAAAGATTGGGCAATTTGCAGCTTACTTCTGTTTTGGATACTGACAAAACCTATGGAAGGGAATAAACTGAAAGAAAAAGCTAAGTTTTTGTTTTGGGAAGTTCAAAGGTGGCCTAGGTTTAGCATTAGCATTCTGAGTATGCTACCAGGGAATGCTAAACACTAAGAAGAATGTTTCTTAAAGAAAAATGTCACAGTGGAGTACTTTCTTACAATAAGTAGAATTATAAGCTCCAAAGCAATTTAGAAACTATTTCTTCAGATCAAGCGACTTGATATTTATGAGTAAATGATGAACTGTTAAGATTTTATAGGTTACAGACCTGCATTCTGATACAAGCATGTGTTCATAAACACACTATGAATACCTTTGTAATGAGAAAGCAAACATGTTGTTCTTAAATGGTAGGTGAATATAATGATTATTTTTGTAAAAGTGAGACTTCAGATAGTTATTTTCCTTTTATGATTTGTTTTTCTCTGATAATTTCTCTGCAGATAGAATTAAATTTCATACAAATGTGGCAGAAAATTGAATTGTTTCTCCACCTCAGAAGTTCAAAAAAAATAGTTCCGTTAGAACTGTTTCACACAGGAGTTTACTCTCTGATGTACATACAGGTTATGCATCTCATTTGTAATAACTGGGGTATATACAGAGACGTGGAGAAGAAAATGCTCTAAACCAGTGCTTAGGGCTCGAGAGTCTCTAATCTGTTGTTTTCAGAGATAATGCCTTGTGTTAATTTTATTTTTTTTATTTCCCCCAAAGTTTTTAGCACTTGATAGGTGCTGGTAACTGATATTTCTTCATAGTGGAATGTGTGATAGAGGATTAATGATACATGCTAGGGAGATCTGAAGTTTTGGGTAAAAAACTGGCTGGATGGCTGGGCCTGTGGTATCGCTTATTACCAAGTAATAGGCGATAGGACAAGAGGGAATGGCCTCAAGTTGTGCCAGGGAAGGTTTAAACTGGATATTAGGAAGCATTTCTTTTCAGAAGGGGTTGTTGGGCGTTGGAATGGGCTGCCCAGGGCAGGGGGGGAGTCCCCATCCCTGGAGGGGTTGAAGAGTCGGGTCAACATAGCGCTGAGGGATCTGGTGTAGTGGGAACCGTCGGTGTGAGGGTAATGGTTGGACTGGATGATCTTCAAGGTCTTTTCCAACCTAGATGATTCTGTGAATTGGAATGATACCTGGTCAAGCTTTAGTTGTTTCTTTGCGTTTGCTGTGTCCCTGCCACTTGAAATGTTTGTCAAGTGTCTTGAGCCTTCCTTGCAGAGTTTCTTTAAGGCTGAAATCTAAATATTGGTTGTAATTAAGCTTCAAATGGAGGCCAGAAATGGGCCATTATGACCTGTTCTTATTTTTGTGATTGGTATATTGGTATACTAGAGAGGATTGGTAGGCTTTCTGTTTGTTCTTTGCCAATACTATACTGATACAAGATGAACTTAAAAATTTATAATACTTTTGATTGAATATGAGAATAAAAACCATGTTTGCTAAGATGACGCAAATTTTAATCCCCTTCTACTTTATATATTGACACTTTTTCAAGATTATATTAACTGAGCTATAAATGTACAAGATTTTATCTCAGCCAAAAACATTTATGCATCTAACTTAGGCAAGGGGTGTTAGTGTTCTGCTGCTGGGTCTGGATCAGGCTTTTTATTCATTACACAATGGACTAGTCTGTGTACATCTATTCTCTATCCCACAAAACGTGCCTACAGCTTGCTAATTTTCTTATTTGTACCTGTCCTAATTCTGCATTTTCCCCCTCACATCCTGAAAATGTTTTAATGTATTTGTTGAAGCTGAGTGAAGATTGTTGGCTTTCTGATACCACTTTGTTTCTTATAATGAACTGGCAGGCCCTGGTTCTGATAAATCATATATTAGGGGGCAGGGGGAGGGAAGGAAGGAACACTTTTTTTCCTTAATTAGCTTCAAGAGTCACTTCTGGACTACCAGCAATACTATGTGGGGAAATATGAATCAGCAGGGCATTTTCTCAACCGGGGCAAGCCTTGACTGCTGTTACATGGTTGTGTATTTTGCTCCTAAAGGCATTATGATTTGTCATGGAAGGAGAAAATAAGCCATTAGGCAGTGCCTGCCTCATCCAGTGCCATTAGTACATATGCTTTTCTCATAATCCTCAAGGGTCGAAAAATGCCATAAATACATATGCAGGAGCTGCTGTCACAAGAATCTGGAAGGTTCTCCCCTTGTTCAGAGTTTGTCGTAGCTTCTGCGAGGGAAAAAACTCCATTTTGGTTTTAGTTCAGAACTCATGTCTTGATGACATGGGGAGGTCTTTTTAGGTGTGTGGAAATTTAAAAATTACTAAGAACAGATATCATTGTTCTGTAAGTAGAATTGTTCTGATAGTAAACATATATTTTTGTTTCTCCGTGCACAGGGAGCAAGTATTTGGAATTTTTTCCTATTACTGCTCCCTGAACATTTTCAGCAAGGAAAACAAATGTTCAGGACTCCCTCTTTAGGTCATAAGCAGCCTGCTTTTATTAACTCATGGGGACCATTGAGAAACACAATTGGTTTTATAAAACAATTAAGGTATTGCAGTTTTTATATTATTTTCTAGGTTTTTGCTCATTATTAAAGCAATGATTCAAACAACAAGCAGTGCCTTAAGTAGTTAATTAAAAAAATAATTACCGCTATCTGATGGCTCAGGTGTGGCTCAAAAGAATACTTTGTTTTTAACTTGTACTGTTCTGGTTACAGACCGTAGATAATGTGTCATGGGACATCTTCCACAGAATAAATTGGAGAGTCATCACATAAATATGTAGAACTTTTGTACTATGCTTTTGAGTTTTGACTGGGGGGATAGTACACAAATATTTATTTCAAATAAACAAGTTCAGACTTGAAACTGATTTGAAACAAAACAAAAATACTGCTGACATTTTTGAGCTGTTATGACTAAATATTTTTGCAGGTGTAAATGTTGAACAATATGAGCTAAAGTGAAGACAATTGGAAAAATGCGGGTCAAACAAGGATTTGAGATTTGTGTGTGATTTTTGTCTAAGCTGTCCATTGTTTAGGCTGATAAGCACATGTAAGCAGCATTACACTTTCATCAAGATGCATTTTGTTACCTTTCAGCATTGAGCATTTTGCCAAACTATACAGCCAGAAGATTGGAATCAAGCCTGCTGTACTTCTGAAGACTTTATGGGGAGATTATTATCTAAATACAAAAGCAAAGAAGATAATGAAAAGTGATCAGGTAGGGAGATTATCAGGAATATTACCTGTTTTTTTGTTTGGTTTGGTTTTTTTTATTCCTCATAGTATATTCTGAGAATTTACCTCAGTACCTTTTCACTCAACATCTGTGAAAGTATAAAGTCACTAGGGTAGCCTTGGATCAGCCTTTGGAGAAGAGAATATTTCAGATTGACTATTTAAAAGCTACATGGAGGAAATGTCATTTAACAGTGCTCACAGTTACTCTTAAATGTCTCTGTTCTCAAAATAAGGGACATTCCTGCTTCAAGGGTTCATCATAGATCAAAATACACAAGACGAATGGAAAACTAACACTGTAGAGATGAGAGTAGTGAGAGGGTCTCTCTTATTTGCAGAGTCCTTCAACAGCTAAGGATTTAGGACATTCACATTTAGTTTAGGGTTTAGAAAATCTCTTTTGCCTTAGTGAAGTGCCATTGAATGCTATATTGAGACCCTGGCCTGGAAACTACACTCCTCTTGTAGTAAGTATTTCCATCACTAAAAGTTAAGAGAAGGGATTTCTCCATTTTCATTTCATGGTGATTTCTTTGTGTGCGATTTCATAGGTGAGGATTAATAGTTATAAAAAGGGCGATAACGAGGCTCAAGGTAGACATGTTCCATATTTATCAGGCACTTTTTCTAAAATTGAAACACTTGTCCTTCACTTTTAAATTTCATGTTTGTTTTGTGCCTTATGCCGTTCTTATAAGGCAGACTGTTGAAGTGTAGGGATCTTGTGTAGAAACAGGTAACTGTCTTGATTTTGAATAAAGATTTTACATGCTCCTTATGGAAATGGCCAATTAAAAATGCTGTCTTAAGCCTATTGTAAAAGAGAGGAATTGCTGGTAATTAACTGTATGTTTATGTTCTGCCAGGCAAAAGGAAAGAAACCTTTGTTCGTGCAGTTGGTGCTGGACAACATATGGAGTCTGTATGAAGCTGTTATGAAAAGGTGAGAAGAAGGTCTATAAAGTTTTCATGGAATCTCTTTCCATGTGCTGGGGTGATTTCTTAAATACTCAAACAAGAAATGTTGTAGATGCTTGTTATGTATTGCTACTGCATTCTTTTTAATCTATTTATTGTTTTCCTTACAGAGACAAAGAAAAAATTGAAAAAATAGTCACCTCTTTGGGATTGAAAATTGGTGCACGGGAGTCACGTCATGCAGACCCTAAAGTTCATCTTAATGCCATTTGTAGCCAGTGGCTACCAATATCTGATGCTGTCCTCTGTATCCTTCAGGAAGATACTACTTACTGTTTTGTTGGCAGTTCTCAGACTTCAAAGAGTGCTCACATATTTCAGTGTGAGATTTGGTATGATTTGTTCTCTTTTTTCACATCTGTGCCTATGCTAGCTGGGCTTATTTTCTCACTTGTAAAATTAAGTTACATATCTACATTTAGTCTTACATTTCTACCGACTAAATCCTTTTGCACACAGTCTTTTATTAGGAAAATAAGTTATGACACTGGATGTAGTTTAACAATACGCTTTCATTATGTAGTTTTATATACAAATTTTAGTTTTCTTCCTGAAGGAATAGTATCTTGGGGCTTCTGTAAGCATCTTGTTATGTTTTAGGCATACACATTCTTAATCCAAGATCAGACTTTGCTGTTTGTCTGCTGTGTAGATGGTCTTCTCATCACTGTTATATTATAGTAAGTATGCACAAATTATTGATGTATAAATACTAGTTAGTTCTACATATCTTGTCCCAATTGTGCTATTGTTAGTTTTCCATAGAGTGAGCCACCCCTCCTTACCTATCCATTCTGCCCTTGGGTAAGTGCCAGAAATTGTTGTTGACTTGAGAGGGAACCGTGTGCACTGTTAACGGGCAGAGCTGGGTTTTAGCTGTCTGTTGTTGCTGGCAGCTAATGTATGAAGTTGATTTAAAGAAACAAGCCTTGAAAGCATTTGTCTTCCTCCTACTTCTATTCAGCAAGGAAATATATATCCTTAGCAATGTGTTTTAGCCATGGTGTGTAATAAACTTCCCAGTCCTCTTGACATCACTGCAGAGAGAGTGGAAAAGCTGATGTGTGTTGGAGCTAGAACATTTGATTCTTTGCCACCAGAAACTCAGGAACTGAAACGTGGTGAGTAGGTGTTCTCCCATTGCCATGAAAGTTGTTCCTATCTTGGTGGTTTTGTTTGTCTTTGAATCATAAGAGGTGTAGTAATCTCTACTTAGGTTTGTAATGATTTTATTTGTAGTAGCTTTGTTGATGTGTCAGTGACGTGTTGTAGTATTATGTTTTATTTTTATGGTTCTACATTTTTCTTCAGTCCCATATATTCATGCTTTTTAGACAGCTCAAGCAGCAGGTGATGTGAAGACTATGAAACTGAGGATTTTGGAAGAATATGAGGTTATGTAGTTCTAAACAGAAGTTATCATGTAATTGATATCAATATATGTTTAAATATGAAATTGATAAAAATTAATATTAAAATAATTCATTTTTAGCCAGTGAGGGTTTGAATTTGATTTCATTTTACAAGTATGTTGAATAACTATGCCCAGGTTTTCGTAATTTGAAACAAAAACCATTTTTTGTTGAATATATTGCTCAGTAGTTTGTGTACTGAAAAGAAGTTAGTAAGATGTAGCTTAGCTGTTAGTACAAACATTGTCATTAAGAATTTCTTCAACATTTCCATAGCTCAAGGTATAACTTGATTTGTTAGTTATTTCATGATATCCCAGAATGATAAAAGATTAGCAAATAAAAACAAGAGCCAAAAAACTTTCAGGGCAGCAAATATATTTTAACCCAGAGTGTTAAATGAAGATATGAAATCCTGAGATTTTGGAGTTAGTTTAAGTTTTGCCATCAACTTCATTGAAATCACAATTTCAGTGCCAGTTCTGGTAGAGTTTCCATCTTTAACTAAGAGTTCCTCCTCAAGAAGAGTTTAGTAGTATATTTTGGTGGTGTTGTGTTGAACATTGGACTGCCTATATGCAAAATTAAGCAAGAGGAGGTTTGATAATCACCAAGTCCCGTGCTATAAAATTGTAATAGGGGCTGAAAAGACTATGTTCAATGATTTAATTTTGTTATAGGCAGTAAAAGAACTGTATATAGGCAGTATTAAAAATAAACATGGGGTACAGGATGCAGGAGAGCTCGTAAGATGCTCATATTATTTTTTCTATCTTTGAATTATTTATAAACATAAACTCTGTGTTCACATACGTCCTTCATAAAAATTGTGATGCCTTGGAAAGGAGAACTCCTATAGAGTTCTTTTCCTGAAAGACAGATGAGAACTGCTGAAGCTGAATTAAGTATTTAGTGGAACTGAAAACCAAAGCTGAAACTGATGCTGTGGACGTAATGCTCAGTGGTGAGCAAAGCTCGTGTTTCTACGTGTGTATGTTGTAATCTCCTCTGTGGGGTAAGAAGTTCTGTATAAAATCAAGTGATGTTTTCTCCCCAGATCTGGTAGTCTGGAAAAGAATATTCCCAAATGATCTTTTCAGATGGGTTTGCAGGGGATAAATAGGCCTTATATGTATGGTTTTGTTCTTCTGCAAACATTCAGAATGTTTGCAGAACAGGTAACAGAATACCATTTTGCTGTAAGGTAGTAAATGTTCTCTGATATTCCAAGAGGTAGTTTAGTAAAAATTATAAGAAGATACAATGCTTAAACTAGTAAGAGTTAAAAACATTTCTTAACTTTGTATGTGTAGTGAAAGGTGTTTATAGAACAATGTTTTGAAGACAGCTTCAGGAAATCCAAAGGGATGAGATATCAAATGTCAATTTAAGATGAGTTGTGAAAGTCAAATTGACAGGCTGTTAGGAATGGTTTTCCCAGGGGTGAGGCAACTGATATTTTCATCCTTTACTGAACATTTACAAACATTGTCTTCTCCAAACATTTATTCAATACTGCATCAGTATAATTTAATTAGAAAAAATGTTCCTCTGTAAGCTTGGATCTTACTGCTCTCGGTTATTAAAAAAGAGAATACTACACCTTTAGTGAATATCTTGCTAATTTTTAGTACTAGTCTTGCACTTTGCCTAAGCGCTTCACTGTATAGTCGTTTCATACATCAGATAAAAGGGGGAAGTGTAGGCGAAGACAATTTATTTTCTGTGTTGATGGAAGTTTTGAATGGTATTTTGTCGTGTTTGGATTTGATAATGTCTTCCAACTTGGATGAAAAAAATAGTTTATGGGGATTTCCTAAATATTGAATGAGTTTTGTGTGCATCTTACATCCTTTGAGGAATATCCATTCTTGCAGTTAAGTCGTTAGGTTTTCATGAAGATAAGAGTGTCTGGACATTTGCAGGACTTCCTCCTTTAGTTTGAAAGGAGGGAGAATACTCTTAATGCTCCACTGCTCTGTTCTTCATTCTAATCCAAACCAGCCTATGAACTCAACTTTAAATATTGAAACAATACATTTAGTTTGAGTATATGTACTTTTTCATGAGGAGTTCTATTTTTACAATTTTGCTCATTTTATTTTATTGTGAAACAGACTTGAAGATATGGGCAGTGTTATCAAACAATTAGGCTAGAGTAATTTTCTACTTTTCCTGTTAATTTGTCTTTAGCATATTATCCATTGAAATGGGAAATAAAAAGTAATTCCTCTAAAATTCATGGAAAGCCATAGTTTAGTCCATCCTATTGGGAAAAAAATATGGGCACATAACTTCCTTTTATGTTTCTTCAGCTTTCATGAAATGCAGTAGTGAAGGAACAGCCCCAGTTATTGTCTTTGTTTCCAAAATGTTTGCTGTTGATGCAAAGGCATTACCACACAATAAACCAAGGTAAGAAAATGTCACATTTAACTTTCTGATTTATATTAGATACTTGTAGGAAAACAAGTTATGTTGCAAGCATGGATAAATTGTTTTAGACCTGAGAAAATAATTCACGAATTCTTGAGAGGCAATAAAATCTTTCCAGCAAGTAGAGGCTTTCTGAATGAGTTCAGGAGATGATTTGTTTAATCATACTAGTTTTAGAAGATTTAGCAAATTTGTTGAGGAGTAAAAACCACATTTGTTGGAGAATAGTGATTTTGTCCAAATATATCCTCCTAACGCATACATTGTGTGCTGTTTCAGGATGTTTGTTTGAAGATATGCTTGAGCTGTAATGCTTGCTTAGTTTTTCAGTAAGGTTGTGTTGGCATGATCATAACAGCTTGCATTTGTACCAGGAAACACTTCCCATCAAATCTGGCATAATAGCTAAGGGATTGTCCAGTCCATTGCAAGTACAAAATAAAATGGGTTAGTTTAAGTAGTCTAAACCTTGACTAACTTTTTACAGTGAACTGAAAGGCATTAATGCACTTCAAAAGATTTTCTTCTGGGAGGTTTGGAAGATTTTTTTTTTTTTTTTTTTACAGCTTTTTATTGCTTAATGACCATCTTATTTTCTTTGAGGGTTAGTTCCTTCTTGATTTCATTTCCCTGACATACTTAACTGCACTACTTTTAGCTGAAGCCATCTGCTTTTTTACAGAAGAAATTTACTTTTCTCATGAGTTTATAAGAATGAGGTTCATCTTAACCTTTCATCCATCTAAGCCTCTGGAACATTTTCAGTAGTCAACTTTTATATTAACTGGCCATTTTATGTTTTTCTGGGATTGTCACTGTACAATGAAGTAATATAGAAGATACTAATCTTTCTACTAAATTATGCTGTGATGGCTAAATCTTTGTGCAAAAAATGGTACTGTTGCTGTAGTAACCTTTGAAAGCTTTACTACTGTCTTAGTTTTTTCATACACTTCCTCAATTTACTTCATTTTTTTCCTACCACACTTACCTACAAATCTTCCACCAAAAATCTTTCTTGCACTGTTTGAATTCAGGGAAGAGATGCATTGCACTTAGGGATTGATTGACCAGACACTAGATGGTGCAGTTTTGCACTTTTGCTTTGAGTTCTGTCCATAAATGTATTTGAAGCAAGAGTTCTTGGTCAGGTACTGGTGTAGCACAGCAGTGCCATTCCTGCTTTGTCTGCTTTCCTGGATATATACCCTAGTTATCAGAGAAGAGTACACTGAGGCCATCACTTTCTGACTGTTCTATCACTGATAAAGAGCTGTTCTTTTGTTTGTTGGGAGGATCAAGATTCTTTGATGTGATGAGGATGCAACGTGGAGGCAAAGGTGGCTTTTACATACACCAGACACAAAGTCTTGGACATCTTTTCAAGATTTTCATCAAAATTTTGAGAAAAGCAAAGCTAGCTACTACAAGTTCTGGCAGTTTTTTTGGTTGGTTTTTTTTTTGTTTTTTTTCATTCTATGGCATTTGCTTTTGAGTCACTCTGTCTCATAGATAATCTTGCCTTTCATGTCTCCTCCAATATTCATCTTACCTTTTTCTTGGTGTTTTTTTTTTTTCCCTCTTCTTAGTCGTCCCCCCTCAGGAAGGGAGCTGGTTAATGTGTGTGGTTATATGTCATATATTAAACTTCTCTTCTTTTAAAAGAGAGAAAAAGTTCCTCAAATGGACAAAAGACTATTTTGAAGAAATTTGCCATGTATTGCAGTTCATAATATGTGTATGAGCAGCTCCATATTTTTTTTGTTTCTGGCAAATGATGCATTCGGTACAGAATCTTACGCATTGTGACTTGTTGATTGTAATTTTTCCTTAGATAAAATGCGCTGCTCTCAATTTTACTGATTTTCAGAACACAAATACGGTTGCATTTTTGCACTCTGATACACAGTGTAACAAACCTGTAATTCTGATCATCAAACTGGTTTGCAAAACCTCAAGTTGTTTACTGCGTTGAGTGGAGGATTGAAGTTGACAGATAGTCCAAGTAATGCTGAGCTGGTCCAAAAATCCACACAAAATTTAGATAAGTTAGGCTCTCTGATATAATGTTGCAGGAGAGGGGGGACTGTTCTGGAATTTTTTCTGGGAGACATTTGGCATATTAGTGATGACTGTAGACAATATGTCCTTTCTCCCTGTTTATGCAGTAGACTGAAAAAAAGTAGTGTCTTGCTCTGTAGTTTGTGTGGAAAGTATTTCTTGCTGGTCTTAATACTAAATTATTCAGTTACTAATTGGCTAGTATTAAAATGAAATCACATGATTTCTTTATTTCAGATAACCAGTCATTGTCAGCACTGTAATTTTGCTCATTAGGTGGTATTAACCATTTTGTTTTGAAGTGACAGCTGAATTTCATTTTTTAAAAAAAATAGTAATATAGCTACATGTGTATTTCTCAATATTTTAATTGTTAATTTTCTAAAGGTAAAGTGTTCTTGAAGAAATCATAAAAGCTATCTCTGTGAAACAAAATACAAGTGTTTTAAAAAACCAGAATTGTGTAAATGTGGTTCCTAAGCACGTTTTGAATTATATTGGTCACTGTGTGCTATTTACAGTTACACAGCACAATGTCTATTAACAGTGGCTTCATGTTTACCTATTTAAGAACATTAATACATATTTTATGTACCAATTACATGTTAATTTTGAGGATCCGTAGCTGTGTTCTTGTGTATTCTGATGTTTGCTGGACCTGTCTGCTGTGTTATTTGCATCCTTTGGGGAGGGTGGGAGAGGGAGTATTTTAAAGCGTGTTAAAACATGTAAGAAATCTGAGATTTGTCTCTAGATTACTTTTTTTTTTTTTGCAAGATTTATAGTCTTCTACTTCCAGAGGGAAAAACAATTAGATCCATGCTATTGTCTTTTTCTTTCCTTTTGTAAAGTAGTTTCGGGTAATGTTACCTTTTTGTTTATTTCTTAGAAGCTGCAAATTGACTTTTGTAGTTTGCCTTATTTCTGCCATCTGCTTGTAATACTTTTAAGCAAAGATTGGGAAAAGCAAAAACCTTTACAAAGTCCAGAGTGTACAGTAAATGATAGTGAATGTTGGGTTTTTAATTAAAATTACCTCCTCTGAGACTGCTGTTGGCAACTAATATCTTCTAGAAGGTGACTTTAAAACTGAATAGATTCTATACTAAAACTGCTACGTTTTTGCTTTTACTGTTTAAATAACTTTGTCAGCTGTTACAACACTAAAATACGTGGGAAAATAATTTGTGGTTGGGTTACAACAGATTGGCAGTTTATTTCTATGGAAAGATTTGAAATTTGACTTTTATGTGGCACCAGTATCTCCCTGAGTTTTTATCAGGTTTTCTAAAGAAACAAGAATTGTGCAAATATGTTTTGTCTTCAGTTTCTTCTGTCTGAATTTCTGAAATTATTTGCTAATTTCAATCAAATCAAAGGCGTAAATTTTCTGAAAATTGGTGGATGGGCGGAGTAGACAAACAAGTTAGGACCTGTGATAAGAGAGTGTAGTGTGAGTTTTTTCACTTAACATATTAAAGTATCTAAAACCAAAACCAGTAGGAAATGGGGACATATTGGCTTCTTTTGGAGCTTCTTGCTTTATGTAATGAGGCCACGGTTATTTGATGATGCCCGTGGTTATTTATTCTTAAGTATTGCTGTGTGCAGAATTAGGTGTTCATTCGGCATATGCTGTTTCTTTCTCTCCTTGCTACTAGCATTTTGCATTGAACTGCAGTCTAAAACAGAATGGTTGAGTGTAGGTGTATAAATAAAAGCAGAGCTTGGCATTTAGGTACAGAGTACAAATGTTCGAGTTTACTCTTCCCGAGGTTCAGAATTCCGTCTTTAACTCCATGTGAAAGAGGAATACTTAATAAATAGTTATGGTAGCTTTCAAGTAGTTTTAGCTGTTGCTGTGTGTATTTAATATAAAATACTGAGATAATGTAAATTGGATATCAGATGTTTGCTATGATGAAATCCTCTGCTAACTTTGTAGAGCTTGATGTATGTATGTCACAGTGATGTGATGCAGTGTCAGCAACAGGAGGCAAACCCTTTAGGTTACTTCAAGTCCATTGTTCTTACAGTCCTGCTGAATAGTGCAAATAGAGTACACTAAAGAAATTCCTTTCTACTTTTCAGTGGTAATAAAAGTCTGTTGATTGAATAATCTGACGTACTAAAACGATACTTAAGGGCTGCACTAGGTGATATGAAACCTCTAATACCCTTACTGTTTTCCTCCAGATAATACAAAAGGTACTTCTGTCTAAGTTAGCTTGAAAGCAGGACTATTTCTTTTCTTGGGTGTCACCATAAAGTAGGCACTTTCCCATACAATTCTGCATGAAATTATGATGACAGTTGTATCTCTGTTTTGTGGTACAGCTTGTTTGTGTGTCCTGAACCAGCAGATTGTAGTGTACTTCATCTATTTAATTTCTAATGTTTCCTAAAAACTACTTTGGAAAAAAATATAAATCCTGTGATTTTTGCCCACCCTTCAACTAAAAAGACATTACATTTTTTTTTGGTCAAAAGAAAAGAATGTTTATAAAGCTCTAAGCTCTGTAAGAAATTACTATCTTCTTGCAAGTAAATTAATTATGTTTAAAGTCAATATGACTTTCAGTGACTTCTATGTGATCTGAACCTGTCATCTTCTGTTTGCATTAATAGTTTGCTCTAAATTGTCGTTAGTGCATTAGAAATGAATATGGCATGAGTCATCTGAACAGCCTGTCAGATATAGAGGTTAACATCTGAAGATAGCACCCAGTTATGTATTTAATAGAGTAATACATGCTTTTGAAAAATTAAAAACCCTACTTGTGGTTACTGTGAAATAAATTTCATTGTAACAGTATATATTTAAATCCAGCTAAGACCTTTGGAACTGTTTCAGGAGAGGAATACGTAGTAATGGATGAATTTTGAATCTCTGGACATAATTTAGTTTGTTCAGTTGTAAGTTTGAGAGAAAAGCTTGTAACATCCTGAAAAGAGTTTTACTTCAAGTTTCTTCTTTATTGCACATTCAGTATGTGAGATAAATCAAGGGTCAGTGTATCAGTGGAGTGTTTTTTGAGGCAGTGTGTGACAGCTTGCTATTGATATCTTAGTTTCAGTACGTATCTCGAAATGAATGATAATTGCCATATAATGTAATATGAAACAGTTGAGAGTGTTCCCTTTGCAGGGTCCCTGTGAGATTGTTACATGAAATTTTATGTAAATTCTGATTTGGATAATTTTCAGTTGTTCATTTGTGTATACATGTTTATTTCTGCTCTGAATTGCCTAGTGCTTTCAGCTGCAATAGAAAAAATAGGAAATAATCTTAGTAGTTGTACATTAGTTTTTGTATGGAAATAGTTCCATAGACATTAAGCAGTTTAATCCAGAAATTAATGAACTTCAGGAAGATGAGGAAGACCACTGGACATACTCTGTGCTGAATTGTAGCAAACAAGCTGCTCTTGAGAGAGCTGTCCTTAGGGATGCTGTTGTCAGAAGTCTTTGAGTGCCAGATGGTGAGCAGAACAGCAGCCAGTGATTTGACTGGAACTTAACTCTGAAGAGCAGAGTCATGAAGAGTAATCCAGAAGATTATAAATTACTTGGATTTCAAGATGTTAACAGAAATTACCCACTTAGTTTCATGAAGTCAAGCACATGTCTGTGAACTCATGGAATTTAAATGGGTAAAAACTGTATGGAGAGAAAATATTCTTAGCCACCTCAAAAACATTGTTCACGGCATGGGAGATGCATCACAGACACTTGCTGACGGCAGTATCAGCCTTCTGGAAATTATGTTTGACTGTGTTGTTTCCTTTTGAAAATGGTCTGAAGGTTAAAAGGTGAAAAAATAAATCTAACTTTAATAATCTGAGGCCAGTTTATGTTTGAGGTTTTTGTTTTGATGATTCACTATGAATTTTTGAAATGTTTTGGAATAAGGTTTCTCTTTGATGACATGGAAGGGTAGAAAATCTGCTGTTATGCAGAGGATTGATTGCATGAAGGAGTTTACTTGTTCAGTTTGAACTAAAAGAGTTATCCTGGTGGAATGTGGGAATAAAGAAGTCAGCAGTAGCTTGCTTACATTACCTGAAATCTGATGCATTTGATCAACAATCTACTGAATGTTAATAGTATATATATATATTACACTTTTCCACATTGCTATTTCCATAGTATTTGTTTACCACAAGGTTGATGTTAGGATGAGTTGGTAATAATGTGGTTGCCCACCTATGTCATCTCTATTACTTGTGCCTGGTTCATGTGAGTGGTGTCTGGATCCTGTAGCATCTCTCTGGATGTAGGGATTTATTTTTTTTTTCCTTCTCCTCCAGAATTTTCATTTACCATTTTTTGTGTAACTGCATGGTCCCTTTTTTTCCTGCCAATATTGTGAGGCTGTAGATCCTTTCTTAAAGAGTGAAAAAAGGGGAGGGAAGAAGTATGGTAGGGAAGAACAGGAGAGAATCTTTTTTCTGGTTTGGGCAGCATTTGTTCAAAATTGATTTCCCTTCTGCTTGGTTTTGCCAACTGGAGAAATTGAATAAATCAGGGTAAAATTTAAAACTGATTTTGTAGCAGATCCAGGGCCTATGTGCATTAATCTTGTTCTGTGTTCTACTTGAGTGTGTTGAAATTCTATATAAGGATTTATTTGACAACATTATCTTCTTGTGGTTTGTAATGATACTACCGGTAGTGACTAATTTTGTAGAAATTGACACTGATAGAAACCAGGATGGAAGTCTAGGTTGTACCTACTAGCTAAAGTCCCACCCACACTCAATCTGCTTCTTATCAAATTAAGAATATAATTAACTGTGCTTGTATATATTGCAGCTTATACCAGTGCATTCAGATTTTAAGGTATGTTTAACATATGTGATTAGGGCTACCTGACACCTAAATATACTGATACTTCAAAAAATACCATGTAAAGGGAAAAAAAAAGGCGAACGCACTTTTTTCTTTTATTCTCAGGGTTATTTACACAAATGAAAAGTATTTTTGGACAATAAAGTGTGTTGGAATGCATACATATGTCCTCATGTTTATACTGTGCCATCATACATAGACTGCATTTATGACACCCTTGGCTGTCTCATCTGTACTTTCCCTATCAATCTCTTTCCTCTGGGAATTTTTCAGGCATTCCAAACCCTTAAATAGCTTTGAACAGCTGCCTTCAGGAAACAAAAAAATCATCGTAACAAAGTTTTCATCTCCACCATCTGCTTTGCATTTTGAATTGTTGAGCCTCACTCTTTTGCAATAAAATAAACAAACCAAACAGAAGTACCACACTATCCCAGATTTCAGAGATATGTATTCTTAATTCTGTCACAATGATTGTTTAAGAGATTATTTTTTTAAAAGAAAAAAAAAAAAAGTTGCTGGGAAGTTTGTAGTGATAATTTTGCCTTACATTTGCCTTTTCTATGACATGTAATGTGTCTGTCCGAGGTTCTGAGTTCTGAAAGTCTGTGCTTAAAATTCTGACATTTTTATCCTGGGGCCTCTCTTAGGTAATTGTTGGAGAGATTTTTCATTTATGTGTAGTTTTCTTACTCTTTTAGTTGAATGGTTAGGTTGAAGGTAAGCATAACTGTGTTCAAAGTGATTTCCTCAAGTGCTAAGAAGAATTTTGATAAAATGAAAGGCTTCATTATGCATTTTCCAAATTAAGTCTCTTGCAGAATGTGTTGTATGCAGAAAAGCATCCACATTATGATATTAAAAAATAATCTTACTGGCAGTTAGTCTCAGCTACATAATCTGTTCAGGGCTTTCCTCTCCTAATTAATCCAGTTAAGGGCAGAGTAAGTGTCTCGCTACGTGTAAAAACTTTGACTCTCAAGTGATGGGTTGTTTCCCTATTTGGGAGTGTGCAATAGTTAATATGGGGATGTGATTAATTTTTTTTTTTGTATAGATCGTATTTATATGCCTGTTGTCTAAAGAAAATTTATTGCTTCCCAGTGTTTTCTTCCTCCTGTCATTCATTACTACTACTACTAATGCTCAGGAAACCTTGAACTGTTTTTGTAAGTGGGGAAATTAAATTAAAGAGAGGAAGTGACTTATCCAGAACTACTAAACAAGCTAAACTTACTAACAGGGCGCTTTGTTTTTAATGCTCTGTTCATCAGACTGTGTGCTTGATACAACTGACTGGAAGAATCCTAAACCATCTTTAGTATTAAAAACTGTTGTTCTTGCCTCCATCATATGTGCAAATACAGGTGTAAGGACACATTGTGTAGATGGCCTTTTGCTGTGGGGTTATGTTCACCTTCTTGAGTTGAAGTCAAGATTTAAGACTTTCTTACTAGTTTGTCCAGTTGTGTTGTACAAATGCATGTTTTATGATAGAATTCTTCTGTTTCTTGTCTCAAGTTAGAATTCCATTAGGAATATTCATATAATATATATAAAAAAGCATTGCTTACTATTTTGCAAATAAATTATTTATTAATGCTGGAAAGCAATATATATTTCCATTGCTCCCAATGGGGGGTGTGTGTGTGTGTTCTAGTCCCATGAAAACAATGATATCTGCATTACTTAATTATTTTTTCCTGCTTTTAAGCCACAGTGATAAAGATTATTTTTCTTAATGTAGGCACCTGACAGCATGTTACATGAGAAAGTGTTAATACTGAAATTACTAAACAGAATAGATAAGTTTAGGTTAGAATACTGTATGCTTAGTCTTAGCTGCCATTCTAGTTTAGGGTAACGTACTAGATATGGCGTAAAAAGCAAGTTTGAAAGTTGGCTTGGATCTTTTCTGAAAAAGTGGAATTCATATGCCAGTGGGAAAAACTTGACATTTTAACAAAATAAACAGAAGTTTAACATGGTTGCCCCTTACTAAACATGGTGAAGGAAGAGTTTGCTAATTTTAGCTGACTTAAATTTTGGAGAATGCCTTTTATGTTTTTACATATGCCAGATACACTATTCTAATTACTGTGATTTAATTATTTTTTTTAAAATGACACATCCAAATACTAATGTTTTAAAATATAATGTAGGCCTTTAACTCAAGAAGAAATAGCTCATCGGCGTGAACTGGCGAAACAAAGGCATGCTGAAAAATTGGCAGCAAATCAAAGGAAGGAGCTGTCAGAAAAGCTCCCAAGTGAAAATTCATCTGAAGTAACTGGGAACGCTGGTGATACAAAAGGTATGTAACACTCTATCTGTTTTTCGCAGAGGATGTTTAATAGTAGTGTCTAGTTGTCAAGGTGCTGTGTACCTTCCAAAGAATCATACATGTGTCAGTCCAAGCAATTCAACAGATGGACCTGAATGAAGAGGAGGGATTTGTAAGAAAGCTGATAGTTCATAAATGCTGTAATAGTGCCATGGATACCTGTTCCTGTAGCCTGAGAATGTTCTTGGTCTCAGTACTCTAAGTCAGTGAAGATAGTTGATGCTCAAAGGAGATGCTCTGCTGAAAAAATAAGTAATTTTCACACTAATAGATGGGTGCAGTGTTTGACTTTTGCCCTTGCATATGGGGTAGAAAGATTCAGGTTTGTTTAGCTTACTTCTAGAACCTTTTATGGCAGTAACTGTTTCATCAAAAAAAACCCCCAAGCAAACAGCCTGATAGTAAATTGGTACAAAAGCAGTGTATGAGCAACAGGACTGGATTGTAAGTTACCGTGGTAGCATTCCTGCCATCTTTTAATGTGTCACCAGATGTTATAGGATAATGTGTAACTGGCTTTTTTTTTTTTCTTCAGATGAGGAGACAAACTACTTTTATACTTCATATATTTTTCTAACTTTGATTAGGTGAAGAGAAACAGCTCACTGGTCAAGTAGAGATCATGACCTCAAAGGCAATGAAACAGGAAGCAGACAACAAGGAGTCTTTCATTGCTTTTGCAAGAGTGTTCAGTGGTGTGGTGCGAAGAGGGCAAAAGATCTTTGTTTTAGGACCAAAATATGATCCTGCTGAGTCTCTGCACAAGGTAAGAGGTGACAGTGAATTGTTACCATAACTTGGGATTCTTGTGAAACACTGATAACTTAACTTTTTACCCATTGCTCACTCAAAAAATTAAAAAATAAAAAAGTTCCAAGTCAAAAATTCCATAAAGTATCAGGTAATTGTGGTAATAGCTGGTTGTGTCTGTAAACTCATTATAAACCTTAACATTTCCAAAATAAGTTAAGTACAGTGTTGTATTGGCTAACAATAAATCCAGTATGTGTATACTTTGATTCAAAGAAAACTTGTGAAGGGAAAAACAGTGCTTTTGGGGGACAGGACGGTGCATGATAGTATTGAAAAAATGGCTTTAAATGTTTTGAGGTTGTGGCTAAAGAAGTTTTTTACTTATGATGTACTTTAAAACATTTGTTTTATCAGTGACAATGAAAAGTAAGCTAGGAGTAGTAGACACCTAAAAATTACCAAGGAAAAGCATTATTTTCTATTTTTGTGGTAACATTTGCTCAAGACTGGATTTTTGGAAGGGGGAAAAAATATTTTCAGGTGTAGTTGGTTTTTAATATCTAACTTTTGAAAATAAAATGCTTTAGAATGTATATTTAGAAGGTATATCTTAGCTTTGTAATGCAAGGAGCTTTCGAGGAAGAAGTTTTCATCAGTACTAAGTGATAAATATCCAACACGGGTTGTTTTACTCTGTGTAGCTGTCATCCCAGTGTTCTGCTACAAACGATCTGCCGTTAGTACCTCATATGACTTGCTGTACCGTGGAGAATCTCTACTTGCTTATGGGAAGAGAACTTGAAGATCTTGAAGAAGTACCTGCAGGAAATGTTCTAGGTGAGATGTAACTAGTATTTAATTTCCTAGAGATTGAATCCTTATATCATCCAGAATACACTGAAATTGTTTTGTTGTGATTAAGAATAAGAAAACTTAAATAAATCCTATGAATATTTTTAGGTATGTTGTGTGTGCAAAAAATGAGGGCAGTCTAAGCTGTGATTTCTGTGAACTTTGAATTGTGAGGAGGGAAAAGATGCATGAACAGGAGAAAACTAGGAATCACACTAGCATGTTATCCTCAGGTTAGAATCTTGCCAGGTTAGCATCGCAGCCAGGAATTGCCAAAGACAGCAGTAAGGTTTCATATGTTATAAATTGTGGGGATTATATATAATATTTTCCCAACAGTGGAAATTCTGTAATATAACTTCTCTAGTGATGCGGATAACTGTAGTTTTATTTCTGGGTCTGCTTTGAACTATGGTGCTAAAAATTATTTCTTTTATGGCTGTGGCAAATTTTGCACTTTCTCCACGGACAAGGTTCTAAGTGATAAGTCATTCTGGTCATTGAGTTATGCTCTTTTGTGCCAGATTCTGAGTTGCTTTGCTCTAGAGTATGAATAGCATTCCTTTCTGGTTTTGTTCTTTGCTTGTCTTTTCTTAATATCAAAAGTAGAATTTAGAGAGTGTAAGCTTTTGTGAATGAAAATGTACGAACTACAGCAAAATATAAGTTTAATAGTTATATAGTAAATTAAAAACAAGTGTACTCTGTCAGGGTTGGATTTTGTTGATCTAGGCAGTTCACCATGCTGGTCACTTTTAGCATCGGCCTGAACCATAAGCAGCTGGTGAATTAGTTTTATTTGGGAGCTTAATAGTTTAAAATTCTGAATTATACCTTACTGTAGTCTGAGGCCCATACATTTTCAGTATCAAAATGTATTAAATGCTTACTTTAGAAAATGATTAAGAGTTTGGGGGGAAAAAAAAAAATGAACCCCTCAAAACACTGCAGTAGAAGTGAAACGATATCGTCTTTGTGCTTGCCAAATAATAAATACTCCTAGAGCTAACCTCCTGCAGAAAAAAATACATTGTGAGAATTATGTCTTTAATGTTGAGAGCTGGACCAAATTTCGGTAAACTTTTTGGTGACCAATTAATTATACCAAAAAGTTGTGAGGAGTCTCTACTGCTGAAGGCTGTTCTTCAGTGGGGTCTAGTTTTCCCTTAAATAAAAGCATATTAGTTGAGTAGTATGTAAATTGTAAATAGTGACACAAGATTTGTCATATTTAGAGAATCCATTAGAATTTTAAGATCAGAACTAACAATCAGAGCCCTTAGCCAGACTGTTTGGTATATAGTCTCTATTTACCAGATCGTTGTTTAGTCTCTTCATATATTGACAAAACAGGTTTTCATTTTTACCTAGAACATACAAGCTCAAGTAGTATATGTTTGTATTTGGTTTTTTATATGATGTAATTTTAAAGAATTTTTTAAACTAAAAGCCCTAAATACTTTCTTGTTGTTTTTTGTTTTTTTTTTTTCCCCATTTCCCTGTGAAGCTGCATTATTAATTTACATAAACTCAATAAACACCTTTCTGATTTGTTGATGGTTTACCACACTCAGGAAAAATGCAATGCATTCATATGAAAGGAATCTGTAACAATGGTGATGCAAAACTTTTGTTATTCCGGTTAGTACCAATGATTTCTGTTTCAAAGGCCATTTATCTTCCAGGTTTAAAGCACACAGCAGTGATTTCTCTCCAGCCATATAAGGAAATTGCTTGTAGATTATCTAGTAAATTAAGGAAGCTTTTCTGAAAGCTCAGTAGTTTTACTCTGTATAATTAAATTATTGCCATAAGGAATACACAGTTAATACCTGACTGCCTATTTCCACTTTAGAAGTTGTAGTATGGCATTTTTTCAGATTCCTTTTCTTCAGAGTTTGGGGATCTTTTGCTATTATTTATAGCCTGGGTTTTTTTACAGGGAAGAATCTGCTTGGTGCTAGTGAGCAGCCTTTTTATTCTTTATACTGGCTTATGCAAAGGTTTAATGATCAAAAGACATGACTTGATACATAGGTGGTTTTACTGAAGATTAAAGGATTCATCCCTTGTTCGTTGTGTTCAATTAATATTTCCTTAAAATACTAATCTCCTTTTAATTGCTAAAAATCTGATAAATTTGTAGCAGAATTCTGTAAGAGGAAAATGTAATGAAGCGTACTATATTTGAACTGCAAATCTGTCACACAAACCATTCAAGAACATCCAGCTGAAAAGCAATACTGTGTCCCTGTCTAATATGCACAGCCATTCTGGCAAGCTTCAGGAAGTTATTTTCTGGTAATATTCTGAGTTCCTGGAAGTTAGGGGACATAAACTGCTTTGCATTAGTTAATTTATTTTGCAAGTTTGTCAAAAAGCTTTAAGCAGTATGTCATTTCCAAGTAATATGGCAAACGCAAAATACTGCCTCCTTCCACATAGCTGTTTATGATTCAGAATTTTTCTTCTTTACAATCTCTGACTACTACACATTTTTTGTAGTCCTTGAGTAGGAGGTGAAATATGATTTAAAACAAATGGAAAAAGTTCTCGGGGACTGAGGATAATAAAGTCTTTGTAGTAAATCTTCTTTTAACAATTATTTGTCAGGTTATTCTATGAAAAGAGTAAAATTCTTGTCTCTGACAAAAACACCTGACATAGAATTTGTAAGTTAGAAGCACTATTGATTTCTCCACTCTGAGAACTAAGAAGGAGTATGTGAACAAGATGCCTTCTGAGGAGAAAGTACTGTCTTATTTTTCACTTCTTTCCCCCTGCATTTTTGTTAGAGGTCCTGTGCCAGCAGGCAGGAAATTACACTTGGTAACTGGTACTACTGGGTTGTACTTTGTACTCTGAATGAACAGAGACCTTGCAGGAGGAAGGTTGAGTTACTGGAGCTGCAGATAACGTTATACTGGATTAGGTATGTGCCCTTGGTTTCAAAATAGCACTTGTCTAGTCTAAACTGCTGAATGAAAAGCAGGATAGTCATTGCAATGGGCCATGCACAGTACCTTTAGGTTTAATTTGGAAAAATGCTGAAGTACTGATCCAAAAATCAATCGTGTGTCTCGATGTACTGTTTGAGGAAAGGCTTATTTTTCTGTATCATGTCACGGGCCTTTTGTATGGTACGCAGTTGCTGAATTTGAACCTCCCTGTGGTCATCAGGTCTGAGAGTGTTGTCTTGCAAATGGTTGACCTACTTGTCCTTACTGCAGTGCTAGCCTTCTCCGTCGCTCTGTCCTGTCTCAAGGGCTATATAAACTGCACCGGCTTCTCTTCTCTTGCAGTTGGGCTGGTGGCTTATTATCTTAACAGAAACAGTGTTATCTGCTTTGTAAATTCTAACTAGGTATACCAAAATAATGCTTAAATTCCAAATATAGAAGTACTCTGTGCTTGCAGACATTAAATGTGACAGTTATGTATGTCACCTGAATATCTCAAAATTGGTTGAGATCTTTTTGATTCCAAGAGACATTTTGTGCTCACCTTTTGAAAACTGCCTGAATATCTGTTGGAAAGAAAATGTTGTATCGTAGACTTTGGACACGAGTCTATGTGCTGTTTTGAAATTACTGTCCTGCTCTGTCTTTAAGAAGAGAAACAGTACTCGAATGTTAAATTCCAAAGACTGCTTGACTGATGTAACATTGCTCTTAGTGACTGACCTGTGTTTGCATAATCTAGTGCTATGCAAATAGCAAGCTATTGTAATTGCCCCACTCTCTGAAGGTTTGTCCTTTACTATGACAAAACATATCAGAGAAAGGGGCTTGGTACAGACAGTCATCTGGCTATCTAGAAGTGTTCAGTTTTAGTTTGTTGAGCATTATAGAAGCTTAGGTTCTTGCTGGGACACTTCCCCTTGTAGGTTCTGGAGGTTTCTTCTACCATGCAGGCATCTTCTCCAGATGTGTTGTAGGTGACAAGAAGGGAATCCCTGGCTGTAGTGTGAAGTCCATTGATCTCTAGCTTAGTTACCATAGCTCTTCTTACTCGTGCCTAGTTTCTCTTATAAAAAGGAGAACTATAAATGGTCCAGTCGTGAAACGCTAATTAACTTAATTTGGATGTTGTCTGTAAATTCTTCTGTTTGCCGAGTAGTGTTAGGTGTTGTTAACAGCTAAACTGTAGAGGCTGATAATGCAGGTACACAAATAGAAAAATTAACACACATACACATTTTTTTTCAAATATTTTTTGTTAATGAAAGGTGTGGGGAAGCAGTATTTATCATTTAACGAGTGAAAAAATGTTGCTTTTTTACCAGGAGAGGAAACAATAAATTGAAACAGTGTTAAAAGCTCACACAAAGGAGATTATTACAGTCAAGTTTGAAATTATTTTGGTTATATTTCTATGTTAAGAATATTTAAACCAGACTACCTCTATGACACCAGTAAGTGTTTTGAGGCATTACTAAGTCTGTATTGTGGGGGATGCAAGAGAAGTGGAGACAGTTGATTTGCTTGTTTCCATACAAGTATCTCTCTCTCTTTATTTATTTAAACCAGGCAAAGGAAAAGTACAAATGCAGGAAAAACATAATTTTGTAATACTTGTTTTGATATTTTTTGTGGTTGAAGACAATAAAAAGAACTTAGTGGCTGATCCTGAAAGTGACAAAGGAAAAATCAGAAGGCAATATGTGAGGAAAAAGTAATTTGGGCTCGTAAGTTAAGATTGAGCAAGTGCATGTCCTCCAGATACACATAATAGCTTCCTTTTTTCCCCCCTTTATTTTTGTTATTTTTCTTGTTGTGTGTCCTATAATTTAAGGGAAAATGCCCTTTTTGTTCTATGCAAAAAAAGGGAGTTTTAGTAATGAAAACAGATGTTGGCGGTAGTGTAAAAACGTATTTTAAATAGGCAAAAAGAAGTTGTGGGTTTTTTGTGATAATATCACGCACAGATGAAAGGCCTAGGATTCCCATACTGGGTATTGATTCTATTTCTAAGTAATTAATGCAAACACTGATGTAAAAACAAAGGAACATGTTACTCAAAACACTGGTTTAGGTACTTGTGTAAGTACAAGTATGTTTATGTAGTTGTATAAATGAATAATATTTGGGGATTTTTTTTTTAAACTTGGCTTAGTGTCATGTTTTTCTGAATGAATACTTAAGGAATTATCAAGTGATACATTTTTGTTAACCAGAATAAAATTTATCTCGAGGCATGTTGTGCATGGACACTCATGCATGTGCACACACGAATAACAGGCATATTAAAATTGGTGCGTATAGTGCTTTTTATCCATGAGTACCACAACAACAGTCTTGTGTGTGTTAGCATACAAAAATCAGATTTTCCTTAGAGCTGCCTATATGACTGTTTAAGTGCTTTTTGTTTTGTTGAATACTGTTAAAAGCAAAGCATTTCCCTTGTCAGTAGATTTGTAGTGCTTTAGTGTAATGCTCATATGAGACTAGATGTTTTCCTGAATATTTTCAGATGCAGTTAGCTACGTGAATATCAAGTGTTCTACCAAATTAAGACTATTTGTTTCTTTAACTTACCAAATGACATTGTTAAAAGTGGGAATCTAGGTGTCACTCCTCTTGCCAGCTCACCATGAACTAACTAGCTACATGAGAGACTTCTGTGTACCTTGGTTTTTCCATTTCTAAAATGCTTGTTTTCCCATACAATGTTCCTTCATGTTTTAATTATTTATAAAGCACTTACAGGATTCTTGACATGTAAACAAGATGACATGGAAGTGTAGGTGATTACAGATTCGTAATTTTGGATTTTTTTTATACCTTTCTGAAAATAGGTGCCATAAAGCTGCAGTTAGCATGGAATACTGGTGTGAGGTAGTATAGCTAACCTCATTACAAGGTGTCTAACAAGCATTTTATTCCTTTAGGACTTGATCGAACGGTTTAGGAGCTTTTAATAAGCAGCCTCTGTTAAGAGCAAAGAGCCAGCTGCAAGCAGCGATGCCATTTTAAAGGCCCAGAATGGCTTTCTAGGACTGATGCCAACTAGCAAGCATTACCACCTTCTGTGAAAGCCCTAGGAACAGTCCTGCTGTTGCACCAGCCTTTTATTTCTGTGCAAACATTTGGTGGGCTAATTTCACTCTCTGAATCAGTAATGTGATTATTAAAAAAAAAAAAAAAAAAATAGCCAGCTTGAAGTGATTCCAGCTGCATGGGCTGTCTTATTTCAGCATGCTGTGATCAGTGAACACAGGAGGGCAGTCTTTCTCAAGAATGTTACTGAAATTAGCTGAAAATAGTGAATGAAACAAAGAAAACTCAACCCTTTGTCTTCAGTTTTAGAATACTTACAATTTTCATCACTAACTGCCATTTTATAACAATAAAATAACCTTGCATTTTTAAGTAGTTTATAGTAATCCAGCAGTATTCAGGAAAAGGTGTATGATTAAATGTATTTTGTTACAGAATGACATTTTATCTCTATGTGCTGTTGAGTTTACCTGACATCATTGGATCTGTATTAATTTCCTACCAATTAATGCTTTATGGATGCTTAAATTGTTGAAAAAATTAAATATGTACAAGTAGTTTGTTTGAGTTAGAGACATAATAGTTAATCTGCTGTTTGGCCTCTTTCAGTGCTGGAAACTGAAACCATTTTCTTAACTCTATTTTTGCTGTAGTGGATTTAGTCCCTTTGCAGTTACTGCTCCTTGCTGTGCGTGGTTCCAACAAGCAGGTTGAGTAGTTTGTGTTGCTCGTTGGGCAGTGTAACATAACATGGTGCACAGGTAATGAACAAGTATCAAATGAAATTAGAAGTGTATTTTACTGGTCATCTGATAAGTTCCCTTTATTCAGTTTGCCTTACTTTTCCTGCTGTTTTATTTGTGATTCATTTCAGTGGATTTGACTTGACAAACTTTATTGCAAAAGAAATAAGAGGTTCGTTACCTTACCAACGTATCACTGGAGAGGAAAAACTATGATGTGTCTTAGGTCAGATGCATAGCACTGACATGTGTCTTTATTGACTTTGAATGGTTAATAGTTTCCTTATAAAGCTTTTTTTTTTTTTTTTTTTTAATTTATTGAGGAATTGAAATTGCTTTTGAGTAGCTGTATTATTTGTTTTTCTGACTGTAGCTTCTTAAGACTATAAAAGGAAATCATAAGTGCAGTAATTCTATCTGAAGAAAACCACTTCTCAATTCTCTAGTGCTTCTGGAATGTTCTCTGCTCTAATTTTCAGGAGTTTATTATGAGATCTAAAGATGTGTTTAGTCTTGCCACTGGAATACAAGGTGGTTTTATCATATTTAAAAATTGACCTGTGTAAGATTATTTAAGCTAAGGTCATAATACATTCATCTAGCCAAAAATGCCTTTAAGTTTGCTCTTTTGACCACTTTTGGATTATAATGTGAAAAAAAAAATCAAATAATTAAGTCTTGGAGGAAAGGAGAGAATACAGTCAAACATTCTGTATCAGTTTTAAGGCAACTTTTAGTTGTGAAATCTGAGCTTTCATTTAAATGAAAGTTAGATTTCTAAATCTTCCAAATGTGAGGCAAGCACTCTTGATTCTTTGGGGTTTCTATGAGGACAGATAGTTGCTGATACATGAGGTTTCCCAAATAGTACCAGAAGGAAAACTGCCCAGACTTGTTGGTGTTCGTTGTTGCTACTCATATGCCTGTGGGCAGCACTGGGACTAACAAGAATCAAGACAATTTCATACTATTGCTGCTTGAAGCAGCTCACAGCACAGCAGCAGGCACATGCTACTCAATAGAGGAGATCTAGAAATAGACTGGAAAGAGGGTTTGAGGTGCAAGCAGTTGTCTGTTTATCACCCCTGTGTTTGCTTCAAAAGTGATTTTAGGCCTTGAGACTTCAAATTTATTAAATGCCTATTATTACACGAATAGACATTGATCAGAACTCAGGACCAGTGTTAAAGCAGACTGACTTCTTTTCCTCCTGTAAGGGTGGAGAATTGACTTACGGAGTCACTGCCCATGGGCAGATGTTTCTCTGCCTTTCAGTAGCTAACTGTGGGTTTAGGTCCCAGATACTAGCTGGCTTATCTCCAAAATTTCCAAATCTTCTGTGTGAGTACTTGGTTGGGTATGATTTTTTCAAGTCTCTTTAATATGGGAGGATAGGGGTTTTCCTCACTATTTCACAGTTAATTCTTTAGTCAGCATCAATGTATTATTTTTAGTTTCTCCTTCTATGAAACTGAGTATGTCCATGTATAAATAAACGGAAAACAGTTATCTACAGAAACAGCCATATTTATTACTTGGCTAATGAACCTCTTATTTTTTCCAATACTGTAATAGAAGAAGAGTCTTAAAGTAGTTGTTATCACTGATGTTAAATGGTAATAGAAGTCTTAAGGTGGAGTTTTGAGATAACTGGCTGAGCTCACATCCGTAGTGCTAAGTTTGAGATTTTTTCCAGCATACTGGGATAAATCACTGATGATTGAGGAAAATTACCCCACATGTTCATTAGAAGAGCCTGAAAACGATACCCTCCCTCAATCTGCTTATAAAACTTACTTGGAGAATGCTTTTGTCTTTGGTGGTTTTTATTTTTTTTTAAACCAGTATTCTCTTTAAAACTAGAATGTCGGTATTGTTTAGTAGGTGGCAGTTTATAGCCCTGGACTCTCTCTTATGATGTGGTTCTAATGGGAACCATCTAACTTGCTTTGATTGTTTGAAAATCTCTAAAGAGACTTGAGTATCTATTACTAAATGATGGATCTATGATAGATGAACGAGAGTGACTTCAATTTTATACTCAAAGAATTGTTTTTAAGTATATCTTGTCTGCCTAGTGCGGCTGTGAAATACTGTGTGACAAGGTGGAAAACACCAGTTCAGGGATGAACTTGGACACTAGAGCACTAGAGTAAATGGCTGAGAGATTCAGCAAGCATGCCTGGTTTCAGGAATTAGTGTTTAAGGTTCAGTTTTCAGCAGAGGTGTAAATCACCTGATTTAACAAGGATCTGTATTTAGACTATATAATTGAACCTTTTATTCCTCTGTACAAAATGGTATTAGGCTGTTTTCCTACTTCTGAATTAAACACGCTGGAGAATTCCCTTTGCAGAAGTAGTTTGCTGTAGAACTCAGAACTTTCAGAAAGCTGTTCTAAAGGAACATTTCCTTTGTTTAATGCGGTTGTGGGTTTTCTAAAATTCAAACTGAGAACATGCAGTGTAATTTCAGGAATAGGTACAAAATAATCACTTTAAGCACAAATGCTTTTGCAAATATATGCCTTATTACATGTAAATTCATGTATAGTACTTCACATGTAAAAAAGACACCATAAATCAAATCTGTTCAGGAATGATTGCAATTACCAATGCAGAAAATAAGTTTTATTCTTAAAGGATTTTCAGTTTTGCGGTTTTATTTATGGAAAATACATCTCATGCTACTGTGATGGTGTTCTTGAATCAGATAGTGACATTTTTGAAAAGAAGTGTGTGCTTTTAATCAGATGGCTATTCCTTTAGCTGTTCTGCTCAGATGAAGTTCAATTTCTATCAGATGAAGTAAGCTCTTCAGCTTCATTGCAAAGGTAGTCAATTCATGTACTAAAAGGTAAATATAGAAAATAGATATTTCTCATAGTATACTTCAGGGCAGATTAACAAAAATTAACTGGAATACTGTCTCATAGGTATCATTTAGACTAGACTTAAGTGTGGAATTGTAAAGACATTGAAAGGTGTAAAAGCTTATATGAAATCACGAAATTATCCATTTGGATAATCTTTGTTTTCTGTGTCTTGGAGACATATTTTACATGTGTGTGCATCTCTGTGCCTAACATAGCTTCTGTTTTGCCAGGCCTCACATGAAGTGCTGCTTCTTTATCCTTTTGCAGTTGTAATCAGGACAATGATGTGCTTTTCCCAACACATCCCTAAATAACAGAAACTACATACCTAGAGAATCATATTAATGATACAAAAAATTTTAATTTCTGACATCTATTAGTGCTGAAATACACCATGTGTAACTTGGGGGTGAGGGGAGAAGAAACTTGGATCTAGAAATTAGTTTAGTTGTCTCAAAATGTTGTCCTCTCTGTGCCCTGTAGGAGGCAGTGAATGAGTGGTGGATAAAGAGTTTTTCTAGGCAGTGTAGGTTTTGTTGGTTGTATCTAGTTAGTCACTATTTTTGCATACTTCTCGACTTCTGAGTAATTTCTCTTAAATCTTACCTCTTTCAACTTTAGTACATCAGGAAGTCGTTTTTTGTATATGTGGTTTTTAGCAATAGAAAATTTATAGTTCTCTTGAATTTGTGATGTTCTCTATTTCTGTATAATCCTTCTTCCCAGGTTATGCAAAAGTGAAACTCCTTTACATGGCTTTGAGGCTTTTTCCCATCTTTATACTTCAAACAAGTATCCTGTGAACAAAACAGTTCTGAAGGAAAAAAAAAAAAAAAGGGTGTTTTTCTTTGTTTTTCACTGAGTTTCAGTTTCTCATGACATATGCAAAGCTGTCTGATAAGGTTTATATTTTGAGTATCACATGATCTCAATATTGCATCTGAATTATGGTGATGATGATTCCTTGACAAATTAGGGTAGTTAGAGAACTGTCATGTCATTTTCCATGCGTTTCTTTACTAGAAATGGATATAGGAATCAGGTAACTTGTTTTATCTTTTAAACTGCTTTCTTATTCCCATTTAATGTGAAGCCAGAGGGCACTGTTTTTCATAGAATACAAAAATGTGTAGCTATTTCAGTTTCGGGTAAAGGTCTCACATGGATTCACAGCACTGTCAGCATAGTGAAAACTTTGGATTATGGTTTTTAATGTGCACTTCTTCATGCAGAAAATCTACAAATGTTTTGACTCTAAATTAAATTAATTTCACGGAGTATTCTGAAAGCCAAAAATCTGCAATCAGTGTGGTGCCTACTTATTAGCTCAACTCAGAAATAATGTACTGGTTTCAGAGGCAGTGTAGTGTTAAGTAAAGCCACCGTCATGAAAATATCTTGTTTAGCTTCCTTTTTTGTCTTTAATACTTTGTCCTGAGAAAAGCTGCTGTTTTATATGAAAAAGAGATGGGGATGTTTTCCTCCTTGAATGTTTCTTTTGCTTTCATGGCTACACTAATTACATTCTGCACGGTAATAGCCAGCCTGTAGAAATTAGGCTTGACCTCCCTTAGCTGACTTTGGAGTGTTAACATGGCTCTGAAATCTACCCTTTTTTCCCTAAGCTCTCCACCTCAAATCTTAGTGTTAACCTCCTGTTTTCTCTTTGGATTCCACCTTTCTCTCTGCCCTTACCATCTGTTTTTATTTTGATTACCCTAGTTATCCCATGTCAATAAAGTAAGACTAAATGAGAATATTTCAGTTAACCACAACCTAAGCAAATGCAAAAGCTCTTCTCCTAACTGCCATTGTTTATGCAATATAAACCACTAATCCGTGAGGGCAATTTATTTGAATGTGTGTTAAATTCTTGCTGGAGCACTTCCTAATCTTAGCCAGGCCTCCTGTGTGATGGACAGAGGAGCAGGATACACGCTTTCACACCCGCATGTGAATAAGTGTTTGTCTTATTGTGTAATAGACCTAGTGCCTGTAATATACAGCGTTCTTGCAATAAATACCATCTGTGGTTGTGAAATGCCTCTACTTCTACATTTGAGCTAGCCACAAAGACCTTTTATTACTTTGTATATTTCTCTTTTGCTTCCATTGTCTGTTGTTACCAAAATTTCTTCAAGGAGTTCAGAAAAAGCAGGGAGGGTGTTGCAGTGAGGGCATGGGAGTCTGAGCGAGGAAGACCAGTTTGGAATCAATTCTGCACACAAGCCCACTGAACACGAGTGGGGTTGCCGAGAATCGAAATCCTGTGTAACAAATGGGAAGGTTACAAAGTCAAGAGATTGTTAATAAAGGCTGCGTTTTAGTGAGTTATTTTCTAATAATATTTTCCCGAAATTTTGATGTTGTTTCATGCTTCACATTAAATTGGAAGAGTGTTGTGAGGGTTGTTTGGCCCGTGTCGGGGTGTGAGTCATGAAGTTGGCTTTGTCTGGCTTGTGAACTGTGGGGGGGAGTTAAGGCAGAGCTATATTTAGGAGTATCAACTGATGTCAAACTGTGGAGCACTGCTAAACAACAGTGTTAAAGGGGCAGCACTGGATAGTTTAGACTCGAAATTTAGATTGTTTGTAGTGGTTTATACTTCAGTAAATATCAGCTTTTCCAATTATTTACTAGAAATACTCTTCTGCAGAAGTTGCAAGCCAAGCAGTGTGAGTTTCAACTTCATTTGTACTTATCTAGGAATAGCTATTCTAATTTCATTGTCAAAACTGTATGAATTGAAAATAGCAAGCACCTTACATGTTTCAGAGTCTCACTGAAGACAGTGAGACTGCAGTAGGAGAATTACAATGAATGTAAGGACCCCAGCTGAGACATGAGTCAAAGATTTCCTTCCAGAATGGAGATGATTTCTGTCATCCTAATGAATTTGAAGCAGGCAGGTTTTTCAAAGGCACTTGGTGTCGGTTTAAGCACACTCAAAGTTATTGTCTTGAATGTAGGCAGACCTGAGCCAAGATGATGTACTGGTGGGGAAATAGAAAACCCACACTTGGGATGTGTAGATTATGCAGTTGTTTAATGTATGAGGAATAAGTCAGTTTATCTGTTACTGTCATTTTAAGCTTCATTGGCTAAAGTGTTGTCATTGCCAACTTTGATAGAAATCTGTTTCGGTGACTAATTGGATTTCTGAAACATAATATTGAGCAACAAATATTCATTTAAATACTTAGTGTTTTCCAAGTGTCATATGTTAAGACTTATACAAATCATGCTTTATGCAATTTTAAAGTATTGGGCCAACCATTGTGTTTGCATGGCTGTGAACCTGTTAATCTAGATGAAAATGCGAAGCTGTTGGTAGTTCCTGTGACATCAGTTATTTTCACTTACACATCAGCGAAGACATTTAAACCAATTCCCCCCTCTTTAGTCTGCTGGAGTCGTTGAGGACAAGAAGGTTGAAAGCACATGTGGTGAGTTCTAAAGACAACCTACATGGTTCATTGATGCAAAGAGCTGTGAGAAGCTTTCAAAACGGGACCTAAAATGTTTGGAATCCTGATGGTTACATTTTTCAAAGCTTTTCCACAAAAGACTAACTGTCTTGTGACGTTCAAAAAGCAAGTTCTCTGAGCAGTGGTACTAACAAAGCCTGGGTTCCTGTGGACTGGTGTCCTTAAAAGCCTCAGCTTCCCTCTGAGCTACGCCTCTCCTGCAGTTGTGCGTGTCCCAGTTGGCCAGCCAGGATGCTCATGCTGGTCGCTAGGCAGCTGCTTCCAAGCGGGATATATAATGATCGTGTTTTGCCTGCCCTTTTTTCAGTGAGCTCACTAATTTTGGTCTCCCTTCAGTACTTGGCCATTGATTTTACATAACTTGTGGAAACTTAATTATATCTGAACCCTTTCCTCTCTCTCACTGGTGAACTTAGTGGAAGTTGACAACATGTTTAAAAGTTGTTGAGGGGAGAGTGTGTGATTACAGGAGTTGCGTTTACTTTGGAAATGAGACTAAAAACATATTCCATTTTTAACAGATTCTTTTGTGTACATAATCCCACCAGGAAGTATGACATACTGTGTTGGACGCATTGCCTCTCAACCAAAAAAGTCATTTAAGTAATCAGCCATTTTTAGTAGAAAAAGTGAATCTACGCAGAACTCTTCCAAAGCATTTAAAGCTGATACCTAGCAGTAGCAAATGGCCATGTTTCTTTTGTTCAGAAAAGCAGCTGATGTTCTGTGTTTTAAGGTTTTGCTTTGTCTTGAAGCAGCAGCCGAGCCACTGCTGTTGCTTGTGGGTGATACATAATACCCCATCCGTGGACTCTTCTGCTTAGTCAGCAAAACGTTAGCCAGACTGGTCTAGTTTCTGAGGGGGGAGTGGTGGGGCATGGAGACAACTTGTTTCAGGACCCTGAGGTGTTAGCTGCACTTTCTACGTGGTCAGGAGGGAAGAAAGGTTTCTTAACTAGTTTAATAAGACGCTGATTGTTAAACTTGTACTTCTGGTTGACTTCATCATGCCATAGGAGTTTCGCTGTGATTAATACGTTGATTCGCCTTTTCTTGGACAACGTGTCAGAAGCAGTGTCTCTTAACAAATGTCATAATGCTTTGTTAGTTGCTGGAGGGAAAATTGGGTGAGAGGGAAAATTGCCCTTTCGTTAGATTGGTTTTACTCTGTTTAGTTAGTATCCTGAGTTGGCTCACCCAGAGCCTGGCAAATGCTAGTGCTGGTGCTGGGAAACCAGAAGTAGAGGACAAACTTGCTCTTTTTAATGGCAACTGGCTGCTGGATCATCCTAGCTGTATTTGAGATGCTGTTCTTAGACTGCCTTTTGGTGTGGGGTCTCTCTTCTTTTTATGCTCTAATGCAAATGAAGCACTCAGTGACTAGTGTTACTCCTGTTGAAAAGGAAATTAAACGCTAAGGGGTTTCCAGATGTGGAAATGTTAAAGCTCCAAACTCCCTTCCTGGTATCTTTTGTCAGGATGAGGCTCATGTCTGCTTTTAACAAATAAAAAGAGGAATGTTGGGGATGTTATCATTGCTTGTAGACTGATGGGATGTAAATAAAATTAAATCTTACGAGTTACTTTTTTGCAAGGGGGCATTAAAAATTAAGATTAGTTCTATTTATTTTTTTTCTCCATTTTGAAATAGAGGAACATTTTAAAGTCCAATTCAATTATGTGATCTTCTGAACTGCACTACTCTTAAAAATTCTTTTATCTTAGGAATGATCTGTATATTTTTTCCCATTTTCTTCTTAACCTAAAGCTAATAAAAATGAGTAAGTTGCAGTATTTTAGGAAGTCAGTTATATGGACTACGAATTACAGTAATAACTCTCAATGATACATTAACAGAAATAATCAGAAATTACAGGGGAAATGGCAGTCTTTTTTCCTTTGGGGAAAAAAGGTTGAGGTGATAAGGAGTAGCAGTCTGAATTTTAAGGTGTTTCTTTTAATGTTTTAAATAGACATGATTTTGGTATGCTTAGATTACACAGAGGCAGACTGCCAGAAATGCTTAATGTGAAGCTGACTTGTAAAATTCATGATTATATATAGTTATAATTTTGTGGAAAAATAAGAAAATTTTTTTGTTGCGGTGACAGAAAGACCTATTTTAACCAGAATAATGAAGGACTAGCAGAACATTTTCCCCAGAATTTTAGTATTTTGTTTTTCTGAGGTAGTTTTCTCAATGACTAATGTGTGTGTTTTGATACAGCTTTTCGGAATTCTGCCTCTTCATTAAAAATTTGTCAATATTCTAGCTAAATTTTATCTGATGTGTTTGGAGCATATCTCTGCCTTTCAATCTGAGATCAGTATAAATGGCCCAGTCATAGGGTTTCGTGTGGCAGTAACTTTATTTTTTTTATTTGAATGCATTTTCTGCTTATTTTGGAGTCTATTTTGCTATTAAACTGAAGTCCGTGATAAATAACTGATTATTAGTAACTTCCTAGGCTGCTGATATAACAAGTGTGTTTAAGGCATCCCCTGTTCCCTCTCATACCATCTGTACACCCGTTATGTCAAACGGTCCTAATCTGAGGTGTTGGAAAGGTGCTTTCTTTTGTTAGAATCTTTCTTCTCGTTAATTATTTCCCAAAATATTATTGCTCTTATCTACAAATGAACTATTAACATTTCTGTTAGCTTGAGTTCAGATTCTATAATCTTCTTTATCCTTCTTGAAAATTATTGTATTTAAAATAAACATCAACTTCTGCATTATGTAGACTGAAATGATCCATTATTCATGGTATTTTGGATCACTTCAAGCCGTATTTCCCAAGGCAACAAAATAAGCAAGCAGAAGTCACTTGTAGGCAGATGTAGAGGGGAGGTGGGAGGGTTGCCCTTAAAGGAGAGCATTAGGCATTGGGTCAGGTCTTGGAAAATTGAATTTTAATTGGTTACTTGCATGTCTTACAAGTTAACAGGATAAATGGTCAATGACTCAGTAGGGCATTTCCCACAGGATATTGTACATGTTTGGTAACTGGTATGCTGCTTCTATTTGTGATGTCTGAAATACCCTAGTAACTGATTAGTCTACCTTTGCATTTACCTGATGTATTGAATGATAAAGGCCTCATTCTTTATTTTTTAACTGATGAAATGTAAATCAAGCATATTGGGATTCTACAGTTAAACAAATTTTAAAATCAGCATAAGGATGGACAAAATTTAATGAACTTTTAAACTAACTACCATTGTCTTCTGTAATTGGCACTTACAGCAGTAGATTCTAAATTCCCCATGTACCTTAGGATATGTAATGCAGAACTTGTAGCAATATGTTCATGTAGCTTTTTCTAGACAAACATGAAAAAACCTCCAATACTTTTACAGATTAAAATTAATTCCTTGCAAGATCAGTGCCTGAAGGCCTCATTAATTTTAACACCACTTATAATTGATTCTGGGAAGTAACAGATGTTACTTGTATTTTATAATCTTCAATTTAAGAAACAGTATATACATGAAGTCTGCCTGTTTTCAGGACACGTTACTAAACCTGAATAAAACCTAAAATGTCATTTTCTCTTAATGGTTGGTTGGGTGTTAGACTATGCCATAACTACTCTGATTTATGAAGAAATATTCTGATATTATTGATCTATTAGGTGAGATCAGTTATTGTGCTCTGTTGTGAAAAGCATTTGGTCAAGAAATTAGAAGAATTCGGTTTGCTATTGTGCTCAAAACCCTAATGAACTTTAGATCTTCACATGTACCTTGCCTCAAGTACTCTCATAAAAATATTAAAATATTGTATGGGGTTTTCTGCCTTCGCAGTGTCTAGTTAAAAACAAATATTGAACTTTACTACATTTTTAAGTAGGAAGGCACTGCCTCCATCTCCTTTCCTCTAATGTTAAACACTTTTCATGCTTAATCTGATAGAGCAGAATTGATTCAGTGCTCACTTCTCCTCTCGGAGAGGCTGTTGCCTCCCCCTTTTCTGTCTTCTGAAGTTCTATATACATTTAAATGTAGGTGAAATATTTTAAAAAATATTTTAATAAACTGACAAGTGATTGTTTTGTTTAGTACTTCCGTTACGTAATTTATTCATGTTACAGACCTAAGAAAAGAGGATCCTATTTTACTAGATTTGAAGAATTACGCATGTATGCATAGCTAAGATGGTTAACGGTGGTCCTGCAAAAGAGCAGAATTTCTTCACTTTTTCCTGATGTAACTACTATGATATATTCTGTGAGCCAGGGAGGTTTGTTTTAAAATATTTTGAATTTTCTCTTCTTTAATGTCCAAAATATAAGCAATATAAGTTGTGTCTTTGCTAGAGGACTGCTGGAACATAGAGGTTTGTCTTGTTCTACTACTTTGAGGGTGAAGAATCTCAGGTCTTTTAGTATATGTTCCTTTTGCAAGCTTAATTAAGTATTCATATTAAGCCTAACTGAAGTATTCTACCAAACACTTCAATGTTTTCCTGTTGTTTTGTTTTTTTTTTTAATTTTTTCATAAATAAGATTTATTATAAATTTGTAATTATGTACAGAACAGCTTTATGAAGGGTCAGTAGCTCAGTGGTTTTCTGTCTTCTACAAGGCAGACGTCAGCATTGTAGCTGAAGTCTTGGAGAGTTTGAATGTAGGAATTACAAACAAAAGAACTTTTTTCTTAAGTACTTTTCTCAGTGAACCAGTAGAAATCATAAGTAGATGACTAGCATGTGTTTATCTGTGGGACAAAGTAAGGAGGCTTCCTAGAAATACCCAGAGCTACACCTGTGAGACATATCTCGTCTCAAAAAAAACAAAAAACAAAAAAAACTGTGGAGAGCATAGTTATAGTCTCTTGTCTAAAAGGCTTTTTTTCCTTAGAGAGTTGGTGGGCAAAATTTTTTCCCTTGCATAGGATGTTCATATGAATTCAGTTGATCTGTTTTCCAGTATAATATGTAATTTCATGTATTTACAAAAGCACATTTACTACTACTAATAAAAAGACCAATAAACCAACATTTCAAAGGGCTTTGAGATTATCAAAGTAAATATGTTGAAAAAACCATTCCTAAATTCCATTTGTTTGCAACAACAACCATGCTGAACTGTCTCTGAAGTTCTTGTAGTCATTTAAAAAAAACAGTAAGTAAATTCAGATGTGTTGCTGTCAGGTCATATTAAAATCATTTATTCAAAGTAATTATAAATCTAAAATTTGGTTTGTGTTTCAGAAACCCTTGAAGAGTTTTGCATGGTGCTAAATGCTTTCCACATGCAGTAATAAAAGTATTAATTTCATGTACAGGCTAACCAAAGTTAGTTCCAGTGCCTATGTGGTCACATTGTACACAGATCTGTCCACATATTTACTGTTGTTCAGTATTGCTGCTTTCAAGTGATGTCAAGTTGTATTACATGTATACTGCTGAGTAGAACTACTAACATTTTTATAAAACTGCAAAAGGCACCATTCAGTGCTTTTATCAAGAATGCTTTACAGTTAAATGATTAAAGTAACTTAAATTGGTGTAAAGATTTTTTTTTACCTTTTTGTGCATTGATTTCATAATACGTAAAGAGGAATGGGAGTGGGTTACAGATCTAAGCATAGAGGTTGTTTCTAAGTTTCTGTGCTAAAATTAAATTTAACACTAAATATTTAAAAATCGGGATCATTTACTTTAGTTTTGAGCTCCAAAAATTGGTATGGCATGAGAAAGGGAATAATTCTGTAGCACAAGAAAAACATCATTATATGAAATACTTTCATCTTCTATCTTTATTTGCCTCATTAAGCAACTTAAGGAAATCAATATTTCATTTTGACTACACCTATTTGTAAACCAGAAGTCAGATTCGGGATGTTAATTCTATTTACTTTAAGGTAAATTTGTACTTTAGCAAGCAAATTCCTGACTCAGCTTTGATGTCTGCTTTTTCACAAAGATTGAGTGCAGGTAGATCTCTATTCCATTCACCTGATCATTTTAAAGATGTTACTATTTAATGTAAAGGTGGTTTTATAGTTTTCTTAAAATTGTTTTGAGTCCAGTCTGAGAAAAGTATAGGAAAGTTCCTAATTAGAATTGTCAACATAATCAACTACTTGATGATTCAGTAGTAAAGCATTGGGGTGCTTCTTGTGTCATTTCATGCGTTTAATATTTTATTGCATGATTGTGTCCCTTGGGGAGAGGGAATTTTGTTATAACATTATTAATAATATGGCTGAGTTTACTCTCATCTGATCAGAACATTATGCTCAATTTGCCTTCAAACTGTTCTGAACCTAAAAGTGAAGTTTTACAATAAAACTATAACTTAATACGTTTGTACTGAGGAACTGAATTCATGTTTCTGCTTGTTAATCTCTAGCACATGTTTAGGTAGAACTTGTTTCTTTGAAACTCGTGAAGAAATAGGGACAGAGGCTTCCACAGTCTGTGGGTGCTGTTGATTTTTAGAGATTGAACTCAAAAAAACACATTGGGGAAGAGGAAATGAAATGCAAAATAAAATATTAAATTAAGTTTTTTTGTAAAATGATTGGAAAGTACTGACAACAGCTGAAATCATGCACATACTTTACAATATTCTCTCTTCCATACAAGCAATTTCACTTGCCTCAGAAGTGAGTAAGAACAATTGAGGGGGAAGTGCACAATTACAGATGAGGAGGCTCACCGGCAATCTGTGCTAACATGTGGACTGTATTATGGAAAAAGTTGATGAAATCTCAACTAGAATGTGGTCTGTGCCTTGATTTACATTCCCTTCCCTTCCAGAAACAGTTTCTAATATAGAAAGGTCAAGTTCTGCCCTCAGATGTCTCAATGCAGCGCCCATGAGACTCAAGAGAAACAGGCTTAAAATCTGAGGTGATAAATGTATAATACAAGGTATTCTTAAACCCTGGTAGCTACTTGTCCAAAGTCCCTGCAGTTACCATCATTTAATCCCAGTAATTTATAAAACATTTTAAGATTCTTCAAATATAAAAGGCATACTGTTGTAACTGAGTTTGATCCTACCAAAAGCCAGATTCCCCTTGCAAAATCCCCCCCCCCCTTTTTTTTTTTTTTTTTAGTTAGGGGTAGTAATGAAGCATGGAGGCTGATGCCTGAAGTGTACGCGGAAACAGTGAATCAGTATCAGTCACCCTAATCAGTAACAGTGTGCTAATGGTATAATATTTTCTAGGCTTATGCTAGATAATGGCAAAAGGAGAATTCTGTGGATAGATTTGAAGGAGAATGATGATTGGAATGGAGTTATTTTCATTAATATTTTTTATTATTTTAATAATACTTGGTAAATATGTTTTGCCTTTCTGTTTGTTTTAGTTGGCTTTTAGCCTATTTACTTTCAGGAGAATCTGGAAACATCTAAGAGCCAATCATATTTTTAAGGTGGATTTGTGAATTTATTTTCTCATACATGTTTTTTTAAAGCACCTTTTAAAAATACTTGTTTTCAAATATCTCTCACTAGGGAGGAAAAAAACCTATTGGTGTTACTGCCCAAAGAAAATTATAGAGGTCTTACTCTGTTTGTACACTCCCTTTGAAACAAAAGCCACATGCTTGTTTTCAGATTTAAGATTGTGTAGTTTTATAAAAGTTTGCATCATAGCTTCTTTTACATGAACTATGGATGAGCTTGCATGGTCTTTCTTCACTGATACATAGTGCAGTGCATGGAGCATTTAAACTAGGAGGTTTTTCATTTTGTAAAGTCTTAATCTTTCTAAACAAACAACGTTGGTAAGAAATTATATATTTCAGTGCAGACAGAGACTTACTGGGAAGATTAATGTTAGGTTTTTGCTTTACTTTGTTCCTTACGGTGTTAGTCCAAAGCTTGACATGTCTCCATTCCAAAGCAGCCAAGGATTCTTAAGTGATGATATCATCAGTGAGAGGAGATAAAGATCCACTGAACTAATGTGCTGAGGCTAGTAACAGTGTGGCAGAAGTTAAAATTTAAACAGCTTTCATTCTTCTTTGTTTGATTTTCACACTGCAAACTAAATTATTTCCTTATCTGATGGAAGAAGTTATGCATGGTGGTGGTGTCTGCTTCATTTTTTGCATCTTGAAAGAACATTAAATGCTAAGTCTTTCTACATCAAGGGAAACTAATTACATGTATCTTCGAAGTGATCTATTATGTGTTTGGATCTTTATAGCTGAATTCAGCTGGAAAAGTGTACTTCATCTTTAAAGGTAGCAAAATTATTGTCTAAGGTGTAGTGGTTACCAGCAAGACATAGAAGCAAAAAATAAATGGAGACTTGTCTTAAATCTCCTACTCCTTTTGAAAATTTCAGTCATGATATCCTTATCTATTTTTACCATTTAGTTTCTGTCATGTGGTAAAAATACTGGTGATACAAGTAGGTATATACCTGATGTAGTATTCTTATCTTGTAGGACAAGTAATAGAAAGGACTCAACAAAAGAAGGACCTTTGTAAATCTCGCATTCCTCCATCTGTGTAATAATTCTCCCTGATATACACCATAACTTGGTCTACTTTTAAATGACAAACAACCAAACTCTGAAGGTCTTTCTTAACATTCTTTCACGGGATTTTAGTGAGTTCCTTGTCTCTTTAGAGGAAGTCTTATTTTCGGCCTACAGATTGACAATTACAGTTAATGAAAATTTAATAATTTGAAATATGTTTGTTGTTGGTCACTGTGAATGATTTGTCCAAGTAGTCTGAATATAGTCCATGTAAAATGTAAGCAACTGGTTACATTTCTATAAATGTGGACAGTACTCTTAATATATGCTAGCAAAAATCTGTTTGATACACAGTTATGTGTAGGGTTGGCATCTTTAGGATGAGAGAGATAATTCGTAATCTTTTTAAAATTATATCTCCTCATAATATTTGAAGTCTTGCCTGTTTCTTTTAAAGATGGTATCAAGTTCATAGAATGAATGCTACCCTGTCTGGGTGTTTCCATCTGACTGTTAAACTTTGTAAAATTACCTTTCTTTCAGTGAAGTCCTTGGCACATGGGCAGAGCCCTGGAGTGTGCTATTTTTCAGTGCCTGTTGCTATCCAAGTCCAATGGAGTTCAGGCACTGTGTTTCTGTATTGATGAGTAGTTATGTGGGAATGCTTTTTCAGTACAAAAATACTACCTTTCAGTAGGAGCAAAGCATTTAGATGATGAATTTAAGAAAAAATAATCTAGCCTCATACATCCTATCAAATACTATATGGTATCCTTTGGTAGGCTTCATTTTTCATTGTAGGTTCTCTGCACGGTGATCTCCTTAATCTCAACAGGACTATGCACAAGAAAAGAATACAGTAGTAACTGTTTAGTAGATAACAGCTTTTTGCCTTACATAAAAACCTGTAAAGGTGATTTGACTTCTGACTGAGAAGAAAAGGCTTTGCTACCAATTACAGTGTTAGAAGTTGTGTGACACAGTGTGTCAAAGTATGTGATATCTCTAATACAGAGTTTTTAATAAACTCTTGTATCTTTGAACTTTACACACTTCCCCAAACAGTCAGAATTCAGCATTTTCTTTTGTATAGAAATTAGGTTACACACCAGAAACATGACTAATATAAAGCAGTTTCCTGATGAAGTTAATACATTTAAAAATCGTATAGACATTTCTAATTCCAGATTCTCTTAAAAATAATTAAAACGACGTATAACAAACTGCCTCCCAGTGTGCATGTTTGTGTGACAGACTATACTTTATAGATTAGGTTGTTCTTTGAGACATAACTATTTAAAAAACCTTGAAATACTAAAAAGCATTGCATTTTTTAAGATAACTTGAACCAAAAGAGCAGTAGCTTGTCTCACCTTGCAGACGTTTTTTTCTTACCTTTGATTCCTTTCTTTTGGGAAATTACTGTCCTAGAAAAAGAGACACGAAGTAAAATGTGTATGTTCCTTTGATGTCGTTCTTCAAGGGCTGAACAGGACAAAACCACTCTTAAAATGGGAGTTGTATTTATAAGCTTAGTTTTTGGAGTGTCTTTTCTAAGTCCATTCAAGTAATTAACATACTAATACACATTTGAGATCTGTGATCTCGAGTAGTATTTGTAATTTTCAGTGGGATCAACAGTAAGTTTGTTTTAAGATTTATGATCAGTATAATTAGTAGAATTCTTCCACAGACATGTCATGTGGTACTTTGGAATTAGTTATGTTACATCTTCCTCTAACATTATTCAGCAGACACATTAGCAGTTACTTACTCATAGTCATATTATGCAAAAAATTGTCCAAGAACCTTTAATCTTTATGGATTTTTTATTTTTTTGCCAACATTTGTTACTAAGAATTTGTAAATTAAATGGGTTCATCAGGAATGGACACTGCTCTATGCTAACTCACAAAGTTAAGCAATTAAAACACTCGCAGTGTATGGCTGACTGATTTTCATGAAAACTGACAGATTATTTTTTTTTTTTTTAGTGTATTACTTTTGCCAGACACTAGTATAATTTATGTATTTTTACCTTCAGCATGAAACAGAAGAGCAAAGTTTTCCTTATGGTAGTAAGAGTACAGTAATGTGTGTTAACAAAAGAGTGAGTCTATCTGAAGTAAGATTTGGTAACTTGATTTCTCTGGTTCACATTATACTGTCAAAAGAAGCTGTTCACCTCCCACTCTAAATCATTTTCCTTTTACCAGCTGGAGAAGATCACAATAAAATGGACCCATCCCTTTTCTCAGTCCCTGGTGGTGGTGATCATCCAGCATTTGTTTTTCATTCAAACCACATGTTGAAGAAGTGAAAAAAAAGGAAATACATGCTGGTCATAGGTCAGGTGCAACACGGAGTTTATACAGATTTATTTCTTTGTAGCATCTGCTATCCTGCATTTAAAGCTGTTGAATGTTTTTCTGCTTCCAGTGATTTTGAGGCAGGTTTTCTTAAATAGTGACATTTTGGGTTTTGGCATATCCTACTGGCCAGACATTCAGCCTTCAGAGCTGTAGGAACAGTCTGATTCTGCAGATGATAACTCTGCAGCAGACTGGCTTTTCAGAATTTGAACTCCCCCATGATCTCATAGGGTGGAAGCTCACCCTCTTCGTTTCTGGCCTCAAATAATGAAGACTAAGCCAGAATGAGAACCTGGAAAAGTATTATGATGATAATGGGGAGCTGGGGTTAAGAACTTCTCAGTTTATCACTACTTGGGAATGTAGGAGAGAATGATAAGAAAGGACCCCAAATACACTGCAATCTACAAATGCAAATTTAATTTTTAAGCAGGTATAGATTACAGGCTAAAAGTATCCATTTTCTCATAATACAAGCTACATATGCATTTAATTTATACCCTATTAGAAGTATTGCAGTGCTCATTGCTTACAATTGAAGGCGAATCAGGAAAAGTGACTGTATATATCAATATCAGCTTTATTTGCTGTCTTTATTACTCAAACACTTCTGCTAGTGTTTTTATAGCTCTGACTAAATTGCAAATGATGTCCTGTTGGTTAGGAGTTCGAAGGCAATAATTTCAAGTTGTCTTAAATATGCCAGCCAGCCAGCCAAGACTAAATATGCATTTACAGCAGCTATTTTGCAGATTTATAGCTAATATTTTTTATATTTTTTTCTTATCACTATAATTTAAGCTCAGTTTTCTCTGACTTGCCAGCATTATAAAATATATTAGGATTAGAATTAATAGCTTACTATGTGATAAATATTGAATTTTGTAAGATTCAAGTTTCAGAAAAAGGGAATCGCAAATGGGCATAAGGGGGATGGGAGGGGCAGGGAGGGGCAAAAAAAAAGCATTCTTCACAATAAGAGTCATTAAGCACTGGAGGAGCTTGCCAACAGAGGCTGTGTAGTTTCCATCATTAAAGGTTTTTAAAACTTGACTGGACAAGGCCCTGAGCAACTTGGTCTGACTTTGAAGTTAGCCCTGCTTTGGTGCTGGAGGTGGCACTAGATGACCATTTGAGGGCTCTTGCAGTCCAAATTTTTCTAAATTCAAACAATCAAAAATAAGTCTGAGCTGTACAAAGGCTAGACATGCTGGAAGGGGAAAAAAGTCCTCATGTCCTTTTTGTACTTCAGAGCTATAAACACTCCTTTTCCAAATACAGAGGGAATGCAATGGGAACTGTGAGATTAAGTATCAAATATCAAAAGTACCCAGGTTACGCACAAATGTTTTAACAGATACTTTATATGAACAGTGAGGAATTTTTAAATCTGTTTTTTGTAATTAGAATAATTTCAGCTTTTTTAGCTTGATGATCATTTTTTTAATCTCATTTAATATGACAGTGGGTGATTTTTTTGTTGTTGTTTTACTCTTCTTTTTCCAATTTTCATTAGGAATAGGAGGCCTGCAAGATGTTGTGCTAAAGTCTGCAACGCTGTCAACATCACCAGCTTGTCCACCATTTACACCTCTCAACTTTGAAGCTACACCGATTGTGCGGGTAGCTGTTGAACCGAAACATCCAAGTAAGTTTAAAGGAGAACGGGGATGGTAACGGAAATTCGATGGGGTTGCAATGCAGCTCCCCATCCTTAGTGGTTTGGCTAATTTATGATCTGTCCACTGAATCAGAGACTGCCCCAGTATAAAACCAATATATATGTTGCCTAGAGGTCCATACTTTATTGTCCTTGTGAATTCTTCTAGCTGGCTAGCTCATGTCTCAGTAGGTGAGGAGATACAGAAGACCCTGTTGTGCCCTTTATGGTCAGACTTAGCTGTTCCACAAGTAAGATACTGTGTGATGTTAAAGGTTCAGGATTCCTTTACTGTGAAGGTAAGTATATCTTTGGGTTTTTCACTTCTGCTAACATTCTTTTATGCTGTATCATTAGGCTCACGGTACAATTTGCAGTGCCACTTCTAATTGATTCCTCCCCTCACCTCCCCCAGAGCAGTGTATCTCTGGCTATTTGAATTTCAGCCCAATTTCCATTTGTGATTGTAGTGTTAGTAGAATCAAAATAACTGGCTTTCTGTTCAGTTACAAAATACGCTAACACTAAGATTACACGGTTTTTTTAGAAAGTGATTGGACAGCTTAACAGCTATTTGTCCCGCATGTCTGTATTAACAGATAATCATACATTGTACATCCTGCATTTGTTAAAGCAGTTCTGAAACTATTGGAAATTACTAGTTCTACCGAGTGTAGTATTAAGTTGAAAATGTTAAAGGAATGTAATTCTAGAACTACTGCCCAATTTTGGGATATTTTTTTTTTCCTTAAGGAAATGAAACTGTATCATTCTTACACCATTGCTTAATTTCTCTTCCCTGGTAACTTCTGAATCTATGGTTTGAATTAAATTTGTTAAAGGGACAGAAGCCTCAAAGTTATCTACACTTGCAAAAGTTTCCTGAAAATCAGCTGCTGCTTGCAATAACAAGAAGACAAGCAAAATTTGGCCATTGCATTGCTTGAAAGCAATCAAATTGTCCAGGGAGCTGCATATAGTCTTGAGGTGACCCTAGCCCATTGTCACATATGAGTGCCTTGGATTCTCACAGCAAACATACTGCAAAACTGCAGCTACTTATTTGGGAAAATGACTCAAATAAATATAAATTATTTCCCTATATATACTTTACAGAATTACTGTATGTCTTCACATTCATGTCAAAATCTTCCTGTATGGTTACCATAAGCTCTAAAAGAAATAGAAATAATTTATTCATCTCAGTGGGCTTAAATGCAGAAGACGAAGTTGAAAGTGTCTAATGCTGTGTTTTTTCTACTTTTTGTTTATGTCTGGTTTTTCAAGGATAATTTTCTGTTACACCCTTACAAGCTTTGCATTAAATAAACAGTATCATATTTCTCTTAATAGTCTCCAAGTGACTGACAAGTTTAATGTCACTCTTCCTTCTGAATATGAATATGCATTCCTAGAAAGCCTGTGGGTATGCTTTACCACATATGGAAAATAAGAAAAAAGAATCATAATTCATTTTTTTAAATTGTATTAATTATGAAAAGTTGCTGACATGAGGTGTTTATGGACAGCTCTGATGTAATCTAGCCAAATTTGAGTCAGTTGTGGTTGCTCATAGTTCATTAACTTTAAGACAACTCTTCTTAAACACCTTCATTTTAGGGACAGATATGTTTTGTTTCACTGAAAAGCTCTCACATTACCATTTTTTCCCCTGTTCAGGTTGTAGTAGCATTAAAACTCTTCAGTAGCTTCTGGATAGTTTAAATCCTTTTGTTGCTTCATTCACTCTTACACCTTCTAAGTAATACATATGGAATAGTTTTTGCTTTTATTTTAGTGAAGTTAACATGTTATTCATGTGTTTGGAGCATTTTAAGCATTAGCAATTTACAGGTTGTTACATTTAGCCACGAAAGATTGCAAAGAAATACAATTATTTACTGAAAGGTGACTTTAAACAGTTGTAATAAGAAAGGTTATATCTCTTGATAATTTGTGAAAATGAAGAGTGAAATCTTGATGTTTGTAATCACATTGATAACATTCAATCGTTTTTACTGGTTGTGAGCTGTTTATGAGCTGTATGTGGAGTTAACTGTATATAGGAAGCAAGATAACATAGTCAACAGCTACCTTGATACACTAAACCTGTTGCAAAACTGTGAAAGTTAAAATGCTCATTCCATTCAAATGTGTACCATGGCTGTGGTTGTATAATGTGAATTTTGTCATCAGTACATAAATTCTTGCTGACAAATGATGTTTGAAGCTTATGTCTTCAGTTGCTGCTCTTAGACCATACCACTCTTTGTGACTTAGAAGCAGAAGTTTGCCCACAGAAACACCTCAGAGGTGAAAGTTTTTGAGTATTCCTAAAATTGGTGTTTAGACTTCTGTAAAAATGAGTGTTACTATTTCCTGTGTTAAGCATACCCTGCTTCAAATATTCCTTCTTCAGTATTACTTTGTTAATAGTATCTTATTTTGCCAGGTGATATGCCTCAGCTGGTCAGAGGAATGAAGCTTTTAAACCAAGCTGATCCATGCGTCCAAGTTTTAATCCAGGAGACAGGAGAGCATGTGCTAGTGACAGCAGGAGAAGTTCATCTTCAGCGTTGCTTGGATGACCTGAAAGAAAGGTTAGAGGGGCAAGAAGAAAGAAATATTTTTAGTTCAGTAGGTGTCTGTTGTATTTCTTTGTCAGATGCATGTCTTTGATTTATATTCTGGTAATATAGAAGCTTCATCCACCAACAGTTTTTACCATTGGATCATAAATGCACCTTTTCGTAGCTATAAAATCACCTGCAGTTGGGCAGAAGCCACTAGCTGATCACTTTTATACATTTTATACACCTTTTGGGCACTTTCTGGAAATGATAAATTGCAGTAGGTTCAGGAGTCCAGTTAAGAATATAATGTACCATTTATACAAAGTAAAAACTGTGAGGGGAAATCACGGCTGGTAAATGAACTCTCAAAAATTAGAAAGCAACAAGACCAAAACTGTATGTGCACACTCTTCTATTCCTTTGCTCTTCGTGTTGATTTTTTTCTAAAATGTTGATCTGTTTTTTTATTCATAAGCAGTATTTTCTGCAAGCATAAATGCATAGATTTAGTATCATCTAATGTTTCTTCAAATTGTAAAAGAACTGTTGTTTGAAACAGTCCTTTCTTGTAACTTCATTAACTAAAAAATTTGGGGGACTTCTGCCCACATGCATCTGCTAATGTTTGCTTTCAAAACCAAAAAGTAAACCTGATGATGGATGGTTGAATGTCTGTCTTACTGTACCCATATTCATTCTGGTTAATATCAGACAGGATTCACTTGTTACAGAAATTAGACTGGATCACTTCTAAAATTGTATGTATGTTTTAATGGTTGTCCTCATTACAACTTCGGGCAACACTTTTTTACCGCTTTCTAAAAACACAGTATTATTTACTGATACACCTCACTTGAATGTTCCATGTTAAGTAGAGCAAAACTGATTGTGCCTGTTTTCAGCTGCAGTTTGCAGAGCAAGATATATAAATGGCTTTATTATTGGCATTGGTCAAAATTTAAAAAAAAAAAAAAAAAGCCATGTGATGGGGAAGTAGGGTTATAGTGAGCAGCTAATAGCAGTCCCTATATTTACATTCCTAACCTTTTCTTTTGTAAAATAATTTGGGTTTTTTCAGAGTTGTTATCTAGCTTGTTTTTTGTTATGAGAACTATAAACTGTCAAGAGTGACCATTTTGTGTTCCTTACTTGTATTCCTCAAGAAAACATTGTCAGTGTTTCAAACTACCAAAGCACATAAATGCTCTGTGATTGTATCATTGTGAGCACAAACAATAAATTCCTGAGGGCACAGACTACCAGGGCTCCCACCATTGACCCACTTGGACTTGACATAAGGTTCCTGATGTCTTTTTTTTCCTCACTTGGGTACCAGCTCCCAAAAGGAGTTGGGAGCAAGCATGTTTACTAGCTCGTGTTCCTTGTAGCCATCTCTGAGGACTTAGCATGTTTTAGCTGCCATCCCTCACATACTAGCTCAGGGGACAAGAATTGTCCCTTCCTTCTCTCCCCATTTTTTTGGAAGGATAAGTAAAGAATGGGATCCCTGTTTCACACTGTTCCTCATGGATTCCATGTGAGTTCTGGCAGTGGTAAACACGCATCAGTTAGAGGAAAGGTTGTGATCTGAAATGTTAGTTATTTCACCACTGTGTATGTTTCTGTACAAATGTTTAACTCCTAAGCACACATAGCTTGGAATAGCAAATTGTGGACCAGGGATCGAGACAGTGTATAATACCCTTAAAATGTGACCCACAAGTTTTTCCCCAAATGTATTGGGAAAGGTTATTCAAAATGTTTAATTCACACTTGAAGTAGTCGGGCAGGATTCTGATCTTAGCATCTATTGCAGTTGTATCAACCGAGTTTTGAAGAGTTGATGTTTTTGGAGTGATTACAGAAACTGAGGATATTCTGCTGAGTTGAAACTACACTGAATTGTCTTTGTCAAGATTTTAATCAAACTTTTTCAAGGGCACATATTAGTTTTCCTAGTGTGTACTTAGAAAATTATGTTCAAGTGATACTTATTGTCAAAGATGTAGAGAGACATGGAAACAAATAAAAGATCAGTCATCCCTGTTTGTCTAAATGATTAAATATGGATGTTCTGTTTAATTTTCCTCAACTTATTTTTATTTTTTCTTTCTAATTAGTTCTTTTTGAATAGAGTAATAAATTAGACCTTTTAACATTTTTTTTCTGCATTTTACAATAGAAATTTTAGAACTTTCTGTCCAAAGAGCATTGCAAGTACTAAGCATGAGGGGATTTAATTGTCCTGTTCAGAATAAGAAGCAAAGAGAATGAAGATGGTGGCATGGAGTGGTTTTTGCTTGGTTTTTTAGTATAATACAAGTGCATGGAAAAATTGCAAAAAGGATGGATCTCCTGGTTTTGAGTCCCACAAAAGTAAAATTTTCAATTACATTTGCTTTCCCTCTGCATCTTTTTTATCACTCTGACAAAATTTACCAGAACTTAGGAAATTTTGATTAGGCCTTTTGTTGTCATTTAATGAACCTGCTTACACCTTGTGAGTGCTTAAGAAGAATATACAACTCTGAACTTTGAGTCTGTCAGAGAAATTTAATAAATAATTTTTCCTTTTTTCTTGCCATCACAATATTTTAGGCATATCAGATGTTTCAGCTGACTTGAAAGCATCGCTTTATATCATCAAACTGTTATAATAGTGGTTATCAGAACAAAGGATGAAATTATTTCTGTAAACTTAGTGCTGGTTGCCTGAGTAAGGTAGTGCCTGACCTACATTTTCTGTGTAATAACCCCTGGCAGTTTTTATTCGTGCTTAGCTGCAACAAAAATCCAGACACAATCCTAGCTTGATTTTTTTTTTTTTTTTTTGAGTTGCACTTTTCTTGGAGTTTAGACTAATAGCTTCTAAAATAATCTGGTTTAGAGCGATTTTTGATGCAATGAATTGTACCTCATATGAAGGCTTAGTGCGAGGTTTAATAAAAGAGGGTTTAAAATACCAAGATTACCAATCACAGAGAAACAGAGATAATGTTAATCATCACTGTTCCTAGGCTTGTGAAGTACTTCAGATAAGTGCTTTAGAGATTCTAGGTCCATGTAGTCCACAGTGCAGAAGACAGAGCCTTTGGTTGTTGTCTCAAGGCTCAAATTATGTAGATTAAAACTGTTGAGTTACTTTGAGCTGTGTTTGCTTGAATAGCATTTCAAGTGGCAATAGCTGTGGTGGTTTTATTGCAGGCAACTAGTCAGCTACTAGGTACTACTAATTAGAACTGAGGCTTGATGCAGAATAGTGGCTAGTCTAAAACTGATTACACCAAAATATTTCAGCTTTAGAATGAAATAGAGTTGAAGTATGAGCGTTCCTGAATGTGTTGTATTAGCATCATAGATGTCCGTGCAGTCACGTAAGATCCTTTAAGCCATGCATACTGAAACATGATTTTTGTTAATTTTGGTTTTGATGTAAACTATAGCAGCATGAAAATCTTAACTGCACCTCCTTTACAGGGATCAGTGACTTATCCAAAATATAACTTTCTGTTTGTATAATAGTATAGTTGCACATAAACATTTACTAGCAGGAATGTTGTATAAATAATGGTAAATAACATCTGGACCTTAGAAACAAGTCATTCCTGTTATGGTCTTGTTGTCCCCATATGTTTTAAAAACAGAACCTTGTTCAGCTGGCAGTATCAAACATTATTTTTATACCTTCATACCTAAACGATAAACCAAAAGCCATTTTCCATTGATGTGATGCTAGCTTGCTATACCACAGGTTGTAATTCTAGCGGTTAGATAATTATCAGTACAATATAATTTGTATAGATTATATAGCTAGAAAAAGCTGTCACAGGATTACCATTTTACCAGTGGTGGGAATGTTTCATTTCCAAACAAGGTGTTTCCTTGGAGATTTTGCTATGAGACTGTCCTTTCCCCTTCAGATGAGGTGAAAAATACAGGCTATTTTCCAGATCTGATGAGAACATTTCAACATTCCAGTATCTTCAGCCGAGTTAAATCTTGAATGTATTTGAACGAGATGCTGATTATGTGCACTTAATAAACATCCATTTCACAGTTCTTAAAAAAACAGAGTTTTGCCATGGTGCCATTGGCAATTTTCAGCTCCTGTGATTATAGTCAACAGATAAAATATCATACAGGATGTTTTGAAGTCATGAAGTTGTATTTGAAGATAAAACAGGTGATCTTTTATGAATAAATATAGAGATGTTTATTAAATATATAAAAGAGCTGACAAATCTGGCACTTCTTAGCTAGGGGGTAAAATAACACATTGGCATACTCAAAGATGTGAAGCTTTTACTTTTAGAGCATTTTAATCACTAGTAATTAATTTTCCTCATCTTGCGAAATGCCTTCTAAAATGTAGTGAAAGCTTTCCTGCAGAGTACGTACTTCAAGACAAATAATAAATACAAACTAATCTGAAAAAAATTGCTGTTGGTTAATAGGGTTGCTGCTAGCAATGTATCAGTTCCTTGATAATCACACTTTATCTCTGTTATAAATGCCAGTGCTACAGTATCGTTGAAACTTCTGTCATTCTGTCTTATTGTAGCCTGCTGTACTTAGTTCTTCCTAAATGTTTTTATTTCCAACACAGGTTTTCTTCACTGTTAGGGTGTTTTCCCAGCCTAGTTTAAAAGAAAAGGAATGCTGCCTAGGTTGTATCTTTCAACTCTTAACCCAAAATAATTCCTTTTAAAATCACCAGCACTCTTGCAAAGCAGACTATAAATTAGTTAAACAGGCTGAACTGCACTGGTAAAATTTTCCCCTTTCTTTTGGCATGGAAAAAGACCAAAATCTTCACCTACTGTCTCATACCCCATTTTATTTTATGCTTTCTCTGGTCCTTTAAAGGCAAAGATTGAATTTACCTTTTCTTAATTAGTCCCAAAATAAGATTCATACACAGTATCAAAAATTTGTTTGTTTTTTTCCATTAGGAAATTCTGTTATCTTTGAGAATCTTCCAGTATAAACTCTTTTAACAAACTGAAAAGCATTTAATGACCTGAAATAATAAGAGTTTTCTGGTATAGAACTGATAGTTTAGTTTTTGTCTGTAGTTAATGGTCAATTTATTTTTATTATCTCAGTAGTTTCTTTTATTTATGTTTTAGTTTCGTATAAAACTGTACTCACATAAGTCACTTTATTAAAAAACAAATCACTGAATTTTCATTGAAGCAACGACAATATAAAGCTACTTGGAATGTATGAGGGAGAGGGATTGTGTTTTGCTTTATAGTAGAGAAAAGACTTCTACTAATGACAGGTTTATACATGAAATAATTATCTGGCATAATTCTATAACAAATGTGTCCCTATCTGGTGATATTCAGGAGTAGCTATTTCACTTGACATTTGTTCCCATCCTCAATCCACTTAAGGGCATTCCAATGTAGGGGCTCAATGACTTCTGCCTTCAGAATTGTGCCTCATATATTTACATTTGCTACAAGATCACAACTATGAATCATCCTTCAGGTTTGCAAGGAGAATAGTGGTTAAGGCTTGCACTAGCTAGTCACAATATGAATTCACAAAGGTTTTTTTTCCCTCTATTAATGCTCCTCCCACTTCTGTGCTGCGGTGCTGGTTTTATGCACGTGGGCAGCACAGTATTGTGCACAGGTTTCAATCTGCTGTGCCAGGAGTATGGAGAAAATGGGAGTATCAGCTCTCCAGGTGCTCCTAACTGCAGAGAGTACCTACCCTTAACTCACAAAGTTTTAGAACCCTGGCTCCACACTTTACAAGAGCTTGTTCAGCTTACCCAGTGCTTCATGTTTTCAGAGCATCTTATTGTATGGACGGTTGTACTGGTTCAGATCAAGTGTCCATCTTGCTCAGTTCCATGTCTGCAGCAGTGTGGCCTAGAGCAGATGTCTGGGGACGAGTTAAAACGAGTAACTGCAACGCTTTCCTGGGCTTTAATTGTTTCTTGTTCGAGGCCAGTTCAGGGGTTGTTGTGGTTGTAAGTTAATCCTGATCAGCCTTCCCCACGCCCCTCATAATTTTGTAGACCTCTGTTGTATCCTTGAAACATCTGAAGGCTGCATGTACTTTCATACCTTTGATTGTCCTTTTTCTCATTTTTTCTAGTTCTGTTGTAGCTTGTTTTGGGGGAGAGAACAGCAGCACATAGTTTCCAAGATGTGGGTGAACCAGTGATTTACACAGAGGCACAGCAATGCTTTTTTTCATTTATTTTCTTCAGTTCCTTTCCAAATCCTTTTGAAGGCATAAGAAGCAATGCTTGTTTTTACATAAAGTTTTTTAAGAGTTTGAGTTTGAAATGCATTACCTAGTAATCTGTACTGCAATCAGATTTATTCATGAACATCTGTTCCATGCTACAGCCATTGTCCTACCTCCCACCCTCAGTTTAAAAGTATTTTTTAAATTTTAAACTAATTTTTAATCTTTATTTTATAGGTTTGCAAAGGTACAGGTCAGTGTATCGGCACCTATTATACCATTCCGAGAGACAATAACAAGACCTCCAAAAGTTGATATGGTGAATGAAGAAATAGGAAAACAGCAGAAAGTTGCTGTCATACACCAAACAAAAGAGGACCAAAATAAAATTCCGGAAGGAATTCAAGTCGATTCAGATGGGCTTGTTACAATATCTACTCCGAATAAACAAGCTACTCTCAGCGTAAGAGCAGTGCCGCTCCCAGAGGAGGTAACTCGACTTCTTGAAGAAAACAGTGACTTAATTCGAACTATGGAGCAACTCAACTCATCTCTAAACGAAGATAAAAAAACTCATGAGATAAATCAGAAGACTCTGGATAGGATCAAGGAATTCAAACAGAAGTTGGAGCAAAATCTGCAGGGAAGGAAGTGGAGAAATGCTGTTGATCAGATCTGGTCATTTGGCCCACGGAAGTGTGGGCCTAATATTTTGTTACATAATTTTGAGGGCTATAAAAGGTCTGTGTGGCAGTGCCTTGGAAATACTGTGAAAGAAGTAAGTAAATACAGAGACTTTGACAACAGTATAGTCAGTGGATTTCAGCTGGCTACGCTTTCAGGTCCCATGTGTGAAGAACCCCTCATGGGTGTTTGTTTTACAGTGGAAAAATGGCAAATAAATAAAGTTGGAGAGATGCTGTCAACTAGTAGTCAGGATTCGGGGGAATGTGATGCCATAGAACATAAACAAAATGAAGATACTAATCTAACAAGCAGTTGCACTGATGAAGTTTGCAGTGCAAATGATGAACACCAGGACAGCAGTCAAAGTGTTCCAAAATCATCTGAGAAAATTAGTAAACACAAGGGAGAAGTTTTACTTGCTGATTGTTATGGTCCCTTCTCTGGACAACTGATTGCCACCATGAAGGAAGCTTGTCGTTATGCCTTGCAAGCAAAACCACAGAGGCTTATGGCAGCAATGTACACATGTGAAATTATGGCTACTGCAGAAGTTTTAGGTAAGACAGACAAAATAAACCTTTGTCAGGAATTTGCTTTGAGTTCCAAGCTGAGGTTTTATATAGTAGACTGAATCAGAAAGTATAACTTGATTAAAAGTTTTGTCAGAATTGTAGAGTTCTCCAGTAGATCTGTAAATGAGTCTCTTGATGCCTGTAGTATTTTTATACTGTTCTGAATGAAAACGTAGCATTCTTCTTGCTTATGTGAAACGTATGCATACACTTTTTTGGAAGTGCAAGATATAAAATGTTGCCTTTTTATGAACTTTCTGTAATACCAACTTCAGTAAATGTGCACATCGGTATTGTTCTTCATAATTAAGCATTAGTTCCATGAAGAGATGAGGAAACCTATCCTGTTTGTAAAATGAGTGCAGAATCTTAGTAAATGCCATTTCAAGATGTTTTAAGTTAATATAATAATTAATATAGAAGTAACATCGGGAAAAAGAGATAATTTTAAATTATTGTTACAATCCAGTTGGTAGTTTTTAAAATTTTGTTTTAAGTAGCATCTGTATCCTTCTGGTATGCAAGTGGCTCACTTTGCAAACCCAGTGCATTCCAAATTTATGTCACTTGTATTACCTTTCCACTTACACCTACTTAAACTTGTTTTTATGACCTACTTACAACACCACTTAACCTACCCTAGCATTTGTTCTTGGAGTTTTCCATGGGAGTTGCTCGCATGCTGAATCTGATCCAATGCACCAAGATTTTCTTTAAAATTAACTTCCATTGCATTTAAGTTATCAGCAGAATTAGTTTGACTATAGTAATCATGTGAGGAATGATAATATATCCCACATACCATAATTAAAGATTTGGCTATTTGTTGTAAAAATGTCATCTGTTGTGCACACAAGCATAATGATAGAAGTTATACAAAGCAAATCGGTCTGAAGAGCAAAATCTACAATTGTATGCAGTGACAAAAAATGTCTTTGAATGAGCAATTGTTTTGTACAGATGCATGATCCTGTTGTTTTCTGGAGGTTCTGGTAGCCCTGGTAAAAGGTATCCTGTGGTAGGCTTATTATACATTACCTTAAACTGCAACTTACATAGAACTTCTGCATTTTAAACTGTCTTTAATTATTTTTTTAACCTGTAAGAATGCCTATCAAAATTAAACTTTGTGGTGTTACACATTACTGTTTCAGGAGCACATTGGCACAATATTTCTGAATTGCTACATCAAGTTATAAGCAAGATAGCAGTTTGTATAAATTGCTGTTTTCAAAAATGCCCACAACCCAAAAAGCATGATTGTTTATAGTGATGTGATTAACATGCATTGACTCATCAATTGTACCATAAAACCAAATGGGAACATGGCTTTCTGATGTATATATGAAATATATATTAAAATATGTATATGTGTGTATATATGTATGCATATATTTGTGTGCATATGTATACACACACTCATGATATATATGTGTATATATATCTATTTTATTTATATATATATAATGAGTGCAATTTAGGACTCAGACATGGAAGCAAATTACCCTAGTGTAATGAATGTGAGTTGTGTGGTAATAATCATGGACATGCACTTAGCCCATTACAAATTCATGGGTTTAATTTTTGTTATGGAAGTTTAAGCTAAAATTGCAGTTACATGAGGAGAATTGAAGAGTATGCATGCTATCCAGTAAGACTAGCCTATTGACATGTGAGAAACTGCTGGCTTTTGTAACTGTAGTCCTTCTGTTGGTCCTCCATACACTGATACTCAGCTGAGTTTAATGTATTTTCATATTCATCTGCTTGTTTCTAAGATGTTCACTTCCTGAGAAAGTTAGTTCTTTTATGTTTGTTGTCTTGGTATATAAAGCTTTTTCCATCAGAGTTTTCTGACAGTGAAAATAGACTGAACTGGAACTGAGGAGAGGAGCAAGGAGAGAGGAACACAGAAATACGTGTGCAGTGTAACGGGCCTTGGGTTTAGGCTTGTGTCCTGCATATGCCCGATGCTTCCCAGTAAGGTTGTACTTTGAGCATCTCTTTCCTACAGTTAGATCACTAGAAAAATCCATTTTTACACACTCCTGCTTTATGGAAGTTCCACGTAAACTCCCAAAAGCTGAAGAATATTCAGAACTAATATCACATGTTAAATTATTATTAGCTTTTGCCTGTTGATATTCCTACCTTTTGAGTTGTTCTTCAGTTCTGTCTTTTGTGTTTCAGGAGACTGTCTTTTCATTTTGCTGATGTCAGTGAAACTTAGTTGGGAAAGGACTTCACCAGTCCTTATTTGTAGCCTTTTCCTCTTTTTTTATATCAATTTGTATGTCTTTTTTTGTTTTTTAAAATGAAGTTATTAAAATTTTAGATTACAGCATTTGAGGGGGCAATTCATATCAATTCATAGTATTATCTCTGGCTCATTTGTGTGAGTGAAAACATGCAGATTCCAAAACAGAACAGCTTCTCCTTTGGTGACCCCTAGGCTCTTGCAAATGGTGATCTTGTCCTTCCACAATATTTCTTTCCAGTATGAAGCTTCGCTTCTTTTAGGATGCAGGGAATACAGAAATTGTTTAACATTTTCACTTGATGCACTGAAGTATCCTTCAGTAAAGTGGTGAACAGGACTTAAATATTTTAAGGAGCTGTACTTAATACGTATTTAAAGCAAGTCTTATTATTCACAGACTTCTTCTGTATGTTGCAGCACCTTGAAGCTGGTTTTGAAGTAGTATCATGTTTTCAAAATAACAGTTTAACTGTTTTGAATAGGAGGATCTTTAAGTATTTCTAGGTGATTGATGCTGCTAAATCCATTCAGCTGATTAGCGTTGGGGTAGAACCAGTGTTTATTCAGTATACTGCAGTCTGCCCATAGTGGTAAAACTGAAGACCTTATCTAGCTTCGTTGTGATAGCATTAATTGAGGCTGTGCTCCATGTATGAAATACATGTAGCTAGAAAGCATTTAGTAAGCTATAAATTGTCTTCTGGCTTTTATGTTTTCAAAGAATAATCTTCGGTGAATTACAGCTAGAATATGTGCATCTGAAGTGCTTTGTGATAAATGTTACCTTACTTATTAATATGTGTGCAAAGTTTTCTAGACTTTCCTGCTTAAAAGAATTAGTAAAATAAATATTTTGAATTATAACATTAATAACCTGTAAAGTGGTTTAGAACTTACTTGCTTTAACAAATGGCTTTAATACATACTGTGTGGTACATACACGGTATATGTATAGTGACGGTGATGTGATGCTCTTTTGCAGTGTGTATGTTTAAGCTTGCATTTTAAAGCAGTTACTGAGTTGTGAGCTGTGCTGAGATACGACCCTTTCATTTCTGAGAGTTTCCTGGACTCATTGAAATTTTCATAGGCTTGAAAGTGCTTAGTTATGTTAACAAAGATTGTACGTGCATGGCAAACTCAGTGACTTATCTTCAGAATGCCTTCATCTTTTTGTGATTTAAAATGCAGAATCTTAAGTATTTCCTGTATTTCCTCATGAGCAATAAGAAGACTGTTGTGAATAGCAAAGGTGAAGTTCAGTCAGAGGACCAGTGAGGAGGTCCTGGTAAGGGCATGAGCAGATAAAATGATCAGTGATGATAGAACATTTCAACCCACATTTCACTAGAAAACTATAAACTCTGGAATGATTGGTGCTGAACTGATGTTTCATTACCTGCATTTGACAGGAAGATTTAACTGTACTAGCTGTATGCTTGTGATGAATTTCCTGAACAAGGACCAGGTTATGCATTCGAAAAATAAAGGCAAATAAACCCACTCCAACATTTCCTCTGGTATTCCACCAAAGGCTTACAGTATATGTGCAAATCAATGTATGTGGCTATAGTATTTAATGATATCTTTCTGTCAAGTGAGATTAGGTGGCCAGTATTACAAAGTACTCTATATTTCTGATTATTTCCAGTAAGTCAGTTTTGCCCAGCTGTTTAAAAAGTAGGGGTATGCATTCATGTTTTCTCAGTGCAATATAATATAAAATATTTGAACCTTTTAGAAACTGATATAAACTTGTTCTTCACAGCAAGGTACTTGTAAAGTTAAGTTCTACATTTTATACTTACTAAGTATTCACATTTGTAAATGAAGTCATTCCTAAAACATTTTTTCAGCGCATAGGTTTTCTTCTAGTTTTATTATCTTAATGCAAATGTATTTGTTAGTATTTGACTGTAGAATACTTAGCCCATAAGTTTGCAAAAACATTTTAAAAAATCAGTGCCTACTGTACAGTCAGACATGGGTGATTTCACAGGTACTTTCATGATATATGCACTGTATTTCCATGGATTGAATGTTTATTTGGGAAAGAAAAATAAAAATTATCCATTAGTAACTTAAGACTGAATTAATTAAAAAAATAATTGAACGCATTAAACATAATAAATATGTAGTATTTCAGATAAACTAGTTTTCTGTGGTTAGAATAGCACTGCAGTATCTGGGACAAGTATCATACAGGGATATGGTGATCCAAACAAACTTCTAAAGGTAGCTAAGATATAATTCTTGCAACAGAATGATATTTCTGAGTAATGTTTCTCAAATATTTGGTTGTAAGAAATAAAGCAAGTTAGGCATGTAATCTGGCAAAGTGCCTTTTAAAAAACAGCCATCTGATTGTATAAAATGCACCTAGTGCAAGCATTATCTGGATCCACTCAGCAGTAATAGTCTGTTAAATGTTACTCACATGGTTCTGCACATTGTACTGATAGAATATGTTGTTTGTTTGAATTTAATGGCTCCACTTAATTGAGCCTCTTACAAGGAAGAATTTTAGTTATGTATTTTACTTCATGCTAAAGTTTCATGTATAAATATTTATGTTTTTCTCTTCATGACACAGAATATAAGTATATTGGTAAGCTCATCAAAATCATGTCTTTGCAGGTCGTGTGTATGCTGTCTTGTCCAAAAGAGAAGGCAGAGTGTTACAAGAGGAGATGAAAGAGGGGACGGATGTGTTTATTATTAAGGCAGTCCTGCCAGTAGCAGAAAGCTTTGGTTTTGCTGATGAAATCAGGAAGAGAACTAGTGGCCTGGCCAGTCCGCAGCTGGTGTTCAGCCACTGGGAGGTAAAAATATCTATTCACTCCATCTGTTTTGGTGATCTATTTCCTGTAGATGTGGCAGACTGGAATAATAAGCGGAAAAGGTTAAGTTTTGGTCAAGACATTTGATTAATTCCTTTTTGAATTGAAGAAGAAAAAGATAGCTTTATATTAATATTATTTCTTTTTATAGATATGCTGTTTAGAAATTTATTTATGTTTTGTTTACATGGGATGCTTTTATATTTCAATAGAAAGTGAGTCCTTCACGAATGAAACTGATTCTTCATAAATGTGTTTTCCTGAATTTTGTGTGCCTTTTTTAGTGAGTCCTCCAGTAAATTGTTTGGGGAATGGAAAAAAAATAAAACCCAAATCCAACCTATCACTAATAGAAAATGTAACAATAAATCTAATGCATATGAAAGTTAACCTTTTAGGGTTAGCAGACACCCAAGATATTTATTTTTTTTTTTGTCCTTATATATTCCAAGTCAACGTGTACTTTCTTACTTAAAGGCAAAGGGAATAAATTTCATTCTTTCAAAATTAAGCCTGGTGATAGTAAGCGGAGGTGTCCTCAAATTCATTCCCTTTGGTCATCTTTGTCACTTAAAGAAATGAAGAGGTGAAAGTGAAGGTGTAAAAGAGCTGTGCAAGTGGGAAAGCTGATAAGGAGTGTCATCAGCTGAAAGTGCACTCTTTTGTTTCTATGATATGGATAGTAGATCTTCAAGGAGAAATATAAAAAGCTGTAAATCAGAGTTCCTTGTTCAAGACAAAGCTGCATTGTAGGGCTCCCCAGAAGGCTCCACTGAAGGAACCAAAAATGGATTGAAGAGCAAGAGTCAGTGGGTATAAGCTTTTCACATTAAATTTTTAAAATAACTAAAGTATATTTTTTTCTGTTTGTTTTCTTCTTATTTTTCTTTTAGTCAGGTGTTCCTTTATTTGGTGTTAGGACCATAGAAAGTTTTGTAAATGGATTAGAAGGTCTTTTCTTTTGTTTGTTTCATCTTCTGATTTGTTTTGTGACCTCAAATGTCAAGTGTCTTGAGTACAAACAACTACAGATTTTTGAGGTCAGTAGTACTCCATGCAGTTGCCAGCTATGGTCCGTTTACCACTGTTTCTCTCTGAAGTATGTGTTGTTTTTTCACATGGTGTGGATTTTTCCTCATTTCCTGTAGCTAAATTGTCCTAATAGGTAGTATCTGTTAAGTATTTCACTAGCAGTATTTCTTTGTTAGTAATTGTAATTGCCACAGAAATTTTATGTGGATGCTATTGAAACAGGATCTCTGCAAACCACCTGAGTCATGTTCTATCAAAAGAGGTGGGAATCCCTGGAAAAGTACGTTATGTCTTCCTTGGCAGTGGTACCTTACTGGTGTTAGAAAATACAGTGGACCAGGGACTTGTCTCTCCTCCCTCAATACTGATTCATTTGATCTTCTTATAACTGACTTCACAAAGAACTACAGAAGGGAAAAACAGAGCTACACTGAATTTAAAAAAAAAAAAAAAAAAAAAAAAGACAACCCTCCATAGATGGTGTATGCACAAAAAATAGATAAAGCAACAACTTTTTGATTATAGGAGTCAAGGTGTAAGCCAGTAACAGATTAGGTACCTCAAACCAGTAAGCATTGGCTGGTCTTTTTGTCTGAACAGCCTCTGATATCAGTGCCCGAAAGGAATATCAGTCAGAAGGACACTTAATTCAGCTAACCATTGTTTTGTGCCAATTTCTTTAGGATTTGTAGCTACTGTGCTCCAATATTAAGCCCCTTGGCTCTCTGACCTTCCTTTCTATCCCCAAACCTTGGTATATATGTTCACTCTGTCAGATGTTACGAGTTTCACATAAGAAAATCTTGACATGTATAGATAGGCATAAGAGAGGGAGATTTGAACAACTGGCAACATTTTCTAAAACTGACCCTGAGGAGAGATTATAATTATAGCTAATATGTTAAAAAATATAGTGGTAGTAGGAAAAATGATTGTGTAAGCTAGTCACCTTTCCACCTGCCAAATCTGTCAGTGGGGAGGGTTGTTTTTTTGTCACATTGAAAGTCATGCTCACATATTTTTGTGACAAAATAAGCCTTTTACTAAGCTACTAGCAATGTTGGCTCTGCACAGCGATGGCAGAGGGAGTGCATGCTACTCTCACATCATCAGCAGAATTGCTAAATAAATACAATTTTCAAAATCTCTAGTGGTGGTATGACAGAGAAGCCAGAAAAAATGGGATTGTGTCTCAGATTGCATGAGTAATCTCTAGAGCTTTTCTCTGTTTCTTTTTCTCTCTGTATTCTGCTAAAAACAAAGCACAACACCCAAATAAATAAAAAATCCTATCAGGTTTCATCAGGTATTAGGCCTGACTTTGACATTGCTACATTACTGATGAATTATAATGGTATTTATGATGGTGTATATATATATATATACATGATAAACACCAGCATTTTATTTGTATCCCAATTATTTAATGTATTCTTGTCTAAGAGAATGTGATGTCAACTCTGTGTAATCTTAGACTACTTTTTCCTTAGTGCTGAAAATGGAATGGGAGTGTGGTAGCTACTTGGTTTAGTTTTGCATTCCCTATGTTACCGAGTCTATGGCTGCTGCTTTAATTGCATACTATCCATGACATTCTGAATTAATTCTGTGTTAATAGTGTTTCCTCAGTGTGCTCAGCTCATTAGCTGAGTACCTGGGACATGTATTTCTCTACACAGATTCCTTCTAACATGTTGTTATCCCCATTTTACAGATAATGAAACAGACACTTTTTAAACTTTTAAACACTTTTAACTTTTAAACAGATCTCATGGAAATCACATGCATAAAGTATGTTTAAAGAAATGAAGTTTGAATAAATTTTTTATTATTATTCGTAATTTCATTAATATGATTTGTAGACTATAAACACAGGAAGGTCAATGATAGAGCCTACATTTAAATGAAGCTATTTTGGTCTCTGTGGAAATTAAATTACTGGGGTTTTTTTCTTCAGTTAATGAATGTATTTTGTATAGTTCAGATTGCTCCAGCCCCAGGGGGTTGAGCAATACACATATCGAGGTCTATCTTGACAGATACTCCTTTTTTATTCATTTGTTCTGCCATGCTTACACAATTTATTCCTGCCTTTAGAGGATGGCACCAAATAACCATTAGTGGGAGCTTTCAGTTTTGTCCCAGTTTAAACAAATTAAGTATTTTCCTTTATGATATCTATAGGCAAATGTTAAGTGTTTCGGGTTTACTTGACCATATTTTCTTAGATTTCAATATGAACCTTCTTCTGATTTCTTAGTGTAAAATATATAACTTTGGGATAATTATGCACCCCTTGTATTTTTTTAATCCTTGAATTAATACTACAAGGATTAGTGTATGTTTTTGCCTGAGCCTGCTTCCTTTGTTCTCTCTTGATTCTTTGCAATTACAGCTTTCACTCAGTCATGTCATTTTATCTTAATCATAAAGTTCTTTGAACAAGAAGATACTTGTGATTGCACAATGCTTAGAATAATGGAGCTCTAATCCCATTTGGGAAGTAGTGTTATAGTAAAAAAAATAACGCACGTGGCTCTGTTAAAATGCTGATTGAATTCTCGTCAGGTGAGGAAATTGTCAAAGGCTTCTACTAGTTGTAAAGTTGTGAAATAGATAGTATTCCTGTTAACTCGCATCTTTTAAATTGCATAATGATTGGCTATTAGACACACTTTTATTCTTTGGGGGGAGTGTGGCACAGGCAAACTGTAAACATATGTTTAATCCAAATACTTTTTCGGTATCCCTTCTAAGCAGAATAGTGTCTAGAATGTGCTTTAGAACTCTGGAGAAAGGTAAGAGAAGGACTGCCTGTAATAAGTGCTAAGAATATGAGGCATTCTGAATCTGCAAGTTTTATATTCTTGAGTTTTAATTCATTCCTTCCAAATTGTAAGTCATTTTACAACTCAGAAGATGAGGGCTTAATATAGAAGTTGCTGGATGAGATTGTTAGGTGTGCATTAAACAGGAAGCAGACTAAGGTAATGAGAGACTCTAAGAGCTGGTGAATCTGTACTAGGTTTGAACTGTAACTTTACATCATTCTGGCAGTGAGAGTAGGCATGTAAATGAATTCTAGAAATAACCTGGAACCTTTCAAATAAGAAAAGCTCGTTGTATTGGCCAGGATATTTGAAGCTAATTAAATTAGTAAATAAAACTGGTAGTGGTGTGACTTTAATTTTCCCTCTCAATACATGTTTCTTAAGTAATAAGACAAAATGCAACAGTAGAGCCACATGTCTCCTTTTTTCCTTCCACTTCCCAAATTCCCGTTCGTAGCTACTGACCGAAGTCAAGGCTAAAGCTCAGCTGTCACTGAGACACAAACAAGGCTGACGCTCTTGAGCCAAAATAAATTTGTATGAGTTTATTTTATAACTAAATGTGTGAATGTTCGTTATTACAATATTCGTTGGAAGAGTTCTCAAATCTGACTTCAGGTGTCTTAGGGCCTTGGCTGTCCCCTTTATATATTGTGAATTATGAAATACTATTGGATGCTTGTTTTACTTGCAGTGCATCTACACTCCTAATACATCTCTGTAGGTTAAATATCTAAAGTTTGACTGCAAGTTACACTATATACCCTCAAACCTCCTGTCTCTGAAAGAAAACAAAGTTATGAATCTGATACTTTTTTTGAGTTTTGAAGCTTTTGCAAGGTGGCTATGGATATGAAGTAAGTAAACTTTTCTGTTGGGTATGTAACTTCCATCTCTCACGCGCTTTTTTTTTCCTTAAATTGTATTTTTGCCAAATCATGTGATTTACAATCAAGAGTTGTTGAGAGAAAATACTTCTAAAGAATACAAAGAGAAATAAAATTGGGAGGTTTTTTCAAATTATCTAAGGAGAGCAGTCTGTTTGCATGCTCTCTTTTAAATGCCTGTATAAATTAGATTTAATAATCTTGAGAAGAAGACATGTTGTGTTTATTTTTTTGATACATAAATTGATCTATAGTGATGCAAAGCATCAGCATTCTGTGTAGCCAAGATTTGACTAGAAGGTAGCCAAACTAATGGTAAAAAGGGAGGCTGAAAATCAGTTGTTGGGTTTTTTTCAACAAAGATTAGCCTTTTATAAAATAGGCAAGCTGGTATGCAAAGTATTTGGTACAAAGTGAAAGTTTGTATTTTAACGAAATAACTGTGAGGTTTTATTTTGAGAACATTTATGTGTAGGTGCTTCTGTAAAATTCTTCAGCATATTGTAGATATTTCTCCTCCCACCCTCTGCCACTTAATCCTCATCCCCAGCATGATGTTTTGTGGAAGTGTTTCAGGTGCTCAGCACTTCCCACAGTCACTCAGTACTCCTAAGCAGGAAAGGAGGTGATATCTGCTTCCCACTGTGATGCAATGGGTGCAGCAAAATTGAGAAGCTGAATCTGCAGAGAGAATATTCTCTTCCGTTCTGAATAGGAAGGATTTCGGGCCTGTAAAGGTTTACAGAGGAAGAAGATACTGTTAGGAAAAGGTTTTTCACTGAGTAAAACCAGTAAGACCCCACAGTTGGTTAAATAATAACCATAAAAAACCCCCACAAACTTGTAGAATCTTTCCTTGAGATTTTAAGTTGTAGTTACATTCAAGGACAGGCTGAGATCCTGTCTGCTTTGGAAGCAGAATGGCAAAATTATTAGTAAGTTTTTACCTATTTTTCAATTTTATATTGCTGAGTAAAAGTATTTCAACACCATAGTACAGAAATCACTTCAAAAATGGTATTCAGGCTGCTCTACATTACAGGTTATGGCAGCTCCTAGTCGTATGCTAGCATCACACCACTTTGCTTGGGGTTGAGGGAAAGCAGCTGTTGATGTGGAGTTTCCTTCTGAAGTTGCCAAATGTCATTGTGCAGCACTGCTCTAGGATCTATATTTTCTTTCATATGGAAGTAGGGAATGACTTAGAAAATTCCCTGCCCGTAGAGGCATTAGCATGGTATGTTTTAGGTGGTAGTGTGCTTCCTGACTCTGTAGCTGCTTGGGTTAAATCCAGGAATTAGCCGGGCACTTGGGTACCTCTGCATTACACTGTGTGTGATACTGAAAGAACAGCTGGCTTACTAAAATAATGTTTCTTTCTGGATCTGAGGTAACGGGAAGAGTGTAATCAAGAAATCAACCTTTATCCACATTTGAGATTTTCATCTCTTCCCTGCCCCTATTCCACATCCCAGAAGTGTACAAGGAACTCTTCAGAGCCCACCTCAGCCCACCTGACCTCAGTCTTATTGGGTACCCTGCCCTGTTCTCTGTTCTGGAGGCACACTGCCAGTCTGCTCAGTGCAGGAGCACTTTTACAGCATTACCCAGCGTATTACTGAAAACCCAGCAGATAACCGTTTTTCAAGGTCACATTTCACATAAACCTCTGCAAAATTCTGTCATTTTACCTGAAAGGTAGAGGTAATTTCCATTTGACAGGGCTGCTTCAGACATTTAAGACATGCATATCAGCTGTACCCTTTTAGTTGCATAGTCTATGTCATTGCTAAGTGATGGACACCAATTGAACTGTGAATGTTCTTGAAGTATCTTTCTAGCATCAATTTTTCTAAGGTAGAAAGGATTCTGATGCACTGAAGCCTGTGTCATCTTTGAAATAGGGCATAATAGTTCTTTTGAAATTTTTTTTTGGAAAAACAGCTTCTGGCATAATGTTTTTCCTGGCATGCTTGTGGTAGTGCTCAATCACACTGAATTTAGTGGTTCTTGGGATTTCTTATTAAGCAGTTCACAAAGGCCATAATGTTGCTTGCTGGTCTTAAAATCTTCACTGGACAGTGTAAGAGTGCTCTTTCTATTCATGATCCAACTGAAGCATTTTCCACACTGATGATATTTGGCTCAAAAGAAATTTTCTGTCCTCATCAGGCAGTAAGGACCAGTAGGGGAAATGCTACTAGGAACATGGCTGTGTTCCCAGATCAGCCTGACCTTTTGGATGAACTAGGCAGATCCCTTCTGTTTGCTTTTGATGCTTCTCTCAACCTTGTTTTGCATAATTAGGCTGCCTTAGGCAGAAACTGTTTCATACCATCATTTTGTGAAATACACTAGACAATGGGACCCAGATCACTATTGGAGCCATCTGGGTGCCACTGAAATGCAAATAATAAATCATCCTCAAATTAAGGCTTAAAATTCTAAGTCCTCTTGAATTGAAAGTGATCTGTTCTAACTCAAGTCTTATTGAAAAGTTTGATTAGCTTACATAATCATTTGCAGAATTTAGTACATACTGTATTGTCTTTCAGTATTAAAATAGTACGCTTACAGTATTTGTATTTTTATGGATTAATTATTACAGGTATTCAGATTATATCTGGTAAAGATGCAGGCATTTATTTGAATAATTAATGTGTAGGTTGTTAGGGTAAAAGAAAATGACAGCTGTTTTGCCCATGCTACTCTGCCTGCTGTTACTAAACAAGTCTTATGAGACTTCATTGTTTGGGTGTGTTGGTTTGAATAGTTGTGATATTTAATGAAACATCTTGCTTTAGAAAGATTTCTTTTTCGCAAGAATACCCTTGCCCTTACAGTATTTGAAGTACTCTATTCACTTTCTTTGAAATACCTAATCCCAGCTGACTTAATTGTGAACAGTTTTTTATTTATACCTAGAGTGGCCTCATAGTTCTTCAGTGAGTTATGGAACATACTCTTCAGCATATATTTGACTGTTTTAAGTATAATGGAATTCTAGTGATTTGCTTATAGTCGTACTTTAAACAAATTGTATCACTGAAGACTTTTATAAATTAGATCAATGAAGATACTGTTAAACAATACTATTAAGAAACATTTCCATCACTTAAGAATTGCATTTGCAATAACAGATTTAAGAATTGTCAGCTGCTATGCACTAATTCATTTTACTGTATTGCGTTTTATATGGCTGCATTTAGAGAAAAACTTGTACTCTAATGCTAGTCCAGGGATCCACTAGACAAACCTTGATTTATAATGCACTTTTTAAAATAAATTGTTTTCAGCAGAGCCTTGCAGATGTAGTGTAGAAATATTCAGTTTTGTTAAGTAGGAAGCAGTAGCTGTCTTGCTGCTTTGTCATGCACACTTTGGAGGAGTAATCATGTGCTTGTTTTGGGCTGTTTGCAGTTAAGGCTGCTGTTGTCCCCATCAGATTATTCTGGTGTTGAATAATAAATAAGCATAGAGCAGTGTCTAGTTTATGCTGTTAGAAAGACTAATTTCCAAGTCCTAGCAAAAGTTCCTGAAGCAAAAGTACACTGAATTTTCTATTTATCAAATCACACAGAGTATGTTTAAAATACACTTTACCGTAATGCTAACAATACCATCACATTGTTGCTTTCACAGTGTCTTTCTCCTAATATTGGTTCCTCTTGACATCTTCTCTTATACTTGGGGTATAAACAGTTTGGCTGTAATTTTCTTGTCACCCCTGCTCAGTGGTTCCCAGACACATGGCACCCAGGCAGAATGGGAGGAAGGCGGACAAAAGACCTTGTATAGAAGGTTAACTGAATTGCTTGAATCACTTAAAGATTTTTCAGCTGTGAAAGGCATATTTTTGAATTTCCAGGTCTGTTTTGATTGAAGTTTTTATTCAGGAGTGTAACTTTTTGGAAAAGCACTGTTAAGATACTATCATATTTCTGCTTTTTAAATGAATCTTAGGCTATATGTTTTAGTTTTGTGCTGAAAAATTAGGGTGGAAACATTATGTGGAAACATTAAATAATATTAAATTAAAAGTGACATGCAACATAGAATAAATAACGTTTATGGGTGTATTTTCTGCTTTGATCCTATTGATCTTCCAGGATCCACAGTAAGTGCCCTCTGTTAAATGGCTACATCATATTCCAGGAGGATTGGTCTATTTAGAATCTAATTAATCATTTAGGACTTTATCCAGACAAAACCTCAATTTCTGTCACAGATTCCAGAGTCATCCCTATGTGGTTCCCATGAATACAAACAATAGCTCAGGGGCTAAAAACCTTCTCAGCTCTGATTCCAGGAAACCCAGACCCACCATTCTGACAGCTACTATTGTAAGCAAATTGATGACAGTGCTTTTGGAGCATTATATGGAAACGTTTTTTTTCCTTTTGCTTGCTTGCACTGTATTAACAGAGTGTGGGGAATGATGGATGCCACCTGCTGTATGTATTTGCTTTGATTCATTAATATGATGTGAATAGAAGAGGGACAGTCACTTACGAGAACTTCTAAAAAAGAAAACTGCCTACTGTTTTTATATATCACTGTGTCAGTAACACCTCTGTCGTTATGCTGGGGTTATCTTAACATGGCTATTTGCTGACTTCTTAAAGGAGATGCACAGCTGATGCCTCAGGTTCCAGCTGACTCGATAGATCTGGCTTGCTCTTGCTATGTCTTCCTCTCTCTCATTACTTACCATGGTGTAGTAATACAAGCACTGTGTTTTAATTAACCTCATCTTTTGCAGTGTGTCCACACCATTCAGGTAGGCACAATCCTACCACAGAAGTTTTCAGATGCCACCGTAACTTGCTCTAGAGGCAGTACGTAGCTTCTGAATTGTTTAGACAGGTTGAGAAGCAAAGCTAGCTCCTGAGGGGGCTTTTGAAACCGAATTAATGTTTCTTTCCAGTGCTGCTCTGCATCATGTAGCACTACAAGGTTCGCTCTGGATTTTGTAGCCCTGTGCTGCAATAAGTTTGCAGGTTTACCCTTGCTGGCTGCTACATAGTAAGTAGTACATACATTTGAGCCCCCTGTTATATGGGCTCTCCTGAGAGCCGGAGATACCTGTTGAAGCATGAAGAGTTACTATCAGTAACTCTTATCCAGTGCAAAACTTCAGTTAACATTAGTAGAACAAGCCTTTCATAAATTATTGGAAGAGCCAGTCTGTCAAACTTGGGGATTTTCTGAAGCATCCATCACTACTGTATCCAAATATTTATACGTAGATTAGATCTGTAAGTTCAGTTTTGTATACTTTTGGATTCTTCCGTCATGTTCATTCTTCAAGAACCGCTATTTCACAGTTTCTCTGGGCATAATTTCTGGGTGTTAGATTTTTTGCTAATATAAAAAACCAACTTCATCAAAGGGGTTAGTAACAGCCTTTTTAAGTTGTCGTAGTCTGGAGCTGTATAATCTCCCTCAGCAGTGCAGTCTGGAGCAGATCCATTGAGCATGAATCACCTGTTCTTATTCATGTGTTCTTGGACTTTGAAATTTTTCTTTGTTCAGCTCTTTAGGCAGATCATGCATGGGGAAGTCCCTGGTGTTTTTCCATCATTATGATGTTCAGTATGAACATCACTACAACTTCATCAAGTCAACATGCAGTTTTTGCCCAAAAGTTGGAAAAAACCCTGTAGTTTTTGTTTCTGCTGCATAAAATAATGGTAAAAGTTTCAAGCTCTCCAAGAGTAAGGACCTTTTTTTTTTTTTTTTTATTGAGCTTTATTTTTTAATGTAAGCTTTAGGTTTCCAGGCATTGGTTGTAAGGCCCTGTACAAGACATCAGAATGGGTATGACTCAGGCAGATTTTTCTATGGTTAGACAGTCCTAACTTTTATGTTAAAAATAAATGTAGAAACATTTGGAAGGCTAAGTTTCATACTGTTTATTTCTGAGCTCTGCTTGCTTTTGGTTTTCAGCCAGACAGCCCTATGCATAGTCATTTCCCACCTAGATAATTGAGATTGGATGTCACTTTCAGCACAAGTAATATTCCACTTAATTTACCAGGACTGTATATACACTTAACTGTAACAAAGTAGAGCTGTTTTTGTTGGTTTAGGGGCTTAGCATACTATTTTTTCAGGATTGAACCTATAATGTTACTTAATACAAAATGTCCATCTTCTGCCACAGTCATTTTCCTAACTTCCCATAAAGTGTAATTTGTTTGATGGTGTTAGGTGTTATTTAAAATGACATATTAAATTAGGACTTTGCTTTTTGTGTGTGTTTCTGGGGAAAATTGTCCATTTTAAGCCATTGCTGCTTAATTCCTTGGTTTTGCTAGTTGCTGTAGCTTAACTAAGCTTTAAGAAAATTTGCTTAGTTTGAAATATATGGCAATTAAAAGTATTTGTCAGAAGAAAAAGTTTATAACACTAGAAAATGTTTATAACACTAAGCTAAAATTAGTAGTTTAGGGAAGTTTGTTCCTTCCTTGTCAGTTATTAATGTTAGTGATAATGTTACATGCTTCAGAAACAATTGTAGAGTGATGTCCTTAATTATTGTCATAACTATCTTGATTCTTACAGTAACTAATACTTGTCTGCACTTCTTTTACCATGAGGATTTTGTTTAAGAAATGGATACAGTATTACCTTTGGTTTTTTTAGTAAAAACGTATTACCTGTAACTGCATCTGGTGAGGAAATCTACAATCTTTTAAGTGAAATAAGTATTTCTGAAATTTGCAACAAAATCTGAGTAACATAATATGGTCAATTTTGTCTGTTCCTAATGCTCGTGTTTAGTGTTCTTGGAAGGTGATCTTGTTATTTTTCACTAAGTTCCTTAATGCTTATTAACTGCAATATTTCTGCTCTGTTTTATTGTTAGTTCTCCACTAATGGGAAGGAAAATTCTATCTTAGGACTATAACCCTATACAGTTTTGGTTCTTCACCCAGCCATCAGTTCACTAGGGAGCATCTCCCAGATTTGATTACACATATACGTAATATGAGTTTAAGACTTGATGATCACTTAATGACTTAGGAGTAATTTCTGGTGCTTGCAACAAGTTAACATGAGTAGAACTGAAGTGGATTTTTAGGAGCTTAGAATTGGGGGCAGGGGAGGGGTCCTCCCTTTAGGTCTTATAACATTTATTTGGAAAGCTAAAACTTCTTAAAGCAGTATGAGAGGCACTGACAGTAACGGAATAAATTGTTATCTTTGGCTAGCTCATTAAGCACTGAGCCTAGAATTTGTGTGGTCTACATAGTCCGAAGGTAGAGAGTAAAGATATCTTCAGAATTTCTTAAGGAATTAAAGATGTAGCTTTGCTGTGCAGAATGGAACGAGGAAAGAATTTATTAAATTTAATTACTAAATTAAGAATAATTAAATTATTTAAATTAAAGAATTTGTAAGATTAACTATATCTTTGGCATACTCTCTATGGTAGTCTGAGAACAGTGGTGTATGTAGGGTGAACTGGGTATAGACATATCCAGTTAATCTCTGATGACGTTAGTTCTGAAATCTCTTCTAGAGGAGGGCCCCTGAGATACGAAGCTGCAAGAACAGCTCTACGATATATGTTAGCACCAGAAACAATGACTTTTAAACCATCTGTCCTCCTCATAGGGATTGAAGAACACAGGGCATAGAAATGAGCAGAAACCTTCAGTTCTTATAAACTCTAATAAAATCATAGTGCAATAATATTCTAAATAAGGAGTTTGTTCTTGAAAACTGAGATTTTTTTTGAACATTATTTGGCATTGTTTGCCGACTGGCAATTAAATTTGCTTTCAAAAAAAAATTTGTATGCAGATGAATGCAACTGAATTTGAAAAGCTATTGTGGGCTTCTCATAGCAAGTGCTACATCTTAACTCTTGTTTTCTGCTTAAATAGCTAATTGTAGTCTTTCCAGAAAACTCGTCTGCTCTACTTTTCATATTTCTCTATTTCAGAGACTGATTATCTGAAACGTATTAATAAACTTTTGTACTACTTTACTCTCTTTTTTTCTTTATAGATCATTTCAAGTGACCCATTCTGGGTACCAACCACTGAGGAAGAATATTTGCACTTTGGGGAAAAGGCAGACTCAGAGAACCAGGCCCGCAAGTACATGAATGCAGTAAGAAAGCGAAAGGGACTTTATGTAGAAGAAAAAATTGTGGAGCACGCTGAAAAGCAAAGAACTCTCAGTAGAAATAAGTAGCTGTGTCTACTTCCTTTTTCTCCTGCCTCAGCTAAGTGCGGGTGGATTATTTTCTATGCAGCAGATTCAAAATTTGATCGGGACTTTGTTCTTTGACACCACTTTTCTTACATGCTATAATGTCTCTGGCTTATGTTTTAATGAACTTAAGCCTTTCAACTTTTATACAGAGAAAATAGTTTATTTATTTAAATAAAATATAGGCATATTCATTGCAATTGGTCTCAATTTTTAAAACTTAACTGCCCTTTTGAGCTTTCTGTCACAGGATTGGGAACTCCTCATTTAATTTGTTTCTTTCTGATTTATCAGATGTAATTACAGTTAGAGCTGGTTAGCTAGTTTGTTGCAAATAAACTATGTACTGAATATAGCTCCTTAATGGTTTTGACTCTGTTTGTTTTTTAAATTTATTTAATTTCTGTAATGTGTTTGTTACTCACCAGTATTTTCCATACTTACCCATATGCAAATCGATGTAAGCCTTTTGGGTGATCCTAAACTATTTGTTTTCCTCTGTTCCTTGTGTAAGCAGTCAAAACAGTAATGTATCCTCTTTAAATCAGAGGGCAAAAATAGCACATGTGAAAGACAGCACTGCAAACCAAGAAAAATTTTTCTTCTTTCCCTCCTTAGAAGACATTAAAAAGTTCATAGGATTATCCTAAACTGGGAGCTGCTGTCTCTGAACTAGGCACACAGCTACGTCTGCCAATCCTGTGTGAGTGTTACAGACTTGCAGAAATTTTTACCCATTCAGCCTGTTGTCTTGAATTCAGTGAAGGGAAGCACTTGCAAAAAAACACAGAACATCTTGCTGTTTGCAGGTGTCTAGGATGCAGAAGGCTCCAGAATGATTCAGACCAAGACTAACAGGAAAAAAGTCCTCATAGGGCATAAGTTTTAGTTCAGAAAAATGGAAACCTTGGATAGAAGAGAAACATGCTGCTTGAATTATCTTCTCGTTTGACTGCTTAGATTTGTAAAAGAAAAGGACAAGAATCCTAAGAGGTGAAGACTGAATAGATTGGTGTCCTTGAAGAGTTTCTGATATTTAGTTAAATGAATGGGAAAGAAGTTCTTAAATCTTGTGCCAACTGACTTTCTGCTACCTCTTGTCATTGCTAATTGCAAACAGTTCTGTTTCAGATAACCATGCAAATAGGTTGTCCTTTTCTTTCCAGAATATAGCTATTTCTTTAATTTGTGATTACCTTGTACTCATTTAGCACCTTCTTGGTCTTTCTGAATAAATAGTCTTTGTGTGTCAATGCAGCAGGTAGAATTCACTTGTATCCGTTTTGCTTATGGGAAAGAAGACTGTTACCTGTTTTGCCGGTAGAATGATTTTGAATGCTTAAATTTTATTTTAGCTAGCAGCCTTTTCTTTTCCAGCTTGTTTGCTTTCATTATGGAAATGTTTCCTTTTAAGATTGTATTTATGAATTATTCAAGCAAATGAAATATTTGCCTTTCTTAGAAGGTTGTTCCATAAATTGGTGGTGTTTTGCAAGGGGTGTCTGCACAGCAACCCTATTAGAACCTGTACAAACATACTTAGGTAGTTTGGGCACTGCCAGCTGGTATAGCCATGGAAGGTGTGGTAACTTACTGCAGCCTGCAAAAAAGTGAAGACATAAATGTTTCTGGTGAGATCTTGGCTAGTACAGCTACCCTGCTAGCTGAATCCAACACTGAGTTAGGGATGTGTGGCCTGCAGTCACAAAGGTCCTTGAATAGGTGATGTAGAGATGGACAGGTTGGTCATTGTTATGACTACATAGTTGTTAACTGTCATCTGCTATACTTGAGTAAGCAGAAATAGCTTTAACATAGATTTAAAAAGATTTATCAATAGCTTTGATGTTTTATTATGTTGTATTTTTGGATTGCATCTCCAACAGCATAAAGATAATAATTCAAGATGTTGCAACACTATTTGTAAAGAGGAAAAACTCACTAACTAGCAGAAGAAAATCAAACCAACCTGCAAGATGTGCTAGCAGCAATATTTGAGATCTTTTTTTCTTTAATAATGGCTACTAGTAGGAAGAGAGTCTAATTGGTTAGGTGCCATGAATCTCTAACCATTTTTCTCTGGGTTATTTAAAAAGTAACTTGATATAGTTGTTTTTCCCCAGCTTTGTTACACATATATAACAATATGACATAATTTTGAAAAATCTCTGCATAGGGGGATAAATAACTCTCTGGTGGAACAAGCCATGAAAAGATTTAATTGAGAGCTAGTCATTATATAATTTCATTTTCCATTGCCAGCTTTATTGGTAAATATAATACATATTTAAAATAAACACACACAGTTTTTAAAGTATTTTATATGTGTAAATGTTCGGTACACTTTTAACTTTCAAAAAAACTATGGACTCAATTGACGTGATTTGGCTGTACTGACTTCAGTAGAATCAAAGCTCCTTACAATTGATAATGTATTAAAATGACAGATTTTATGTGGTGATATTTATTAGAGAATGATAACTATGCACTGGGCAAGCCATATGATAATCCAAATTATTCCATTTTGTGGAAAGGAAAAACAAAAATAGGAGCTAGATTTCCCCAAAGAAGAATAAAGACCAAGCAGTGGCCAGCAAGCCCATTTCTCTTGTCTCTGGCCATGCTTCTTTTATCTTCTTGCTTCAATAATCTTTCATTTTCTCAACCACTAGTAATCTTAGGTGATTCACTATTTTTCCACATATTTTTTTCTTTCTTTCAACAATCTTCACTTAAATTTTAAAGCAGGAGTCCAAAAGAAAAATCAAAGTATAACTGGAATCTGTGCTGTGTTTTCTTTCTTACCTCTCCTTGCATGTTAGTTTAGGAATTCATCTGCAGCTTGACATTACGACTGATGCAAGCAAAACCACCAGAGAAGCACTATATGTCTACCAAAACACGCGGTTCCCAAATTAGGTCTGAATACAATCTCTTGACTCCCTAGTAACCTTAGGACTTGAGACACTAATATTTGGAAACTTAGTCTGTGTGGAATAAAGTGTGTCACTCGATAAAGTCAGCTGCATTGCCAACAAGAAGAGAGAAGCATGCAACATTTGAACTGTACACCGTACTTCTGATAAAGTTACAGCATGGAAGAGTAGCTTTGGCTGTAAGTGATTTTGGAATGCTTTATTAGATTGAATACTGATAGCATAGGGGTCCTGGCAGAATTCTGGTACTCCAAATGGCCATTGTTTTGAGTTGAGACAACTCTTTTAACAATTAGGGGTTGGTTAAGCAATCATAATTATAAATTCCCTTTACATTTCTCACAGTGCACGCCTCTGGTTTTCTCTGTGTGGTGTTGGTTTATAAATATATGGAGAAAGCCATAATAAGTCTATAGGAAGGTTGTGAGCAGCACAGTTCAAGTGCCTTGCAATCTTCTTAAGTAGTTCTTCCAGGAGCATAAGAGAGGAGAGGTGGGTCAAGTCAGGCTTTACAACAGATGACAAATAAGCAACGAGATTCCTCTCATGAAAAGCTGTAGGCAGGAAAAAATTCTTTAATTTCCTATTTGAGGAATCTTTAGCTGATCTTTCAGACATCCAAATTAAAAGGAAACCTTAAACTAATGAGTTTGGTACAGCTAGGCACGGCAGTAAAAAAATTACATTTTTGTGCATGCAAGGACTCACCTGTTTGTGCAACTACCTGAGACCCATGGGGATGGAAGAACCTCAGCTTTCACTAAGTGCTTGCTTATTCTTTGTTTCCACAGACTGAATGAGGGGAATAAATGTCTCCAGTATAAATGACTGGACATCAGTTTCCTTCTCTTACTTTACGCAGGAGGTAAACACTGTACTCGGCAGTTCTGGGAGTAAAACAGCCTCTTGATTAGAGAGGTGTTCCTCAGATATAGCTGTCTGGAACTTTTGTCATTTATAAACCTAGTGCCAGACAAGTGCCATTTACAGATGACACAACTTGAAGAACAGAAACTTGCAGGTCTGCTTAAAACCTTCCACAGTGTGACTTGGCAACAAAATGCAAACTGGTAATTCAGATAACTTTTCTCCTGGCCCTGGTCATATCAGCCTAAATTCTTTGGTCGGGATATCTAAAGGTTTTGCTTCTTTTATTAGGGTTTCTCCTTTCTAACTTTAGTTCGGTTCAGAAAGCTGTGTAGATTTTTCTGTGCTTCTTCCTAGTTTCCTTTGAAAGCAGAAATAGAAGTAGAAGAGCATGTGGAGGAGAGGATGTGAATGAGCTGGGTTATTTTGTCAGCACCGTTTTTTTTTTTAAATGCTTGGTTTGAATTCTCACACAGCTTCTGATTCATTTTGATTTTTGTTCATACCAGACTGCCTGTGAAAACTCAAGAGTTGAAACTAGGCAAGGGACTACAGGGGTTTTTTGTCGCATCATGTATAGGATCAGGACAGTCAAGAAAATAGTGAGGTCTTTTTAGTACCTGTTGTAATGTTGACACATAGTCCTTTGATATTCATAGAATGTTTTTAAATCCTTCCGTGGGATGGGGTGTTAAATGTTAATATTTTTTTACTGCATACTACTAGATCCCCACTTATAGGATGCTTATAAGAAATTTCCATTAAATGACATTACTTCTGATATGTAAAGTCCATGGAAATGAAACCAATTCTGAAAGAGGATTTTTAAAGATCAAATATTTACATAAATTTTCCAAGTAGTAAATGTTTTCATAACACTGTAATTTGAGGGGTTTTGCGTTGTTGTTATTCTCTTATCTTGACTAAGCTTTTCTATGAATCTGAAAGCCTTTTCATTAAATTTGTGTATAATACAGGTTATCATTGACAGGAAAAGTGACCTGAAAACAACTATTTTAAACTAAGAATTATTTTTAAAATAATGGATGCACTAAAGCTTTCCATTTCAGACAGGAATGTTTTCTTCCTGTATTTCCTCCCCCATCCCACCAGCTATAAATCTTATTAGAACATGCAGAAAGCCAAGAAAATACACATTTTTGTCCAAAGCAGCTTTTTTTTTGCCTTTTTTTTTTTTTTTAAAAATTGCAAGCATACAGTTGAATTCTTTGGATTCACTTACGACATCTCAGCTGTGACTGAGGCGTATAAGACACAAACATCCATGTTGGTAGTGTTACAAAGCCCAAGGTGTGTTTAAGAAAAGCTGATGTCATTTCCACAGCCATAACTCAAGCTTCTTGGGAATTTTCTTCAGTGTAGGATCCAATGAAGTTGGGGAAGCGTTGACAGAATGTGGAGTAGAATCTCTTAAACCATGCATATATATGTCCTTAAAATGATATAAAATGCATACATTTCTTACGGTGCTATTCTTCACCAGTTTGCAGTTTTGCTCCTCAAATTTTCAGTATCTGTGATTTGCATCTTCAGTACAGGCCTGAGAAGGAAAATACTTACAGTGTTAACGTGAGCTGTCTGTGTAGGCCTGGCTGATTTTACTGGTGCTTAGACAAATGGTTTACATGCAAGATAAAACATTTACATGTAAATACCACTTGGATTTAGCAGTATTTCTGAATTTTGGTCTCTTACCTACTTGATAGGGCTTAGTCATATTCTCTATTGTGAGTGTGTGCTTTTTGACATGTTTGGTGCTAGTTTGGATCTACTGAAAAATAGATAGAATAAAAAAAAATATTGATTTTTATAGTTTGTTAATAAACTGAAATGAAAGGGGGGGGGGGGGATTGGCCTTTTACAGCTGTATCATTCCATAATTATAAAACCCCTGCAAACCATGACTAACGGGAGGAAAAAATAGATACCATGAAGTAATGTGGTTTGGGCTGTTTGGCAGAGACTTTTCTGTTTCAACAGATGCTGTTTTCCTACAGGAGCTTTATTTATTTATTTATTGTTAATTTATCCTTCCTCCCCCTCTACTCATCCCTCCTCCTTCTTCCCCTATTTTACCAAGGATCCAACTCCATAACCCCCCACTGATTCTTTAGAGGAGTAATTTCATTATCAACTTACTTCTTTTGACTGAAACTGCTTATCTTTGTAAAGACTTGCTGATACAGGAATTTGAACAAAAAAAAAAAAGGGAGCAAAATTCAGTAGTGTTTTCCTGTTAGCATTTTTGATGGCCATATAAAAGGCTTGTCCTTCACCTTTACAGAAGTGGTATGTCTCACTGTTCTCTAGTGAGGTATCTACATGGATTTTTTCCCTCAGAAAAGCTGCTGGTGTAAAAGGCTAACAATAAATAATAATCTGCACAGGCAGCAAAAATAAAACTTTCATCAAAAGAATCTATAGCCTTTTTAAACCCTGCATTTCCTACATGCTCACAAACACGTTTGCTATTCCCCGAGAGGGAGGGGAATTCAGTAATGTTATGCTACTTTTTTGTGAAGTGGCCACAAAGCACAGCTAAAATATGCATCTTCTCAAGTGGAATTACAAATGGGAGGCAGATTGATCATCATCACCAATTCAGTGCTGGCTTTTTCCCATCTGTGGAGAGCTCTTTTCCAGAATTTTTCATATGGTTCTTTTACACTGTAATAAATTAAGTCAGGTAATGAATAAATCACTCTTGTTTCATTGCTTTCTGAATGATTTATGCCAGTGTAAACTGCTACCCTGGAATATTTTGTCATTTGTTTTGCTGTAGCAAAGGCCTCAGACTTAGAGACAAGTCTTAAGAAACTTTAGGGCTTTAGTGATGACTCCATGACAGTTATGTGTATCATTGTCCCTTCTGACATACTCTCCTGAAAACAATAATTCTGGGTTATAACTTGCTTAAAATAAGAAGAAAAAGCCCACAATTTTAATGTAAAAAGAAGGCTGTAGAGTAAGCAACAAGCTTTTCAGAGGGTTTTAGTACAAAATGGTCGCTAGCCTTCTAACTTAGTGTGCCCTATGAAAGCAATTTTTTCTGTAGTGATGATTTCACAGCATTTGAAAAAGGGAACATTCAGTTGTCTTGTTATTGTAGGATCCAAGAAAACAGTTTGGAGCAGCCATCGTGCAATGCAAGCCCAAATGCCGTCCTTAGTGGAGCTATAAGAAGGTTGATCACGATGAAGAGGCAGATTTAATCATATTTAAAGAGGACTTAAAGTCATAGAATCATGGAAGTGTTGGGGATGGAAGGGACCTTAAAGATCATCTAGTTCCAACCCCCTGCCATGGGCAGGGCCACCTTCCACTAGCCCAGGTTGCCCAAAGCCCCGTCCAACCTGGCCTTGAACCCTGCCAGGGAGGGGGCAGCCACAGCTGCTCTGGGAAACCTGGGCCAGGGCCTCACCCCCCTCACCGGGAAGAATTTCTTCCTTATAGCTAATCTGAATCTACCCTCTTTCAGTTTAAAACTCTTACCCCTCATCCTATCCTTCCACTCCTGATTAAGAGTCCCTCCCCTGCAGCCCCTTTAAGCACTGGGAGGCCGCTCTAAGCTCTCCCCGGAGCCTTCTCTTCTCCAGGCTGAACACCCCCAACTCTCTCAGCCTGGCCTCACAGGGGAGGGGCTCCAGCCCCCTGAGCATCTGCGTGGCCTCCTCTGGACCTGCTTGAGCAGGTCTGTACCCTTCTGATGTTGAGGGCCCCAGAGCTGGACCCAGCACTGCAGGGGGGGTCTCAGGAGAGCAGAGTAGAGGGGGAGAATCCCCTCCCTCGCCCTGCTGCCCACACTGCTCTGGGTGCAGCCCAGGACACAGTTGGCTTTCTGGGCTGTGAGGGCACATTGCTGGCTCACAGTCAGTTTGCCATCCACTAATAAACCCAAGTCCTTCTCCTCGGGGCTGCTCTCAATCCGCTCATCCCCCAGCCTGGACTTGTGTTTGGGATTGCCCCGACCCATGGGCAGGACCTTGCCCTTGGCCTTGTTGAACTCCATGAGGTTTGCATGGGGCCACCTGTCAAGCCTGTCAAGGTCCCTCTGGATTGCTGCTGCTGGAGTCCCACTCCTTTGCTGCATCTGAAGGCAGTATAACTTTTTGGCTAGACTTACTGCCTGAATTCTCTTGAGATTTTATTCCTACTTTGTTCAAAGGGGAGGATGCAAAGTCAAGGTCACTCATGTAGGAGTAGAGACTGAGATGACAAAAAAAGCCCTCACAACTTTTCATGGCAGGAGTGAAGCATTAAGCAGTGGTTTCTGGTTGCCTATAATATATGTGTTTGACCGTAAGTCCTTTTTTTAATTTCTGTAATTCTCCTTTAGATGATTTTATAACAATCAACCTAATTCCAAAAGCTGATTTACTTGCTCAGTGGTACAGACATATCCAGAGCCAACTGGTGCTGAAATATAGTAGGAGGCATGCTATGGAACATACCTGCAACTAATTGTTTTCTGGCTTTTATCTCTTGTCATGGTAGTGTTTACCTTCAGGAGGTCAAGAGAAAAGCTCTTTAGAAGAAAAATGGGCATTGCTTCATGGAGTGACTGACAGAAGGAGCTGTGTAAGAGGCAGCTGAAGCTGCACTTCCCTTGGAGACTAGGCACAGTATGTTCATCACAAGTGCTGCTATCACTGGTCTGGGGATTGAAAGCTGATCCTATTTATGAATCCATGTCTTCTCCTTGTAATGTTGCTGTCATGCAGTATGAACAGTTTAGGAAGGTTATTTTAAATTAACCTTCCTGTGTTAAAACAATGTCTAGTCTGTTGCTGTCACATCCAACATTGTAAGTATTAAGGCCAATGAGTAATTCCACTGCAGCTGGTGTGAAAGGGAAAGGCTGGAGAAGAAATTTTAAAATGCTGTGGAAAAAAATAACATCACACTCGTATGGCTGCCTTCATAGTAACTGTTAATTGCATAATGAGATTGCTTTGTTGCTCTGGAAGTGTTCAATAATAGATAGTGTGCAAGTATGCTCTATGGAAGATACGCTGCCTTGACAGGCAGAAGGTAATTACCAGTCAGAGCATGCCTTCTGCACAGCCTTGCTTCTGCAAAGGAAAGCACGAAGAAACAAGCCTCTGTAGCTTGTTTCTCTGTCTCCCTCGCCTTCCTGTAGATTCCCTAGAAACCCTTTGACTGTGGCAAACTCATCCTTTCAGGGAGCACAGTGGAAGGGAGCTGTGTGTTCCCAGCAGTAGCAATTCCCTGAGTACCAGTTTACTCACTGTATAGAAAGCAAGCTCTAAATAACCTTTTTAATCCCTTTCTGCCAGGACCCAGCAGTGAATTGTGACTTGAATCTTGCTGCTGGGACAGGTGGAGCCTGAAGAACTGCATGTAAGGGTATTTTGAAGGGGTGTTGTTCTGAGATCCATGGGCTGCATGAAGGTAAGAAGCCCAGGGTCTTGAAATTACAGAGCTTACTCTTCTCTTATAGCATTCTCTTACATAAGGGAAACACCTTAATTATTTTTTTTGTTTTGTGGTTCTCAGTTGAGCACCCAAAAGCACATGAAGAAGCCTCTGCCAACCTGGTCTAGAAGAGTTTAGGAGATAGAAAAGGGAAGTACAGTAACAGATAGATAACACTTGTGCTTGAGATTATCAACATCATTTCTTCCAAGCCAAGGAGAAGATGCTAAAACTGTGATGGACAAAGGAAGGTACCTAACTGTGTAGACAAGACGTGGATACTGATAAGCTGAGCTCTGCTTTTTACTCTAGACTTGCAGGTAACATGTATTTCTCTGGCAAGAAAGAATGAAACTGTGTATTTCTTCCTAGCTAACTAAAAAAAATGGCAAACAGCTGTATCTTCTAAACATGCCTGAAAGGTGAAGTAACTTTAAAGTTCCCTTGCTCTTGTTGTATAAACAGATTTAGTATTGATATTAGTAGTCTGGACTTGAGCAATGTCATTGTCATAGTATGTGTGGTTCTCTCTTAGACAATCAAAAGAGACAAGTTCCCCAGCCCATGCTATTGGCTGTGTTAGCACAGAGAGTGTGTGTCCTGTGAGCAGGCAGCCAAAGGAAAGGAGAGGCCAAAAGAGTTGGAAATCAGCTTTAATGTTGGGTTGGAAGGAGCAAAGGAGCTGTTCAGTGAAGGAGGTCACCGAACAGTTGAAAGATCGTAAGTATTTTGTCAGACACTCTTCAGTGCAGCCAAGGGACTGGCATGGCATTTGCATTGGTGTGGCAGATTGACTCCCTTGTGTTGCCTCCTTCTGCAGCTGATTACATGGAAGTCTGGTATGTAATACAGCCTAACCTTCCGTTTTTAGTACACATAGATTTTTAGGACCAGAATCTCATTTTGGGTAATTAATTGTGGTTTATGTGACTTCAGTTGAGTCCTGTTTGATTTCTGCCAGCTGAGGATCTGTTTTTTTGTGCCACTTGCATTTTGTTCTTGATGTACAAAGTGACAGGTAGCTGTGATAATGCTAGCTGAGCATTTTTCTTCATAGGTTTATTAACTGGAGAGCAGAAATATGTCTGCAGACTTGTGAGCACTCCTATAAATAGCAAGCTACTGTGCATAAGGAGACTGTTGCTGTTGCCAACTTCATGTTTTTACGACAAATCTTGTGATACTTTGTTTTTCCTAAAAACCTCAGGTCTTGTATTTCATCAGAATCTCTGTTTTCATAAAAAAAAAAAGTTTCCAGCTTGATGTTGGCACCAAATTAGAGAAAAACATGAAAATATTTGCAGCTTCACCATGATGGCAGAAAAAAACCAAATGCATACAAGGATCCCCAAATATAGTATTTTACTTTAAAACTAACAAACAAAAAATCCCAAACCACCAAGTAAATGAAAGACCCGTGGTTTTGAAGGACAGACTTTTAATGTCTGTGTTGTGGTCTTTTACTGTAACTGTAAAAGTGACTTTTGTAATACTTTTTATAAAGTGGTGGTGTTTTTTTTTTACTGCAGATAATCTGCTTGCAAAATCCGTATTTAAAAAGTTTAAAATGTTGAATCCTTTGGAAACATTGGTCACTTTATAAAACAAAGAGCTGCTAATAGTCCCTGAACAGATGCCTTTTTCTCTAGATTTAATTCTTGATCTGAGTCTGCATGATCCAAAGCAGAAGGGCCGGAGGCTGAAAGTAAATCTGCTAAAATACCAAGCTGTTGTGGGGGGAAATGCTAGTCTTGATCCTTCCCTCCTTGCTGGACATATGCTGAGTTACCCCTGCTTTTTATCGGGGTAAGTGTTTAAAGAATAGTTTGTTCATTTTTATTTTTAGACCTTGGGTGCGGCGGGCGGAAGAAGCAAGCAGCCGATTCAATGTGAATGACAGAGCAAGCTTCAACTTTATTGAAAGAAATCACCCCTTATATAAGCACTCTACAATAATCATGCATACTACTCACAAATCTATTGGATACATGTAAAAAGCTACATTATAATATCCCAGCCCCTTGTGGCATCTCAGACATGTCACAACATCTTCCCCCTTCTGGCCTGCCTCCTTTCCCAAGGTTGTTTTTACCATCAAGGCCATTGTGTACCTCAGTTTCTCTCTTTGTTAACATAACAGTCCTTTGTTAGGCATAACTGTACCCTGGGTTTTTTCCTTTGTTTACCTCAGGTGGCTGTGACCAGCTCCTGCAGAAACCCATGGCCTTGCTCTCTGCAAGCCGTTCTCCAACACTTGGGTTTTTATAAAGATTTTCTCAAAATAAAACCGCCCTTTAGCCCCTAGCTTGCCTCAGAGAAAGCAAGTGTGTGTGTACTGTGCTTTTACTAGAGAAGTCTCAAGTCATCACTTCTGTGAATCAAAGTGCTTAGGTTAAATCTTTGGGGGACTGGGCAAGTGATACCAAGCGAGGCATCAAACTGAACTAGAGCTTTCCTTCTCTCACTGCTTCCTCCGAATCAACCTTTCTTCTTTGCTCAGTGAGAAAGACTTAATGTTTAAGTCTCGCACAACATAATTATCCAGCACTTTCAACAAAAGGGAGAGAAACGACAAGTTGTTCTGCTTGATATTTCAGATGTAAAAATCAATTTGAAATTATTTCAGATGAGCTTTAATCATCCTGAATAAGTATGGAAAGGGCAAAAAGTCACAGTGTAAGCTTTTCACTCTGCTTTTGTTGACAATAAATGCTGTTGTAGATGAAGCGGTAATGGGACCAGAAGAGAGAAAGATGATTACTGGATAAATGGGCAAACTTCACTTTTCAAAGTTGTGCAACCAGAGGTAACATTATAGATGAGAAAATAAGAATTCGGTAGGTTCAGAGGCCTATTTGCTACAACAAATACTATTTTGGAAAGGTTGATGGAGTTGTTACAGCGGAGGTTTGCAGAAATAATGATTTCCTGATACTTAGAGATTGAAATTCTGCAACTTTTGGTAATGTCCATATCAGAGAATATTTTCCATGATTTTGAGCTGTGTTGATTTTGTGTTGTTACTCTCTAAAAAGCTCTTTTTAGAACTATAGCAAAGTAAGGGAAGTTTGTTTATTTTGCATCCCTTTTACTCTGTGGATTTAAACAAATATTTTGAATCGTAGGAATATTTTCAGTGTTACACGCAAAGACGGGGACTTCCCCTTTTATGCCATATTTCCTTTTCTGATGCTGCTATATCAAAGCTCTTGGTGATGATACTCATCACTGACTTATAATGACACTCCCAAAGAGCATGCTGCTTTTGTTTTGAAATATAAAAATAGGAGAGAACATCCCAGGAACTCATCAAGTTATCAAAAAATGTGTTTTCTCTTTCCCTTCAGCCCTGGTAAATGTCTTTTTGAACACTACATAATTTGCTGTACACTGTTTTTTAAAAAGCTAAATGCATACTTGTGGGAAGTAGAATGAATGACTTGTGGATTGTGTAGCAGAGGAGGAACTGGTGGCAAAATCTGGGGTGTTTTCTTCTATGCTGATTACTCAGGGAAGTATTATAATATCTAATCAGCAGTCATTACCCGTTTATGAGGCATTAATTCATACAGCCTTCCATACATACACCCTGTTGGGTCCCTCAGGGCAGGATGGTTCTTCAGTGGACCACATTCCCAAGATCAACTGATAGGGCTGCATCATTCATGGGCACCCACACAGGTGATCTGCAAAGTGAGCAGACATTTAACTACCTCACGAGAGAAGTCCAAAACTGAGTTTCCACTCTCAGCACTTCCTGCTAAAGAAACAGCCTTGGCTTTTGTTTCCTTGGGTTTTTTTAAAAAAAAAAAAAAAAATCCTAGCCTTCTAGAAGGAATAACCAAAGGCAACATACTTTGTAGAGGGGTCTGTTTCTTCATGATGGTCGGTCTTCCAGCACACCGATATTAGTCAGTAATGGAAAGACCTGATTTTAGAAACTTCGTAGGCTCTGCAGGAATATTGTGATAGCATCAGGTGGGAATAACTGTGAAGCATGTCTACCACCTGGAGGAGCATTCACTTGTAAACTCAGAAACTCAGAATGTGCCATGAAATCTCAGACAAAACTCATAAAGTTCTGGTACAGGACAAATGGAAGGAAGATGAGGGTTGCTGCTAAGAGAATATGGGGGTTCAGAGGTGGGTCTACTTTTATGCATGTGTATAAAAAGAAAGCAGTAACTTAAAAATCCCTTTTCTTAAGGATGTTTTGAATACTGAGAAAATCTTTCTCCACAGCTGTAAGATGCATTTAAATCACCCAGCGGAAGCAACGATCTATATTCATGTAAATGTGTTTTGATGTCCTCTTAGAAGTTTAAATGAAACACCCACATCCAGGAAGCTAGTTAGCTCATGCGGGAGCACAATTGCAATTCTTCATTAAACCTCCCATGTAGGACTTCTTTTTCACTTCAGAAGCACTGAACTTTGGCAATTTATATTTATTTCAGATGAAAGAGGCAAGCTAACAATTCAATGCTTATCACTTCTAAATAAGAGGAGACCTTGCTTTACAGAATAATTCACCGTTTTTTAAAAATTCCTTAATTTTTGATGGGTTTCTCATTCCTGTTTCAGATGATTACCATCACTCTCTGTTCTATAGAGACAGCTTTTTGCCACCACACTGCAACCTTCATCCCCCATATCCATAGGAAAATGTTCCAGGAGGCAATGAAGACACAACCAGGAGGATTCTGTAGATATTACTCAAGGAATAACAAAAATGTGGATGTTTACTCAGCTACTATAAACTTGTGTAATTCTCTTGTCTTGGTAGCTGACTTTAGTTAGCTAATGTTGTGGCTCTTCTATACCAGAGAATTTGAACTGATTTATTCTGGTTGAGAACCTATAGGGGATTTTATTCTTTATGCAGATTTGGATCTTAACCAGCCTGTAGAATTTCAGTGCAGGGAAAAGCTGTGTATTAAACCTGACGTGAAAGTTCAAAGGCAAACTCTCCTTTTTTAATGAGCCCCATTACTTAGTTCCATGCACGTATCAGTGCTTCTATTTGAAATGGAACCAGATCTTCTGTTCAAGCTTACATATGCTTATAACATTTTCTTTGTAATGTTTTAGCAACAATAAATGGGATTGGGACCCTTGCAGGGTAAGTGTTTTCATGAGTGAAGCTCAGAGCAAAATCTATAGCACTCCACTGTATTACGTTGGAGGAAGTGCTGCCTCTGTAGCTTTTATCTAATGCTCAGCATAGACTTTACATGTAGGTCTGGTTATTGCCCCTTGGAGCAGATAAGTATATGTAATGATCTCACTCTATTGTTAAGATAATTTGTCTTTGGGGATTCTGACCTTCTTCACATTTCAATGACATCATCCTTTTTACAGACTGTAAATCACAGATGTTGACTACTGTTGCTAATAAAACCATCGGAAACGTAGTATGGAATAACAACATGCTTATATTAATACTGTTAGATGTGTAACTAACTTTTAGCTGCTCCAAAGCACTTCTTAAAGATATTTTTTGGATACTCGCAGCCTCACTTAATATTCCTAACATGTCCATTATATGCTAATCCATATAGTATGCACTTCTAGCTGAGCTCTAACTTAGGTGTTTTCTTTGAATTCTGTGATCTAAATAGCTTTTACATCATTAATTAAATAGCTTTAATGAATTAGCCTGAAACACAACTGGTCTTCTCCACAATGACCAACTTTTAAATTGCAGAATCATTGCAAAAAATCAAAATGTATCACTTTGCCTACAGCAAATAGCCTTCATTTAGAGAAAAGGCCAATGTTGCATGAACCAACAAAGACAGTTTTCTCATTTAACACAGCATGTTTTCAGTGGAGCTTCTTGCAAATGGTTCTTTCAAAATACCTCTGAATGGTGATAATCAGTTTCTCTAGTAAATACCTTCGCGTTGTCATCCAGGGTGTTGCAAGGGGTGATGATCTGTGATTTTTCCAAGTCTGAAGAATTTAATATTCTTGCCACAGCCTATTACTGGGTTGAAGCAAGGAAAGCGTCTTTCTTTTATTGGTCCTTGCATGTGTTGGCTTGTGTGCATTTTACCTTTTGGGTGATACAGGTCTTCTGTGTTATTGGTATTAATTTCTAACACCTAATTAGTGCTTCATATAATGGCATTAAAATCAGCTAAATCAAAGCAGAACACTTGAGAGCAATTTGTGTACAGTCACTTTCCCTCTTTCTCCTGCATATTCAGACAGTTGCCTGTTATGTTGGTATGGCTTTTCACAAGCAAGAGGAAGGAAAAAACATTCCTAAGAAGGTGTGATTGCAAGGTACACACACTGGACAATTTGGGAACTAGTTGGAAGACTGTAGAAAATTGTTTTTGACCATTTTTGATCGATTTTTATTTCAGACTGGCATGTGTCCTTTTCGACTTATTTATGTGATCTGTGTCCTATCCTAAACTACAGGGAAAACAGACAAAAACTGAAGCTGCTTGGCAGTAGCTGCCAGTGGGCAAAATGATGTGCAAAACCAGTTTCTGTGAAGCTCCTGTCTCTTGGATTCATTTGCACAGGAAAAGCATGATTTCACAAGCCCTGCACTTGTGATTTGATAATCACAATTTTAATAGCCACATCTCCACTTTGAGTCATGTATCAGTTCCAGGTCCCCAGTGATACCATAAATGTTTTAAAAAACTTGGCTGGACAGTAGTGAAATCCAAGCGTGAAAAAGATCTGCTTTGTCCACTTTTCCTTTCCTGCCTTCCAGCTTCCTGCTTTTTCTCTTTGCCCATTTTCCTTTATTCCTTGTTTTCTTGGGAATTTCCGTAGCCGTAGAATATAAGTCACAGGACCAGCAATATTGCATGTTCTTTGCAAGCAGCTGGTGCACCCTGTATTGATCTTTTTTTTTTTTATTTTGGAATACTTGCCCCAAGATAAAACTAACCTGAATTCATCATTCCACTCTTTTCATTTTAATGTTGTTCTTTCAGTTTCTTGTTTGAAGTATTGTTTTCTCTGTAAGAGTCCATGGGAGGTATTTAACATTTTAAACTTTTGAAAATGTTTTTAAAGAAATGTTGGTAACAGCCTATCTTTTCCTTAAAAAAATGAAAAGAAAAAAGCAGTGATTTTTTTTTTTTCTTCTTCATAGGTCCAGACATTTCCATTCAGAATTACATTTCACGTCATAGATGTATTTAAAACGATCTGTGTGGTTTGTGTTTGTTTTCTTTGTGTTCGGAATTACGTGCTGTAGACAGTGACTTCTGGGCCTTTTAATGCTGCTGATCAGAAGGCAAATGGGAGAGAAATATTCTGAAAAAAAGAACCAGACTGTAGCCTCTGTTTTGTTCTTTATGTATTTTCCAGCTGGTTTTGCTTCTAACCTTCAGCATTCCTCATGGGACACCGATGCAAATCTGCATTCACTTTTTCTTTCTCTTTGTATATAACACACAAGACATAAAGTAAAGCAGTAATTTGCAATATTAGGAAATGTGTCTTGATGTCCCCATCCCCAGTGTGAACATGCACATTTAAATATGAATGAAAGTGGGCCAGAACCCCCTTGAAGCTTTGAGTTGATGCACAGACTGTCTGTTCTTTCCGGTTTAAGTACTGTACTTTTTTTTTTTTTTTTTCCTTTGCTGAACAACAGCTACCATATGGGCTGAGCTTCAGCCAGTCAACTACTAAATTACAAACACTCTTTTGACTGTAAATTGAATGGAAAAGGATGTCAGTTATCGCTTTCCTCCTGTGGCCACACCACAAGAGCACCTGCAGTAAAAAACTGGCATTCATGTTCTGAAAGGCACCACATGCTTCTATTGTTAGCTGAACAGTATCTAACCTTGGCTTTGCTTACCCCACTCCTATCACAGTGAGAAGATTGCAAAGATAAGAGCCTCACTTTTGAATACGAGTTCACTTAGAGACACGTCTCAGCACTTATCCACAATATTTTGTTTCCCCTAAAGGAAGTAAAAATCTGTTTAGGAAGATGGCTATCTGTGGTATCCTTCAAAGAGAAGTCTTTGACTTAGGCGCATGTTTACCATATTTATTTTGAAGTTTGTTATGAAATTATAACGGCTTTCTCTGAAAAACCTCACACTGTGACCGGTTCAGCTCACTTACAGGATTATCTGCTTTCCAGCCTGAATGCCAGAACAGAATGATTCTGTGTCTCGCCTGCACAAAGGTAATCTGGAATTTGACCATTCCTCTATCCCCAGGGCAGGTTTGAACTAGAAGCTGCACAAACGTGTGCAAAGAGGATTTGAGCGGGGAGAAGCTGATGATGTCTGGAAGCAGTGAACTGGGCAATCCATTACGGGAGACAGCTGTTAGGCCAGGAGAGGTTCCTTGTACGCTGATATGTAATATGACAGCGGAGCTGGGGACAGGCTGTGAGCGAGCCTGCAGCTGCTGCTGTCAAGGGCCTACCAGCCCCTGGGTTGTAGGAAAACTGGTGAAACTCTCCATCATCTGCTACATTCATTAACTCTTCCTTTCCTAGATAGATATCAAGAGATAGATGTAGTTACTGAACTAGCCAAAATGTTTATTCAGTCTGTGATTTAAAATTATTGGGAAGAAGGGGTGGTTTAATAATTAGGGTATTTTCTTTTATCTTCTGAATCCTAAAGCTACATGACTGGCTAAAGCGTTAGTGTTTTTGCCGAGTTCCCCAGTGGATTGTTAGATGCATTACATACCTGCCTTACAGCTTTTGTTCAAAGATTCCTTAAAGCTCAGTGCCTACAAACATAAACTTCACTCTTGAATCACTAGAGGGTACTCATTAGGTCAAGGCTCAGTGCACTGAAAAAAGTTTTACAGTGCTAAGGAATTTATGGGGTGACCAAATAACATTCAGAATGTTAATTTACAATTACTGCTTATAACTTCAAATTGTACCAACTAGAGGCCTTGAGCATTTCTGCCAATGTTAAAACCCACAATACTTAAACACAACCAAATAATTCTAACATTAAGCCAACTGTACAATTCTGGTAATTGTCTGGCAGCATGTAACATCAAAGAGGTTGTGTGGTTTTATATATCTCACTGTGTACTTGCCCTTCTGGATGATAGAAACTGCTGCTGTTTGAATAATCTCAAAACAAGGTGCTGATGTTCAAAAGTTGTTTTTAGAAAATGTATCTTTAGAGGGTGTTTAAATCCTTTCTTCTGAGATGGTAGATGACACCTTACATAGTGAACACTGTCAGACAGTTCATCCTTGATTCCTCTCCCAGCCCTGGGCCTTCTTTTAGCGTTCATGCATATTATGACAACTTTAACATGCCTGGAAAGTATTTCCACATGTTTATTAAGCTCAGAGTCAGAAAATTAAATGTCTTTTATGGTGGTTTTTTGGATATCCGTTTGCGCCCTTGTTCCCTACCATCTGTGCAGCGCTGAAAACTAATAGTCCAGGTTTCCATTACCTGTACCATTTATGAATGATTAGCCTTCACTCTTCCTTTGTTTCTGATTCTGAACATTCTGTAGATAAAGCAGGCATATGCACAATATTTGTTACTTTTTAATAAAACCTGTAGGGTTTTTTTTATTATCTGTGCCATTTAAAACAGGTTTGGAGAGATGCTGTGGCGTAGCTGGCAACTGGAAATCTTGTAGCTGCTTCACAGTTAAGGTTGCACCTTGTCTGTCATGGTAAGCTTTTTTTCACATCTTTCCTAGATTCTTAAAATAATTTAAATATGATATATCTTCTAGGAAGGCAAGTCCAAGTTTGGGAGAGGTATATGAACGTCTGTATTATAAGCAGCCCTTCCATTGCTGGGTTTTCAATGTTTGCTTCCCGACAGTTTCCCCATGGGTATCTCCAAAATGTCTTGACTGACAAAATTGCAACTGTGTTTTCTTTGTTTGCCATGTCTGAGTAGAAACTCGTGGTGAATAGTTGCAAAGTTTTCAGGGTTCACCTGCATGACAATACTGTAGAGAGGAAAGGGAATGAAGCGGTTGCTCATCAGAGCAGGGATAACTGGGGAAAAGAGGCATGGGATTGTGCAGAGGCAAATGAGGACAGGAGAGCATGAAAAATCTCCCATTTCTGCTTCTCTCCATAACCCACAGCCCTGGGCTTGTATCAAGAGAATCACAGAGAGGTTGAGGTTGGAAGGGACCTCTGAAGGTCATCTTGTCCAATCCCTGTGCTCAAGCAGGGTCACCTAGAGCAGGTTACCCAGGACCATGCACAGTGGGGTTTTGAATACCTTCTAGTATATCTCTAAGACAGCTTCTTGCTTTCACACATATGTCCTTACTAGACACACAGAAATCTTTGAGAAGGGAGATTTTTCCAGAGAGAGACCTTCTAAGACCTGTTGGACCACAGAAGGTCTTAGATGCCAATCCTACTGGCAGGGGAGGGCACAGAATTCCTAAATAAACAGGAAAAATACATGTGTAGGGAGGAAGGCATGTCTAAATGTGAACATCTGTTAGGTCTGGTTGTACCTACAAAGAAATTTCTCCTGTTGAAAGGCTTCTCAAACCTTAGAAAGTCTCTGAAACATGCAGGTGGATTCAGAAATTCTTATTTCTGCTGGAGTCAGAGGTTGGAAGTACGATATTTGTTTCTTCAATATGCTCTATAAACAATATTGGGAGAGAAAAATCCTATTCCTACCCAGTGTCTTTTGACAAGCTCAGTGTGAGCTTGCATTAAGATAGGGTAATTCTGAATTTACTTTTGCTCGGAAGTGTTTTAGAGTTACTGAGGGTTTTTTTTATTATGCGTCATGTGTTGCCATCACCCAGCTTAAGTCAAGCAGTTGCTTTTTTATCCTGTTTTTTCAGTCTGTTGCTAGCTCTGTGCCTGGTGTGGGACATCTTGCTGCAGTCATTCTGCTTTGGGCATGTCAGTTATATAAAACAGAGAACGGGGATAGGTGTTGCTTCCTTTGGACAGGGTGAAAGTGGTACTGGCAGCATAGAAAGAATTGGGCTGAAGTAACTTTTCTCCATTAGAAGAATAAAAATCTGAAAATAATAAAGGTCTGAATTGCATCTAAAGGTAAGGTGACTGCTTCTTTCAAAATCTAAAATATGGATCCTTGCTTCTTCCCTACCCTGAATTCCAGAGAATGGGATTTGTCTTTGATTATGGATGGGTTGAATTTTTATAAAGCAGATGTTTTTAAATTGGTAGTTTCTTTGGTATGCTGAAAGAAACTAAATATATTCAAAAGGGCTCAGAATTTAACCCCGGGGAAGTGCTAAAGAAAAGCTGGACAAATTCCTGTACTGACTCCACAAGCAGAGTGACAGGTTCAGCACCACTGTGTTTCCCCATTTGCTTAATGACATGTAGAGTCATCACAGAGTTCTTTAAGCTTTTGTCAGGGCTGGTCTGTGGAGAAGAGCTACACAAACACAGTAGTGCTGTAACAGGAGCTGAAAGTCAGAATGATACTGGTGCAGGCTCTGCTGCCATGGGAGGAGGGGAGAAAACCAAACCTCCAGCAAGTTACACCCCCGCTGACAGTTCCCACAAGGCTTTGCTTTTACTTCTGCTTGCTCTCAGGGAGGCTTTTCCTGCCTTTCAGTCATCAGCCCCTGAACACTTTTCCTCTCTGGCCTCTCCAAAACACCCCCAGCTACCCCAGGGAATTACAGCAAACAAGTGAGTAGCCCACAAGGGCCCCTCACATAGCAAACCCTGCAGCATATTCTGGCATTTTAACCAGATGTTACCTACATCACCCAACTCACAATGATAAATGCTTCTCCACTTTATTTTTTTTAAGGTGTAAAGTACAGAACTGGGAGAAACACTGAATAGTTAATGGAATCATTTGTATTTAGTGTCTGCTCGGTACTGTGCAACCCAGGAGCTGTCCCTGACTTAATACTTTAAGTAAACTCATGTACCTTCTGTTACAAAACAGAGACCTGGCCTCAGAAAGAAAGAAAGAAAGAGGTTGTTTGGAAAAGAAGGTGGCATGGGAGGCTTTAACCTTCCGTGCTGCCTAATGGAATGTCAGTAGCCTACCAGTGACACCACTGTTTCCTCAAGTCTCTTCCCTTTGTGTTTACAACATTTCTCCTCACAACTGAGAAGGAACAAGTTTCCAAGGGCTCAAGGGGGTTTTTTTTAGCAGCACCCAGAAGTCTGGCACCTTATCCTGACCTTGTAAGTCTGCAGAACTGGCCTGGAAATTAAATGGAAACAGACTCTCTCTGGAGAGTCCAGCTCCCTCCTACTCCTGGTTGGGCCAGAAACACTGTGAGAACAGACAGATTTCCTAGCAGTATCCTGGCACTTTCTTATCCTTTCCTGGCCAAAACCAGAAAGTGTTAAAAAAAGAAAAAAAAAAATTCTATAGGAAGTGGGAGGAGAGGAGAGCATTGGGTATGTTTTAAAACACAAATCTTATCTGAGTTTTGAGAAGAGAGTTTTGGGTCACTTACTTTGTCTGACTGGTTCATCTACCCCTCTCCTAATCCCTGTGTTTACTGCAGAGCTTTGTGGTTTCCTTCCTCCGGTCCCCTTGGTTATCTGGGTTGGCACGGAGCCTGGGTTCTGCTTCCCTTCCCCCTCGTGCACCTTTGTGTCTCCAGCCACTGGATCCTGCGAAGGCAAGTCTTAATTCTTTACACACTTTTTTTTTTTTTTTTTTTTTTTTATAATCTGCAGCTACTCAGGGGCACCCTTTGCAGGTTGTGCTCTACCCTCACTGCTTTGCCTTCAGCTTGGCCTGTGGTTTGGGTTTGGTTTTTTTTTTTTCTGACTGTCCTGAAGTGCTCTAAGAGCTGCTGACAGCCTATGGAAAACTCAGCAAAACATTCCACGCAGAGCACTTGCTTGCCTTCACCATCCTTTCCTGTGCCACATTCGTTTTTATTAGGGGTAGCTGAGGAAACAGGACCTTTGGGCTTTGGCTGATCTGCTCCTGCTGCTGTCAGATAGAACATGCAGGTCTGGACCTACCTGCTCTTACCACAGCAGAACCAGCTGGAGCACCATCTTCTCCCCTGCACTCAGCCCAGCCTTTTAGCCCTATGACAGCTTCCAGTGGTTCCTCATCAGGAACTTGCTTCCAGCTTTCCCTGGTTCTCTTTTTCCCCCCAGGTTATCCAGACAGCTAATCCTCTCTAAGTTCATCTCCTTCATTTTTATGGTTCCTGCTAGCTACTTGTTCCTTTTGTCCCTTGTTTTGAGATGTCTGGCAGCAAAGCCTTAGATGTTTCAATACTTGGGTGTTTCAGGATTTTTATTTGCCTGGTAGATAAGTAATGGTTGTGTAGCGAGTTAAGGAAGCATCTTCTAACCTGATCATGATTTGGTACATTCCCCGTTCCTCAATTTGATCAGTGCTGTACCAACTCCCAGGTAGCATTAAGCACTTTCTCGTAAGCCACAATGAAAAATATTTAGCAGCTCGGAGAAAGGTGATGTGACAAGTTGAGCCCACCCTGTCTCAGGCTGCCTTATGTGACAAGCCTGGAGAGGAGGCTTCTTTCCCAGTTAAAAAATTTCAGAAACTTGCTGCTCCATCTTTAATTAGGAAAGAATGTTTGCTAAGACTTTCTTTAGATGCAGCTGTCACAAGCAGATCAGTCACAGGCAAAGACAGCATGTGAACACCATAGCCCACCCCTTTTCGAATAGTTCCAAACATCCTTTGAGGCACTTTTCAAGAGCTTGCTCAGCATCCATGTACATCTCCTCCCATCAAGAGTGGACATTTTGATGTTGAGTAGGGTGAGATCAGCAATCTCAGTTTTGAAGATCTTGTCTCCAGTTTCTTGGAACTACACAGACTGCAGCTACATGTGGATCCATGCCTGTGCCACACAGCCATGCATCGCTTAGGTACCTTGCTTTAAGGTACAGAGCCGTTCCTTATGTTGCTTCTGTGTTAACACAAAAACAGCCTGAAGGAAGAGAAGCCAGTTTAAAAGTACAAGGGCGATGATTTCAGAAGTCATTTGCAAAATGAGCACTTGTTTTGAAAGCCAGTTGGATGCTTTAGATACCAAACTCAGAACCAGGTGGCCTTGTCTGTATTTCTTCCCACCTCATAATGTCTGCATCGTGCACTGGAACTGGTCTTTGCTCTCCAGATTTCTTTACTGCAATGGAGGAATCTCCTTATCATTAATAATTATGTTGGGTTTTATTTTGAAAATGTTTTTTTCAATGTGCTCCCATCTCTCAGATTTTACTCCAAACCAGTTTGAAGGATTGCAACCCCTGCAGGAGTCCTTACAAATCTTATGACTGAATCTCATGACCACAGCCCCTCCAGTGTTGTTGATTAATCTTTGTTCTCTTGAAGGTTAAGAAGTTTGCACAAATAAGAAAGCCTTCTCTATTACTCAATAACCAGCCCAACTTACATCCTAACACTACAGTGGAAAATTTGACTGTTGTGGGCCAAAAGAATCTAACCGTGTTACCAAGGCATTATGCAAGACTAAATGAAGTTACATTTTCTTCAGACTATTCAACTCTGTATAATTTGCTTAGTATTTTAATCATCTTTTTGAGCAGTCCTTACTTTCTGAAAGGTCAAAAGTAGCCTAAAATTAGTTACTATCATCTGATGGCTGCTTTGCTGGATATGAGATTTGATTCCCAATAGACAAGATTTTCACGTCATAAAACTGTACTTATCCTGGCAATAATTAGCATCCTTGCGGATGGTCTGATACAGAAAAAAGCTTGACTGTGTGCTCTTTGCTTTTAGAAAGTGCTATTTATATGGTAAGCTCTTTGGGGCAGGGACTGTCTCGCGTTATGAATGCTTCATACAACTGAATCTTGAATTGGTTGGTTGAGGCCTGAAGGCGCAAATCTAATTCCAAGAATAGTATGATTGAATGGACATGGAGACTAAGCAACTTTCTCAGTCCTAGACATGACGTCAGAACAAGATTGAGGTGGAAGTGGGAGAACTTGTACTGCGCAGGCTATCTGCTGTTCGGATGGAAACAGGACTTCTTTCTCTTGGTTTATCAATGGGTCACTGTTAGTGAGTACTCCCAGTTCACTTAAACTTTAAGATCTTTCTGAGTACAGGAATTGCTCTTAAAAATCTTGAAATAGTCTATTTCCTTTTTTAAAATACCAACAAGAGAAAACTTTTACGTGCTTTGATTCTGCTGTGAATGCTGTGGTTGCTGCTGGTGGTTAGTAGCAAGGATACATGCAATAACAAGTGCCAAGTGTTAAGGTCACTGTAAGCTTAGGATTAAGGCATGAGAAGACACTGAGTGAGCCAGATCTGTTCACAGGAAATAAACTTTTTTCTATACTTGTTTTGACTAAAAGAATAAAATCCAATCTTCTATAACTCTTTGCTGCTTGATCAAGACATGTAGGAGAAATGAAGATAGACCTGGCAGGCAACCTTATAAACATTAATCTTAGAAGCTGAATACCCAGATGTTAACTGAATCCAGGAAAGCGATAAACATCTTTCTGCTTTAAAACCAAAGCATGGTTATTTCTATTAACCAAGATTTTACTGTTCACCCTATTCTGCTAAGCAGAATAGAGCATTAGTGATGAGGAGCTAAGGTGGGCCACAAACTAGCAAGGACTGTTGGACTCCCACTACCACCCCCTTCAGTCCTCTGCACAACTACACCTCAGGATCTTACTCTTTCAAGATCTTTGCTAATGTCCTCATAGGCTGGAGGTTGTAATAATGTCTCTGATATTAGTTATACCTAAACCCGTTCTTCTAAAGCTGCTATTTCTTTGCACTCAGCTTAAGGGGTAGTAGGAGGAAATCAGGAAACCCACGTAACATGTTTTTAATCCTGACCAGATGGGGAAACTCATGCCAGGCTCTGGAAGCTGACCTGTTTGGTTCAGAAACCTGGTCTGACGGCTATGCTGCTACCACCCAGTGGGCATGGCAACTTTCAGCAAGGGAGAGCACCTGTGCCTGCAGACAGTGTGGAGAGAAAGGCGGGGACTGAGGCTGCTCAGAGCCAACTGCTCCCTCATCCCTTCTGCTCCAATTCTGGGACAGGCCACAGGTCTGCCTGGGCCAGCATCTTCTTTCTGATGGCAGCCAACAGTTCTTATATATATATATTTATATATATTTATTTTTTTTTTATATATATATATATATATTAAAGCTTATGGTGTCAGGCAGAATTTTCCCATCTGCCCAGGATTTTTATATATAAAAATATATATTTATATAAAAATAGAGTCAGTCTCCTAGCTCTTGTCTCCTTTGTATCTTCTGAGGAGGAGGAGGAAAGGGAGATGATCTAGTCTCTTTCCAGTCCAACCAAATACTGAGGATGTGCAACCAGAATGAAGTTTTTAGACATAGATGAGTTGTTTATGCAATTTGGCTTGTTGCTGTTCAGTAATTAACGCGGAGTGGCTGGGGGTACCACTAGCACTGGTAGTCACATAGCTCAAGCAGAGACATCAGCCAGCAGGATTAGCTATAGGAAGGTAATTTGAGCACGTAAGGACAGCTACTTGCTACTGAGAATGTGTCTCTAGTACAATGTGTGCATCCTTAGAAAAATAATGTACATGTGTGTGTGCGTATGGCAGGAAGCTGGGCCTGGAGTGTTTGGCCTGGCTCCATCTCCTGCTCTTCTACACCTACAGCTTCTCATACTTGGAACAGCACTGTACAGTGTCCCATATTGCTCTCACAGGGGTTATTAGGAACACAGAGCGGACATTTGCTGTACCCTGACTGTAGAATGGGTCATGTTTCAAAATGCATTAGTACCTGTGGGTTAGTGAGCCTTCTCGCTCCTTTCCAGCCAGGTTCTGCTTTGAAACTCGTGCTTTTTAGCACTTCAGAAAAAAATCTGCCTACACCTGTCTCTTGGCTCCCCTTCCTTCCCCAGGGTGCATCACGATACTTTAGCAGAGCTGAAATAGGAGTACATTGGGCATAAAATTGTGTTTAATGCTGTGTTTGCTTCCAGGTTTGGACATGACCTCTTCTAGTCTGGATGAGACCACAGTGAGAATGGAGTTTAGTAATGAAGTGGAATCACAGAAATGTAGAGAAGATGCCACTATAGGTCATTTTGTGCTACACTTTCATCTAGGCAGGACTGAAAATAACTGATTTCTATTCTTGACAGGCTGTTTGACATTTCTGTCTTCTGCAGCAGTTAGACTCCGGTTTGTACTCACGTGCTGATGCAATAGCTTCTGCTCAGTTTAAAAGGAAAGGAAAGAATAGATTGGAGTCCTTGATATCCATCTAAGCAGTAACTTCCTCTTGCAACCAAACCTTGCTGGCATAGGTCACTGCATCAGCGCTCAGAGTTGAGTCTTGTAGATGAGCAGCATTTAAAATTTACACAGCTCTTAATATGCCCTGGGCCAGCCAGTTTTCAATTACATTCACGCCTGCACCTTCTCTTTGATGTGCAATGGTTAACCCTTTCGATACACTCTCACAGTGCTACCTGTGCCCGTGATGCTGTGCACTTGTCAGGAACAGATCAGTACACGCCAACACACTTCCCAAGGCAGGGAGTCAGCCATGCACTCAGCTGTTTCCTTTTTTTTTTTTTTTGGTTATTGTTTCAAATGCCATGAGTGAGGCATGAAAGTATTCTTTTTTCAAGGTGTTTTTTTTTTTTCACAGGATTTGTCATGGTCTAGGGCATAGCAAGATATTTTTTTTCCTCTGCTCTACTACCATGTATGAGTGGTACTTGGGCATGTCCCCTTCCTCCTGGGAATCATCCAACTGCAGGGAACTGTCAGCTTCTCTCAGGGCACTGGCACCAGCTGGTAGTATATGGGCATATTTGTCTTCATTTGATGCCCCTTTCACCCTGCCCGTCCTGTGGTTTGTGCTATATTTTATTTCTCCTTGTTAAAAAGAGCCATTCCATATTCTTCTAGGGTCTGCTGCTGCTATTGTTGTTTGGCAGTATAAATAGTTAGAAGGGTCTGCAGAAAAGGCTGTCAGATGGGTTAAGCTAATGATCCCTTAGTTATGATCCCTAGCAATCTTGACTTGATTTGACAGTGGAAGCAATTTAAGGAGTGAACTGCTTATTAAAATGACCTCTACTGCATGTGTCTGTACTCAGTAATTGATACAGATTAGCCAGGAGTTAGTGTAGCTTTTGATAATGGATTAATCCTGGAAAGCTGAACTTCTTTTTTTTTTCTTGGGGGCTGCTCAGAACAAGTTGACGGTTGCTGCAGGCTTCTGTGTTCTCCATCCTCTGCAACATCCCCTTATTCCAACTCCTTAATGGATCAGTGCATACAAAACCTCTGAAAGAGACAGGCAGCGTGCAGTTACAATGGTACCTTTTACCAGAAAATGCCCTCAAAACAGAGGTTTAACAGTTTTAAGGACAAAACAGCTGTGAGATTTAGAATAAATGGGTGTCTTAATTTAATTTTATTCTATATTGCATGTGGAAGCATGCCAGGACAAGCATGCACCCTGTCCAAGGAGCTTGCCACAGCAGTTCCCTATGTAAGGCTGTTCAGTTTAGGAGTGTTGATGTTCTTGGGAATGCATGCACGTACCAGTAGAGGGCACGCAGACTTCATTAAATGGGGAAAAGTGCTAATTAATAAATCTCAGAAGTAGATAGGAGTCTACCTGCATCCATATCGTTCCCAGACAAAGCGTTCATTCAACTGTGCAGAAACTGCCCCTTCCAACAGACTCGTGTTATCAGAAACAGGCAGGAAGCGGGGGGGCATAAAGCACATGTTTGGAATTACATAATCCATAGTCAAACTGTGATCATGTTTAATGTTCATGCTTAGTCAGACTGTGGCAGTGATTAGGGTTGACTAAACAGTTACTGTACCTCCCATTTTTTCCATTGTGTGGCATCTGCTAGCTCTGTTCATCGTTAAAGTCTCAATTTAGGCAAGTGACACACAGCGTGGATCAGCCCCATAATGAACTAGAGGAAATCAGGGGGAGAGAGTCAGCAGTTCTTGTAGTATATTAGCACAGGATTATTGGGAAATGTGAACTTAAAAGGAAGGTTATCTGCATTTTAGAAACTAAATCAAAGATAAACTGTACAGTAGACTCCTCTGTTTTATCCTGCCCAATGCACTTGCAGTACATTCATAATCTTCATAAAGGAGAAAATGAATTGGTAAAATAGGCTGTTTTATGATAATATCCCATATGTTATCAGATTCATGCAGGCAGAATCACACTAATGAAGAGAAATTGCAGTTTATGTAGGGCTTGCAGGCCTTGCTTAGGCAGATTAACAGTGGCGAGGGTAAGAGGCAGCACACTGCCTTGGCAGGCTGCCCAAGAACTAATCAATGCAGATGGAGTCAAAGGGACTGCAAGGCTGATTCCCAACAGTTTCATCTCGGAACAGGAATGACTGTATCCATCAGTGCTCCTTGATAAGACATCCTTTAAGCTTGTGGTAAGAATGAACCCATTTGGGGAGACAGAGGCTGAGCGATACTAAAAGCGATGACTCCACATGAGGTGCAGGGGAGAGGTGGGTGTTTAATTTTAGCTGCTGACCTGATTTCATGCTGAATGACAAGTATCTATAGGAATCCTCAAGGGCCAATCAGTTGCTATGCTAGTGAGGCTTTTGGAGAAATGCATTTAATTTTATTCAAGTGATGCCTTTAAGGAAGCAATTATGATTTTAGCTCTCAGAAGCTCTGACTCCTTCAGGTTGATTTTTGGCTAGTGCTAAGCTGAACTCTTTCATGTTTCATGTTGCTGAAACTGAAGTGTAACTCGTGTATTTCACATGCCACACTAATGTTCTGAAATACCTTGATTTTCCTCTGTGCTGTTCAATTTTTTCCCCAACAGGAAAGCAGATCTGGTACAGAATCAGAACAGTTGAAGTCCTGCCATTTGCATGCACATCCTGAAGTGAGGTTTAGAAAATGAAGCCACTGCTGAGCCTCATCATTGAGGATCTCCTTTGCAGAGGGTTCTCCTTTGTGGCTTTGTGCTTGAGGAAAGTGTATTTGTGGTGACCCAGGAGAGGGCTTTCATTTTTCAAGAGGAAGGCTGGCAAAGATCTCAGGCCGCATATCAAGTCCCTTGTCATAGAAGACACTCATGAAAAAAATATGAGTGTTGACCCTACACATGGGGCAGATTCTTCACTTTTCACTGGTGATAGAATCCTGGCCACTACGAACGTTAGTCACTTGGAGTACTTCCCTTGGCGTAGTGTGTTTCTAATCAAAAATGAAGGCTGCTTTCAGCCAGAAGCTGAGCATCATACTGTCCAGTTTTATTGAATGTTTAAATATAAAGTAGTAGGGCTTTTACTACTGCTAATGACATGTGGTAGCATGCTCAGTTGTGTTCATACTCCATTCTGCTGCTGTTGCTGGCTTATGTAGGTAGGGTTTGGATCCAGGTTTGCTTCATGCCGGTCTTGCCATAGTCGTATTGATTGATTTGAAAGTTTATGTTTGAAGATCACTTTGCATTATCCACCTCCTGCTTTTGACTTCAGTGAAAAATGGCTGGACCCAAATGCCAGGCTTTGTGGATGGGATTTGTTTGTTTTCTGTGGCTAGTTGCTGACTGGAACCTCATCTGCACGTTTGTATTGGCTTTTTATTTTCAGTTGTCTCTGAATCTGTCCAGTGATTAGTTTGTTGACAGATGGCTTTTCCCTTGAATAAGATACAGTGACTAGATGTTCTGAATGTCCCAGAAGGGCTCTGGCATTTGTCCTCAGGACAATGAAAAACACCCTGACATTTTCTGCCTTCTCTGAATTTGCCTTTCATTTGTGTATTGTATGGATTCCTCTAAGGATACGGAAAGAAAAATGTTAAAGTGTGGTTATATCAGGAAAAGTGACAGTTCAAAAAAGCCTTTAACTCAGCATATTTGCAGTTTCTGTGTATTGCAATTCACACTTACTTGCTTCAGTAAATAAATGGTTTTTACCACTGTTTGAAGCTAACACAGCAAAAAGAGAAGGATAGAATTTGATTCCACTTGCTTTGTTTTGACTGAGTTCCCATCCCTTGTACCCATGCAAATAGTTTGAGGCTCTGGGGTTGCACAGACAATGCAGACAGTACAATAGAAAGACAACAGGGTTTTCACATGGGTATAGTGGGAGCTGTGGGACATTTCCTCAGTGATGATGTGCAAGGAGAAAAGAACTTAATCTGACTCTCTCCAGTTTGAGTCTGCAGGGTTGGCACCTAAGGGAGAGGAGGATCCCTCTTCCCTATTGTTGATATCTTAACCAGTCTTGAAATGGAACTGCTGAAATTTGATCAGTGAAACAAATTGAAACTGGGCATCCTGTGATGCTAGGACTGGTCCCTTTTCCGAAGGGAAAAGAATCTCAAAATTACAATACTTTATGTAATTTCTTAATCACAGCTCTCATGAAACAAAAGCCTTCTAAGAGCATCCTTTCTTCAACAGTTACAGACAAAAAACCCCTCATCTAAGCATGCACTTGCAGAACCCACTGTGCTGCTGCAGCTGGGTACCAGGGAAAAACTCACCCTTTTCCCCAGTGACAGTGATGTGCAGAAATCCACCCTCTTTTGCCTTTTTTTTTTTTTTTTTCTTTTTTTCCCCTCCGCATCAGATTCTTCAGTTTTGCAGCATGTGAGTCAACTTGTAAAAATGACTCACAGGCTCATTCCAGCCTTCTGAATTGGGAGCCCAATTAAAATACTACTTGTAATGCACATATTGAAGAGAACGAAAAGTGTCTGTTCCTGAGTGTCAGGCATTAGCATAGCATATCTGAAGGCCTGTCTTGAGCTAGTCTGATACTTGCCAGCAGGAAACCTTGTGTTTAATTAAGTTACAAGTAACAGAAAAAATAGTTTTAAAATCGACTCAGGTAAAAAAAAAAAGTAATTAAAATATAGATGTTATTAATTATAAATATATCAGGTTTTATGTAGTGGAGATATATTAGTTTTTAAATATTTTTTTTATTTATATACATACAATGCCATTGTTGGATAGAATGTTTTATTTATAAGGCACTGAAAAGGTTGTTTTCCTGCAGGGCTACAATACCTGGCAATCAGCTTCTACTGTTGCTGATTTGACTTTTGTATAGACATTGTCTTAGGTTTAACTCCGTGTCATGTGGGCAGGTGCCCCCATAGAACTGCAGGGGTGATTCCTCACAATCTCAGTCTTTGGCCTTCAGCGAGCCTTTACATCAGGACCAGCCAATCTTTCTGACATTACCACCCACGTACCAAAATCCTCTCTGGAAGGTGATCTCACAGAGGAAATGGCAGTAGCTGTACTGCAGCACCAGGACGGAGCCTGAGTGCACTGCAGGTCGTAGACTGACTCAGTAGGGTCAGTCCCAGCTTTCCTGACACGTTTCCTTTCACAAGCAAGGACGCAGTCGTGCTGCAGGCTTTGTTGACATAGTCCTAGCATCGACTTGTATTTTGACTAGCCTAAGTCATGTATAGGCCCAAACTAGGCATATTCCACCCCAGCACCACTTCAGCAATCAGATTTTTGCCAGCAGGCAAAGGTCTCCAAAAAAGCGTGCAGGCTGAAAAACATCATCCAAGCTCAGCAAAGATGATGTTTGTGGTATTCCCGTGTAACCCTTTCACTAACATTACTTTCTGGCACATACATCACAGCCCTTTTACCTCGGAGATGTTTCTATGGCATCACTGCGAACCTTAGGGCAAGAAGGTGAGATCTGCAACAAAAGGCAAGGAATCACTCGAGGAAGAGATGTTTCGGAGTGTGATCGCTCCCTGGGGTTATCTCCTCTATCCAGCCATGGCCCTGCTTTTCAGAGGCTTCTGTGTGACTGGTCCAAGAAGAGAGGTCATACGAAGGAGCAGCACTTGCCCAAATTCTCCTCCCTGGTCCCATACCACCATTGTCATTTATGCCCACTGTCCAGAACAGTGGGTATAAAATGGCAACATCTTTAAGCCACGTTACCAGACCTCTATGGCTGAGCAAAAGAACCCCCAATCTTAGGTTAAAGGCACTCACTGACAAAGGCAACAACCTGAAAATGAGAAATATTTAAATAAACAGCTATTCCGGCTTAAGTTCTTATTGAAAATAAGAAAATAAACTGGTCACACATCGTGGGAAACTACATGCACAGCAATATCTATTTTTTTTTCAAATAAAAGACTAGTAATTGTAAAGACAAAGCCTGATCTTTGTCCTAGCAAAGATCATGCAAATCAAACGTGCACATATTGTTACCACTTATCAGTATGTAAATAACAGATATGAATAATTGCCAGTAGGTGGTGGTGTGTGTTTTTCAGATAAGTCTGTAAGTTAGTACTGCAAGTCTTTCATGTTTGAGGTGATTTAGAAAGATCCTGTCATCTTTAATGTATGATCTCAAACCATCATTGCTTTGAATTCAGTCCCTGGTTTCACTGATTTAATAGTTCTGTTTCACAAACATCAGCCTATCTCAGAGAGGCATATTTTGATTTTCTTTTTCAAGCTTATGGACAAACCTAACTGGAAACATTTTGAAAAGTGCCAATTAGCATGAGCCCTGAGAATTCAATTGCATGTATTCATTGGAATGATTGGATTTCTCTCTAGTGTTTCATTTTTGGAGGATAGCTTTTGATAAATAAATGCATTATTTTAATGATTTATAAACTTAGAATTGCTCTGTCATAGAAGCTGATTTGAGAATTCCTGAAACAGCTCACTGGAAAAGGAGCAATACAGTTACTGGACATCCAGTTCTTTTCAGTGGTTCATCATGCTTTGTAAAGAAAGGGAAGAAGTGACCATCTGGAAGATACTGGGGGTTTCAGTGGAAAGCATCACTTCCTTGGCCCCTGTGTTATTCCTTGCCAAGAGCAATCTATGCAGAATCAATGCTGTTGCTGTTCCCCCAACTCAGCCCACAGGAAGAGATGTCCACTCTCCCTCCTCTGAGTAGTTACTCCATCTCCTATGAGTATGGCCCTGCCTGCCTGGGTGGACGTTTGTCCTTCCCCAGGTAATGACCAAACCGCTCCTGCAGCCCGGCCGGTCTCTCTTACTGCCTTTGTTGTGCTTTTGGGAAGGGACTGAATTTTTGTTTGGCGGAAGAAGGGGATGCCAGTGGTAAAGATTCTTTCTGTGGTGTTGCCTGCCAGGAAGCGAGGCAGAGGTTGGGAAAGGCTCTATAAATATTTCTGCAATAACTCAAAGGCAGTTAGCATGTTGGTTGATTTGTTTTTCCTGGGGTGTATGAGACTGCTCTCCTCTGTGCAGGTGTCTGATTCATGTGGGGCTTCCTTTTTCTTTCTTTTCCTACTTGTTTCCTGCCTCTGCAATTGTTGCTTGCACTTGTAGCACTTTTACTCAGCCCGGCAGTCCCACTGAACGCAATTAGGTTATTTGTGCAGTGCTTTTCATCATGAATACGGTCTGCAGAGTCAGACCTTTTGCTTCTTCCTTCTGCTTCTAACCTGTCCCTCCCAAGTTTCCTTTCTCATTGTTTTTCCTTTCACTTATGTCTGCCTGCTGTTAGAGCAAGCTAGCAGAGAAGGAAGTGGGGGAGGGCTGTTTCTGCAGGGTTTTCAGTGCAAATAACTGCACGGCTTATAATATCTTGAGCAGATCAGGCTCTTCTTGGCATGTACTCAGGCTGCAAGAGAATCACTCACTGCCAGGTGAAGTTGATGGGTTTGTGCCACCAGTGTCCACAAGCTACACTGGCAGGAACTGTAGTGAAAGTAAGGGAGGGAGTAGCAACGGGCCCTTTCCAGAAGCAGAATTAGCATAGCCCAGAGGAGCTGGGCAGAGGAGATCTGTGTCTGAGTCAGGTTGAACAGATTCCCGCTGAGCTCAGGGAGCTGTAGTCCTGCTGCACGTGGAGGAAGGCTGAGGCATACAGAGCCAAACTACCAAAACAGAAAGCTTCCATCTTCAGCGGTGAATGAGTCTTGGTTTCGCTTTACTGCAGCTCGATTAATATTTACTTCTTTACATTATTTTTTTTTTGTCTCAAAGTAATACTTATGGTCTCTGTTAATGAAAGAAGATGCAATGTGATATAAATAGATGTTGGAGGTGATCAGGCGAGCTTACAGCATGCTTACAGCCCCATGCAGCCATGTCCAACCACTCTAGGACAGAGGTGAAATGTAGTTTAACCTGCCCTATTTGCCTTCCTGTATTATCTATTGCTCTTACCTGGGATCTAAGTTGACTGTGCGGTAGAAGGTGGGATGGAATCCAATTTTGTGAAGAAATTATTGACTGGAAATTATATCAAGTTAGCCATCCAAAGTTGGAGTCCATTTGGAAGATGCTGACCTTAATATTTCTGTTCTGCTTTCTGTGTTTCAAATCGCAACTGCCAGAGGCAAACTCAAGTAAGAGACATCCATGCTACCCTGATGTGTGTCCTCCCCAATATATAAATATACCTGTTAGTATACTGATAACAGAAAACAGATTAGTGAGAGTTGGTTTCATGCTTGGAGATTGAGTTTCATGAGAAATGTAGACTATGGAAGGGAGAAATCTCGGGGTCGGAAGCTGGTTGTATCATGTGGAAGGCAAGAAACCACAAACTCAGTAGTAAAGAAGTGTTGCAGAAGTGAGAACAGAGATGTTAATTTAGCAATTGAAATCAGCCACGCAAGAGACTTTTAAATTGTGTTTTATTTGTACAGAGACAAATAGTCCATCCTGGAGCTACAGTATCTCTGCTGGATGTTTCCATTTCTTCTTCTTATTCGGTGCACTGGTGACATCCTGATGTGTGGTGATAGGTCTCAAAACTATTTTGAGTTTTCTATTCAGAATTAAGGAGAAGAGTGGGAGGTAGCTTATCTAAGCGCACGCAATATATAATCTGTGAATGAATACAAAATGTGAGCTAGATGGGACATTGTTCCTGTAACAGGACCAACTCATCAACACTACAGCACTCTTAAAAACCAGATATTCCCTCTCAAACTACATGTAACATGGGGCTGTGCTCAGAAATGTGTCTCATCTCATACACCCAAATTCCCTTGAATATGGTTGAACTGCCTTTGTCCTTGTCTAGACAGTCCCAGAATGGGGCACAGTGCTAAGGCTTTTCATCTGAATCCCAAAGTGCTTTTCCTCTGGATTCAGTTCTCTCTCTTGAGTTAATGTGGTCTGAAATACAAAAATTAAGAACACAATAATTGTTATTTCCATCTTCCTTTCAACATTTGCTTTTTGCTAGGAAGCAGGAAAAGCATGAGGGTGACACAGTTCGGTTCATGCTCTCACCCCTGGCTGCCAGAGCTGTAGAAGTCATAAGGCTTTGACAAGGCAGATTTGGTGAGGCTGAGCTGGGACTTATTCCATTATATCTTCCCAGTGCAGCTGTGGGGGAAGTCCTGACTTGGAGCCTTTAACACTGAGCGTGACGCATAAGCCAGAAGGATGTAAACTAACCTCCAGCTCACGGGCTGAAAGTAGGAGAAATAGTTCTAGAAATCCCATCAACTTTCACCCAACACCTTCGCTTCCTGTTGTGGGCAGTGCAAGTTAAAAGTACAATTGAGGGTTTGGGTTCTTTATCTGAAGTACAATTTTGACTGGGAGTTACTAAAAGGCAGTAAAAGTGGAAGCATATTATGCTTTTTTCAGCGTCCCTTCTCGATGATTGCCATTTGAGGAATGAGGATGTCGAATTTGCCACGTTGCACAAAGTTATGGCAGCTGTTCCATATTGCTAGATTGGAAATTAAAATGGAGATCTATTCAAATTGTCTGACACTTCCAGCAAGCTTGAAAGCAATGCTTTAAAATATAACAGAACTCTAATTTGGGTCCTGAGGGATAGTCAGTAACATTGAAAGCAAAACGTCTTTTTCCAAATGGTCTTTAAATACTTTGTGTCTTTTCCTTTTCCTTGCTGAATTCTGCTTTCCGTGGCAGCCATGTGATCTAGCTGAAGTCAACAGGATTGCTGAGAATGTCAAAGACCAAATCCTAGGCAAGAACATTTCAGCAGGTCTAGTCTGTTATGACAATAAATATTTTCAGGAATGTTTAAGCTATGCTAACCTTTAAAAAAAGAATGGCTCACATTTCTATTTTCTTTCTTCATAAATGTGTGGTGCCTGAATCTTCTTAACAGTTTCTTCATCTAAAGATAAGACTGGATTTATCTGTATCTGTAGAGGGTAATGCAGTCTCTTAGTTTAGGAATTTGTAGAGGTCAGCCTTTGCATGTCAACACACAATCAAATCTGACTTTTGATCCTAGTGCTGCTGCTGCTTTAGTAACACTAATTTTATAAAGGCTGGAAAAACTCATAATTTAGGAAATCCAAGTTCTTTGAAACACATGTAATTCCAGACCTGTACTTCAGAACACAAAGTTTAGCCAGCTTGATTTGTTGTCACCATAAAATGTTGTTTAAAAGCATTAATGTTTTTATCCAGTAATGCTTATTCCACAGGAAGAATACACTGTGACATCTCTTAGTGTTTTTGTTGTTGTCCTGAATATGCCAGTTTATCACTCATACTGAGCATTAATCACTACAGTAAATGCAGCATTGTGAGGTGTTCAGGAAATATTTAATAAGGCGTTATTAAAGGCACTCAATTAAAAAAAAAAAAAAAAAAAAAAAAAAGTAGTCTATGTTTTTCCTTGTGGGTAAAATTCACCTGCCCAAAGCTCAGATAAATACGTGACAGACTCTTCTGCTAACACAATTCCAATTCCACTGCTATCTGTTCTGTTTTGCTTCCCACACATCCTGTAATGATGAAGCTACTCTCTTCTAAAATACCATTTGCTTTTCCAGGATGGCACTGGCAACTACGAAGGGCTTAACGGGCCCTGGAAAGAGCAATGTGCTATTGATTAATCTGTCCTCTGAATGAACTCTGGTAAAGAGCTGTATTTCCAAAATTTTAGATGAAAGAATCTGTATACAAATAATGGCAGGAGGAGTGCTCTCTGAGATGATATGACTACATAAATAAGCAGTTCTTCAGTGCAGCGTGTGGTTTTCTAATTTCCAGTAAAACGGAATGAGTCACACATGACAACGCCATTGCCACTAACCAGTGTGGCATGGCATCTGAAAAAGATAGCACTGGAAGGGTGTGAACTGCAGAGCAGATGATGGGGCTTGAAACATCTTGTTTGCTTTGGCAGAGGAACCAAAATCTCAATGCTTTCCCACAATCTGCTCCAAGGGTATAGGTTTTGCTGTGCTGTATCAGATTATTACTCTGGGAATTTGTGTGTCCTGACTTTGCCAACGGACAGCTCTTGATGCTTCAGATAAAGATAAATGCCCAGACTCCCCACAGGGGAATTCCAAAGTTAGATGGTCTTTCTTCAAGTAGGGTTTACATTGCTGCAGAATTACCAGGGGAGGTTTTCTCTCTCCGGTACCAAAACATAAAGGATACATCTACTCAGTCAGGCAAACAAGGGCCCAAGACAGCTCTCAAGTCCAGGCTCACATACCATACATATTACTTATATGTAAGTACATGCTCTGGTATGGGCCTTAGGCCGAGTTCACTCCAGAGGGAAGGTCTAGCCATAGTCATGTCTTAGCACAGGCCCAAGATTTTCTTCCTCATGTTTGCAAAGGTGCTGCTTGGCAGCGCAGCTGCAGCGGAGTGAAACTCCCTGTGACTGCTGCCGCTGTGGAACCCTGAATTTGAGAGGAGATGATGCCAAGTCGCAAAAGATGAAGGGCCAAATTAAAGGGATTAAAAAAAAAAAACCCCAACAACCCTCCCCTTTATTTCTACTTTTGGCTCTCTAGAACTGGGGATCAAATCTTCTGGTGTTAATAAACTGGAAACTCTGAAACTTTTAATGCAAAAGGTGTGTTCAAAAGCAAGCTGAGAATGACCTAGCGCACGCGCTTGGTCCCTGTAGCAGGGCATTAAGGTTGTCGGCTTGGTAGTCATGAATGACTTGTGCTTTCTTAGAATCTGTTACATGAAAGTGGCATCACACGCTTTTTCCTTCAAATGTTTCTCAGAATGAACACTTGTTAAAGGCGGGGTGGTAGGAGGGCGCAAATAATTCTTTTTCTCCTCCTGACACATCCCCAGACACAGCACTGCCAAGTGCCACATTTAGGCAGAGTTAATGGTGATGTTCTAGGTGCCCAGCATTATATTTTCATTGGTTTATGTTGCTTCCTCCTTGTCAGTATTGTCCACACTAAGGGCTCAGGAAGAACAGTAGTTTAAGCTGCAATTTAATTCCCCGTAGATGGAGATTGGCTGTGACAGAAATGCCTGTCGTCCTGGCAGTCTCTCACATCTGCTGGAGGCAGAAGAGTATGTGAAACAATAACTCTGCCAGCAGATGTGGTTCTGTAGGGACAGTAGTGTCTGTGGTACGAAAATTCTCTCCCAAAATACAGATCTGTGGGGACAGTAAGCGTCTGTGTCAGTGACAACTTTGCAGCATCTGCTGGGACAGTAATGTCAGTGATACATAAATGCATCTCTGCATCTGCTGGGACAGTCAGAGAGAGATGTATTGTATATATCCAGTTTTAGATGTAAAAATCTCCTTCACTTCCCTTTAATTTGGGGGATTTGTTTGAGTCTTCTTCCCACGGAGCTAATAAGAATCGTCTTATGTAAGAGGAGCTAAAGGTATTCGTGAGTCTTTTGCACGTAGGACAGACGTTACCACATTTCAGCTGCCAAGAAATACTGCTACATTTTCTCCTACCATAGCATTAATCATTAATGGCTTTGTTCTCAATGAACAGCCCGAGTATCTTCAATGATGCTCTTGTGAGTGCTAATGCTTTGTGGTTGCAGTGAGAGCATCACATGAGAAATGTGTTTGTTCAGAGCGGAGATGCACCACAAACACAATGTTCTAACCTGGACCAGATTTCAAACGTTCCAAAGTATAGGTGTGCACAGATAGATTTTTAATTTGACCTCATCTCTAGGTTAGGCGCCAGACCCAGGTTGGGAAGGATTGCGCTTGGAGACAGTCAATTTTCCAGCAGCAGCAACTCCATTCAGATGTCAGGGTATTTTGCTACAACAAAGGCTGATGTTGACATTTTTTTCTTGGATAGACACAGATGCAAGAGCTTCTGCCTCAAGGTTATCCATTATACAGTATATTAACTAGATGTTTTAACATTGTGCTTCCTGCAGAGACAGCAATGAATGATGATTAATACTTATCAATTAAAATCTCATCTTTTCCTACGTGTATTTATATGCTGAACTTCAACCTACAAGGCGATTCTGTGACAGGAATTAGATACTCTTTTATTGGAGAGCGCTGGGATTATGGTCAGGGATACATTATTCACTCATTTATTAGGAGTATTGCATTTGTGCCTAGATTTTGCCTAAGCATTGTATATAAACATAGCCTCTGTACAAAGGAGTTTACAAGCAATTAGCATTAAAGGGACAATTATTTTCTCTTCCTTCTCGTAGCAGCACAGAGTAGAGGGGGAGGGATGGAGGAGAAAGGAAGCAAAGGTTGTACATGTTTTATGACCATAATTATAATTAACTATTTCAGAGATTAAAATTAAATTAAAATTTAATTATAATTTACTATTTCAGAGATTAAAACTGATGAAAAAAGACTCAAGGTTATGAGCTACCTCAAAGATCTTTGAGTTATCTAGTCTAAACACACAGATATAAATTTATTTATTTTTTTTTACTCTAGCCACTGTTTAATAGACAGTGCCCACAAGTGTGGTAGGCGCTTTACAGACTTGAGACGCCAGTGCTACATCACGAACTGAATCCTGGCCCAAGGGCCATGGTAACAAAGAGCTCCAATCCCGCAGCCGTGCACAGAGGAGCACTCCACTGAGAGCGCTGCGCACAGGAGGAGCCTGGAAGGCTGGACTCTAAATGCATAACATGAGAGCAGGGGAAAGGCAGAAGTGATTTTCATTTTCAACCTCTGGTTGGCATGGTTGTGAAACGTCATTTAATTCAGATAGTCTGTGCGATAACCCTTGTTCGCAAGCGAGAGGCAGAAAGGAACGATAAATGAAGGAGGCCACTCACAATCCAGGTGGAGAGTTTTAAAATGGGCAGATGATCTGGCTGGTTAGTTCTGATTTATTATCAAGGCATCTTTATGCTTTTTGAATCACCTTCCATCAGTCACATTAAACAGAACTGCATTCTCATAAGGCAGTTCATCCCCTACACACATGCACACACGAATCACTCATGTCAAACTAATGGCAAGTGCCTATGCAGAAAGTACACTATGTGATGCCTATTACAAAAATCTTTTTTGTTCTCATATACTGGAAACAAGCATTTTAGCTTAGTAAAGCCATTAGCAAGTGGTATGAGTTTGCAGGACTGTATCAACCCTTTCAAAGACTGACTGTGGCTCTTAGAGGTCTGAGACTTTTTCTGGTTTGTGGCGAAATTGTTCTTCACAAGTTGTCCCAGAAGATCTTTGTTTTTAAAAAAATATTTTGCAGATTAATTCTTTAACAGGGAGAGGTGTAGAATTACGGGGATGGAAGCACATGCGGGGAAAATCATCAACATCATCTCCCTGTTTGTATTTTTTGAGGTTGACATTCCTTATCACCAGGGAAAAAGGCACTTCTGCAGCTTTCCTACCCCTGAGCCTCCTTCCACCTCAGAGAGGTATCACAAAGCCACTCACTACTCCATCTCCATTTTATTTCTTGTCATTTATTAACACAGCCATACTGTTTTGAGAGCTCTGCTCATCCCTTAGTATAAAGCATCCAAAGTGGTTGGAACAACTGGTGGAAAAATGATAAACATTTTCAGCTGCAGTTGTTCAGATTCTGGACGAGTTGTTTATAAACATTTGTCTAGAATTGTCAAGAGGTGGAGCTAACATCACTGAAAGATGATAAATTCTGACACGGTGCTGTGAGATTTCACTGCCACTGAATGTAGGTTAATATGGGATTCAATAGGAAATCTGGCTTGTGTATTGCTACATATTACAGGAAACGAAGGAACTTGTCATTTCTCTGCAGATTGCTAATTGCAGTTTATGGCACACGCAAAAGGTTAATTTGGGGATGTTATCACAGTAATCACATGCACTGTCTCAGAATAAACTGTACTCCCACTCTGTGGATGATCTGGCCTGTAGGATTTGGGACATTGTTTTGTAAGATGATGGCAAATAAGAATTTTACAGTAAATGCTGTAACAGGAGGCAGCAGTGTCCTTACATGTAAACAACCGAGATGGAGTTGCCAGTCTCTGGTATGAAATACTTTTCCTTGACCCTTAATTTAGTTATTCCCTGAGATGCATGTAATTTATTCTTTGTGATGATACATTGCAAATAGAGGTCTCATCTATTCTAAATGAAAATTATATCCCATTCTTATTATTGCTAATGCTTTGTATTTAGAGTAGCATTTAAAGGCCTCAGATTAATTCATGACCTCTTCATGGTAGGTGCTGTATATATACACACAGTAAGCTCACTGCCCCAAAGACCTTACACTTTAATTAAATAAAGGTTGGAGGAAGGAAGTTTTATTACCTCTGTCACAAATGGGAAATGATAACAGAGAGAAGCTAAAAGGACGGAGAATTGCACTCCTCCTGCAATGAGTCCTGTATTTGCCTGTAATATATCCTCCCTTCCTGCTTTTGTTAAGTTGCTGTGAATTGGTAGGTAGATGGTTGGTCTCTCTCCCAGAGATGGAGTTCGCTATAATTCTGCATATGTTTCAAGGTTTTGTGGAATGAAAGGTGTTGTGTAGATAGGTTACACTTTAATTTAGATCTGAGTCAGTTATTCTGAAGAAAGGCTTCCGTGGACTAAGTAGATTCATACGAATCTTGTAGGCATTGCTTGTTGCCATACGAGCACACTATTGCATAGACACTGCGTTCCCTGGGGGGGCTGCGCTGTTGGTGCGTGCGTGTTTTAAGGTACATCAGGGTAACTTTTTTAATTGTTGTTATTATTATTATTATTCCCTGTAGTTTGTTCTTAAGTGTTTTCTAAAACAGTAAAAAAGCAGTAGTCCTCCGGCTGTTGGACAATTCCACAGAATTCATGGGAGGCTTGAAACACCAGTGCACACTTAGTCTCCCAGAAATGCATCTCCTTCTCCCCCTGCCCCTGGAAAGTATCATGCTTATTCTGAAATGCATTTTAAATATTTTTAATTAACCTTCTAGTTTAACATTAAAAAAAATAAAGCTAGATCTGCAGGGAATCTTGCTTTGAGAAGATTTTTCCTATAGAGGAACATAAACCTGAAGGTAAGTGGTTCTCTTTTTTCTCCTTAGTCAGTACAGGCATGTTCAGTGGTCTTGGCCAGAAACACAATCGGAGTTCAAGAAGGGGGTGGGAAGGGGGAGGGAGAAAAAAAGGGGCTAAGTCGGGAGAATAAACAAAGCTCAGGTAAAATCCAAGCACGATGCAACCACTCTCCTCCTATCTTTGCATTTCAGTATTTATGACCCTCACTGCCGGACTTCAACAATAACCCTCTATATTGACGTGTCTTTCCCTCATCTCTGTCCTGTCCTGCCCCTCTCTGGTAAACGAGGACAGTTATTTTCTGTCACACAGGTTTTAGAGTCCTTGAGTTTAAAAGACTGCGAAGAAGCAGACTTTTATTTTTAGCTTATTCAATAATAAAGAACATTATTTTTATTGCTGTCAAAGGTTCTGTCCATCTGCTTTTTCTCCGTTTTGTTTTGTTTTTTTAAAAAAGATGCTCTGTGCTGAAAATAGTGAAGAGCCTTCTGGATCCTTGAGCACCTATAAGTAATGTCTCCTTTACCCCCTATGGAAAACCATCTCTGCTGCCTGTGGAAGCGTAAATTTGTAAAATAAGTGAACTTTTAAATATGAAACTACAGCTTTTTCTTAGTTGATTGGGCAAGCTAAGCACTTAGAAAAGCACATCACCAGTGTATACCCTTGCTAGAAAACAATCCACTGGAGCTTTGTTATAAAACATGCAAACATCCTGAGGAAGTGACAGTAATTTGCAATAAACACTGCATGTAAACAATTACCTGTGACTTGTTACACTTGTTTGTACAGGCAGCTGGCTAAACAGATCTGTGTGCACTTGTAAATGTCTGTCCCTGTCAAGCTTGATACTGGAAAACAATTATTTAGTATTTGATTTCTCTGAAATAAGAAAAAGTCAGCCTTTGGTACCTGACAGCTGGCAAGGACTAACTGTATGTGGGTGCTTATAGATATATGGAGAAAAGCTGGAGAAATAAAATTCGATGGTGGTGTTTTAATGAGAACGGTGAGCCCACTTTCCTGTCTAGTCACCAGACTGAAGGTTTTTGTGACAGGGGGCTTGATGAAAAATCTATTTTTACTGGTTGAGGGGCCCTGTGATGGCAGAAAGGTGAAGTGATTAGGTCAAGGAAGAGGCAGGAGTGATTTATTTTCTAGCGAAGTGGATGAAGATGTTGGCGAGATTATGCCAGAGCAGTTAAGCGTGATGCCTTCTTCCCCTCCAGGCTCTTACGAAACCGAGGCGCTGAAGCTGCGGGGAGCGGGGTGCGGGGAGGATTCGCTGTAGCTGACAGCTGTCCCCCCCGCCGCTCCCCGCGCAGGGCACAGCCCGGGCTCTGAGGCCCGAGCAGCCTGAAACCCGAGTTACTTGAGCAAGTGCCCGCCCGGGCCGCAGAGCGCTCCCCCGCCGGGCGCTGCCGGGGCAGGAGGGCCCAGGAGGCGCCTCCGCCGCCTTCCCGCCGCGCAGAGACCGCGCCTGGGGGCGGCCGCCGGGCCCGCCCGGCTCCCAGCGTCCCCCCGAGCGGCGGGGGGGTGTCTCCGTCCCGCCGGGGGTGACGCCCTGGGGAGAGAGAGGGTCCCCATGGGCAGGAGCCCCCCCCGCGCCCCGAGGCGGCCGGGCCGGGCCGGGCGGCGGGCCCCGTCGGCCCCGGGCGCGCGGGCGCAGTGCGCAGGGCGGGCCGCGCAGGCGCGGGGCTGCGCGGGAGCCGGCGGGGGGTCCGGCCGCGGGAGCCGGCCCCGGGGAGGGGCGGCGGGGGACCGGGGCGCGGAGCCCGGCAAGGCCGCGGCGCTGCGATGGGCGGGTGCGGTGGCTGCTGCCGCCCGGCAGGCGGGGCGCGGGGGCTCCGCGGCCGGCGGGCGGCAACACAAAGGGCCGCGGCGGCCGCCCGGCTCGGCGCGCACCGCCCGCTAGAAAAAACAAGACAAAAAAAAAAAAAACAAAAACCAACAAAACCCACCCAAAAAAAGCGCCTAACCCATCCCTCTACCGGCGCTCAGCTGGGGGTGGCGGCCGGGCGCGGGCCTGCTTCGGGGAGGGGGGGACCGAGGGCGCTGCACGGAGGGCGAGGAGCGGGGCACCCGCGGACAACAGGCGCGCGCCGGGCCCCGGTATTGTTCCGCACCCGACAACAAAGAGCGGAGCCGGGCCGGGGTGCGGGGAGGGTGCGGGGGGGGGTCAGCGCCGGCCCCTCCGCGCCGCGCCGGGCCAATGGGCGCGCGCAGCGATGGCGGCGCGGGGCTGTCAGCGATCGCCGCTTACGCTGCGGCGCCCGGCGCGGCCCCCCCTCCCTCCGCCCGCCTCTCCAGAGCCGTCTGGCTGCAGCAGTGCCTCAGACAGAGGAGGGGAGAGGAGGAAAAAAAAACGCTGAGTGAGTGGAGTGGAGCCTGGGAGGGGCTCCTTAAAGAAACGCTGCCGTCGCTTGGCATTGTGGCCGGCGAGGAACTCGAGGGGGGGAAGCCATCGGAGCTCCTCTCGCTATCCTCTTCCCACCCCCCCACCCCACCCCCAGCCGACAAAAAAAAAAAAAAAAGAAAAAAACCCAAAAAAAAACCTTGGGGGGGGGGGAGCCGTGGGGGGGGGGGGGGTGTCCTGAGAACATCTTATAAAAACCGGATTGCACTGAGAGGAGGAAAAAAAAAAAAAAAAAGCAAAAAAAGAGACAAAATATACAAGCAAAAGGCAACAACTCCCCGGTCTCCAGCAGTCGCCCACCCTCCCTTTCCTTCTCTCCTGCTGGCCATCTGCCTTGGGTTTTCCTTTGTGTCTGATCTTTTACTACTGAGCCGAGTGCAGGAGGAGGGTGCAACACACACAGGGACTATGCCCAGCTCGCTTTTTGCAGACATGGAGAGGAACGGGAGCGGCGGCGGCGGCGGCGGCGGCGGTGGTGGTGGTGGCGGGGGAGAGACCCTGGATGACCAAAGAGCCCTTCAGATCGCCCTGGATCAGCTCTCCCTGCTGGGGCTGGACAACGACGAGACGGGCTCCATTTACGACAGCGAGCCTCGGAAAAAGAGCGTGAACATGACTGAATGCGTCCCGGTGCCCAGCTCGGAGCATGTCGCTGAGATAGTGGGGAGACAAGGTGGGTGCCTGCATGCGAGGGGGTGTGGGTGAGCGGGGCTCCCCTCCGCGCTGCCGGGCGTGCGGCTCAGATGCGACACTGGCCATTCCCAGGAAAACTGCAGCCCTACGGTGGTGGCCAGTGCCGGCTTCCCCCAGACAAAGAAAGTGCAGCAGACGTGATGTTTCCGAGGAGCGTTATGCATCAGTTTCGAGATGCACTTTCAGCTGCCGGGGGAAGGGAGGAGGAAAAAAAAAAAAAATCAGGAAAATAATAAAAATCGCGCCTTTCCTCCGGCTGCAAAAGTTAAAGATTTGCAAGAGGAAACGGGAGGAAAATGGGAGCCTCGGTGTTTCGGGTCTTTTTCGCTCCCCGAAGTTAGAAATCGTGGATTATTTTTAAGGAAGAGAAATGGAGTGGGGAAGTGGAACAATGGGATTGGAATAAAGCATCCGCAGTGGGGAATGTGGCTCATTCGGTACAGCCACTGCTCCTCACCTTCGTAAGAACTGATTTTATTTTTTCCGAAAGGAAAGTGCTGAGCAGGAATGTGGACTGGCGGGTGCGTTGGTTTGTTAGGGCTGCTTGCATTATTTTATTTTTATTTTATAATTTTGTTCTGGTCGTGCGGTGTTTCTGCACGCTCCTTTTTTTTTTTGTTGTTGTTGTTGTTGCCGCTCCTGTGAACCGCACGTTGGTAGTTTTGGGGCAGTTTGCATGGCAGAGGTGCCGGTGGCCACTTGCGATGCCTTTGGGTGCGTGCCAGCGCTGTGGGCTGACATTACTTTACACCGTGACTGGGGCTCCTGGACGAGATGCCAGCGATCACCTGGGGTAGGGGGCAATGGGTTTCGGGTGGGTGTGGGTGTGTTTTTTTTTCCCCTCCCTAGCTGCACCCAAATAATGGGTTGTAACCGGCTCTTCCCCCCCCCCCCCCCCCCCGCCCCCCTTCCCCTTCGCCCTCCATCTCCCGCATCTCGTTCCCAGGTTGTAAAATCAAAGCTCTGCGGGCAAAGACCAACACCTACATCAAGACCCCGGTTCGCGGGGAGGAGCCGCTCTTTGTTGTGACGGGCAGAAAGGAAGATGTGGCCATGGCCCGCAGGGAGATCATCTCGGCGGCCGAGCACTTCTCCATGATCCGGGCCTCGCGGAACAAGAACACGGCCCTGAACGGCGCCGTGCCCGGCCCCCCGAACCTGCCCGGCCAAACCACCATCCAGGTGCGGGTGCCTTATCGCGTGGTGGGCTTGGTCGTGGGGCCCAAGGGGGCCACCATCAAGCGCATCCAGCAGCAGACGCACACCTACATCGTGACCCCGAGCCGGGACAAGGAGCCCGTCTTCGAGGTGACGGGCATGCCCGAGAACGTGGACCGGGCCCGGGAGGAGATCGAGGCGCACATCGCCATGCGCACCGGCGGCATCATCGAGCTGACGGACGAGAACGACTTCCACGCCAACGGCACGGACGTGGGCTTCGAGCTGAACGGCACGGGCAGCCTGTGGAGCAAGCCCACGCCGCCCAGCATCACGCCCACGCCGGGCCGCAAGCCCTTCTGCAGCTACCGCAACGACAGCTCCAGCTCGCTGGGCAGCGCCTCCACCGACTCCTACTTCGGGGGCGGCACGGGGGGGGGCGGCGGCGGGGCCCGCCTGGCCGACTACAGCCCCCCGAGCCCGGCGCTGAGCTTCACCCACAACGGCAACAACAACAACAACAGCGCCAACGGCTACGTGTACGGCGGCGGCGGCGGCGGCGGGGACGTCCTCTCCTCCCCGGACTGCTGCTCCGAGCTGCCCTTCGACTCGCCGCCCGGCTTCGACCTGGCCCCGGCCCCGCCGCCCGGCGCCGCCCTCATCTGGCCGCAGTTCGAGCGCGGCCCCGCCGCGCCGCCCTCGCCCGCGCCCTCGCCCGCCGCCGCCGCCGCCTTCCCGGGCGCGGCGCCCGCCAATGCCAACCTGGCGCTGCTGGTGAGCGGCCCCCGGCGGGGCGGCGGCGCCCCGCCCCCGGCGCGGCTCTCCCCGCCCCTGCACGGCGGCGCGGCCGGGCCCGAGCACCCGCTGGCGCGGCGGGTGCGCAGCGACCCGGGCGGGCGGCTGCTGGCCGGCTCCTACCCGCTGTACGGCAACGGGCTGGGCCCCCACCTGCCGGGGCTGCCCTCCGACTCCTCCGCCTCCTCCTCCTCGTCCTCCAGCTCCTCGTCCAGCTCCTCCTGCTCCTCGTCCGGCGTGCGGCGGAAGGGCAGCCGCGACTGCTCCGTGTGCTTCGAGAGCGAGGTGATCGCGGCGCTGGTGCCCTGCGGCCACAACCTCTTCTGCATGGAGTGCGCCAACCGCATCTGCGAGAAGACGGAGCCGCAGTGCCCCGTGTGCCACAGCGCCGTCACCCAGGCCATCCGCATCTTCTCCTGAGGGCCAGCGCCGGCGCCACGGGGCCGGGAGCGCTCCGCGGCCGCGGGAGGGCTGGGGGGTGGTGGTGGTGACAGCGGGTGCATGCTATAAATAATAACGGGCGACTCCATTCTAGTGCTAGGCTAGTTTTTACACTGTACTTTAATACGAAGCTTCCAAAACTCCCCCTTTTTTTAAAAACGAACGAACAAAAAAAAAAAACAGAAAAAAAAAATATTGAAAGTAGAAGATGCTTATGATGATGACAATGGTGTGTGGACTGTTAGTAAAACGTGCTGGTAGTTCCTAGGATGCTTATTACGAAATAATTAAATCTATGGGTGGATACTTTTCTGAATGTTCTTGAAAGGGCAAGAAGTTCCTGTGAAAACCATGATACTGCAGCTTTATCAAAGTTTAAAAAAGAAAAAAAAAAAAAAAACACAAAACTGTAACATATCTCTTATATATATTAAAAACGTTTAAAGGTTTTAAAGATAAATTGCATTAATACAGATTGAAGTATTTTATTCTTTTTTGACTTGAAAAATTATATTTCATATTGCAAAGATGTTTACAAGTATTTTAATTTAAGTTCAGTGAACTTTTTGTAGCTGGGTTAAATCTTTTTTATTTTAGTATGGCCTTATGGCAAAGAACACTGTATTATTTTAATATCACACAATTGTGAACGGAATTACAAACCATAAAATGTGTAATGCTTTGAACAGTATTCTGTTGGGATGGAGATTTTATAGGTTCAGAAAAAAATCTTTTAAATCTGCTTCACCCAGCATATTTTCTATTCAGTGATATAAAGCATATTTTATTCTATATTATTACAAAAATGGAAATGTATAAACATATGTCAAAAGGAACTGTTGAAGCTTTCTAACATTTGTATAAATAGAATTCAGTGGAAATTACAAAAATTCTGTTGCACCACTATAGTTTTAGTATTTCTATTTTAATACATTTGTTTACCACTTGTTTATGTATATGTAGGTGACGTTACTTGAGCTTAAATGTACTTTACTGAGCAAAGTTTAAAAACAAAGTATATTTTATTTTATGATAAAGGGCCTTTAACCTCATGGTCAAATACTAATATTATATTTGCTGAGACAAGATTTGAAATTGTATCAAGAGTTTTATTTTTCTGACATTTAAAGTTCTACATAATAAAAGTAAAACTTAAGTAATGGTGCTACTTCATGTTTTTTTAAGTATTTCTATATAAATAAAATAAAATATTACAGAAAAAAACCCAAAAGTGCTCTGTGTGGTGATTTGATGTGCTGAGAGTGTCTTTTGGACTTTCTGTTACCTGCTTGTAGCACTGAAACATGTTGGGAGTTTAAACTCTGTCATGTCAGTGTTGCTGGAACTCTTTGAGTAGCTTGTGAGGGTTTCCAGGGTGTAATCCTGCCAGCGATCATACCTTGTAACACGTTTTTAAGGAGGAAAAACATCGTGGTTTTTTTTTTTTTTTTTTTAATACGTGGCATGTGGTTGGGGTTATTCCACATCTAAAAATGCTATTTTTTTCAGAATCTTTAGTCATGAAAAGTACTTGGTTTTTGCATGAATTGTTACTTTTAGCAAAGAAAGCGTATGTAAGAAGGGAGCTGACAGTTTTCTTAGCTTTGGGATCTTGAAGCAGATAGCAGGGGAGGCTCCTTTGTTGTAATGCACTGATGGGGGCCAAATCCTGCAGGTCCTGGCTCTGCTGTGCTCAGGAACCTCGGAACCGCATCCCAAACTCAGAGTTTTCTAGAGTGGAACAAGGGCTTTAGCATCTTTCCTCAGTTCTTGAGAGTGCTCCCTGGTATTTGGCAGTTGTGGTTCGGGTAATTGGTGTTGACAAGCTTATTTGAATAAAAAATTTATTGCCATGTAAAGTTTGTTTGCTTTTGATGACGCCCGCAGTGGTACTGGGGTGAAGGAAGTACAGAGGCTGTCTGGCTAACAAGCCCGTGAACCCACCAGGCAAAAAAACCCCACAACCCTGCAGTATTTTTGTTGCTGATTGTAGCCAAGGTGTTTGAGTGAACTTGCTGGATTAAGCGTGTTTGAGCAGATTTCAGAAGGTAGCTGCGGATCATTTCAAATGTTTGTTTTTGAGGGTGCCAGTGCACTTTTCAGCGGGCGAGTGAAAACACCAACACAAACCCAACCTGTGTAGCATATTTCATGTGTTTTACTTTGTGCTCAGCAGTGTATGGCAGAGCTGCTCCGCTCGCATCTCCTTTATGGACTCCAGAGCTGCTGGCTGGGTGGGAAGGGGGAGGAGGGAGGATGCGGCAGGGGATGATGGGATCTCTTTGTTTGATTTGATTTGGTTTTTGCTTCTTTCATTGAACTGTGATTGTGGTATCATCTGATTTATAGAGTTAAAATCCTTCACTGAGTGTTGCATTTGTCTCAGGAAGCTTGTCGTTTTGAATGGTGGGAAAAAAAAAAACAAAAAAAACCAACACCCAAACCAATGCTGTGGAAAAGAATCCAGAGAATGGTAGAGAAGATGAGCTTAAGCACAGAAGTCATATGGACATTGGAAAAAAAAAAAAAAAACAAACCCAAAATCCAAAACCTCGGCAAAATTAGTTCCTTTAAAAGGATCAGGAAGTTTAAGTCCACGTGTGTATTTTCTTAATGATGGGTGTTTAGGAAACGTACTCAAAATGCGTCAATCAATTTCTCGTTTCAGTGTAAACATCCTGTGCTGGTGTCTGGGAAAAGTTGTGAAAATGGCTATAAATAAAAAAAGTGAATTTGATCACTTTGCTTAATTTTTGCAAGCTCGGTGAAACCAAAAGGTAAATAGAATGAACAAAAAGTGAAAACTAATTTCTTCTCCTCCTTTTTTTTTTTTTTTTTTTCCCTTCCCGTCCAATACTGTGTGTCTCCGTGGTGTTAATAGCAGTGGTATGGAAGACTGAGCAGCCGTGGTGCCTGTAGCCAACAGCACCGGTGCAGCAGCTGGGCAAACGCCCCGGCCTGGGCGGTGTGGCAGGGCACTGCTCCCCTCGGCCGCCCAGTCCCTCATTCAGTGCCACCGGCCTCACCGGCCGAGTTCATCTTGCAGGACTTATCTTGGTATTTTCTTCACCAAGCTGTGGCTGGAACAAAGGCAATCCCCTCACCGTCCGGGGCCCCGGGTGCCCTTCTGGCCTCCATGTGCTGTTTCACCCCCTGCACGTGTTCCACCTGTGTGTTGTTTCAAGATGGGAAGATGAGCCGCAGTGACTTAAAACCTGATTGTGTTCATTCCTCTTTAGGAATTATTTCCCCCGTGGAGGGACCGGTCTGGATTACCCTTGTTTTGGCGTCCGATGATGCAGCGTGTGCTTTTTGCCCTGTCTTCCAGTTGTGCATGGTGGTGGTGGCATCCACCGGGGAGAAGCCCCTGGGGCTGGCGGCAGGGCTGGCACCTTCCCCTCTGTTGGGTTACGTCTCACTGCTTGGGTTGCAGTCCTGTGCCCCGAACCCAACTCTGCTCCCAGCGGTGGGGTGTAAAATCCCTTGTCTTTGGCTGGCAGAGACACGTGCAGGGGAGCAGAGGCAGCGCGGGGAGGAACGTGCAGGCTCCACGTGGGCGCTGCCCTCTGGATTTATGCCACAGGTCAGTCCCCGGGACTGCAGAGGCCATAAATCAGCACAGAATTTGTCCCAGGGTCCGGGGCCATATGGCGTGAGGGAGAGGGATGCCCACCCCAAAGGAGACTTAAGGGCCTGTGTTGGGTGCAGGAGTATTTCAAAACCTGAGAAAGGGGCAAAGTTCAGTTTCTAATCGAGTGCTTTTAAATACATAGATGTATATGGTCAATGTTTATCTTCCAGAACAAAGATCACTTATTTTCCAAATGTTTCTGTGTTGGTGTTGAAAACTCTGTGCGGGGTCTCCCCCATGAGAGGTTCCTCTGCAATCTCTGGGGCTGCTGGGGGCTGCGGGTGGCCCCCGAGTGTGTGAGCAGCCTGGCCCTGCCGACCTGGCCCGCACGGTTGGGAGGGTTTTCCTGTCTTTGCTAATGTATGTGTATGGTTCCCAGTGCGTATACACACAATTATCTCAAAAAAAGGCTACATTTACATTTGTAAGAATTATTACATACAAAGTCCTGAGCTTAATTATTCCTCCGTCCATATCTTGTACTCTGCAGAATTTGCATAACAATCAGACATCAAAGCCAGAGTCCTTTCCTGGAAGAAAGGTCTTTCCACTGCATTATTTTAATGAAATAAATTATAATGATCAATTTAATCTAAATTTACTCTTTAGATAATTTTTTTTTCCTGCAAATCGATTGAAATGAGACTTAAAAGCAAACTTTAAATTTAGTAGTGACAATCGAGTACAGTAAGATATTTAAATTGCTTTTTGTTTGATGTTTCTCACTCCTTTCTGCCAACCCCCTCACCCATCTTTTTTTTTTTTTCCTCCATTCTCCTTCCCTTGCCATTTTGGAAATTGAAATGATGCTTTGCTGTCACTGAAGTGAATGGAAATTCTGCCACTGGAAGAGCGTGCTGGTGAATATGGCACTTCATTGATCTAGAAATAGCAAAAAGCAATTATTCACCCTGCCTCTGCTTATTTGTGTTTCCTGTACCTGTTGTCTCTCCGGTAGAGATGATTGAATTAGAGAACAAAGACTATTTTAAATCTAAGGTAGTTAAGGGATGCTCTGGTCTGTATAATAATTTGATTTTCTGATTTTACCTTTTTACGATAGTTTACCTAGCAAATGCCAACGGGCCCGAGTTTGCAGGTGAATAAGCACTTGATCCAATGGGGAGTGATGTGGGAAGACAAGCATAACCACTGTGTTCTATTGATTTCTTCTCAGAAAATATATATTAAAAAATATATATATGTGACCATATATTCACTATATACTTGTGTACACAGGTGACTGCCTAAAATACTCCAGAAAATCAGAGATTAGAAAGTCTTTCCTTTTACGGTGCTTTAATGTCAACAGGAACTTGCTGTAATACTAGAAAAAAGTTTTATTGTAGTTTTCTTAATATTAAGGATTTTAATGAAGCTTTCACAGTTGGATATGTAAAATAATTACATCTCATCTAATTTCTAACTTTGATTAAAAAGTAAAAAGCTTATTCTGGTTTAGTTTTAGTGAATTAGGTTGTATCAGGATGTACTTATGTTGTGATGAAGCGGTATCAAAAAAGCGTTTGGTATATGGGTTATTCTTTTCTGTTATCTGTACATGTAATAGCACGTGCAGCTCTTGACTGTGCCCCAGATATATACATTCGTATATGTACAATATTGTGAGTACCACGTAGCCCCAATCTTTTAAGATTTGTGCAGTCCTGGTAAACAGCCTCTATCGTGTGATGTTGAATTTGTGGCCTTAAGGAATATCAGGTGGGGCTGTGGCTGCAAAACCCACCTGTATCCATCCTAGGCTGCATTTTTCTGAGTTTTGGGCTCCGTGAAACCAATAGCAGCAGCCCCGTGTTGATCAGGACTTAATTGTCACCATAAATTAAACTCTGGCAAATAAGGTTTTGTTTGCATAGAAAATCTTATCCAAGGCACACCGATAATAATTTTCCCTGATGCGGGTTTGTTAAATGCATTCGGACTAAATGCATCTTACACCTTTACCACTACAAACACAATCGATTAGCTGTCTTGAGAAATTTATAGTCTTTGATAAGATTGCACCAAGAGAAGTGCCTTGTTAGTTTAAATGGAGAACAAAAAGAGATTTTTGATGTTCCTCATTGCTGGTTTTCCACTTGTGATGGAGATAAAATACAGTAAAGTGCTTTTTCCTCTTACATATAAGGGTTCTTCTGCCTTTCATACCTGGTAGAATTGTGTGGCCCACTTTGCATTAGCATGAATGGCAATTGCCTTGTAAATGGGACTGCCATGAATGGGTGAATAGTCTGCCATCTCCTATTTTGTCCTTTGTCTTTATGTTTTATTCACTTTTACCCTCTACAAAAGAGCCTTAATTTAGACCTGAGAAAACAGTAGTGATGCTCCAGTTCATTACAGACCTGGTGGCAGGTTTTGTTTGATTTTGATGTTCTTTCTATTTTGGTAAGTGTACTAAACAGCAGGAGCTATTTGAAACAAAAGAAAATTTCAGTGAGAGCATGACCTATAAATAGTGGTTTTGATAGAGTCACAAAAGTTTCTGTTACACATTTGGAAATTATTTCCATGATTTAACTGCAAAGGGCAAGTAAATCATGCCCCTTTAAGAGTTAGGAAAAAGGAGTGTTTTTCAGAATCTTTAGTTCTGCTACTGAGTCATTGTATCATCTCAGCTAATTAATTTCACCTTTTATATGCTTCAGGATTTCCATCTGCGAATGAACTAATGACACCTACTTACAGGCAGTATTGTGAAGATTAATTAATTGACATTATTGAAGTATCCTGAGGTGGAAGTCCTGATGTAAGTACAAAATATTCTTACTGATACTCCCTAATCAATCAGTTCACAGTAGCCAGCATGTGGGAATCATACTGGTCTAGAGCAAAAAACCCACACAACTGGATCACATTTGAAAATTTTTTTTATTTTTTTTTTCCGATTTCTGGTTTTATATATTATTTGAACAATCTTATATTGTGAGTGTAAGGATCTCCTTTCCTCCCATGGCACTTACAGGTGTGGTGGGCTTGACTTAGGAGAAATATGTGCTCCCAGTGTGATGCATACAGCCCTTGTAGGCTTTGCTGAGGATGCAGAAAGGCAACTTCAGCTAGCAATTGTCTTGCCTCCTCTGGTGTAGCATTACTAACTCTTTAAAATGTAGTGCCCTTTTTTAATGGAGATGGAATCGTTAGTGTTACGGAGAAGCATGCAGCACTGACCTAGTAATCCCTGTGCATGCGGCTGGGTATTACTGAACAGAGCTTTTCCTGCACGAAGGAGGATGAGAGAAGTGATGTCTTACATCACAAAGCATCGGAAGGGAATTGATGTTGTGAAATTGTTCGTAACTTATACGGATAATAAGATCTATTCTTACTACTCATGGCTGGGATGCCGTCTGCATAGTGATATGACTACAGCTGTGCGGGTCTTAGACCACATGTTTTAAAATGGCAAGAGTAGCTGGAAACAGTGGAATTTGTCTGAGCCTTGCTTTAATTAGATAATATGAAATATGTACCAAAATTTTCATAATGCTGAATACACACTTGATGATAAGGTGAATGTAGCTGTTTTCTGTATCACTTCCCAGAGACACGATCCCATTGGTAAACAGCTCAATACACGTTTTGTTGTTGGAAATGTAAGTCACAAGGTACTTTTTGGAATTATTTGCAACTGTTGCACAAGTGCAGGCGGGAGGTTTAAAGCTTTACAAACATTCATATTTCTTTCTCCTTATGTCATTTCTTTTAAAAAAAAAAAAAGCACTCACATGAAATTATGAAACTGCTTCGTGTCTGACGCAGTTGCAGATGTTTTCAGGCCACAAAAATGTAACTTTCTATGACTAATTTGAATTAAAAACCCAGTCTGGCAGAAAATGTCCTCAATCTTTGGAGTCACATGATTCTTGGAAAGCTCTTTCTTGGCTGTGCAGGAGGTCAGTCTTTTAAGGAGAGACTGTGCACAAACGTGCAGTGCCGCTAATGAGAGGAATTTCACACTTCTCCCCCTGACACGAGCTCTGTGTTCATCCCGCCAACGGATGCCTCTAAAGCCTTTTGGTATTAGATGCTATAATGAATGCTGGGCCGTTACTGAGCTGGTCTAGATAAAGGCTGTAACTCTAGCTAAAGAGGTGGCTTCCAGAAGGTAGGGTCACCCACTTTGCAAAAATAAAAAGTAATAAGAAGTGGTGTCTCCTGTTTGTCTCTGAGTGAGTCTTTGCTGTATGGCTCCCCTTCCATTCCCCAGTGCTGATTTTCAAGCCAAATGCCCCTTTCATCATCACTCTGGCTTAGCAGCAAAGTTGTCTGTCAATAATAGCGGGCTTCACTTCTTCCCCAGCTAACTGGTAGTGAGACAGCCAAAGAATGGCCTATCCAAAATTAGGATATGCTCAATGCACCATCCGCTGGTGTTGTTCCCATCAGCCTAATTATATGACTTTTGGGTCAGACAATGTCTCATTGTGTGGCCCTTGGCAGCTACGGGATGCCTAATGCTGCATGAATGTCTAATGCAGAGTTTGATGGCTATGACTGAGGCTGCGGTTCCACGCTGGAATTGAAAACATCCGTGTAGTTTCCATAGAAAACCAGGTCAATGGTGCTTCCATAAAGCATTAGCCCCAGGGAAAGCTATTGGTTGCATGTTGCCTGTATAAATCCGTGAAGGGTGAGCAGTTTACAGTGCATTTCCCTTTCAGGTAAATTACAATTAAGGAGTCAGATTGATTTAGTCTTTAGTGACCTGTTTCAGAATCCTGATTTATTGCAAGCACCATCCCTCATCCATTTATCTCTATCTTGTCTTCTATTTTGTGCATTTAAGAATACTTGTGAGGTATCTTATGAACAGTGCAGTCACAATGAATATGGCTTTGTATGGGTACGTTAAAAAAAATCACTTTATGTTTTCTTTGACTGTAAAATTTTAGGTAGAACTATCCTATCTTTATAGCACTTCCTGTAAAAACCTGCTTTTTTTACAGGCAAAAGCAAGGTATGAATGTAAAAGGCAATTCATTGTAGATGAAGGCTGTAATATGCTTGTTCATTTCAGAGGAGAATGTATAACTAATTACATTTTAATTAAATCTCTAACGTCAACAGCTGTTTTTAAGGGATCTTTTTAAGCTACATTTATTTTTAGTATTGTTTCAGATCATCTTTCTTTGCATGCATCTCCCTTCATGCATTATTGCCTTCTAGAAAGTTTTCCCTCTTTTAAACTATCAACCAATGCTGGCATATACTAAAGGCTAAGCGCTGGTAAAAGTAATTTTTTCAGAGTCTGGCTGTGACTTTTCTAAGTAGAGAGCAAAAAGATGTGATGCCACCAAAAACACCCTTTATTCTCCTTTTCTCCCAGAAGTAAAAAGTTCCAGTTCCAAACCCCAAATTGCTGAGGCCAGTTTTCAGCTGACGGTGGTTTATGTTGGCTGGGTCTTATCAGTTCCTCTACAATGCAGCTGCTAATTACAGTAACAGCACAACTATCTCTTCAGACTGAGTGAGCCACACTGATTTAATCCTTTCCCCCCATAATCAACAGCAGTATCAGTGAGTATCCTTTAACTTGTAGAAAAAAAAAAAAACTAACCCCTTTTCACGTGAAAAAAATTAGCCAGACATAGGGTTCCACATGGCAGGGCTTGGTCCTGTTGATTTTCCTGGAACTTGTGTCAGCCTATAAAGCTTCAGGTGTCCTTACAGCTTCTTGGTGTTCTTGGTTTCATTTCCAGCCTGGATCATCCAGAAGCAGAGAGGAAGGAAAAACGAGTTTCTGCTCAGCCTGTAGAAGCTTGGAAACTCTTTGACGGGAATCACCAGCGCCTGTTGTCTCCCAGCTGCTGCAGGGCTTCGAGGTGAGCTCTGTGTCGGGCGTTAGGGTCAGAGCCACATCAGACATCTCCATCCCTGGCCCAGCAAGACCCAGATCTCTGCTCGCCGTCTCTGCTGCAGGGGGACACAGCTGGAAGATGCCCCTGTGAAGGAGTTAATGCACACGCCCTTCTCTCTGCGCTGATCGGAGGGGTTCATGTTGAGGTGGATTTGCAGTAGCCTGTCTCTTGCTTCCTGTAGTGATGGGATCATCCCAGAGTAAAGACACTCTCTGTAATCTCCTCTGCTCCCCCTATCACCTCTTCTCTTGCTGAACTGCATGGTTTTGCATGATTTAGATTCTTAAGCACTCCAGAAATGGAGGGAATTGTTTGAGATGTGATTACTGTATTGCTGTGCAGGAATCTGCAGCTAATATCAGTTTACTATCTAAGCTCTAATTTTCTGTAAACATCAAAACCCGGTAAAGAGCCCTGTGTTGGTTTTGGAAGGAAGTTCCATGATAAATTGGAATGCCAGTGTATCTGCTAAAATTGCATAAGCAATAAATAAGAATTCATTATCTCTTTCAGGAAACTAGCCAAGAGGCTCAGAAAAACTTGACATCTAAGGCTAAGATAATAATTGATCTAGTGGCAGTAAAATAATGGCAAACCAGAAAAACTGGTGAATCTTCTAGTTAACACCTGCAAACGCCTGGTGATTATGTTTTTCACTGATGAATGGAGATTTGTGAGACCCATGATTTGCAGGAGCAGAGCTGACCCCTTGTATTTTACTGTTAAATTTCTCTTCTTTCCTTATAAGTGCGCTGCATCTAATTTTCATCTCAGGCAAGTGTAAATCACAGTTAACACTGCTGACATCACTGTAATTGCACATATCTGAAGTCCCTGTGTTTGAGAGAAAATCAAACCTGTTCGGTTGGATTCCTCAAGAGTGGGAGTCTCTGAAAGCAGAGCAAATGCACTCAAGTGATATGAATTATCCCTAGCCTGATGCTGCTGTAAATGAAAGCTGAATTTGACCAGCTTAGCGCCGTGGTTTGAATGGTGCTTTTGATGAAGCATGCCACAGCTCTCTACAGCAAAAATGTCTTTTATTTCAATAGCGTGAAGTGATCGGAAATACAAAGATGTGTGGCATTTCTTCAGCATGGTGAAGGACACTCCTGTGTCCACTCCTGATGGATGGGTCAGCTGTTCTTGGAGCATTAGGCAGCTCAAACCGTTATAATAAATTGATTGGGTAACTGAGCCTAAAAATGATCCTTGGGGCGCTTGCAAGCATTTCCAAGATTATCATACCGAGCAAAAAACACTTGTTGTAGTCTTCTGGGACACACAGAGGACAGACAGTTACAGTTGGGCTTGCAGCTGTGCCTTCTGATGTGAGTAAATCAGTGGATTTCTCCTCTCAATTTAGTTATTAAATAAGTAGTCTTGGCTTGCTGTATTAGGGTGCTGTGAAGATAAGTTAACTTCCATTAAAACATGCTTAAATTTCTGGATTGGACAGCATAATAGAAATGCAAAGCATCTTGTTATGTTAGACGCTGTGGAATTAGCAAGGATGGTTAATCCTTAGTGTTCAACAGTAATTTCTCTGTACCGGGACAGAAAACCAGGGCCAGTTAGAAACATGCAGCAGCTAGGCTGATGGTGGCTGCAGTGAAACAGCGTTTTGATTTGTTGATCTCTCAGAACTTTGCTTAATGTGGTACTATTTCTTCTTGTTAGAGCTGATTGAATCGCATAAAACTGAATCCCAGCAACTGACTAGCTACATGGCATTGTATTAGGAGACGTACCAATCACTCTAGGATTGCTTTCCTGATGTCAGCAACACGTACTGCATACCGACATCCACAGTGTACCACAGCTGCTCCTCTGTAGGGCTGAAAAACTGCATGGCAATTCATGCGAGATGAGCATATCTTGCATGCTGGGTTATTGAAAAGTTGAGTAACGTGACTTGTGTTATTTTCAGTAATATTTCAGTAATATACAAGCAGACTCTATATATTGACTTTTAGACCCACTGTCGTGTTGGATTATTATTACTATCAGACAGTAATTGCAAAATTCTTTTTTTTTTTTTTTTTTAGTGTTTTCACATGGAACACTTTTAGTTAGCAGGAAGTCATGTAGAAACCCCCTTTCTTTTTTTTTTTTTTTTTTTTTAATCCAACCTATCTTCTATCTTCCACCTTTCAGGTCATGGCAGTTTACAGATAAATTTCAGCAGATGAACTGGGCAGGGAGATGGTGAGGATTTTCCCCAATGTATTGATGCATTCAGAATATCAAAAGTTCTGGTGAATCCCAAACTCCCTGCATCAGTGTGTGCTTGCTTTCTGACCTCAGTGGATCCAGGATTTTCCTGCTGTGCACGTTTGCTGCCTGGAGAGCAAGTCACGTTTCTTTGCCTGTGTGATCAACACACATAAGGCTTCACGAGGCAGTTATGTTCTGTGTGGCTGATAACTTGGGGAACATGTGTTGTCTTCTGTCAGAAACATGCTTTTCCTGTTGTGAAGGCTATTCAAGTTATCTGTGTATAATATCATGAGCTGGAAGAGAGAGGGGATTTGTGCCCTTTGAAGAAGCGCCTCCAGATTCTTTTCTGTCTCTATTCAGCATGATACACCACTATTTACATTCTTTTTTATCTCTTTTTTTTTTTTTTTTTTTTCTTCCTGCTTTCTCCTTTCAGGCAGTTAGAGTCTGGCTTGGGTCTTGCTGGTGGATGCAAGTTTCTCTTTCAAAGCAGTACTGGATTTTTTGGTTCTGGTGCAGAAGCCAGGCTGTCTCACAGTGGCTCCTCTTTGCATTAAACCCTGTCAGGTCTCTCCTGCACTGACGTGCTTATTAAAAGCTTAGTTATTTATTAATTTCCTCTCCACTATCTTTACGTATACCCCTGGACTTGGAAATGACCAGTCATATTTTTTTCATGTTGCCTTGCTCTTTTTGTTCTCTTATTATGGAAACCCATGGTGTTGGTATAGGACTCGCCCCTGGAAACCAATGTTTCCAACTCCCTTATCAGTACAGATTATATTTCTGGATTATCCTTTCTGTTTTTCTTAATAAAAACTGCTAACACTGAAGACTCCAGGCCTTTTCTTTTTGCCTTACAGACTCACCAAAACACAGCAGAACTTCTCCATTTACAGACCTGACTGATTACCTTGACTTTTTCTCATTGCTCTGGGAATGTTTACAAAAACCAGGCCATTTTCAATTATTGCTTGTATTATTCTATCCTATTTATATACCTGCCTAATTTTGTTTCTTTTGCTACTTACAAACCTCTTAAATGAAAATATTTTTTGAAAGAACTAAAAATAACATGTTACAATAAGGCCTGTTGGTCCCATAGGGCTGGAGTGGTCTGGCTACTCTATTCTCCAGCTCCCATAGCTGAGAGAGCCCTGGGCAATGGAAGAATCAAAGCTAAAAGTGAGGAGGATGCTCGGGGGGTTGGGAATGATCCCCCCCCAGTGCTGTCCTGAAGCTCTGGCTCCTGCTACAGCAAGGACTTTCATTTTGCACAGCCACTTCAGTTGTGCTCTGGTAGGAAGGTGATGTCCAGGCTGTCTTCGCCCTTGGTCCAGGGGGGCAAGATGTGCCTGCAGACCTCTCCTAGGGAAGGGAGAATAAGCATGACTTGGGCGCATACTGAGGAGGAGCCTTGAAAAAAGCTGCCTCTCAGCAGGGATGCTCGGGGGTTAAAGGATTATCTGATGTGACAATTTTGCTTCAGACTGTGTTTTGGTGCAAAGTTTTGGTGCTAACCTTGACAGAGCAAGATGGAGATGACTTAAAGAGTGTGCTCTGAGCAGCAGCCCACTATGCAACTTTTAAAAATGTTCTGCTTGAGGAATGGAGATGTAAATAGCGTGTCGCTACAGAGACCAGACTGGAGGTGTGTGTGGGGGGCAAAAGAAGCTGGAGGGATTTCTCCTCCTTTGCTGTGTCACATGAACAGCTGAAAGCAAGCTGGAAATTAGAGGTTTCAGTGGGAAACAGCAAATAACATCAGAGAGAAAAGGCCAAGCCACAGATAAGCATGGGCTTATCTCAAGACAAGCAGCTACCTGAGTGTGTTGAGCACTTGCACACACAAAGTAAGAAGTAAAAGACAGGGAAGGCAACTTGGTGGAATAAAAGTTTTGAATCTAGACGTTCCGGTCATACAGTGAGATGTGGTTTATTTCAGGGAAATGAGCATTTGCAATCACCTGGATCATCTGCTGGTACCTATCTAGGCAGGTGCTGCTAAACCTTCTAAATTCAAATAGTTTAATTCTGAGGGAAAAACTACCAGTAGAAACCAGTCTGGAGACACTCTTCTGCATGCAAATGGGAAAGGAGGAGGCTTGCTTTAGAAGCACAAATGTAACAGACATAGCAAAACAGAGGAAAATGAAGGTATGCTGAGAAAGCAACAGAGGAGAAAGCCAACTGTTAGGTAGAGGTAGAAAAGGGGACTTGAAAAAGTCACAGCAATGTAGCGACTGCACTGAAAACCACTAGCACTGCCCTCTAAAAGCTGCTTGGTTATTGGAAATTAAGGGGAAATGCCCTATCAGATCAACTGGTGCTTTAGATGGCACAAAAATAGGCAATTTCCATGCTGTAAACTTAATTTGTTTGCTTTTTTTTTTTTTTTAGCATAAAATTTGGTTGGACTTCAGGCAATTTCTTAGATTTTGAAGAAAATAGATGTGAGGCAACAGTGGGGTGTGGCAAAGATGTTTTCACAGGTGTCATGATCATTAATAAGGGGCTGTTCATGATGCAGGTTGTCACCTGGTAAAATAAATTTGATCTGAATCAAGAGGCACAGCGCAATCACGCTTCCGTCAAATTAGCCAGGATGAATGATGCAAAGTTTATGCAGCTTTGTGTTTTCAGATTAGCTTTATGCTTGCTGTGGGAGGACGACTGACAGCCAGACAAGGTTAGGAGCTGATCTGGCGTAAAGTCTTCCAGTACAGAGTTACCCCATTAAAAATTTTAAAAGAAGTTTGGAAAGTCAAAGTGGTGTTGCATTGGCCAGTGCTTTCCATCCACTGGTCACAACATCGTGTAATACCATAAAAGCAGATTTAGCTTTTCCTCAGGTTGCCAGCACAGCTCCCTGAGGTTGAGTTTTCCAAGCCTAAGCCACTGGTGACCCCAGTCTGAGCAGAGCAGGAGCTCAGCACGTTGGGGGGCAGCCTGGCAGGTACCCTAAATGCATGCGAGGGCTGTGGGCTGGTTGTGGCCATGTGTGGAGAGCCTCAGATTGCACTTGCAACTTAATTGTGGGGAAGCGATTCCTTTGGGTTTGTTGTTTTGTTGATTTTTTTTTTTTTTTTTTTTTTACATAACTGTATGCAAGTTAGAATTCTGAAAAGCTATCCGTGGATGTTTGCAGTACAACAAGCTAGAGGAGAATGAGCTCACCTGAAATGGTAGGTTGGTATCTGAGTTTCTGTTAAAGCCGGTTGCATTCCCTGGAGTCAGTGGTTAAAATCCCTGCTGACTTCCAAATGGGCATTAAAGGCTCCCTCCAGCCAGCACTATCACCCCTCTGCACCTTCTCCCAGGAACCTCTGGCTCTGAAAGGGGCTTCTCCTTCCCTCCGCCTCTTTCCTGTCCCTTACATGTTCCTTTTTCTCCACCCTGCTCCTGGATACTTCAGCTGCATTTGCCGCACTAGTAGTTAATCTGGCATCATATACATGGTAACCAGACAACTGAATGTCTCACGTAAATCAAATGGGAAAGCACACAAATGTTTGTGGACAGGGGCAAGGTGGGAAGAGACTGACATGCTTATAGGGCCAGAGTGAGACTCCTCATTGGTTTCATTAATGTAATATGCCTTCATTTGAATGATGCCTTCCCAGGACCTGGTCCATGAAAGGTACTTGTCTGACTGCAGCTGTTGCTCACTTCAAGACTGGCACCAGTATCAGGTGTACTTAAAATGGGTGAAGATGGCCAAGGGAATCTCTAGTTGTTTGCTAAGAGGAGAAGCATCATTACCAGCCTGTGTTGTACCTGTTCCGCATCGCTGCTGCGAGGGGGAGTGGTGCAGCATCCTGGGAACTGGTTGGGAAGAGCTGTGGGAGTCTTGAATTTAGGGACTTACTACTCTTTAGGGTGTAGCATTAATTAGAGAGGCTGTCTCATAATTCTAACCTCTGCTGGGATTGAAAAAGTGTTTCTTAAAATCAAGAAGCCTCTAGTAGTTTGTGCTAGAGGTGCTTTTTTTCTCTGTCCCAACCAGCAAAGTTTTCTGCTACTGTAGCTACACCAGTGGCTGTAAACAGGTCCCAGGTTGACTCATATCTTACCATCACTTAGTTTTACCTTAACACAGCCTGTTTTTTCAGTTCTGACTAGCAGAAGCTGTGAAAAAATTCAGATTAATGATGTGTTCCTCATGGTCTCGGTTTAACTTAGTATGATATAATTTCCTCCTTTAACAAAATGGATTGTTTAAAGATGTATGAGAACAGGTGAATGTTTTCTGCCTGAACAACTATACTGGGGACTATACATCTACGTCTGCTGTGTGTGCAACTCAGAGAGCTGAAAAAGAGTGTGGTAGGCACTATAGTAACTTGGTATTGTAAGGGAACTCCCTTTGAGCAGAGTATTTCTTTGGCTGGATGCGAACAAAACTTTTGCTCTGGACACCCACAAGTAGTGGAGAGAAAGGAGCTGAAATGACTGTGAGCTGAAACTTTCCCTCTCCCCTGGCTCTTCAGGGTGCCTGGGTACCAATTTTTGATCCTTTGATTGTGCCTAAACTGAGCTGAGGGAATGAATGTCCTGTGGGGGAACGCTGAGCCCAGCATGTTATTCTTCATTCTCTCAAAAATGGAAAGTCATTAAAAGTAAAGATGATGGGTAAGTGGTGTTTAATCAAGGACTGTCTTTAAGTGGGTTCAGTTGTGAAATAGCAAAGGGGTAGAGAGGGTAATTTCCTTATAATAAATGGGTCCACTTAAATTTGGTCATCAGAAGAGGGTAATACATATTTTGCAGAATAAGGAAACATCAATGCTAAAAACCCAGAGCATTAATTTTCATTGGTTTTCCCCAATTTTAATACTTGTGTTGGGAGAAGTAGGTCTCCTTTCTGCATAGAAGACAATTTAGAATAGATAGAGAAGCTAGAAACATTGGTATGAGATTTTAAACCCCACTGAGTGTGGCCCTGATGCCATGTTTCTCTTGGGGAAAGCTGCTCTTCTAGGGTTTCTCTGAAGGCACTTTCCACACCGTTTGTGCTTCATTACTGGTAGGAGTAACTCTGGACAGGTGGCTTCATGATGTGCTGCTGCTGCAGCTTTGGTCAAACTGTTCCATATGTGGATTTGTTCAAAGATATGGAACGCAAGGTTTGGGTTTCCAAATTTCTCCTTACAATTCCGTCTAGGAAGAATTATCCAAGTGTCTGTCACATGGCTGCTCTTGTTCAAAACTATAGAGGAAAAAGGGAAATCGTGGAAAAGAAGGCAACTGCTTGGAGGTGTTGGTCTTATTTATTGGTTAGCGGAGAGTTGAGGGGGACTTCTGGTGACTGCTTTCTCTTGCTTTCATCTTCTTGTCACAAGAAACAACTGCAAGTTGTTGGAATTGGTAGAACAGGTCTCGGCCATGTGTTTTCATAGTACAGGGTGCTATTGGCTTCCAAACTGTCTTTTTCTTCCAGAAGAATATAGTGATCATTGGTGCTATTTTGCTATAGTGATCAGTGGAGCTCTTTTGCCCATTTCTGGGACTTTACTTGACATGAATAAAGTTTTCAGTCATACTGGATAAAAATGAATTCTGTAAGAACACTTTAGAGGCTTGCCTATTAATCTATAGATGAGCTTTTAAACTGATTGTTAAACATCATTATCTGCCCATTTGAACTGAAAGGAAGTCAACCAAGTAAGAGATCAGAATCCATTCACTTGTGTTTTCAGTTTCTTTATAAGAAATGCAACTTTTCCTCTCCCCTTCTGGAGAACTCATGTCCCTCCTGCTGTCGGAGCAGATCAGCACTGGCATCTGCGCAAACCTTCCTGCTCGGGTTTCCTCATTGGGAGTTTTCTGACCTTGCTGCCCACATTTGGACTCTAGAAACCACCTTTCCTTCAAAATCCCTCAGTTAACTGTGGATGGTGCCAGGAAAGAGCCTGACCCCGTTATACCTTCTCTGAGCCAAGCCTGGTTATTGGCGGAGGGACTCTCCATATGGTTCAGCTTTTGCTGTTTCTTTCTGTTGTCCCCAGATAAGCTGACTGACCTGGGAGTCCCCTTGGCCATGGCACAGTTTAAGCTGGACACAATCACATGAGAAAAACAAAAGTGAAGAGCCAGTAAAAGTGTGGTTTCTGGACCAGGCACTTAACTGGCCTGTGGCAGATCTGCTTTCAGGTCCCAGCTCTGCTACAACCATCATCTGTAATTTTATGCAGGTCACTTAACTCCTCCATGTTTCCCTTTCTAGTTTGGTCAAACGGAGGGAGCCATGCTTCTGCTTCGTCTGATGGCTGTGCCTTCTGTTGTCCATCCTCTGGAGCAAGGCTTCTCTCTGTTTATGAGTTACCCAGCATGGTGAGGATATGATCTTGCTTGAGGTCTGTGCAGTCTCCAGTAATAGTGACACAGACAATCAGTTAACTGAAACAGAAACAAGCATTCAAACAATATGCCTGTGAGGTTTCTCTCTTCACTGGATTTTATTATGATGTATTCTTTGTTTACTTTATAGCTCTAGGAATATTTATTTAGCCTATTTATGACATTATGGTTTTCTCAGAAAATCAGGACATGGTTCTGAGTGGTCAGATGGATAACACCTTTATTCTTCTTTCTTATGTAATAATCCCTATCCCCTATGAATACCTACTTTGGGCATTAAATGTATTAAAATTCTTATGTAGTTTTTCCTCTCTCAGATACGATGAAATACCTACCCCTAGCTGGCTGGATTTGGACCCTCTGTTTGGGCTGTGTCAGCCACATTACTCCACGCTCAATGCCACTGCGATTGCCAGACTTTCAGCATGAGTAAGAGAATCTAGATAACAGCAGTTGTATGCATTTTATTTTTCCCTTTCAGAGGTTATATCTGGTGACTGTGTGACTGGAACAGTGAGACTAACCTCAGTTTTACAGTAACAAAGCAGCTATGAGTTTTCTCAGTAAGTATATTTTGACTGACATACAAGTAGCTGTAGCTTTGCTGCACAATGGAGAAAATTACTTCATTTAACAGCTTTCTGTGCCAAGAAAGAAATAAAACAGTTCTGAGAATGTTGAAGATTTTTTCCCTGTTTTAATTTTAAACCTTAAAGAAAAAGCAGTTGCCATATAAGTCCAAGTCAATGGAATATATAAATCTTTAAAAAGGTTTCATAAAGTAATAATGACTTTAGTATATGTACCAAATGAGATTAAAGAGCTACATTTGGTTCTAATACAGAGTTTCACATTCAAAAGGACCATCAGTATCCTGTTTAAAATCTACTTATATTGAACTGAATGGAGTTCAAACATAATGCCATTGTATTTCAGACATTTATCTTAATTTAAAACAGCTGGAAAACATTAATAGCAGAGCAAGGAGATGTGGAGGTATAGGCATTTCTCCCTTCCTTCTCCGCCTTTTAAAATAATGAACTCAGATATAAACTACTCCTGCTTACACTGTTTTGCCAGTCTGGTAAGAGACAAGGTGCATAGTGTCAGCCCCACTGAAACCATAAGAATAATAGTCTTTTTGAAGGGGTGAAAGACATGAGTGAAACTTGCTTCACCAAGTGTCTGTTTCTGAGCAGGTGGGTTAAACAATGATTTATTGGGACAGTTTTTACCTAGAGCATCTTCATGAAGCGTTTGCAATACAGGCACACTAAACTGAAAGGCACTGGCATGCACGCTTCCCCACTTTTTGGCTTCCATCCCAGTCTCCTATTTCTTTCCAGTGAAAACCCTCTCTCTGCCATGACTGTCTTGAAACATATAATGTTGCAGATCATACCGTCATGCATTTCACACGTCCTTCATATGAATTTCACCTTCTCTATTGTAATTCCACAAAGGAATTGTTAGTTCCGTGCCTGCCAGTCGAGCTTTTCAGAATTGTCCAAATCCTTGAAGCTCTGAATTATTGTCAGTAAAAATCAAAGTTTATTTCTGTTTTGCTATTAGTGTTGTCTCTCAGGAGGAGATGGTGAGTGAAGAAAATGCATGATAGGGGCACAAGAGGTCAGTTTTGGCATAAAAACCTGAAATACACTAATTGAGGCTGGGGCATTCTTGTGCTAGGTGCTGTACAAGCACAAAGAAGAGATAAGGCCTGCCTCTGAAGGTCTGTAACATAAGTAAGCTTTACAATAATTTTCCAGTGAGTTTTCACTTGAATAAATTACCTCAAAACCCCTTCAGAATGATAAATGAATCTTCTAGTCTGATGTTCCACTTATGTGGGAACACCTTTTCCCCAAAGAACCAGATATCCCACCAATCAACGTATCTGTCTAGTGGAATAATGTGAGAATGTAGTTTTTATTATCAGGATCTTCCCAGGGAGCCTAAGGTACTTTGTAGTGCTATATTCTTTGCAGTTCTCAGAATCATGTGCATTAAAGGTTGCTTAACAGCTGGTGAGTCACACAGCTTGTTCTTTGAGCTCGAATGCTCCATTAGGACACATCCACTAGAGGTATTTTAACCTTTGAAAAAATCAATACAAGTGACTTAAGCATTCTAGGTTTTAAGAAAAAAAAAACCCCCAACAAACGCAAACCAACATAAACCCCTAAATAACAGCAAACTGTCTGCATGATGTTCAATAAATTAATCTCTATTCGAGTGGGTGTGTTTTAGGGGTGTAGCATTTGCTAGAGAGCAGCATTGTTCTAGTCTGAAAAGTCACCGTCCTTGGGCACCAAGTGAAGCTGAGTCTCTGGAGGAAGCAAAATGTCTTCTGAGTTAAAAAAAAAAAATAAAAATCTCTTAGTTCATTTTGTTCAACATTGCAGGTAGGGACAGGAATGACACTTGGAAGAAGAGTACTCCCTAATTTCTCTGGGAAGTTGGTCCTCTCCTTAAGCCATGAACTTTATTGACTGCAGATAATTGTAAACATGGCTTGTATGTAGCAAGCCATAGGGCTTGGCTAAGTAGCCAGAATGAGAGAGGAATTCTGTGGGCAGTATGTATTTCCCTCTAGTTTAAATGTACCTGATGTTAAATGAGTTGAACCAGCCCTGTTTTAGCCAAACTTCTTGAGGAAATGAAGTACACGCTCCCACTTTGCTGGCCAGTGCCAGTGCTTCTCCTCTGTGATATAACTTGGTGGAGAAAGGCTGATTTGAATCACATTTGACTATGAGATGAAGGGCTGAAGGATATTGCAGGCCTCCAGGTTTCATAAGAAGAGGCAGTCCAGCAGAACGAAAACAAATCAGTGCTCCCTTTAGGGAAAATACCGCAGAATTAGCTCAGTTGCATTATTAGACACCCGAGAATCCAGCCCTCTGCCATGCACACAGAAGACATAAATGAAGAAAATCAGATTTCTGAACTTCTGCCTGTGGAATGATTCCTTTGCATTAAAAAGCAATGTGTTTTGTTTTTTCTCTTACAGGATAACCTCAGTGATTTCATTTCTCATTAAGTCTCCTTGGGATAAATAACCTAGCTGTATAAAATCACCAGCCACATATTGTAACTCTTGGATTTCCTCTGGTTTGGTCTCTCTGGCATCAATTTTATCCTGAGTACAGGGTGGAGAGGTCTCGCAATGCCTCCCCATCCCCTAAACCAGCCAGACTGGGATGCGGCCACAGCTTGGGATGTGGCCAAGGGACACGTTGGGGGCAGGGCTGGCTGGGAGCACTTTTGGGTCACCGCCTGATGCTGTGGACAGCATATAAACTGGGGGTGAAACCCCAGCCAGACTGAGGGGGGTTCAGCATCCTGGTGCAGACTGGGGACAGCGAGCAGAGGGCAGTGCCCGGGGCGCCAGCAGTGACAAGCTGCCCCTTATTTAGGACACGGTCCAAAGCTGCCGGGCAGTCTCAGTGACCCAGGTTTCAGGCAGGACATGGGGTTGTTGTCTCTCTGCTAGGAGCAGAGCCTGGATCTGGTGGAAGAACAGCCATGTCGCTGTGCCGGAGAACAGGCTGTGCCGACCTCCCTCACGATGGTGCGTACCGATTGCAACATGCTGTTAAAATTTGTTAGGGTTGCTGTGAGGCAGAGTGTAGGGAGAGGAATGCTATTTAATATGAGGAGAATTTTCTGGTACTTAATGCCACCAGAATGTCAGAAGAGTTAATGGCAGATGTGGTTGTGAGAATGTTCTGTATTTTTAGACAACCTTTAATTAAGACACTTTGTATGTAGCAGCGACCAAATAATATGCTGCCACTTGAAAGCTGTCAGAAGGGAAAAAGTGTACAAAGCTTCTAGATGCAGCCCTCTTTATTTTTATCTGAAAGTGAATTAGGAAACCTTTCCAGTAACAATAACCATCCTTTCACATGAAATGATTTATTTAATGCACACTGTAAATACTTTGGGCATCTATATGGATTTATACTTAACCCCTTTCACTGCACGTTGTTTAATCTAGCCTCATATTAAATAGATTACATCTGAAAGCTGAATGGGTTTTGTGATCCCAGCCTTCTCTTCTGAGACTAATGTTTTATATAATTATTTTGATAGAGCAGATTTTTTTTTTTTTTTCATCCTTTCGTAAACCTTTGTAAGGGGTGAATAGGCCTTTCAGGGTTTTCATGTGGATTAAATGAAGAGAAAACAAATGTATAGAATTCCATTTTGAGCTTGAAGATGACTTTATTAATAGATAATTTGTCTATAGGGTTAGAAAGATGCTAACATGATAGAGTATTCTCTAACAGAGCACTAATTCTTACTTTGAAATCGCGGATTTAACATTTATTGCATAAAATCGGGTTTGGATGGAAAGCAGTGAGGTTTCAAGTAAATCAAGATACAAAAAATTCTGAAAGAACTGTATAAGCATCATTTCAACATTCCTAGAATTTTGATACCTCTCACTGTTAGGATAAACACGCAGTAAGTAGCAATTAGATTATTAGTTAGCCAATATATTATGCACAGGTACAGATTTAAATTGGTTAATGTATTTAAACTGTTCCCAGCCTGTGTTCACAAGCTGCCATTTGAGGTAAGCAGAGGCTAAGTGAGCACTGCCACGTCCCTTGTCATTCAGTTAGCAATAGGATCAGCAGCACCCATCCTGTGAGTGCAAGGAATCTTTAGGAATGGCAACAGCAATAAGTCTTCTGTGTGCAGGTGGGTATTCATTTCTCTGTCAGCTGTGGAATTACAAAATCTCTGTAAGGTAGAATCAGGCCCAAACCAGCCCAGCACAATTTTTGTCTTCTGCAAGGGCTGCTTACATCCCGCTGCAAGTACCCAGGAGTGGAAGCGATAGCAGGTGTGCTTATTTTCTGCTTTCTCAATTCAGTTTCAGCACGTCTCCTTCATTCTTGGTGTTTTGTTAATTTTTGTTGTCGGTATATGCTTTGATATGCTAATGTGTAGGGAGAATTTGCCAGCAGTTGCGCAGGGGGAGACAATCTCTAAACCTCGAAGGCTGATCAGGATGTTCCTACAAGTCCACATCACTGTGTATCGCAGCGGACAAATGCCATCCTGCTTTCTGCTGTGTACCTGTCACCAGCTCACTGATACCCTTTGTAACAACCTGCTCCTCAGTGAAATTATTTAAAGCATCTATATAATGTTATTAATATGTATTCTATAGCAATACACATAAAAATGACTCTCTGTCGTCAGTAGTAATGCTCAGAGAAATTTACCTCGTGTTTTCAGGTTCTAGCTCTTCTAAGCTCAGGTGCCAGAAGAGTTCACTGAAATGCTCTCTGTGTGTAGCGAGGAGGGTAAGGAAAGAGGTGAGTGTCTGCAGGTTTTCAGAAAGAGGGGCTGTGGTATGTGCAGGTCAATTGGCCCTTGTGCACATGGCTATGCACTGGTTGTAGTAGTGTCCTGCAGGTGAAGAACACACAAAAAAGCAGCAGAAGAACATTATCCTATTGATAAATGCACCAAATTTTTATTTTTTTTTTTTTAATTCAAAAGCTCTCTGTAATCTTTTTGTACTTCTCAAACCCTTATTCCTTTGGCAGGCAAAGGACAAGTTAGCTGATCACCCTTTTTTCCACAGGTGTTTTCTAACACATCACTACTTCGTAGAGGATCAGAAACCAGAAGAATAAGAAAAGGGAAGATCCATTTCTCATGTTATTTTGCAGAAAATCTCTTCTAATGCCTCTGGGAATGGTGCCACATATCTCGAATATCAGCATCTAACCCAAATCTCATGTCTTTGCTTGCACTGAATAGCACTCTATTTTGCTAGTAGACCCACAAAAACGCTTGAAAGCTCTTAGTCACAAAAATGCCACCTCCCAAAATAGTACTGTAGAAAGTGATCTACTAGAGCCAGAAATCAATGGGATTAATAGTAGTGCAGGTGATAATGTTACCGGAGGCATGAGAATTTGTCCCTGAAAGGCTCTTTTTGAGCGCCCTGTACTGGTGGTTAGCCGTGTGAATATTATTTCAGAAAGACAAACTTTGCACTGAAGATAATGTCTTCTGTTGGGCTGGCTCATAGAGTAAAATCCATGGTCACATCTGTAGGCACACAAGCTCTTCTTTTGGGCTGATACTTCAGCCCTAGACAAAAAGGATCAATTTATATAGTACTTTTATTTCCGTGGCAAAATGCCCAAGCCATTCTTAGCAGTGTTGGTGTGCCTGGACTCAAAGGCACGTTGGTTCCTGTGTGCCCTGGGCTCGATTGAAATCCATCCTTTAAGAATGATTAGTGTATGGAAAGGGGAGGGAAAATACAGACGCATCAAAAACTGGAACAAAGAGATACTCTCCCTGCCAGGTTTGGTAAAAATAAAATAATAGAGCTGTCACTGTCCTGGGTTGCTAATGAATTGTGAGGGATTGAGATACCTTAATTAGTCTTCTGTGGAGGTGAATAGTGGAGACCTGCTCCTGATCTGTTACTTCGGTGTAACCAAGGGGTGTGTCTGTGCTTCAGTGACTGCCTCAGACACATATTCATGAGCTTCAATAGAGATATTTTGACAGTGAGTTCACTGCAGCTGTAAAACCCACTCAAGAAGCTGGCTAAAAATTTTGGGTGATTAATGTGTGTTAAGTTGTTAACATCAGTTTCAGAGCTGGTTTAAAACTAGCTTTGGTAACATCTATGGGAGTTGCAGTGTGCAGATGTATGCCTAGTTTAAGTTATTACTAGTTATGCATGAATCTACATAACATTATAAAATCAGGTATTTTTCATGTTGTCACCTAAACTGTGAGAGCAGAGCAAAAGGAAAGAGGAGTTAGTTGGTCACATGTTGAATTTTGGCTTCTCTAGCCAGCAGACAGTCAAATAGCTTCTTACAAGGTAGCATCTGCTTCAACAGACTCAATTACCTAGTTAAAAATGACTTGCAAGCTAGCAGGCAAGTCTAGCCTGGTGGTACTGAATAAAAAAGCTGTTTATGCTATTTTTCAGTATTCATTCAATATCACAGAGTGCTCGGGCTTGACTCTAATTGCTTTTCCATGCAGCTGAGTATCGAGGGGCTGTGTGGCAGATGAAGGTGATCACTAGAAGCCCCATGGCTTGGTGTGCTTCAGCTGGGAAGCTGCCAATCAGCCTATAAAGGGATTAGGTCCCCCCAGTGGCTGATGGGTGGGTGGTATAGCTGTAGGGTGGGGTGGCTGGTTTTTTTTTTTTTCTTCTCCTTTTCTTTCCCACCTCCTTTCCTTTTCTTCTCCCTTCCTTTCAGGGTGCTATTGTTCAGTTGGGTTTAAAAGTGATTTGGCATGATCTTTATGCCTTTATCCAGGCTGCAGTATATCTCTGAGGACATGCTTTTTAGTTGCTCTTTATTCTCATCTCCAGGAATTTTTTCCTCAAAGAGATACTGTAGTGATTTTTCTGGCAGGATGTTGCTATTGTAGCAGCAGAGGACTGTGGGTCCTCACCAAGAAATGTCAACCCTTTGCCATGAGGCACTGTGTCTGCACCTGCAGTACTTCTGATGTGTGGTATCATGACTTGGTGAAGAGATTTTGACAGGTGACAGCACTTCAGAGGGTAAGTTGAAAGCAATATGCACTTGCTTCACTAAACTGGAAACACACTTTTACTTACAGTACTTGCTAACAAAGAACCGCAATGACTAATCTGCATTTAGAGGCTTCAGTCTTACACTGTGTATATCTTGTTTGCAATACGCCCAGGGAGACTGAGTGCGTGCTCAGCAGACCCCTGCATGATGCCAGCCCTGTGGTCAGAGATGGTGTCTGTGGGTCTCGCAGAGGAGCCCCCGCTCTTTCAGATGGACTCGGAAAGTGGGCATCTGGCTGCGCTGCGCAGTACCTGTGTGCTGTATACTGGGTCATGGTGTGCTGAGCTGCTTTTCGTTAGAGGCTGCTGGCCTGCGTTAGGAGTGGTCCTTGCTGAGCACAGCTCTGGTCTCTGGCAGCTCTCGGGCTGGTGAGCCAGGGTAGAGATTGGGACTTTGACAGGTGATCTATAACTACCGATTATTTCCAATGTTACTATCTTCTCTTCCAAATGAAGCTTTTGAAATTCCTTAGAATAAATACTTCTTGATGGATCCCCTCCCAGAGTCTCTTCCTTTAAAGATGAGATGTCTTGGAAATCAGTTCAGTCAGTCTCTGTCTTACCCATGTGGGTAGGACCAGACTTTATTTCCACGTGGAAATAAGCAGAGCTTTGACAAGTCAAACAGGAGACATCTTTCAGCTCTCTAGGGAAGCAGCTACTAGAAGACACATCCAGAGCTGTATGTATTTTCACCACGGCTGGTTATTCTCTGTGTTTTTAGTGAACATGAAGTTGTCCATGTCTGCCCGAGAGATGGTGGCATGTACCTGGTGAACAGGGGACCATCAGTACAGCCTGTTCTTTATTATCTTTGCCCATGAATTTCCTTCTTGCCTGAATCTGGACAGCAATGTATTTTCTCACCTTATCATCCCTTCAGCAATCTCTTTCTTCTGTTCATGCTGCTTTTTGAAACTTTTTGGCTCCCTGGTCTCCTCCAGCCCCTTTGTCTGCATGGTATAAGTAGTTAAGAATACCTTGCATGATGCTGTATTGAACGTCCTACCTTGCTGCTTCCAGAAGAGCTCCATGCCACCCTCCAAAATACTGTGGCTATCAAGCAATGTCATTCTCGTCTTGTTGTTGTACCTAGAGCACCTTTGTGTTGTGAGCTCCTTGAAGTAGAGGAATTTCTTGTCATTATTTACCTGTCTGCTGTGAGCTGGTGTTCACACCAGCACACTGTATCAATACTTCTCCTAGCCCGAGTCGCAAAATGAGACATGCCTCACTTGCCACAGGAACACATGCTCTTCCATTAGCATTCATCATTTGTGGTCACAGTCAGATGGATAAAGATTGACATTGATAACTGCCTGAGGAGAGGAGCTGTGCACCAGCCTGTGCTTTGCTTGCTGCTTTGATAATGCAGAGATGAGAAGGGAGCAGCCACGCAAGTGAGCGGTGGCTCCGTCCTTGCTTTGGCTGGCAGATGCTTGGCTGTCATCTTCCCTTTTTCTCTTCAGAAAGACAACACTGGAAAGGAATTCCCATTAACAATTCATATTTATTTAATTAAATCACACCTAGCTTGTAGCTAGAAGCCAGATCACCGAGACTACCTCTGCAAACAAATGAAACCAGATTTACCGATGCATTTTCCTTTTTGCTAGCTCTTCCTCATTTGATGTGTAGTTCTTTCTTAAAACAAAACCAATTATTTATTTATTTTTACATTTTCCCCTCTTTTTGGCAGTGCCTAAGCACCCCACACAAGGACCAGTGTTCCACTATGCTATAAAGACAGGCTGCAGTGCAGCTCAGGAGGACTTATGGGATAAAATATCTATTACATCTTTCCTAAGGTGGACTTAGAGCTTTCCGGGGCTGAGGCTTCTTTCTTCTGTTCATTTACAGGGTGCTGGCAGCACTGGGGGTCTCAAGCTCATGTTTTACAGGAGCTACTGGATATACATCACAGCACTGTTTTATTTCATGGGTCTCTTCGCTCATGAATTGCTGATCAAGACTTTTTTAATTGTTTGAAAAAGGTCTTAGTGCTGTGGAATCTATCTATGTGACCTTTCTGCTTTCAGGCAAAACATCTATTACCTGCTTTTAAAAAAATAACAATTACACAGCTAGGATTTTTTAAGAAATTGAATTTTCCAGCTGCAAAATTGTCCTTTAAGGATAGTCAGGAAACACGTATCTAATCAGACTGCTTTGGAAATGTCAGCGTTATATGGCTTATAGCCACCAAATGGGTTCTGTAAAAACTGTATGTATAGAATAGGCAGACTGTGACTTCCGAGTCCAGGAATCCAGCAAGCACATTTGTAAGGGGGTTGTTTCTGGGAGGTCTCTGTCATCTTTGAGAGGTGACCATTGATGTAAGTAATTAGAAACTTTGTGTTGCTTGGGGATGCTAAATGAAAATGTTATTAAACAGGTTTTACTGGAAACTGTTTATGAATAATTATCTCCAGAATAATTAGAAACATTAAAAAGAATGGATAGATTTATTATTTTTTTTTTTAAAAAAGAGATGGGATCAAAAGGGATCTGGAATTAGCATTCCTCATTATTTTAATGCCAGAACATGCTTCTGTACTATTAATAGAAGTTAAAGCTGCTGCAGATTTTTCTGACTGCAATTCTACAGCTTGAAGAATCATAATCATCCCAGGGCTGAATGTCCCTTTCTTAACGATAGCACCTGTTTTACCTTCCTTAGTTTGTCTCTCAGAACAAAAAAGGTCTTGTAAGGTCATCTTCAGCTCTACCCAGAACCAGGATATTTTTCTTTAGTTTACTCATCATAGACCAGGCAGACAAGCTCTGAAATCTTTTGAAAATTGAATAGTCAGGAGGTTTTTTTCCTCTTATAAGCATTTTACAGTACAGCATTTTATTTCTTACCTTTTTAAATGGTATTTCCTTCCAAATACATTTTTCTCCCTATGTAACATGTCATTAAACTACAGAGCATTTCAGCCTGGACTTTCCCCAAGCATTATGGGCCATTCACAGCCAGCCCTGTGAAGCTGGCTATTATTCCTCATAGCAGGGTTTAAAAATAATTGCCCAGCTCCATTAAAAAACAAAACAAAACAAAAAAACCCCAACAAACCCAACAACCGCAAAAACCAGTTAGATAATGATTTAGTCTATAAGGTATATTTATCTGTTACAGAGCTTGGTAATGATAAAGACCTATTTGCATATCAGGCCAAAATTGTGAGACTGATTATTTCCGCGTGCGTGGAGGGGCTGGCAGCGCACCTGGGGATGCTTGAGTGGGAGCACCCATGGGTGCACAACCCCATCCCAGCTCCAGACGGTGAGCTCTGGGCTGGTCTGGGAGCGGTGCCCACGCCGAGGTGTCTGCCTGAGCAGCAGGGCTGGAGCGTGGGCGCCCGTGCGCACCAACACGTCTGACGTGTAACGTCTTGTGGAGAGGTTTTGGGAAGGGGCCTTCCCAGAGGCACGCTCCTGGAAACCTTGTAAAAGGATGATGAAAAGGTTAAGGAAACCAACCCTTGTTTGTGTGAATGCTGTCGGGGGGGGTTTTTGGGTTTACAATTTGGCAGCTCTGTTTCATTGGAAATAAATGACTGCAGTTTGGATCTGATATGAAGTCCATTGAAGATGATGGAAAGGCTGCTCTTGCTTATAGTAAGCTTTGGAAATGGTAATTTTAGAAGTCTTTATTTTTTTTTTTTTCCTCTCAGTTTATTAATTAGTTCTCCTGGTTTTCTTGTTAATTGCTGAGACAGAAATTCAATGGGCTGAGTGGCACTAAATCATTCAGAAATTTGAAAACTGTGTTTTCATGGGAAGGTGAGGGATATTATCATTTCCTAGTACACTGAATTAATCCTAGAAAAATAACAACAAATAATGTAATAGGAGGATATAACCAGGCAGCCACAGTTGAGAACAGGTTATTTTACTTACTTGCCCTGTGATTCTGTGGTAAAAATACGGGGTCAGGTAATAAAATCAGAACACACTCCCACTTAAATGAATGGATCCATTCATTTTGAAGACAGCTTCAGGGTTTTTTAGTCTGGCAGTGTAACTAACTGAATTCCCTACAGGCAGATGAGCCAGTGAAGGAAAAACGTTCAGAATAAGGATTCCAGGTTATATGCTTTACAGTGTTGGTTTGGTGTTTAGGTTTTTTGTTTTTTGTTTTTTTTTCCTTTCTCCTTAAATGTTGAGACTATTTACTCTGATGGAGGTGCAGAGGTGATGGAGAGGTGAAAGCTGGATTTTGTAGAGAGAATCTTTGTGGCTGCAGAAGCAATTAAACCACTAGAGCTCAGCAATTCTGAATTTCAACTAGATTCAGTAAAATGTGAGCTGCCTTTTTCTATGTGTTTGGAACAATCCAATGAGAAACCACTCTGAGTAAGACCAAAGTTCTTGGGATCTAAATAATGAAACAATATTATTATGTTTTAATATAATAATATTTTAAGATAGCAATAATGAGCTCATTTCTCTGCTAGAGGCAGGTCATAAAGATAAGCACTTCTGGAGCACTTCACTCCTTCCAAGTGCTGCTTTGTTAACAATAGCATCTGTGATGCTGAAAGCAGAAACAGAGGGCTCTTAACTTCTCTTTATTTCTGCAGAAGGCTGATCTCCACTGTGGCAAGACTCATACTAAGGACTAGAAGAGGCTTCGTATGAGCCTTTTCCCCACTCAGGATAACAGTCTTTTTCTCAACAGGTTTTCAAAGGAGAGGAGAAGGAACGTATCCTATGGTCAAAACAGAGCATTGCAGGAAAATAAAGATATTTTGGATGAGCACAACTTATGGGTGTGACTCTTCTGCTGGGCAGTCAGTAGCGATGCAGAAACATGGCATTATTCTTTGCAAGGCCAAAATGCAAGCAGTGCATCATCATCTGTGCCCACAGGACTTTACTTAAATTTGCCCTCGTTTGTGATTGCGGAGGGTGGTAGATAAATGGATAGATACAGCTTTGCGTTTTTGTCTCTGAGTCAGTGGGTCTGTCCTCTTCAACAGTGGAGGGCAGAGGGAGTCAGCAGGGGATTTTTGGATCACCCAGATTGTGAATCAGGGAGACTGCTTCACTATTCTTTTCCTGGAGTAAAGGAAAGGATCATCTTGTGCAGTCGAAGCAGAGAACAGGAGCCAGCAGATGGGCTCTCTCCTGCCATTAAATATCACTGCTGCTTCACAAGACAAGGAAGACACTTGGAGGTTCGTCGGTATTTCTGCTCCCCCTTCTCTCCTCCAACTCTGAGTGTTCCCAGCTCTGGTTATCTTAAGTGCTCACTTTGTGCTCAGCAAAGAGGTAGAAAGGGATCCTTCACAAATGAAGGGGATTGTGTAGGCCATCAGCCCTACCTGATGTGTCGTGGCTCTGTTTCAAGGAATTAGCAAAGGCTTTCCTCTCGGCTGGTACTGCTGTCATCTGTCATCCTTCTCTTCTCTAGCCCTTTGGAGAGCTGTCTCTCCATGCTCGTGGGCTGCAGGATCTAAGGTGGACTGTGGCATCTTTAGCATTTCCCAGGAATTTCAACTTGGACTTTATCAACTGCTTGTCTTTTTACATGAAGTTGAAAAGACTGGGTTTGTTTGTTTTTTTTTTTCTTTTTTCCCCTTTTGGGCAATATTTCATTGTGTATGTGATCCCTCTTTACTGATGTCTCAAGATAGCTAGATGTCTGGGAAAGTGTAAGTGCAAAAATGAGTGAGAATATGGGGAAAGAGGTGGTTTCACTTCTGACTGTGTTTCTGAATGAAATGACATGGTCATTTTGTACCTATGGCCACCATAGCAGAGCAGTAATCCTAGCCCAAAACTATGTGATAGAAGTGACACTCCTGGAACAAGAAGCATGGGAGAGTGACTGCAAGGGCAGGGAGCTCAGCCTCCAGCTCCGGGCAGAATCACTTATGTCTAGGTCATTCTTAATAAATGTTTAGTGTGTTTTTGAGGCCATCCTCTGTTGGTGTCTCTCCAGCTTTCCCAGCAGCCTGTCCCTGGGTTTCCCTATTCTTACCTCCATAAAACATTTTTCTGTAATATCTAATGTTTTTCCTGCAGTATGAACTCGTTACTCTGTTTTGTCTGCTGCACATGTGGTGAAAAGATGCTCCCTTTCTTCTTGGAAATATAAAAATTGTATGTATTTATTCATATCTCAGTTTCTTCACATTAACCTCCCTGTTCCTGGTTTTCATGCTGTCCATTCATGTCCTCAGCCTTTTTTTTTTTTCATGCCCCTCCCTTCATTTCCCTTTGTCTTGAAAAATAAAATCCTCTCTTCACCGAAGAGAAAAACCAATTGGAGGGAAGAAACCCCCGAATGTAAGATGAGTTTTGCAAACCCTCGCACAGCATCTCAGCCCTTTGTCTGTCTCCTCTGTTTAGACAGCAAGCCCTTCAGAGGAGGGGCTCTTTTCCTGTGTTTGTACAAGTGCTTAGCAGACTGAGGCCCTGATATAGCTGGGTTCCTCAGGGGCTATCGTAATGCACAATAATAATGAACCATATGTCGGTTTAGCCAGGAAAATACTAAAGCAGCAGGCCAGTAGGCAGATTTTCCCTTAATGGACCAGGTATTGCTTAGACAATGGCAGACCATTTCCCCTTCTATCCCACTAATAATACACTTCACTTCTAGAGGAAGTAGTCCTAGGGATGATGACGTGTTTTAAACTTTGTGGGCCTTATTGTTAGTCTAATTATATTGCAGACATTTAGAAGTATGTTTCTGGAGTGTTTTTCAAGGCAGGCATTCATGAGTTATCTGCGCTCTAACCCTCACGGGGCAGCAGTTGTGAAGAGGTGTTAGTGTGGGGCCAGCCCCAACCTCATACGTGGCCCAAGCGATGAAGTATATTGGCTTGGGCTCAGTATCCAGCCAAACTCCTTGCTTTATTGTTTTTTGAATTACTTTTTGTTTGGCTCACTGGCAAAACCAGTCTGTGTCAGCCTGCAAAGCATTGCACAGGTGTACCCCGAACAGGTAGACCCAGTTATCAGCCCATTTCAGGTAGGGACCAGCCTTGAAGTCATCAGGCTGTTTGGTAGAAGGACCTGGTAGGTGTCAGCAGTGCTGGTTAATTTTGCAACTAGATGGAAACTCTTATTTTAATTTTTTTCTTTCTTTCTTTCAGGCTTCAGAGACATGTTATCAATGTGTTTTATTTCACTCTTACCATTTTTGTCTTATCATCAAAATATTTTGAGCAACATTTTAGTTGTGTAACAACACTTAGAAATGTAGACACTGGATGAAGCGCTTTTTTATTTTTTGAGAAGAAATAACTTGGGATTTTCATTTCATAACTGTTTTCAAGCTGTCCTGAATTAAAGCAAAAGGGATAAAAGGTGATGTTTAAGAATATAAGGAAAGATATCAAGATGCCCCAGCTCTCAGTGAGAGGCTTTGTGGGAGTCTTGGAAGTCCTCACTAGCTCTGCTTGAGTCTGGCAAGGCTGATGTGGTCACCACGGTCACCCTGTCCTGGTCTGGCTCTGCTAGGAGATGGGTGTAAATCTGCTGGAGCTGTCTAAAGCTGCACCTCTCTGTTGTCAGAGCTCAGTTCAGCAGGAATTGCTGGGAATAGGGGGAGGGAAATCGAGGATTTGCTGCTTGGTAAATCCTCCCACTTCCCTCCTCCCAGTGGAGACATTTGTGATAATCGTGGAGAATGTTACCACTTCAGCCTGCGATAATAACCACGGAGCAGCGCTCTCACTCGTAATTGCTTTACTGCCCAGGGGAGAGAGAGGACTGTTTTCCTTTTATCATTGTCTTCAGCGTTGGGTTTGGTTTTTCCTTCTTCTGTCAGTTAAATATTCCTACATATCATCATCTTGATTTCCCTCACCAAGTAACACATGGGGTTATTTTTAGGTGGTAGAAGGGACGTGTGGGGCACCATGTGTCCTGAGACGTTGGGGTTGATATTTATGAGTAAATTCAAACTGAGTATGATCTGTACAGTTCTGTAAAGTGCAGATCTTTTTGATTCAAAAAGAGGTATTTTAGTGGGTTTATTGTTGCCTTTGATATGCTTTTTATGTGTTCTTGTCAGAAGCTGAATTAAAAAAAAAAAAGTGCTGCAGTTCAGTGTTAGCCTGTAAAAACATAAAAATCTGGCAGAGAAAGACCTGTCATCATAACTTTCATCATGTTACAAATCCTTACTTTGCCACATCTGCTCATTACATGAGACAGGCAAGAATTCAGAGCAGCTGAGCTTTGAGAAATTCTGTTGCAGAAGGTAAAAACTGATTAAAAGGTCAGAAGATAGCTTCAAAAATTTTCCTATGGTCTTTTCGGTTCATGAATTTCATAAGTAGGATGCCAGTAGACTGCATTGCTGCATATGTTTAGATACAGATTAGGCTGGGGAATGAATTACAGTGAGGTGTAAAATAAGTGAAATGTAAGCTGTGCAGCAAATGTACTTTTTAAAATGGTTGGTGTTTTTGTACAATAAAAGGAAAAATATATACCATGGCCATTTTGGGAGCACAGTGGGTGAGATCAAGCATGGCGTGGTAAAGTTAATGGTGCTGTGGTGATTCATTTTAGCTGATGATCTTGCCTATGGGCTCTAAGTCTGCAACTTGGTCAATAAATGCAATTGTAGTTATTATGTTTAAGAGTAGCTATGGATTTTCAGTCAGAATGATCTTTGCTTTTGTTTTTACCATTATTCCCTTTCTATCTGAAATATAGTCTTCCTGCAAAAGCACTGTTTGGCTGCGTCTCCTCTCTGCTGTTCGCTGTCTCTGAAGGCAAAGAGGCAGCTCCCGGGGAGGTGGGTAGGTTGGGCCCCCCCCATACTGGCTGTGCTCCCCATGGGTGCTGCTCCTGGGGGCTGTGGGGCAAGCAAAGGGCTGCCTCCCTCCTACTGCCCTACCCGAGCAGCCTTCTCTGGCTTATGGAGGCTTATAAATTCTACACAACAGTTCTGAGATTAAAATAATGATAATTTTAGTTTGGTGTCGAATTTTCTCTTTTTGGCAGATTTTAAGCAAAAAGAAGGATAAAGTAAGGTCCTAACATAATCCAAGGATTCCAGAAGCTGAGGATTTAAAACGCCAAAAAGTCTCAAACATTGTGCTATTGGATAGTTACCATAAGAAATAATGGAAAATGAGGTGCTAGTTCTGTTTTCTTCTGGTCAGATGATTTCAGAGGCTTCGTACCTTGTGCATAGAGGGAGAAGGCTTTCTCCAAGGCAGTTTGCTAGCTGGATTTTAAGGTCTTTGGCCTCACCTGAACAAGTAAGTTCACAGCTGGGTGGTGTCAAGGCCACATATAGCCCTCCTGTAGCTATCTGGTTTTAAATAGTGGTGTACATAGTCCTGTGTTGCAGTTGCAATATCTTCTAATAGATAACATTTAAAAATGTACAAAGATACATTTGGTATAAATATAGCTCACAGCATGAGGCACTGAATAAAACATTTCTCTTCACTCATTGGGGAGGATCATGCATAACTTACTCTTGGATCTGCTTCATCATTCAGGCGCTAGAGAGTCACCCCTAATTTGTGAAAACATATGGCTTATTCCACCCTTCCACACTGAGAATTCGTTCAAGGCATGCTCGCCTGCATTCTTGTGTTCACCATCTGGATCAACCTTCTGCAAGTCGAGGTAATTGGGAGTTACGGTAAGGGGGAGCAGGGAAGTGCATTCTTCCTCCTCTGCTAAAATTGGAGGACATCTCTTCTAACTCTTGGCTTTGTTACAGCCTGCTGGACTGAATCTCAGAAAAAAAAAAAAAAATCATGGACCAGGCAAATAGCCAGGTTACTGAAAACACATTTTAGCCAATAATTATGAACTATAGAATCATTTAACTTTTTTAGACTACATCTTGATTAACTACCTAGCAACAGTGAGTTAGGGAAAACTTGCTGTGGATCCAGTGAGAAAATATGTGGTGTGTCACAGACCTACTGTCCATTCTGAATCATAGATCATAACTTCCATCCACCCAGAGGTTTGAGCTCCCATTGTTCATGCTCAAATCTGATGGAATAAGCACATCTTAGCTTACATACGCTACAGTTTGGCAGGAGTCTTCCACAGGCCATGCATTACTCAAGCAGGAATGAAATACATATTTTCACCAGTTCCTCAATCTCAGTTGCTCAACAAGAGACGATTGATTATCTACATGGAGTTCCTATTATTTACAGTGGTCGGTCAGTCAAGTCAATGACAAATTAACAACCCTGTTTACTTGTTCTGGCTCATTGTTTTGACTGTTATGATTAAGTAAGGACTTGTTATTCTGTTTTGGCTCAGAAGAGCAGTGTGTGGCTTGTTCAGGTTTTTCTTCTTGCTCTAATGCTGGATCCATAGTACTCTTCCCTGGAGGGAGCCTCAGCTTGTGGTCAGAGCTGCCTTTGTGTGTGGGTTGGACGGGCTGCACTCCCCAGGGCGTGCCTCAGGCTGGGCAATGCATAGAGACCAAGGATGGGCATCACCATTGCAAACCACCAAAGGTAGCGGCTGCATCTCACTTTTACTGCAGTCTTTCAGCTACCCCTTGATTTTTGTCCAGAGAAGGTTGAACTAGTAGCTCATTCTGGGTTTGAATGTGGAGTTTAACATGCTCAAAGGTCATCTGTAATGCCAGTGGCACTTTACCACTCTGTTGTGGACCTGATTGGAACCTTCTGGTATGTTCCCTAGCAGGGAAGAAAGTTAATACTGGCTTAAGGCATCCTTATGCTATTGAAACTGGTTGCATACTGGGGTTAGTAGCAGTGGTGACAGTCTAAACATTTTTTTTTTAAAGAAAATAAATTGCAGCTTTATTCTACACTGTCGTACCGGTACAGAGCCCTGTGAAGCAATCTGTTTCAATAACCATAGCTTCATCCTGCTTCTGAAACAAGACTTCATTTAAGTTTGGCCTGGATTGGTACATATGTACAGAGCCGTGTACACATCAAAATTGAAAACGGAAAAGCTTTCTTATGATGCTGTAAGCCCCTAACAGTCCATTTACTCGCTGTGTGTATAGCATAGAGTCTGCAGTTAAAGCTGGTTTTCCTGACTAGTTTCCCCTACATGTATGCTTTTATCACCTTGAATACCAGGAGCTCTTCCAATCTACTACTTGGGTAGCAGAACAGTGTTCATCAAAACTGTCTGCACATGAATTAAAGTGGATTTTGCCCAATGCCTGTGACTCCGGCCAGAATAGGTGTTTAAGCAGGTAATGGGGCATACAAGACTAAACTGGGGCCAAGGTTTTCCTGTGATTCCTTCCAGATGGGTGAATCCCTATTTTGTGTGCTGGAAAGGGTTCCCTGTGGCCATATGCATGTCAGATGATTTGTCAAGATCTATCAAACAAAGGAAAGTGGCCACCTTAACCCCATGAGTCCCTCTGGAGTGGTCCCTCTGGTTCCTTCTTTGCCACAGCTAAAGGAGACCATGTTTGTGTGATGGCCAGCCAGTCCCTCCTGTCTCAGAGGCCGCTGCTGTGTGTTTTCTTTAAAGACAACACTCTGCATTTTCTGGGCTTGTCTTTCATTAGTACCAGCTTGTGCTTGTGTCAGGTTTCCCTCGTTCAGGGCTGGCTTTCAGGTCCTCCTGGTTTTGGGAACATTGAACATACATGAAGTAATATATTACTTGTTTCAAAGTTGAGGAGGAGATAAAAATATTCTGCACTGGCAATGCCTCTGAATAGCTTTCACAATTTCCTCTCCCCACCACCCCCACGTATACTTTCTCTCCTGTGCATTTCTACAGTAATACTGTGCAGGGCTTTGCGTTGGCTGCAGTCAGCTGTGTCCTCCATCACCCAACTCCTCCTTCACAGGGTTGTGTATCCCAGGGAATCACCCATCACAGTCTGAGCGACTGGGTGGGAGAGAGAGGCGAGTGAAAGCATTTGGTGCCTCAGGACAGCAAAATCTTTCTTACTGCTCTAGGGATGCTTCATAGTACGTGAGCATGATTTCAGCCTGGGATCCCAGACTCAATTTAGTTAAGGGTATATATAAGATGGTGACTGTCCTGATCTACCCTCTTTATTTCCTTCTCTCTTAGTCATAGCGTTCAAAATTATTAAAACAGATTAAAATGCAAACCAGCACCATAATCAAACAGAATGTAATAGCTGGTTTTAATGAAATAACATTAAAATAAAAGATAAATAATTTACGACTAAGTCCGTCATCAACTTTGGATGGCCATAAAACAGTGTTAATGAGCTACTGCCCAAACCTCAAGAACTTGAGTAGCCAGATTACCCGAGTCTGGATGTTGTCTCCGGGCCCTGAACGTGTCTCAAATTGCAACGTGCTCCTTGTGCCTTTCTCAGACAATCTTATCTTATAGCCTATAATTTTTACACACGTTTCAAATTTTAGAGTGAATGCATTTATATGCATCTGAAGATTTATAGGCATACTGAAAATGTTCAGTATTTTCCAAATGTAAGTTTTTTATTAATGAACCCAAAAAGCCACCTTTGTGCCTGGTTAGTCATAGCCTTGCTTTACGGAGAGATGCAGCAGGGGACAACAAGGAACAAGGGCTCATACAAGCTGTGAAAGAAAACTCTGGCATGGCTACAACCCAGGTTACCAAACTATCAGATTCTATATTATTATGGTGTTTCCGAAAGGTTTTGGCACCAACATTTTCAGTACTTGCAGAATACCTCTGAGGCAGGCAGGTCATAGCAATTGAAAGTTCTTGGAATTTTATTAAAAAAAAATAAATTAATTGAACTATAATAAGCATCTGTACTTCCAACACAAAAATGAGACCGAATACTTTTGATGAGCATAATGAATATTATCTCCAAAATGGGATGTGAATATGTTCATAGATGTAAATTTGATGGGCTGAATAGCCTGAGAATACTTCAGGAATGCTTGAGGAGCTTCTTTCTGTTCAGATTACCAGTTTTTTGCCATATGGATGGATGTAAATGGAGATTGATGGGAGGAGCTGTTATTGTAATGTACCCATTAAGATGGTTCCTTTGTTTCAATATGTAGATTGCATTTTCAAGAAGATGTGAAGCTGGTTTAAACAAAATGAGATGTATAGAAGCTTTATGTTCTCCTTTCTCTTCAGTTTCTGCTCAGACCCGTGTAATTTTCAGGATAAGGTTAGTAGTTTATAGGGATTATAGCATATTGGTGCAGAAGAGAATTTCTGTCTTCACCCATGTTTTGAATGGAAACAGCAGCATCTGATGAAAATATATTTTAGTGAGAAGGGTGAGGAGATCATAATTTGATCAACGTACACTCATTCATTTTAGAATAACTGTTGAGCTAAAATGTGCTATCAGTGTGTAAAGAATTCAATTCATTTTATAGTGTGCAAAGTCAAACACTTATCAACCTTTGATTTTAAACCTTTTGTTTGGGTTCACCTTGTGACGCTGTTCTGGAACACCCGAGGAAAGCCCCCACCCACATGTGCAGGTTCAGGGTTGCTTTAGTGATGCCCTGAGGTATGACTGCAGTGCTCCTCTTCCCTACCCCGGCGACCTTCCTCCGCCTGCTGCAAGGAAAGGATATTCCCTTGCTTAAACACATTTGGTGGTGAGGGAAGGTTTTATGAATTGGCTAAGGCAGTCAATCAGATTCAGTTTTACTCTTCTGGGTGGTGTCTTGTACAAAACAATATTCTGGACATTCAGTTAAAATGAGGGATGTTACTTTTTTTTTTTTTTTTTTTCTCCACTGGACATCCTATTTGCTTCAATCTGCATGCTATTTATATTTTTAAAGTTTAGTGTTTGTGATCTGTTTACTTTTCCACTCCAGCTCATTTGCAAGCTGATGTAGGATGTTGCATTCTAAGTTTGGAAACCATTTGATTTTGATACAAAAAGTAGATTGGTTGTAATTCCCAAGATGAGAGCATGGTTACTAATTGTACTGGATATCTCAGAGCAAGTTCTTGCCAGTGAAAGGACTGTATCTCTTCTGACACAGTGAATTGCATATATTTTAATGTCTACATCTTTTTTTTATGCTTTATTTTTAAAATTACACCTCTTCTGATTTCTTTTGAAGACACTGATAATGTCAGAGGGCACCAACCAGTGCTAGATTTCTTGGCAGCAAGATGTTATTCATGCTATGTATATAAGCTCCACATTGTCTTAAAGAGTTTGTGGGTAGCTGGGAAAGACAAGACAGGTATTTGTCTTGTGGAAGAAGCTTCCTATGTGATTTCAGCTGAGAGATGGGTTTTGGAGCCAACATAGCTTTTAAAAGCTAGGCACACTTAAAAAAAAAAATCTAATTACTATTTAGAATAAACGGTAGCATTAATTGCAGTCAATTCTCTATAAAAGGAATAAACTATCATTTAATTGCATTTAAATTCGTAATTCAAAAATGTATCTTGATTAGAGAAAGAAATAGATCAGGTTAATTCTTTTCTTTGGTAATGAGTGAAATTTATACAGAAAAATTGCATTATCCTGTGGAGCTGTCATTGGCTTCTTCCTGTAGTTGGTTCTCAGTCTTCAAATAGATGTTCAAACACCCGACTGTCATTTAAGCTTTGGATATTTTTCCTTCTCAGACAATAATTCTCTGCACCCAAAGTTGAAAGCTTTCCAGCTTTATGCTATCTCTGTTCTGTGGGGGTGCAGGTAGGAAGCAATGGTATAAATCGGCATGTACATTTCTTCATAGTATAACTTGTAATCAAGTGGAAATGAAACTATTTCAGTTTTAGTTTGTTTTTATTTTTCTGTTTACGACTGATTCAAACCTTTGCTTAAAAATTCCAAGTGTTAATCCAGGAGGAGGCAGGAAGGAAAGGACACGTGTCCCAAAACACTGCTAGGGAATGAAGGTGCTGAACAGAATTATTTTCTGAAAGATTGAAACCTGGTGTGTTGTGTGAAGTCTAATTTTAGACCACATTATGCTGCAATATGGTATCAGATTCAAAGAGCAGCAGGTGTCAGAGAATCTGCTAGCTGACACTCCATGTTACAGCAGAAAAGCTTTATTAAATTCATTTTCTAAGCTGCAAATAGGACTCTGACATGGTGTGAAATTCAGCTAAACTGAACTTCTTCAGCTCCTGCTCTAGCATGTCATGGATTTTCTGTAATCGCCCACTGTGATCTGGCTAGCCCAAGTTTGGAAATGCTGGCTATTAGCCTTAGCAGGAAAATTCTTTGCTTTCAAGCACTGTGTGCTTCCCACCCGCAACCTAATGAATCCTCAAGGGGGTCTGAAATGAGACAAAACCCAATCCTGAACCGAGTGAGAACAGGAAAATCTATTTCATGCCTTTCCCACAGGAGACGGGTCTAATTCACTGAGAAATATTTTGTGATGGGGCTGGGGTTATCTGGATGAAACAGCTATTTTTATTTTGAATATTTGAAATACGGCTATGCCCTAGATTTCTCTGTATAAGATGTTTTCCTGAAAATTTAAAAGGTTTGTCAGGGTAGAGGTATAAATTGTGTGGACCCAACTTATAATCGTGAGGCTTTTTTTTTTTTTTAATGCGTCCTTTCTGTATCGGTCCTGTGAACAAGCAAAGCCACCCTGGCATGGGGCAGGGCTCTGCTCCAGCTCCTCCACGATGGGTTTCATGCTGCCAGCTCTGCTGACCCCAAGGGGAGATGTGTGTGCCGGGTTTGTGTCTCGCGCTCCTTGGCAGCCGGAGCTCCGTCTCGCGCGTTTGCGGCGCTTGCTCTCCAGTTCTCTGCTTCTACTTGAGCAGGCTGCAAAGCATTGCTTTAGTGGTATGCAGGCTAACCAAGTCTTCCAGAGATGGATAGATAAGAGGGAGGAAATAATCGCAATACTGCTAATTTTGACTGTGTAGTGCCCTGATTTTACCTGTAGTTGTTGTGTAAGGGGAATTCAGTAGCCATAGCAATAGGGACAGTGTTATGAGAAGAGTTGCCATTCATTTTTAGACTGCCTTAACTGGGTTTAAACATCCCTGAAAATGTTGGGAAGCAGCAGAGAAGATCAAAAAGGAATTGTCAAGGCTATGAGAAGCCTGTGGAATTAATTTAGAGAGCTCCCCTCGGACAAAACAGTGTCAGGTAAAGACGGTGGTTTATACAGATCAAATGTGATCAGCTGGGCATTGCTGGCAGTCCTGGGGACCAGCAGAACACACACAAAAAAAAGGAAATGTACAGGCTGTGAGTTGAAGTCCTTTATTTCTTTTCTTTGATGGGGGGGATTCTTCCCTGACTCTTTTTTTGGAGATGATTCCACATCTGATCTCATAAATAGTCAAGATATAAAACCACTGGAATACTTTCTAGGGGTGCTTATAATTGATAGGCTTTCTAATCACAGTTCAGGTCTTTGGGAGTCTGAACTGCCTTTAGCCACTCGGGCTGCTTTGCTCGGAAAGGTCCTTAGTAAAGGAAAGTGGATAAACATAAAAATCTCTGGGAAAGAGCTGGGACATCTGAGGTCACAGAGGGGTCATACAGACCCCTTCATAGACTGGCTGCTTGATTGCTCCTGTAAGTTGTGAAAGATCACACTTTTGGGCAATGCAAGGTACTGCTTTTTGTCATCCCGTTCAAATTGTCACTCGATAGCCTGACTATGCAAGTTGTACAGTCACTGACTTTGCTTGCCAAAACAACAAAAAAGCTGTAATTTTGGTCGTGTTTTCAAATATAGTAGTTGTATTTGATATAGGAATGCTTCCGAAGTACAGCTAAGTGATGATCTGGCCCTGGGCTGGAAGACTGGCTCATGGGCAGGCAGATGCACTGGGACACCTACAAGGCGGCTTTGACTTTGTCAGCAGTACAGGGATGTGAGTTGAGCTGTGTGGAATCTGAACGGTTTGGAGTTAGCTGGAAACGTGGAAGTAGGGCAAAGCAGCCTTGTCAGTTTGTGGGCAAACATGAATTTCGTAATAGTCAGTGCAAAGTATTCATTCAGCAAGATTTTTGAAGCTAGATTCGCTGTAACTGTATTGTTCCATATGAATTTCTACTGAATTTCTTTCTTTAAATGAACCAGAAATTCTAACCAAATCCTCAACCGAGGCTTTAAATATAAAGTTAAGAATGATGATGTTGGATTCTGGGTGAACCTTTCAAATTGCTTTCAGGTATCTTCACTGGGCTCCCACTGCACAAAATGCATTGGTGTACTTTGAAGAATTAGTAGCCAGAAATGCCAAGCACCTCCACTGTGCAGGGGGCTGCAATACTACCTGATGTGCATTGTTAGAAATGGTCTCTGCGGGACTAATAGCAAGAGCAGTATTTTATTTTAATAGGCAAAACTGCTTGTATTTGGGCTAGGAGTTTTTATTCTGCTGATAATTTTTTTTACCAGGAAACAAGACTTCAGACTGGACACTTCATCAGTATTTTGGAGAAGGCAGGAGAGCTCTAATTCAATTTCTGGCACTGCTGTTTTTGAGCAGAAACCATTAATATTATCATAATGTGTTTTCAGACCATATTATGTGGAGGAAATCTGTGACTTCATCTCAAAGGTGACCTGCAAAGGAAATGTTAAAATTGGCTTCTACTGCTTCTTTTTGTTTTGTCTTTCCCTTTGGGTTTTAAAAATGTTGTACAAAGGTCTGGGAAGCTTTGAATATTCCCAGCTTTCTGCTTGTGGATTTTTTTGTTATTATATTTAAAAATAACAGGAATGCAAAGTCTGCTTTTGCTGTTCTTCCCCTCCCCCGTCTTTCCCTGGACAACTCCTTGGGGATTTCAAGGACAGGAAAGTGAAACGTGGGTCGGAGAGTCAAAGGCATTTAGTTTTTAGAAGAACTTTCTTCTAAGTGCCTTGGACTCAACAGGTGTTAGTGCCACAAGCAGAATATTGGACCTGACTTGATATTTCTTCTCTCTGTAGTGCTGCTTTCATCTTCTTTTGCAGTCATAATTACATTAGTTTTCCTAGGGTTTTTTAGGATACATGAAGTATTAACTTTTTAATGTTAAAATTTTTTTTCCCCCTATATAATTTTTTTTGTATATTCTCAAGTCATTTTATACATCACAGATCAGAGGAAAAACTAATATTTTTTTTTTCCAATTAATTATTAAAACACTCCAGAAGATCTAGGTTAGGAGCAAAAGTGAAATGAGCAGAAATTCCACAACCTTCAGGCCAAATACAGCCTTCACAAGCTACGGTCCCAGTGCTATGCATGATTCAGTAGCTGGGCAGCCATGCTAAAAAGGAAACCATTACTCTGTGCCTGATGTAGTTAAGGAAAGTTGTTAATGTGCAGCAGGAATTTTACATTTGAAGTTTAGCATGCACACGTATACAGAGGAGAGTAAAACCCATTCATTATGCCAGTGGTACCTGAAGTTTCACACCAGCGAGGTGATGGGATGAGGCAATAGGCGCGTGGGGAGCCCTCGATCTGGCTCGCTGCTCGTTTTTGGATCAGCTGAATGGGGTGGGGGTGTGTGTGTGTGTGCAGGAGGCTCTTGCTGGTCTCACTCTACAGTTGTGCTTGAGGTGCCTCCTGAAAAGGACAAAATTGCTCATCTGGCTCCGAGCCTGCTTTCTACTTCTGTCTTGGGGGATTTATGGGGAAAATGATGTCTGGGAGCAGACTGACATGCAAAACCCATGGGTCATACCTTGCATTCCCTCTGTGTTATTTTGTCTGCTTGGTTGGGATGCTAACATAATGAATTTTAATTGAAAAAGAAAAATCTTTTGGTGGAAGCATATTCTCAGATGAGGGAAGTATAAATTACAGAATAATTCATGGACTATTTGCAGCTCTTGAGAATTCAACCGGTCTAAATAATGTATGTTTATACATACAAATTGTGTGTGTGTCCCTGCATATTTTAAATGTTTGATCATTTCACATTAAGAAACAAATGAACAAGTGCTGACTGTAGAGTACTGGAACAGTTGCCATTTTGGTTTTAATTTTTTGATACTATTATGAATCCTGCACAGATTTTTATCAGTAGGTTTTTCATACCTGCATTTTATTGCTGGCCTAAATCTATATAGCCGTGGCAGACAGACAGCATCTATTTAAAGCCTGAGGACACTAATGAAGAGCGTCAGTATAGACAGGACAGCCATCATCCCACAGCTAATTAAGGATTAGGAGCAGTGAAGGATCCAGAGCTGCCTTCTCCTCTGCCTGCCTATCTGGTGGGCTTGCTCCATTGCATAGATAGAGCTGCAGAATAAAAAAAATGTGTGGTAGATTTTTCAGCTCCCAGTGCTCTGGCTGTGCTAATGGCAGTGCAGTCCCAGCGTGCTGGCAAAGCTGGAGCACAAAGAGGCTGCCCCTGCCTGGTGCTGGGGGGGCACTTCTCCGGCTTGCGCAGACCTTGGCCTCCTAAATCTGCCTTTTTTCTAAGTACAGGAAGAGTTTCTCTCAGCTAGAAGAATAAAAAATGTTGTGTTTTGCACATATGTGCAAATGTCATGAATATCACCTGCTTCTTAAAACTCAGGATGGGGAAGAGTTAAACAGACAACAGTAAATATTTGTAACTGATCTTCTGGATGGTGGGAATCCAGTCACTCAGATGTCCAAGCTGCTAATGGTTTGCTTCTGTGGAGGTGTTTAGACATTGGGCTGTTATGGACTCTGAAGAAGACCCTGAAGGTGAAAGAGGATTTCAGTGCACATCCGTGTCAAAGGCTGCCGCTGTATGGGCACAAGCCTTCAGCCGTGTCTTCCAGTGCTGCCCAGCCATGGCTGAGCACATCACTATCCTAATTAGGGAGGACAGCATGTTCTTCTATAACTATACCTACTTCGTGTCAGCCTGATAGTGTTTCCAGGTAGAATACGCCAGTGATGAATTTAAGAAAATCATGAATGAATTGGAATGGAATGGAAATAATTGGAAAATCTGAGATAGGGCTGAAATGAGAGGATCTGCAATTATTTTCTTCTAATTGCTACATCACATTTGACAAGTACCTGCAGGTTACACATGCTCTGAGAAGGCCTGAATGAAGCAGTACTAAACGGTAAGCAGCTGGAAGGGATCTCCCTCATGTAGGCAACCTGCACATCACGCTGTCCCATGCTGCCGACCATAAACAGGGAAAGCCATACCACACACTGAGCGTGGAGGCCAGGGTTGAAATGCAGGGGGAAATGGGTGTTCTGGCTGCTTTTGACAGGTTAGGAGAGTCCTACTATAGCAGTTCTGCTTGGTCAGCATTATATGGATTCACAAATTGTTGCACAGACTGAAACCAAAATGCACACAAAGTGAAAAATGACAGTGAGATGTGGGAGCAGGGAGAGACTTTCTGAGGAAGTTCAGGTTTCGTGTTTTGTGACAGTTTTGTTGCAGAAGGGGTCATGGCCCACAACTGGATTAATTCACTTTGATGTCAGGGTAGCATCTAGTTCCAACTGTAAGGACTGTATGAAAATGGTTCCTGGTGAGACACAGTTGGTAAGGCACTGGCAGGTTGAAGGTTGTGTTGGTGCCGGAGAGGTGCCATTGTGGATCACAGGCGCTGCCCAGCCTGGACACACCACAGCAAAGTACAGTAGAGGAGGATGAAGGAAACCAATTGATGCTTGGGGTGGGAAAGGGGAAGGGGGACTGGTTTCCTTGTGGTGAAACACTAGTTTCAGGTCATTTCAGACTCAAGCACACTGGGTGAAGGTGACATCGGTGTGCCCTGATGACTGACACAGTTGGATTAAGGATGGTGGTGGAGATGGGTGGCAGCCCCGTGGCCAGGTGTGCAAACAGCAGGGAGACTGTACCTGTGAGCTCGGTGTGTGTAGGTCCCCGGACATCCTCACAGAGTGATTGCTTTTGGTCTACTGATTTGAGCTGGATTCAAATCAACAGCCTAGAGGCAAAAGTTGTGGTTTTTTGTGGGGCATGATGGCTTATTTAAATGCAAAATTTTGGCCATAATGCCTTCACCTTGGGACAATAAACTTTCAATAGCTGCCTATTAAACAGCTTTGTATTTTAAACAAGATATTGGTAGTAATTGGTATTCACTATTAAGCATAAACAAGTCCCTGAAGAGTTGCCAGTTCTGTGAGTTTTGTCTAATCTGCATAGCTATTAAAGCTCCTTTTTTGCAAACCTGGCTAGCTGTATTTTAGAGATATATTTCTGTCACCACTCCTGCTCCTCGCAGGTGCAAAGAGTCACTTCACAGCGAGACAGGTTTACCACAGCACTTTTTGTGTTGGTTTACCTGGTACGAATGTTGCCAAGGCCCCATGAGGTCCCAGTTTGAGTGTTGGCTGTGGCTGAGTGCAGATTGCACGCAGAGTTCAACTACCAGATGGGGGACACTAAATCGGCTTTGTCTAGCCAAGAGCTGGCAGACAGAGCACCACTGCTGCTCTCAGCCAGAGAAATACTGAAAATTGCTCAATCAACATAATTCATGAAGCTTTGTGGCAGGTCTGCAGCTCCACAGGCCAGTGCAATGATGCCAGGTCAGACACAGAGCCGTGAAACCCATGGTTGTGTCCATCTACTCGGAGGATGCTCACAGCTGCCTGCCCATGCCCAGCCTGATGGCTCTTGCAGAGGTGCTTTCAAGGGGAAAATGTTGTCAACGACACTGGTGCCCAGTAATTCCTGCTTTGTTTGCAGAGAGGGGTCATGACTAAGAGCTCTGCCCCTGATCCCTTTTATGACGTTGCCTTAAAGCACTCCGAGGACCATCAAGTTACTTGGCTGCCCCCACCCTACCTACCCTCCCTGCTTGCCATAAACTACAGACTCAAGGTGAGGGGAAAATAGCAAACAGGTTTAAATCTTTATGGGCAGAGCTGGGCAAATACTCTGGCAAGTCTTCTCAATCATTCTTTCAAACAGAAAAAGGTTTATCTGTGGGATGGTAGTTCCAGCCCTTATTTGCTTTTCGTGCTCGGGGGCAATGGGGTTTCCAGCGAGCTCGCCTTGAGCAAATGGAGTCTTCAAATGTCCTGGCAAAAGTGAGAAGTGCTGTGAGCTGTGGAAATGTGCTGCCTCGTGGTGCCAGGCGAAGCATGCGTTTGTACACGGTGTGTTTGAGTGCCCAGCTGAAACATCCTCTTTGTTGGGTCAAAAAGTGGGAGAAAGGGCTGACTGTGAAGAGCAAACAAATGGTGTGCAACGGGGAATGACTTGCTGCTGTGTGGTCGGAGAGTGAGTGGTCCTGGTAATGCAGTCAAATAGATGTAGGTCAAACACTGAATGAATTTAAAATAAATAACATTGCATTTTTCCATAAACAAACAATAATACAGTACACTTTTCAGAATCTCCAAAGTTTTTTTAATATCTTAAATTGCATATTATCTAACCTGATAGCTCTTCTTATAGGCCTGAATCCTCTTGTAGATCTCTACCCAGCATAGGTGTGTTGGGGTGTAAATGTTTGTAAGCATGCAGGTAAATCTGCATCTATGTGTTTGTATTTTAATCTATCCCTACTAATGTCTGGCAAAACTGTTCTGTAGTATACTGTATGGAACATATCTTGTAAATACTCTTAAAGAATCAATTACAGAGTTAATTCAATAACTATTAGTAATGAAACATAAATGCAACTACAATTCTGCCAACTGGCTAAAGAATATGCTTTCATCCTCTACAGAAGCAAAGCATTTTTCAAATCTCTGGTTGAATAGTAAAATCCAAAATTAAATTATAATTACCAGAGGGTTTGATGGCGGTCTATAGCCAGACCAAAGAGCACTCCACCTCCTCTCCTGTGTCCTGCAGGAGCTCCACTCTGCAGCCTGGATCCGCAGCTCGGCACATCTGCTCAGGTGGGGCAGACAACTGTCAAGAATTCTGTGTTCTCCCAGTACCATCAGGAAACTGGTTAGGAGGTTTCATCAGTTGGTTGTTTTATATGAAACAACATAGACCTCTGTGCTTTAGGTTGTGGCAATAATTTTCGAATCGTTTTGACCTTTTTTTCTCACTCCTGTCAATGGTAGCAACTACTTTTGTTGACCATGGCTATATTTCTAGGTCTTGAGGGGGTACAATAATTTTGGCTGGTCCTGTGTAAATTCCCAATCCCCATACAGAGTGCAGTTTCATGCAGGATGTCTTTTTATCACTTACATGTCTTTATCTTTTCCATAATGTGGCACATCCTCAGTGATCCCGTACTTGATGCCGTAACAGAGCCACGCTGATATTTTTATAAGTAGCAATCCAGAAAACAACAGACTACTACCACGTCAGTAGAGTTTTTCAGTAAATAGGATGGTAGTACAGTGTATTTTTGAGGTGATTTGTTTCTGTTAGTGGCCACTGGGTGGAGGAAAAACTGAAAAAGCTGAAAGTAGGAGCATAGAAGAAAGTGGCCTGATTTCCAGGACATTCAGGGCGCCTGCAAGTCCTCTTGTCTTGCTGACAGTACTCAGCAGCTCCTGGAAATCCGATCATTTGTTTAGGTGCCTGATTTTGAAATATGGCAGGCTGGGACTGGGCTTGTGATAATTCCAAGGCACAGTTTAGCAAAAAGGTCAAGAAAAAAGTAAGCAATGACTGAGCAAGCGAAGCTTGGGCAGTGTAAGGTGGCACACTGAACCAGCACCTGTGGAAACAGGGCTTGGAGGGGAGCTTGTCAGGTGGAGCTTGCTAAGAGAGGGCAACACTTATGCTTTTTTTTTTTTTTTTCTTTATAATTTTCCTTCCTATTAATTTAAGATCTGGGGACCAGAGGATTTGCAAAAATCAGTGGGAATGTGACTTGGCCATACAAATACTTTTGTTGAATGCGTGATGTATTGCATATAGAAATTAACTGTGGGCGCAATGATTTAAAACACTGTTCCATTTGATCCCCCTGTTGTATGTTAATCTGAGGTTATATGCAAGAAATTACTGTTTATAGCCTAGTTTCTTCACTCTCCTGCAGACTAGGGATGAAACTAGCCCCTTAAGTTGCTGCTAACACTTTTGCAGCATGAGCTTAAAATGAAAATGAAGCAGTTGCTTGGAAACCCTCCTCCTCTTTGTGCTACTTATTTTACTTTCTCAAGATGCCTTTTTCCAGACTATTAATTGTAAGTGGCAAAAATATTACAGGCGGAGCTGCTGGTGTCTCTTACTGTGAAGATTGTGTAACTGCCTCTTACAAGCTCCTGTTTTGATTGGCATACGCTTTGCCAGACTTCAACCGTTTTGAACAAAATTTGTAGGAAATTTTCTGTGCTGAGTGTCTCCCTAAACCACTTAAGGAAAATTTCAACCAAAATGATTCCTGAGAATAGAGCTAGAGAACAATACACTGGCAAAATAATGCGGTGAACTTTGAAAAGGTAAAATATTTCTATGCTTTGAAGCAAGGACCTGAAATTCAGTGGGGGAAGAAATGCCTGGCTTTTTACCCAGGGATGTATGTTTAACTATTTCTACTCTATGCACATTTGGCTAAATTGTAGGGATTTCCATAGCTTACAATTTGCATGTGTCCCATAGGGACAGATTTGGTATATTTAGCAGCTAAAACCAGAAGCAATTTGATCCACACTGGCTACTCTGAACCTAACTGAAGTCAGCCCTCCAGGGCTTATGTCTTATTGAAAGGATATGCAGAAAGTGGATAAATTGTGTGCCAAGAAATCCTGATTCTGACATGTCTGAAATTCTCAGTGCTTTGCAACGTTAATAATCTTATGGGATAATTTTCTTGTGCAAAGTATACATTTCATATTGGGCAATTTAAGCATCAGTTGCATACATCTTAGAAATTCTGCAACACTTTAGGTATGGAAACCTAATTTTTTCAGTGCAATTTTATTACTATCAATCCGTTGGGAATTCCAATGGACATGAGATCCCATATCTTTGATAATGGGGATGTTAGTACAGAAGGCTATGTGTAAAACTTAGAGTGTATGGATCATAAAATGCCTCAAGGTTACTGCTATTATCTGTAGGGAATAGTCCTACAGAGAATACAATGGGACTGGATAATACTGAGAAGAATTCTTGAGACTGGATCAGTGGTTTATTTTATTTTGGAAGTCTCTTCTGAGGAGTGGGGTGGGGGCAAGATAATTCCAAAGAGGGTTTAGCAGCATGAGATCTCTTGTGCAACTAAGCAAATAGCTGGGCAGTCTGGTAACACAGAGTTTCAGAGGACACTAATCACACAAATATTTTTTGAGTAAAATAGTAAAACGCTGTTTGTTACAGTGGCATGCAGAATGCAACACATACTTTAAAATTTGTATGTGAAAAAAAATATTGGTAGGAATTCCTGGGTTGTAGGAGTAAGACGGGAATTATTTGCTTCTATATTTTTGGATGTTACTATAAACTTTTTTTTTTTTTTTTCCTGTGTGCTAATGGCAGCAGTATGTAACCAGGTGTCTAGAGGCACAGCAGAGACATTCTGTGTTCAGCAGGCTCTCATGTCTTTCTGGGACTTGCATCTCCTAAATTAAGGCAGGATGATGGGCATGTGTGGCCCAATGGGGCCATGAGGCATCATTTGGATAGAATGAAAAGGGGTGTGAGGTAGCAAAGAGATCAGACAAATGTTTGTTTTTTTAACTGTGAAACCTGGTTTAAAACAGATGTATAGTCAACAAAGGACCACCATCTACTTGAGCTACCTGGAGCTTCTTTTTCCACCTGAAAATTTTGTTTGGAATTTGAGGACTTTGGTGATTTTTTGGATGTATTAAATAGCTGGAAATCCTGGAGACACAGTACCTTGCATAGACAGTGTGCCCAGGGAGCCTGACATGGCCCAGATACCCATCTCGCCAGGCCTGTTCTGCTCAGAGCATCTGGCCATGTTACTCCCCAGGATGTCCTGGTTAGAAATGCTGCAGTCCAGGCCTACCAACCTGCACTCACACGGATGCTATGTCTCAAATTTCCGTATCCCAGAAGCCGGCAGAAACCACGTATCAGCAGTGCTAAAATATGGCTGAAAGCTGCGTGCATCTATCAGGAGCTGTGTGCTAGCATTCCCTCACTCAGCAGGGATGTGATGAGTTTTTCATTAATATTAGCTCTCTGGAAGGAGCAGATGGTGCCAAGATCTTGCACCTCAGAGCCAGAATTACAGTCTGGAGCCAGCTGCATCATTTTCATTAGCTATAGAGTTTCACAGACCCCTTCTAGTCTTCATTTACCTTTGTAAGTGGGGTGAAAGTGCCAGCTCAATGAACTGGTGTGTTAAACATGAATAACATGTTGAATGATTATTCTGAGCATCAGTGCCGTGTTTCCAGCCTCTCTCTTGCTGATGGCATATGTTGCTTTCACCGATAAAATCTGTAGACTCTAGAAAACTGGCTCTCAAGATGCATGGAGAAGGCCATAAGGCAGCAGCAGCAGGACTGTCCAAGGGCTGGATGCAGGAAAGCCTCTGGCAGTTCTACATAGCTGCTGCCTGGATTGTGAAAATCTTGAGAAGAGGCAACCTGGGAAGAATGGATTAGATCAATCTTTTGTATTTTTGTGTATCTGATTGGTGAATGTTGCATTAACACAAGCATGTTTCATAATACTCAGATGATAGAACAGCAGCATTTTTAATGCTATAAAGGACAAAGATAAAATGAAGACGTCTAAATGGAGATGAAGATATTGTTGTGGACCATTAAGATGTAATCCTTACAGATAGCGCAGAGATGGAGAGGAGAAATTGGAAGATCTTGATGCAAATTACCCAAAGACTTCTAAAACAGAAGTAGCACCTTCAGGTTGCGGTGGTGTGGTAGGTTTCCACAGGCTGATTCAATCAACTATACTCTGCTTAAGCTCACTAGAATGTGTTCAGACACATGACTGAAGATACCGTGTATGTAGCTTGTACCAATAGCAAGTGGAATTTTGAACATTTGGCTTAAGTAATGCAACGTGTCATTTGCTTCCCAACGTGCTCTCATCTGCTTTAAAACACGGATGGGTCGTCTCAATACCATAGAGTTACAGACTTTAAATGTCCTGTTCATGGCAGAATAATTTAACTCTGAAAGAAAGGATATCTCCATCTCAGTGTTTACATTCATTTGTTTAACTGTTCTGACTCTGGCATACAACCTCTCTTTTCCAGGATATGATCTGCATACGAAGTCAATGGGAACATTGCTCTCAGCTTGGCAGGGGCTATAACCAGTACTGATGGAGATTATTGCTCTTGCTACACTGTAAATTTGGACAAGCTAGCTAAACAGTGAAGTCTTTTAAGTGGATGGTTGTGAAAGGTTTTTAAATCTTGTCTTTTGTCCCTTAACAGCTTTTTCCCTGTTTGTTTTTTCTTGTTGATCCAGTTGATTTGATGCAAATGAAGTGAAACCATCCAGGAATACAAAAAAAGTATCACAAAATAACTTTTAGAACCCTTAAAAAGGACTCTCTAAGATTCAGCTAAGTATAAAGGGGTCTCATGGTAGCATTTCTTTTTTTAAAAAGAAGTGGTTGGTTATTACTGTGCCTGGATTTAACAGAGTGTGTAAATCATTCCTTTCCCTAACAACTGGCAATTAAACACAAAAGGTGAAATACATCCCACTGAAGCACAGGGCAAAACTCCCATTTTTGGTGGGACCAGGAATTTACCTGAAGTGTACATGGAGAAATACTTTGAACGTGATGTTATAAGCTATGCTTTGTGGTAGTAAAGAGCTTTTATTAAGCTCACAGCTCTAGCTATTCACATGATGCATTTCAGTGGTCTCTGCTGCACTGCAGTTTTTCCGATTACTTAAGGGCATGTATAACTAATTACAAAAGGGGAATTTGTGGCTCTGTGTGTGTGTTTCTTTCAGGCAATAGATATAAACAGGGACTCTAGGTACCAGCCTGTGTCTGTAAGCTGGAGGAAATATACCTCTTGTAAGACAGGGAAGACTTGTCCCAGCCTTTATTTCATTTTCCTAGGCCAAAGGAAGGCTTAGAGTCAGCTTCACCAGGTTTCTAGTCCAGCCTTAGTCCCTGGGATTAACAGACGCTGTGACTTCTTTGACCAGGTTGGTTAACGAGTCCATGTTTCTTGACCGGCTGGTACATACTCCCTCTATGCAGAGTTACACACTTCACAATAAGATGGTTACTATGATACCCACTTAAAAAAAACCCACAAAAGTGCTGTCCAGTCACATTTCTGCTTGTCTGCCTCTGCCTGCTTGCCAAGGCTTCATTAAGAAAAGAACTATTGACCTCATTAGTAAATTTAAAAAAAGTCAGGCTGGGAACATCCAAAATATAATTTGTGGGGTGAGAGGGAGGAGGAGAGTACCTGAGGCAGGGATTAATAATTATTTTGGCCCAAACTGCTCTCATGGCAAAGAAATTCTTGTTTAACTCTGGCACCTTTATCTGCTGTGGGGGCTGCTGGAGGGCTTATCCACCCCTCCCAAGTCCCAGCCCATTTTGTGCTTGCAGCTCCCCATCGAGGTGTCAGGAAGGAGTGAGGACAAGAGAATTCACCAGAAATGAATGAAGCATAGTCTAGTGGGAACAGCACAGAACCTGGGAGCTCTTGTGGGGATCTTGGCTTGTTGCTTGTAGGAATATTGGTTGTTACAGGAGTGGAGCAGCCAGTAAAGAGAAAAAGAAATGTTTAACAGTAACAAAGCCGAACACACTGATTTCACCACAAAAGTGTGTTGTAGGCTCCTTCTCAAGATAGCCTCATAGGAGAACAGTGTGATGAATGTGAAACGTGCCTGTGCAGATCCCCTTCTGAAGGGCATTATGTATGCACTTCACGTGGAGGTTATTTACACGTTTAAGCAGTGATCGTTGTTCATTGTGCTTTAGTTCCAACAGATGAAAATCCCACAAAAACAGCTTCTGCTGGATCTTGCCAAAAAAGCCAGATAGTTTTGTGGTGGGCTGGTGTGCTGGTGAAAGCAACATTTACTAGTGTGCTTTGCACAAACAAAGGAGGGTCCAAAATGGGAGAAAGTTTTGCTTTCTGTTGATGCTTCTTCCAAGGGTATCTCTCCTTCTCAGGTTTGAATGTCAATAACTTGGAAGTCTTTTGGTGATAAACGTTCTTTGCTCACTTTGACAGAGTGAAATGAAACTCCATGGTGGTATAAACAAATGTGTGGGGTTGTTCCCTGGATTCTAAATGCCCATTCTAAGTGCCCTGTTCCCATGGGGGTCCATGGGGGAGCAGAGACACACCTGCAGTCCAGGGGGGGCCCCACACTGGAGCAGGTGGGTGCCCGAAGGAGGCTGTGACCCCGTGGGGGACCCACGCTAGAGCAGTTCATGGAGAGCTGCAGCCCGTGGGAAGGACTCGTGTTGAGAAGTTCACAGAGGACTGTCTCCCGTGGGAGGGACCCCACGCTGGAGCAGGGGAAGAGTGTGAGGAGTCCTCTGAGGAGGAGGAAGGAGAGCAGAGACAGCGTGTGGCGAATTGACCACAACCCCCCTTCCCTGTCCCCCTGTACTACTCAGGGGGGAGAAGGGAGAGAAATCAGGAATAAATGAAGCCCAGGAAGCAGGTGTGGGGGAAGGTGTTTTAAGATTTGTTTGTATTTCTCACTGTCCTACTCTGGTTTGATTGGTAATAAATTAAACTAATTTCCCCTAGTTGTGTCAGTTTTGCCCATGATGGTAATTGGTGAGTGATCTCTTCCTGTCTTTATCTCAACCTACAAGCCTTTTATTATATTCCCTCTTCCCCATCCAGTTGAGGAGGACAGTGATAGAGCAGCTTTTGTGTGCACCTGGTGTCCAGCCAGGGTCAACCCAATACAATACAGTAACAGTTTTTTTTCCAGTATGGTTATACAGAACTGAAAAATGGTGGTTTTGTGATACAACCAAGGGAGTAAAACAGTGGAAAAAATTACATTTTCATCTAGCAAGACTTGACATATGCATCCACTTCAGGTTTTGTTAATAATGTTCTTAATTTGCAGTGTGTCATAGGAGGGCAGCATTAGTTATTGTAATTCTGTATTTATGATATTATCAGTAGCAGAGCTGCAGTATAGTTTTCACCACACAGCGGAACTCAGATTACTGGGGATTTAACATGGAAGTTCAGTAACAATCATTTAATAGGTACTGTATACAGTTAGAATGATAGGTTTTTTTCTCTCAGCAGGAAATAAATGAGTTGGATCATTAAGCCTTGCCACCCTGTTCCCTATTCAGAAAATAAATATACATATAGGTCCATATCATTCCATGGTTTCATTCTATGTCATTACATCGTCTTTAGTGTTGTGACACTGATTTACATCAGGAAAGCATCCAGTCCAACTGTCAAAGATAATATCTTTATATGGCCGTAAAAGTCATGGAAGAAATCATATCAGGATATCAAAGGTATTGACTGTATTTTTATATAGTTCAGCAAAAAAGAAACTGGGCAATTGAGGGAAAGATATGTTTACTTTTTGGTCTTTGCCTTCTAGTTCAGAGCAAGCTGTCAAAGACCAAACAAACCCTGATTTCTAAAATTTTTTCCCAGTCATTTTATTGCTCATGGTACGTGCTGAATTAACAGTCCTGGAGACTGAAGCCTTTTAATTTGGGAGGTTTTCAGAACTCCCACCAAAGTCTGATTGTTTCCATTTTTGGGAAGGGACCCTCTCTATTTGTCCCTAGTACAGTTCCAGGCATGCTGTTGATGGTCAATAAATAATCATAAACAACAATAAAGTCAGTGTAATGTGATCTATGCAGCTGTCCTGGGTGGGGCTTGGAAAATGAGACCCGCTTCGTGCTGGGTCCCAGTGCTGCTGAACCCCTCCTGGCTGCGGCTCCTACACATACTGCGCTCCTATACCAACCGCAGGAGCAGCTGCTGGCTTCTGCTCAGCTTTATAGGGTGCTCTGGCCTGCTCTTTTTTTCTTTTCTCTGACTGATTTAGGAATCTCCAACTTAAAAGAAGGGATTGCTTTCTGCCTGCTGCTAAAAGCCATTTTTAATTCTGGGGTCAGGCTGTTTGTTCTACACCTTAAGCTGAATCTTTTTTGTGTCAACAGCCAGGATTGCTGTATGGTTCCCACAGGTGTGAAGAACAGACTGGCTTTCAGAACAGAGGGAAGGGTGCTGTGGTGCAGGTGTTGACCCTTCAGTAGCACTGTCACCATGGGTAGTTGTCGGTGCACTTCATATGAATGCAGAAAGAATTGGAAGGTTATGTGGAAAATTTCTCAAGCTTAGCATCACATAACAAATTGAAGTGTTACAAGTTACAAAAGTTTCCAGACTAGTGTTGTCTCGGACTTAAGCATGAGCCCTGGGCTTGCTCAGTTTGTGAGTCAGGGTGTAAACATTAGGGAATACTCTGCTCCTGTAAGGTGTCTGCCCAAATGTCGATTCCCAGTGTCACCACAGGAGCAAACTGGTAGCACCTTGCAGAAAACACGCACGTCTTGTAGGCTTGGTCTGCAAAGTCTTTTCCCTTTCCCCATCTGGTAGGGAATGTAGTCAGTGAGTGGGGCAACAGGCTTAAAGTGCCCTGTATTGGGGCTATGTGTTGGCAGTTGGACTTAGTTGTGTGACTTTGCTACTAAGAATGATCTTGACCAAGTCACTTATACTTGGAAACATGAATTTGGCAAAAATGACCAATATAGGATAAGAACGATGTATACTCAAATCAGGATGTGGGAGAAATGTGAAAAAGCTGAGCCAGGTTTTTGCCCTTTGAAGACAGGGAAGTGTCTGTGTAATAAGCTACCCTTTGTACCAGACTAAAAAGAAATCGTTCTTTCTTATTCTTGTCAAATTGGCCTGAAGTATCACTGTGAATACATTTAGCTGTTTCCAGTTGCCTTTAACTGAGCTAGATATTGAATATTTAAGTTCTTTATAAGCACAAGAAGAAGTTACCATTTTCCAGAAGACTCACAATGCAGTATAAATAATTCAGCTAAAGTAAAGTATTTATTAATAATAATCTCTGAAACACTGTAAAGATTATTTCCTTCTCTGTAGCTGCAAAATGCTACAATCCCTGCCTCTGCCTGCACAGGAACAATCCATTGCTGGCTCACAGGCACTTCCTATGGGATGGCAAAGAGCTGTTCATTGGAGCATTGAGTATCCAGTGTCTGCTGGATATGGGGAGAGTGATTTCTGGTAGTTGTGGATATCTGGCTATTTATCAATAGCAAAAAGCCAAGACATTAAACTTTCAAGTCCATTAACAGGGCTCATGTGCTGAAACAATTGATGCTGCTGTATTATCAGAGTTAGTGTCCTTCAGATAAAATAAGGGAGTGGGGGTTTTTTTTACTCACTTAAATTACAGTTCCACCTGCAAATGAATGCCTTGTTGCTCTTTTATTAATGAGATTTCAGATTTTTTCCCCTCTCATTTTCTCCCCTCTATTCCCCTAAGCTCCCACCTATTGCCCTGCCAGCCCAGAATACATTTGATTAACAGGAAAAGATTGTATCTGTCTCTGACATTAACCCAGTCTGTCTCTTTGCCCTTGTGGGAATGAAAAAATCCAATGGCATTACAGATGGAACCATGAAGGCTCCTAATGTCATCCTGTTCAGCATTCCCCTTCTTAGTAAAACAAACTTTAATATTCAGGACATTGAATAAGCTGCAGCGAGTGCCAATTTCTTGCTTGTATACTTGTTGCGTTGCCAAAGTCTCTTTGGCTCTCCAACAGGGATGCACAATAGTAGAAATGAGTAAAGTGAAATACCAGATCCAGCTCTGATCAAACTCTGGAGGAGTTTTTATTTAGATTTGAACTTTCTCACACCCATTTCTATGCAAAAGTTGCTGGTGCTTGCTGGCTTGCCCCAGCATAAATATCGTATACTGGAATGTGTTTAGTTTTAGAAGATTACCTGGGAAAAAAGCCTTTCCAGTTGTAACGCTTTAAAAGGTCTGTTTCCACTCTGACTTCCCTCACCCCTCCTTTCTTGCCTTTTAACATCTGCATGTGAATATAATAAAGTGCAGATTGAAGCTGGTCATTTACAGAGAAGGAAGAGCACGGGTGTTGTAATTGAGATGTTACTGCCTGCCTCTATGGCACATATTAGCTGAATAAAACATGCAGTCAATAAAGTGAAACAAAACAATAAAACTAAGCCCTTTGGTGCTCTGTTATAGGGTGTTATGCAACATAGAAACCTGCAGTCATAAAACTGAGAATGAGGGAAACCTTACACTTTCAAGAACAAAGGCATCCAAGCATTAAGTTGGAAAGAGCACTAAACTTCCATTCTCTTTGCACCTGGAAGCAGTTAGTTTTAAAAGCCATACTGGTTTATACTGTTCTCTTCCAATTTAAATAGGGCCTTCATGTGTTCTTGTTAGATGCTTATACAGAAACATGGCTTTAATTAAGGCATGCATTGATCCAAGTCCAAAAGATACATTTATTTCGGAAGATAAATTCATTAGCCATAGGCATAAAAAGCTGGTGTTCTTACTGAAACAATTCCAGCCTTGGGAACCATGTTCTGTATCCTTTCTAAGTGTATAGTATGCCATACAGCTCTGTTTTGTATGGCATCAATCAAATATACTGTATCCTTAAGCCATTTGGCATAGTTAATTTTAAGAAATAAAGACAAGCTGAAGGAGGAAAATTAAGATGTATAAGCATGGGAGGACAGATGTTTTCAGCTGTCAGATTTCACTAGCATTTATCAGTAATTTATGTGTGATACTTAGGTATGGAAAATAAATCCTAATGAATAATTTATTGAAATATATGAGTTTCAGTAAATTGCCCAGACACAGTAGCAAGTTTCATGAATGTCTTTGTAGGTATTTATAGCTTAAACATATTTTTTCAATACTTCTTGGGGTGTAAATGAATAGACCTCTCAGGGACATGGTGTTTCTCATCAGATGGGCATAACTCACTCCCTGTGCTTGGAAGTTGAAAAATGTGTAAGGTTTTTCACAGTTCTTGGTTTGTTTAAATCTATTCCCCCTAAATATCCTCCCATGTGTATTTCTGAAACTTCTGGGGGCAAATGGAAAGTATAAAATGGAAAAAATGATGCACAAATAGAAATGACTATTTACGACCATCTCCTTTACAGTGGTAAATGATTAAAATGTTCACATAGTTATAGAGTCTACATACAGGAAAAAGTTGCAAAACTGTAATGTGAAAATTTAAGAAGAGTTAAGAATTTGGAAAAAATAAGCTTTCTGCCTTGCTTTCTCCCTCTTCTAATTTTAGATAAAACTTGGTATAATGTGCCAGTTTCTGAAAATGTATTAATGCGCATGCTTATAGGTGCTAAGAACCGTGCACCGTTTTTTGATAAATGGTTTAGTAAAGTCTGGCCTTATTCCATGAATTCAGACTTGAAATTATTGCAGGCAAAGATATTCTTGACTATTTTCATTCACAGGAAAGGCCCCATCTGACTCCTGACCACTTTTGTGCTTGATGTGTTTTTATGGATCTCTTTTAAAGTCAGGGCACATGACAGATGTGCCTTGACATCAATGAACTTTGAACATGGCACTGCAGGTTCAAACGCTCGCAGGCCTGCATCATTAGAGTGCCATCTGCTTTCCATGGGGCTAAGGGATAGGCCTTATTGTACCATTTAAAGGGAGTCGGACTGCACAGTCAGAAATACTCCTCGGTGACATACAGCTCTTCTTTGATTATACTGTGCTAAGCTAAAGAAAATAAAGATTTTTCCACTTTATTACTGCTAGTATTGCATGTTTAGACCTCGTTATTTGCACCTTTTCTTAATGTGGAGTCAAATAGTCAACATTGCTTGTGGTTTCTAGCTCTATATACAACTATCGGGCACTAAATCAGTGAAGTTTTAATGGTCCAGCACCAAGATTTTAATCACGATTAACACTGCAGAGATCAATGAACCTTAACATTTCTTTTTATCAGTATCAGTGAAAGTAAACATCGCAAGGCTGGATAAATGCTTGAACTCAAAACATAAAGTCACGGATGGTGAAAATATTGATAGCCTGGTGACCTGTTCAAAGTGAATGAATTTATGGTGAATTGGTTTGTCGCAATGGTAGTGTTGCTACAGAATCTTCCCAACATACTGTATATTTACCTCTTCTGCATTCTACTTCACTTCAGGGAAAGCTCAGCATGAAATAAAATGACAGTTTGCCAAAGCTACTAAATATGAAGAAGTCTCTGCTGTGCTGTGTGTGTCTTTGAATATAGATTATTTAAAATCCCATAAAAACATGAGTTAAGGCAACCAGACTACTGTATTTACATTTAGTTTGGAATTTTTTCAGCTCCTCAAAATCTAATCCTGTTTTGGTTTGAAAAGCAGAATATATATGTTTTCCTCGTGTAATATAGGATTGCAATTATTTCATTGAACTTCATTTCTTCATATGTAAATGCCAGTGTATGATTTTTGAGAAGTAGGAGGTCTGAGGATGCAGTTGTTGTGGAAGGGAGTTAGTAGCCATCAAACAGTGCTTTTTTTTCACCTCAGCATTTGCTTGCTTCCAATTTTATTCATTCAAAGAATTATTACAAAATTTTGAAGTGATCAAACAAACCAAATATTTCTGGTGGCATTTTTGTGCTATTAAAAAGGCCTCTGGAAATAGTGGAGACATCCACTTCCCACCCCCCTCCTCAGTCATAATTAACAGAAAATTCATGTTTGCATGATCACTAGGGGAAGATGTAGCAGAGAAGGATTTTTCTCAAAAGCTTTATGATCTAGTAACGTCGATTAAGCACATAACCTTCAACCCAATGAATTAATTTTTCGTGTCACTTTTTTTTTTTTTTTTTTCCTGTCTCATTTGATGATTTTTCATTGACATTTTGAAGGACAGTGAAGGAAAACTAAGATTCCTCTTAGGAGATGTTTTCCACATTGTCCTATTATTTATGTCATAAGTCCTTTTTGTCCTGTATCAGTGTGGCATCTATTATAAAAGGACTTTGGTCTATGATCAGAGGTTCTAGCTGTTGCTCTGATTTCTAGAGAAGAAAAGTGGATAGAGATTTTGGGTCGCCCTGGACATGATTAGAGCAGAAAAAGTCTCTCAAGGCAATGTCAGCTTTGATTTGAAGAATTGTGGATTATTTTTCTATTTCAGGCAAAATGCTTACACAAACTGCTGCAAATACATAAAGTAAGTTTGTAGTGTCTTAAATAGGTGTAATATAACTCAGATCTCTGGCTCTGGCTTTCTGCCTCCAGCGTTGCTTTCGAAGCACTAAACAGAGGGGCTCTGTTAGAGGTGAACCTTTGTGAGTTGTAACATTCATTAATTTACTCTTTCCTAGTCAACAACCCTTAGAACTTTTCCATGTTCAAGTGACTCTTTGTGCTCTTGTCTCTCTGGAAATTAGTCTCTCAGTTAGTATAGATACAAACATACGACATACAATGTGTGTAACTATACTAAGCCTATTCATGTTAAACATTGAACGTACAGCTAGCCAGTGAGCATATAAACGAAGGATATAGAAGATGAACTAGTATATAAGATACTATTTAAAATGTAAAATCAGAGAATTCTGATGGTTTTCCAAGATTTCTTTTTAAGAATTCAACAACATACAATTTACTGAATATTAGAGAAGAATTTTATAGACTAAATAATGGTTGTTCATGAACTTAAGTGCCGGTATACAGATTTACTGTGGTGAACTACAGCATTTCTTCCTTGGAGAAAAACACAGCCTTGCTCAACATCCTCCAGTAAAATAAGCATTTTAAAAGCACTGGAGTTACAGTATAATTTATAGTTATCATTTTAAGCACTGAATTTTCAGACCATTTCCCTCTGTTTTCTCACTGGTGAGGAATGTTCAAGGACTGTAATATCAGCATGGCTCCTATTACAAAGTTAAACTCCAGAAACATTTAACAAGGTGAAAGTTCTAAAATTAGCCCGTTTTCTCCAGCCCACACATCACACACCTGTGGGAGAACGTGGCTATGTACAGTTTACTCTACACTTTCTTTCCTTATTACAAATCAAAACACTCTAACCTAGCACACAAAACCAAGCATTGCCTATTTTCAATAAGTCAAGAGACCTATTAATTCCAGATGTAAACCATTCCACTTACCCTTCTCAAAGCTGGAAAGGGTTTTGCCCTGTACCTGCATCTGGCTTTTAGCACGTGATCTTTCTCCCACAATCCCTGGCCTGCCTATTGCACGGTGCACCCCTGAAGGTTTGTTAATTCAGTTGTGCACCTGGTGCACAGTGAAGGTATGTCTACACGTGAGGAGTTCAGCTAGTTCAGTTTTCAACTTTCTCCAACATTCTTTCAAGATCAATCAATATGTTCTCTCTTTCCATACTTTAAGTGTACTACCTCACCTGTGATTGCTAAACTTGGGGCTACAAAGCCCTAATTGTCAATGACTACTTTCAAGAGGTACATGATAATTATAACAAGATTACGAAAAAGAAAGATTATTATTATATGATAGAGGGTCTTTGTTACAGCTATAAAATTTTAGATGTTCAGTAATGGAGAAGAGTAGAAAACCACTGACTCGGATAATTTCTTTTCAAAGTAAGGATCGTCTTAATTCTGAACCATTTTTGGATGTTTGTGGATCTAGATTATTTCTTAGAAACTATGTGTTTTACTGATGGCTTGGCCGTTTTTTTCGCTGGCCTGTTGGTGGGAGCTTCTTTGTGAACAAAGATAATTTCCCAGGAACCACTGCAGCTGAAACACTTGGCAGTACAGATAGTAAGTCTGTAGTAGCAACTAACAAAAATGACCACAACCATTCATGCGCTGATGGTTTCTGTCACAAGTAGTTTAAAAGGTTTTTTCAAGCACTGATGTGTAGAAGGAACAGATCCTTTAGTTATGTATGGGTGGATTTGGATCGATTGATAGTAACTTTATCTGTGGTAAAGGGTCCCTAGAAGCTGATTTGAGCTGTAGTTGTTCTAACAGAAGAAGGGAGAAGGCTTGTCCTATCATGAAATGGGACTGGATGTGACTTGGCAGCCCTCAGAAAAGCTTACTAGCTCCATTGCTACTTGACTAAGCAGCAGTGCACAATATATTGCTGCCGCTACTGAAATTTTATACTTGTGTTGATCCGCACAACAGTAAAAACAGATTTTGATCCTAGCATTAAAAAAGGGGAACAAAATTTGGACTATATGGATAAACCCATCAACAGCTGGTCTTGGGCATAAATTTTAGAGGAGAAGTTTTCAAGGGCAGAGCTTGCTTTTTTGATGTGTGTTGGCGTCGTGACTAACACTAAGGGGTAGCAATCTGTGCCTGGGGCTCATAAGTGCCATGGTAAGACAAACGGCTGTTAAATTGCCCTTGCTGCTGCTGGCTTTATGATCTATCTGAGTACATAAGTGTTTATAAAAATTATTTACACCATATCTTTGCTTTCTTTGTATTTCAGGACAGCATTTAACCAAGATAGAGAAGTAGGCCTGTGAACAACCAAGGGGAATAAACTTGTCACTGTTTTGCTGGCAGACTTTAAAATGAAAGTGCTATGTAGAATTTTTTTTCTGTTTTTATTTAACTAAGAAAAAAAAGGAGTGTTTAAGGCGTAAGTTGAGTTGAAAATTATAATTATTTTTGTTGGAAACGTGATGGAAAATAGAAAATTAGAGACAGATGAGTCACATGATTCTTAGGTATAGACCCAGCGTATGAAGTTCACTGCTTGGACTGCTGCCTTTGCAGCTGAGAAATCCTTTAATTTTTTTTTTTAAGGTGATTCTCTTGGCACACTGTAGTAAAAGGAATAGAGGAAATTATATTTTTTCAAGTCTACTGTGTACACAGTTTGGAGATAGTAATCTACAAATATTTCCAGTAAAAATTTTTGTTGTGTTGCTTTGGGTCTTGTAAAAAGTGAGGATTTTATAGCATTTTCCAGCTATCTGTTCTCCAGTGGATTTTAAATGCAGAAACTACAGAAAAAGCTTCTCCTGAAAAGTTACTTGTAGGCCACTGAAACACTAGCTGTTAGTAAATTAAAATAAACATTCTTTGTATAATTTATCATTTGATTTCTCTCAAAGCTGGAGTGTGGTGCTCGCAAAAGGACTTTTTTTTTTTTTTTTAACTTGCAATGCTTACAATGAGAAAAGACATCATAGTAATCATATGTAAAAAGAAACACTGGTGTCTTTGAGAGATAACAGGGGTAACATTTTCCACTGCGTTACTGTAATACAGTGAATTGGAAAAATCCAATCTGTCGTTCATTAGGAGCAGTTCTTGCTACAGCCTGGCTGTCACTGAACATTCCCACCCAGTGGTGCCCATGAACAGTGGGATCAAAAATAACCAGCTGGGAAACACTCAGATGAGAAGGAGATCGATGATGATGAAGATGTCTTGGGAGTGAGTTCCATCTGCACGGTGTTCTTAAAGAGCTCTTGACTCCATACAGTGTATTAGCATGTTAGAATGCCTAGGAGAGACGTCTTAAGGCAGGAACCGGGCTTGCTGATAGCCACATGAACTACAAAAAGGTTGTGAGGGTCCAAGCACTGTGCCCCTGCACAGCTGGTGTTGGATGCCATTGCTCAGAAATCTTCATGCTACTTTTGAGCAACAAGCGAGTCTCTATTTTGAATATGAATGAGTGAAGTCAACTGCCCCTTAATTTATACACATTGCCAGAGACTGTCCCAGGGTTTGGAATTAAATACTCCAGCACAAATCTCTTTAAACCTCTCCTAAATAAGAAATTATGCTAAAGCTCTTTAGTAAGGAGGTTCTCCCCCCTGTTGAAATAGAAATCAATTATGTTTGCTCTGCTGTGAACAATGTCACTCCGTAGCCTTGCTTTCTAATTGGGTAATGCCTTAATGACCTGCTGGGAGGCTATGATGCATTGCTTTGGACCCTCTCTGCAGGCTTTTAGACTACCAGTCAGATGTCAATGAAGCTTGACTCAATAGGGGTTCTTTTTCTGAAATTCCATTATTCATCAGGGTTTATGCACTAAAATGATCACAAAATAAAACCTTCACATCAAGCAGAGTTCAATAGAATTATGGATGCTTTACTTCATTGTTAGACTCCGAGATTGTCACTGGATTAAAATTAGGTCCTTTTTTATTTGTTAAATTTGATGAAAACATTTTCTTGGTTTTGGGGTTTTCTGTTAAGAAGCATTGAAAGAAGCAACTTTAAAGGTGTTTTTTGGGTTTTTTTGGGGGGTTTTTTGTTTGTTTTTTTTTTTTTTTTTTATAAAGACGTGTATATGTATTTTAAATGACTTTTATCTATTACTGTTTATTTCAGACCATGAAGCAATTGCTTAAAAAAAATCTTATTCACAGTTAGTGTGTGATGAGACCATTTATTTCAATTAATAGCTTTGTTGAAACATGGTTTTCTGTCAGAATTGGGATACACAGGATAAAAATCTTACGTTTGCTTTATATTTTATTCCTAATGTCTAATAGAGACCAGTAAAGTGGAATTTTAGAAACTCTTATTAGCTCTTTTACGAAGCTAGTGCCTGGAGAGGGGAGCTGCTTGTTCTGGAGAACTCTTCCAGAGCAACAAGGCCCATCATTTCCTTTGCATGGAGAAGATGCTTTCCATGACGAGAGCATGAAGATATATAACTATAAGAAAGGTAAATTTAAGCTGGAAAATCATCTTTCCTATTTAATACATACATACATATACACACACAGAGAGATATATGTATTCAATTTGAAAAGTAAAAGGAAATGACAAACGTATGTTTTTATAACAGCTTCAAGAAAAGTTTTACAGCCATTTAAACACAAGTAATTCTGTTATGCAGTAACAAATTAGGAGTTACCAGGGCAACTGCATGTAATAATTTATTCATACTACCTCTGGAACACATGCCACCTTCTTAACGTGACTGACTGATGCGCTGTGTGAAATACATGTATTCTGAAATCAGTAAGTCAGTCAGTCATATCATTACAATAAAACAGCACCTCTCCCTCAAGTTTATAAAGGTTAGTGAAATGTACAAAAATACAGTTACAAATAATTGATATGTATAAATAAGTGAAAAGATCATTTGGCTTTGCTTTTTCACATCCATATAATCTGGAAAATTATCTGATTTTTAAGTTTTAACCTTCTGGATTTAAAATAAGGCCAGAATTATCTCTCTAAGGATCTACATCAGTGAGATATTAATTTTTTGACAAATTAAAAGGTAATTCAGAAAGGTAACGGATTTTCTGCAGATGCTTTACCTTCATCTCACACACTGATTGTTGCATTTTCAGCAATCCAGTTCTTTCTGTCAGAGCTTCCACGTCCTTGTCTACTGATTAATAACCATCACGTTTACTTCTAACAAATTTTAATGCTATACTTTGTGTAACTGTCTAGCATATAGGTACACTTTATCCTTTGCAACCTATCATTAGTAATATATAGGATCTTCTCATCTTACTGATTATCTATCACACAGAAGAAAATGAATCGATGTTTCCTTTCACACATGAAGGAGATTGACACAATTGTTTTCCTGAAACCTTGGAAAGTTGCATTAAAACCAGGATCCCAATCATTCAGACAATACATCTTAGTCTAGTACTTAGCTACTTTTTTCACGTTTACAAAGGTTTCATCAACATCTATATCTCTTCAGTTGAGAACTAGGTCATGAAATGTAGCCCTAACTAGAGTTTCCTTGTATCTGTTAGCAGCTTCTTTAAAAGCCCATTTTCTCCTCTGTTGTTCATTATTTAAGCAGTCTGCCCAAACATGTTATGTGTTAAATTGTCTCCAGGAACGAACACCCACCACAGTTACGACTGACTACACAGGTTTCTCAAAACAACGTTACCCAGCCTTCAGATCTGGTCTGCCTCTGCGCACAATTAGAATGATAAGCTTTCAAATCTCTGAAGCTTGCAGTTTTTTAATATGAAATGCCTGTAATCCTTAAATAATATACTGCATCTTGTCAAGAACAAAGCATTTTTAGAATAATTGGAGACTTCATAGTTTAGTATTGATCGATTACTTAAGGTGAGAGCACAAGCAGGAGATCTGGAATGCTACAGGCTCACTAAATCCTGGTTTTGGGAATTTGGAGAGGCTTGTTATGGATTCAGCCCTCATGTTTGATCTGTAAATGGTAAAAAGCTGTTCTGTTTTATAACACCATGCCCCCACCCCTGTCGTGCAAGAACCATTCTCTGCACATCTAATTCTAATCAGTAAAGTAAATAAACTTGAACTTGGAATACTCTCAAGAGCACTTGCTCATGTTCTCATAAACACTTAGGAAGGGACCCAAGTTTCTGGTAGCTAATTTCAGCCTTAGCTGAAATACTCATTCCGGCTATCCCAAACTAGAATTTCTTCTACTATGCACTTGGAGAATTATGGGACTCTGGAAGGTGACATGACGCTCCACAGGAAACCATAAAGTCTCCTGGCCCTGAAATACAGGCCTGCAAAACTCGTTAGATTTACTTTATTCATAATCCTTCTGGAGTTATCTTTTCTACTTCCCTCCTCTCCTTCTCCACATCCCCCCCCCAAACTTCTGTGGATCTATTCGGTTGTTGCATTTTAATGTTTTATAAGGCATGGCAGGAGAAAAGCCTGGTTTCTATTTGAAATGGCACAGATCGACTACAAAAATCAAAATAGAAATTATATGATTGTCCGATGTTAAGCTATAGTTTTAATATATAGAAAATGAGTGGGCCAATGGGCTTGCCCTTACCAACTTCACCTCATCACAGTGCAGAAATATCTGCTCCCCAGGCAATGAAAGGTTGCATTTAACTCTGATATGCACAGAATTTTATGGAAGGCCACTATCTTGCTAATGGGTGAATTAATGACATCTGTTTGACAAAGCTGGACTTCAGACTCAGGGTTAGATCAAATCCTGAGGTAGGGAGATTTTTGCTTCCTTCAATGCTTCTGGGTGTTGTCTTCTTAAATGCCTTAAAATGTCTTTTTTTTTAATACTTGAGGATTTATCTTCAGAAACAGTAAGGCTCTGGGGGAGCTTACCCCAGTGTATGAGATTTGTCCGAGCTTGTTCAGAACTGAATTTCTTAAAATAGTACTTAAGTGTTATCTAGGCCTTGTGCTGTTCTCTTTGCAAGGAGCTGGGTCACCCTGAAGGATTAGGTGCTTAACTTATCCTGCCTGAAGAGATACATTTATAATTTAGGCAGCTTTTTATCTAACTGCGGGGCAGCCCTTGCAAGTTTTCAAAGAAAAAAAAAATAATTAAGTTTTAATGAGAAAGCTTGTTAAATTCTAACTTAATTTTAAATATTCTCTCTCTATTTCTTTCTTACAATATGGTGAAAAGAAAAATGAGAACGTAACTGTTGGTTCAAATCCAGTCATATGTGTAAAGGAAAAGCACGTAATGATAACCGTGGGGTTGATGCTGAAGAAGGTATCTTTTGCTCACTAAGTCTCTAACAATAGATAGAATTAGCTTATTTTATGCTGATGCGTCCACACATGTACCTGTGCATACACATTCTCGGAGAGAGTGAGACTCCTGGTTTAGCTCTGAGAAAGCAAACCAGCAAATTTCTGGTATAACAGATGTTCAGCTGAAATTTTTGGCTGCTACACTTACCAAAGACAAGAGAGGAGAGCTACAAAAATAAAGGAACTGCTGTGGATTTTCAGCTTTTACATGGCTTCCACCCCTTTGTTCCACAGTCCCACTAACTGGAAAAACTGCCAGCGAAAAGTATTTTCAAGTGGCAACTTCTTATTTTCTGATCTGTAACAAACTCCTTGGATGGCTGAACTGTCAAAGATTATCTTCCCTACAGCCTGGCTGCTGCCGTCTCTCTGTTCCCCGCTGATGTCCATGGGGTTCCCAGTGCACCGCCTCTGAACATCAGGATTGTGTTACAGCAAGACCCACCATAGTGTGTCTCATTATATCTAGACTGAAAAAAATTGGATGTAGCTAAGATGTCTACGATGTCTTGTCCATTTGATTTCAGATTTATGTCAGGAACTCAGCTGATAATTTTGCAGACTTCTGCAAACTTTTCTAATGTCTTAAAAACATGGTCTTCCTTTTGTGGTAGACTTGACTATGATAGTAATGTTTTGGCTTGGAGCTGAACGACAACTTCTTTTCATCTTTACTTTTCTTTACTTACAGAAATGTTGACTTTATTAGAATATGGCTCCAAAGGATTTTGGTAAGTTTTCAATTAGTGGATTTGTAATGAATACTTTACATATGACACCATAGTTTTTTCCAGGCCAAGGCACTACTATGTGAGGTTATATTAAAAATACTAAGCTGAATTTATAGTCACCATGTTAACTTTTAAAAGAACATTTATAGAAAAATAATACTTCACCATTAGTGACACCGTTTTCCGTCGGATACAGAATTTGGCTTTGCAGCCTCTCTACTGGCAAAACTCCTATTGACATTTGTTTGCTGCAAGGTGTCTTTCCATGAAAAGATTACCTGCTATCACCTAAAAGTGACTGGGATGTCTCTATCTTTGTGCTAACAGAGGAGATATTAATTCCTGCCCTGACCAGGAAACCATTGTGAAGAAATGTAAATTCAATAATTTCAGGAGTTTACCGCTGTGTCCTTCCTGTTTTCTTTCAATTCATCTTGCAAATTGCTCTCTTTTTATTGCTTTTAATTTCAAGAACTGTTTGTGATTTGATAGTATTTTCTGACGTTCACTATGAGATGCCCTATGCTAAGGCTACATTAGCAAATAAATCAGCACAACGGGACAGATTAGTTGACTAAAGAAGTTGGTGCTGAGGCTTCTGCATCCCCACTACATGCTCTTTAGAGATTTTTCTTCAGAATAAATTCAGCCTGGTCTCCTGGACTAAATTTCCACATCACAAGCAAGGTATGAAGCTGTCCAAAGGAACAGCTATTGGTTCAAACCCTTATGTCCCTGTAAGTTGGTTAACACCTGATGACAGATCAGTCCTCTCTGAAAGGAATCAAACAGAATTGCTCTGTCAGTCCGACCAGCACACGGTGACTGGGTTCGGATGGAGGGGGGGCTCACTTCAGAGCTGCTCTGCTGCTGTAAACCAAAATACCCATGTAGGCACAGGTCAGCAGGCTCTGATTTCTCATAAGGAAAGTCTTCTGAATTTCTGAAAGCTAGATCCTGTCAGATATTTCATATTCAACAATCAGTATACTACTCACTTCGGAAAGCGTAGATCACAGTAAATAAATGATAAATGTTTTACCGGGGCCAGCGCATAGGAATAATTTCAATACCATTAAAAGGACTGCTCTGGTATAGAACTGGATAAAAGTTTTCCAAGCAAAGTGACTTCACTGGGAAATGAAGAGACTGAAATATTTAAATAATTGGGTAAATTTAGGGAATGATTTCAGCCAAAATTTAGAAGTAGGATAACATTCTAACATATCATAATGTTTTATTTTATAGATGGAAGTTTTTCAGACTATTTTGGTCAAAAGATGTAGCTTTATTGTTTGGTTTGTTCTTTTGTTCTTAAATTCTGCCAAACATCCAGAAACACTTCTGTTTCAGATCAATTTTTTTTCCTGTTTTTTTTTTTTTTTTTCCTAAACCACAAAATGGGAAAATTGATTTATTCACTTGCTGTTTCTTATATGTTTAATTAGCTTCAGATGTCATCTCTTAAATTCTGATCTTCTCCAGCATAAGGCTATGTCAAAATTTTCTGTAAAGCAGTTTTGGTAAATCAGAGCATTAGGTAAATAAAAGGAATAGAGCTCAGAACATAGCTGCTTCAACTGTTCTCATTATCAGCCAGAGACTGCTAAATTTTAATAAGGTTCTTGTGCTCTGCTTTTGATTCCAGCCTGAACCAAGAATTTCAGACACTTGACAAAACATGGAGAGAAGTGAAGTGAAAGTACATACTGTTCTGATATAGCTCTTGCTCCATCTGAACCAGTTCACCCACTTACTGGCAATGAGAACCTGATATGATGAGGCCCTGTGGTCATACATGAGCGGACACTCAAGGGGACAAATGAAACCCAGGGCTCTGTTAAATGGGCCTGGATGGATCCAGCTGTGGCAATGTGAAGCACCACCACCCTTGGCTATTTGCTTCGTACTGTCCCTTCCTGCCTTTTGTAGGCACTCCTTGCCTCTGCAGCAAAGCAGGAGAAACATATGCCTGGTCTAAGAGTTCAGCCTGGTGTCCAAGTGCAACCTTCTTTCTTTGGCAGTTTGAGCTAAAATGTCATTTTTAAGCAGAAACTCATCTCATCCTGCTGTGTGGCTCTGGAGGTGGACACAGGGCAGAGCAGGGTTCAAGCTGCTGGCTACCTTCTCAGGAGTCTGTCTGGCAGAGCTCTGATATAGGTAGGCTTAATTGAAGCATATGAATGCACCATTGAGCATCTGCAGTATCTCTTTAAGGTATGTATTTTGGAGAGGTTGTTTCATAATATACCATACAATGTATTGGAATGTTTAACAAGGATCCACTCCTACAACAGTAACTTGAAATCCCTGAATTGAAATCAAACTAAAAGCAAATTCTCCCTGGTCCTTTAATATCCTTCTACAATTCCAACAAGCTCCATCATTAGAGGATATTAAAGAAGTGCTTTGCCAGGGGGATGCTTTCTTTCTGAGGTAGTACACAGACATCTGGGTTTGAGAAGGTTGACTGATTTGTCCAATATCATAGTTTGGTGGGAATATTTAGATTCCAAACCCAGGTCCAGCCAATAGTTATTGCTACCTCTCTTAGGGATTAGCTGATTTAAGTAAAGTGTCATAAAGCTGCATTATTTGAATGAGCTAATAATTCTGAACTAGCCTGGAGTAGCTGGCAAATCCGCAGCAAACAAACAAAAGAGCAAAGGAAAAACTTTTGTCACAATTTTACATGTGAATACAGACATGGCAAACCCCACCAAGCCAATGAGAGGGGTGAAAAAGTCCTACGGCACATCTTTACCATGAGATCCCATCTGACACAATCAGTGCTCCTGGTTTTTGTGGGAGCTGTTCCTGGATTTCATCTGTGTATGAGGAGACAGAAATGCTCTGCCCTAGGGAGAACAATTGAAGGGAAAAAAGTGTTTCTTAAAATCCTCGGTAAAAGCCTCTCTGCTTTACCTAGAGCTCATTAGAGAGTTTAAAGAAAACCCACTGTCGTGTTTAAATGCGTTTCCCCCCTCAGTTTTATAGATAGTTAAATGGCACACAGGTTGTGGCTGTCTCAGCCATCAAAAGCTAAGAAAAGAGGTTAAAAGACCCCAGGGATCCTTCACATTAATTACTACCACTGTCAGTTGGTGTGAAACCATGTTTGGGCCCTTCAGAAGGGAAGAGAGTGTAATTTGTGCTTTCACTTTGGGCTGAAACAAATCCTGCAGATGCTGATGGTATATACTCACGTGTAAAAATGACTGATTTCTTTCCACTGAATTCTTGTGGTTAATCTGGAAAAAATTTATGGTAAACCCCCTCACCCTACCCTAATAATTCCAAGTGAATTTTAGCAACCTGAATTGGCAGAGTCTGTAAAATTGGTTTGAATTAATTGGAAGCCTAATCCATGGAAATTCACTAAAAAATGCATTATTCACTGCAGTGTGGCAGCAGGGAGGAGAAATGAAAGAAGTAGAGAGGAAAAGCAGAAGCAGCACCTAAGGCAAAGGGCTGTCATTTGAATTTCATAATCGAGGGTGAGACAAAGACACTTCTTTGTCCAAGTAAATACCTTCTGAAAGGGAAAATCTGAAGAAAATACAGAACTATGCAGTCTGGGGCTGGTTGGACTCTGCCTCTCCCATCATTTACAGTGGTGCACAAGAACAACCAAGTGAAATGAAATTTCTGTAGCACTACAGCACAGTGTATGGGATGCATTTGCCCCACAGTCTTGCACTCAATTTCGTCTTGTGTTGATAGCCTGCTGAGAGAGACACACACGAACTAAAAATTGAGGTGCACCACAGCCACAGGAAGACTTGTTTGAAATCCCTTCCCACATCTGCATCATGCCCCACGCGATGGCAAACCAAAATAAGAGATTATATGCAAGCTACTAAACACCTCTATGCGTGCAGAGAAGTGGCAAAGGTTGAAAAGGTAGTTAGAAATTATCCGGAGTATCTATATGACAATTATCTCAACAACTGGCGATTATCTTGCATTACCTAACAAATACATCTCAGAAGGCCAGAGAAAGAGAATGGGAGCTGGCAAGAAAGCAGATGAAAGCCTTTTTTTCGTTTTTAGCTGTAAAGCCATGGACTATAGCATAGTCCATTCTAGTTATGATTGTAGGTGCTATAATTAGGAGTAACAACTTCAAATTAAGTCCTCTCCTGAGTAGGTGATATCCAGAGAAATGTTTGAGGCTGTTCCATTGAATGGCCCAGGTACTGAGCAGGGCACTGCTGCTAAAACTGGCACAGCAAGATGGGACAATGGTTGTCCGAAGGCTTGGACAGCTGAACTCTTTGGGCTGAGACAATTGCCAGGGCTGAGAGCAGGAGGAGGATTGGACCATGTTGCGGAGCAGAGAGGAGCAGGATTAATCCTTCCAGTAGCAGCGAGTTGTTAGATTAACTCAGTCATCTTCTGAATCCTCATCTTAATGTGCCCTGTCCCTGTAGTTTCACTTGGATGTATTATGCTTGTCCTAAAGTCTTTGGTACTATTTGCACACTACTCACACATCCTTTTTTAAAAGAAACCATGTTAATGTACCCCCAAAAGGTGCATAGTTTGCCTACCAGAATTTGGTGCATAGATACATGTTTATTGCAGTAATTCCAGTGTTTCAAAAAAAAGGAGTGCAAATAATGGAAGTCTTCCTTATGGGTGGGGAAACTGAGAACTGAGTCTTGTGCTTGCAGAAATACAAACTCTCATTTTCACACTCCTCAGCAGAAGCACAGAGAAAATTAAACTACGGAGCTGGTTTATTATTTTTAATTAGTGTTGCATCCCCAGTACACTATGACCTGTTTTCTGGCTTTGCCACATGCATGTTTTATGATGTGTAATGTCCCAGTGTCCATCACCTATAAATTGGGCTATATGCAGCCACGCTGCAGGGCTGTACACAGGTGTGGGGAGGAGGAGGCTGTGCTGCCTCACAGCCTCTCCCTAGTGCTGCTTGTAATTCACATGTAAAACTGCTCCTCTACTTACACGTGCACACCTTGCAGGGGGATGTGTAGGTTAATTAATTGCTGTTTGAGAACTGCTTTAAGATCTTTGGATGAAAGTGCAACTGAATATAAAATGATTAAATTAATTTTCAGGTTGATGTAATCCTCATGCAAGCAAGGAAGGAACATCACAGCCCACATCTACCTTCTGTGCTAACCTTCACAGGCACGCACGTGAAGCACTTCTGCATTCCTCATGGGGAAGCAGATAGGGCAGAGGGCAATTTTTGTCATGGTCTGAACTGTTTGCCTTTTGCTAGCCTTTTGGACAAGGTGGCTGCTTCAGAAAGGCTTAATATTTTAAAACTACAGCTGACTCTGATGGAAGTCATTTGCCATGCCTGACACAGGTTATTTGGTGTTTGCTGCTGGGATGGGATACAGCTGTGTCATAGAGCAGCAATCCTCTGCAAAGAGCTAATGAAGGGCCTAAGGCTGAGTAGCTCAGTAGAAGCGGTTGCTGGAACTCTGACTGCCAGTTAGATGGGGATAGGAGGCAGAACCGTAGGGTTGCTACAGGACCCGTCAGAGGAAAAATGGAGGAGGTAGGACACAGTATGAAAGATGCAAAATTCTTTGCTGCTTACCTCGTATTTGTGTGCTCAAGTTGGAAGAAGTTAAGAATAGGGCTGGGAAAGGCTCCTCTCCCCTATCAGCCTGAAGGAGAGCTAAGGAGGCAAAGCATGAGTGAAGTCTGTAGTGGGGTATAGCCTATTGCTCTCTGATCTCTGGAATTAATCCTTTTTCTTCTGGGAAGAGTCCTTGAGCTATGTAGATAGAAAAGTTTGTGGGTTTTGTACCCAAAATATGGTATGAAGAGCTTGCCTGTGGGTATTCTTGGGGTCCTTTTACAATTTAAAACTCACTTGTTGTGAAAAACCTGTAAGCTTCTCTGTAATCTCTAATAAATTTGATTAGAAAAGTTATGTATAGGTAATGACCTGAGAAGCTAGCCAACATGTATGGTTACTCTGGAAAGTAATTTCTGCTCTAGTTTACAAAACTGTATCAGTTGGGAAGCGTTTGTAGAGGTCAAGCTCCTCTTAATTCTTTTTCCTAACAGTATACATAATTCCTGTCTGCAACAATCTTGCTATTTCAAAAACAAACAAAAAAGATTTTCAGAATTCAGGAGCTGGAGGAAATTCATATTGTTGTGGTCCTTGTTCTCTGTGTGTAATATTAAGGCTGTTAGGAAAACAGAAGGAATGGCTTCATCAGCCACCTGGATGGGCTCTTTCTTATCAGCAGATACAGGTAGTTCTTCTGATAAAAAAAGAAAACAGGCAATAATGTCTAGTTAATCCAGGTTTGACTGCTACAGCCTGTGAGTCTCCCACCAGTTTTGTATGTGATAAGCGCCTCAGGTATTTTCAGGTTTCTACATCCGATTGCTAAGGCAAGATTGAAGTTTTGTTTTCTTTTTTACTTATTACGTTTGGGCAAAGGAAGGATTGATTTGTTTTCAGGTGCCTTTCTGGTGGTATGTTGTGATGGGGAAAACCCTTAGTATCTCCCAGGAGCAACCTGTTAGTCACTAATATCAGAGCGTATTGCGCTTGTACTCCGATTTCACAAGGAGCCATATGCTAAATTCTATACTAGTTACTTGGTTTAAATGTATTTAACAGAAATTTTGTGTAGAATTTACCATTCAAAAGGGAAATGATACCACAATAACATTTAATTAATTGTTGTCTACAAATGCAACAGAGCTCACAAAACATTCAGACAGCTACATAACTGCTTGTCCCGTAAATGCAGCAATAGAAAGCGGTGCTGCTTTTCACAGGAAGGAGGTGTAACCCTTAGACATCATTGGAAAGCACATGTGCAATTGTGTTGGGTTGCAGTTTCAGAGTGTCGCGTTGTGATTGAAGGATTTTGCATTTGGTATTGTTAATTTGAAGGCTATCATTGACATCTCTGGTGCAGCATCAGACCCTAAATAATAATTTATAGGTGTGAGCTTGGCACGGTCCTTGGAGATATGCTACCATCTTGTTGAGGAAGGAACCCACTCTGCTGTTCATTTTAGCGCTGTTGGACAGTAAGATGAGATTTTGAGATTAACTTAAATAAATGGCTCATCATTTATTTATATCTATGTTCATAGCTTGAATCTGGGTTGTTTGGGCTTGTACTGCAGTTTCCCTCTTGCAGCTGGTTGGAAAGCTCCAGGAACATCTGGCACTTGGGACTGGGGTGGAAGAGCAGGGTGGTGGTTCTATCCAGGGGTAGAACCACTCTGTGCTGTGTCTGGGCTGTAACATCATCCTGTGAATGCCCCTGCCATTGCAGGGGTGAGGTGGACAGCGATGCATAACCTAAACCAGGACGAAACCAAACGGAGCCTCGTGCAGGGGCCAAATAAAAACATCAGCCACAAGGGAAAAACTTCGTGGGGCAACTGCTGATGTGGGTGAACTTCTGGGGCTTTCCCAGTCCCCTGGGGAGAATGGAGCCCTTCCTCTTTGTGACAGACTGCAGAACAAACATTTTGTGATTGCTTTTCTTGGTAAGAAAAAGTTACAGCAATGACAAGGCACAGTTGATACAGGGGGGAAAAAAAAATTAAGAGAGAAGGAAAGGTGAAGTAGAGAGACCGAAAAAGAGGGTAAAAGACAAAAGGTGAAAAGGGAGAGAAAGGTGTCAGATTTCTCTTGGCATTCATGTGTTCTGTATATAGAGTTTGAATATATTTTCCAGAAGAGGATTTCCCCTTGCATTTGCAATTCAAAGCTTCTAGCAGATTCCACTGTTTCCCTTGGCACTTCTTCAGCCTCTGTGGATTTTCCAGTTCTGCTTTTCAGATGCAGTGCAATTGTCAAACTGTGGGGTTTTATTTTTTCCTTTCCTGAAGTAATGTGGCTTAAGGTGTATTGTGTCATTCCTTAAGATTTTGGTTCAAAAATTGAAAAGGTGCAGGAACCTTGTCCTCTTTTGGATTTCTGGTTTAATCTGTGGTCTTTAGAACCCCTTGGGTATATGACAGCGTTGCCTGTCTGTCTTCACTGTATTCCCTTGCATGAATAAGTGAATAAGATGATTTGGGGTTCTCTGTGGTATGGATAGATGGTGATACACAATGATGTTCAAGTAAAATATCAGTAATCGGGTGGTTGGGACATGCTCATAAAAATAAATATCATCAAAGGGGACGATATATTTGGAATGATAGAGAAATAAGACTTGCAACATCACTGTCTTAAGAACAAAAAGGCTTCTACCCCACATTGAAGCCAATTCCATCTCCCCTTTGCCTATTCAAAATGGGTTTTTTTGGCTAGTAATTTTGAAATTGCATCAGTAGTAAGATAACAAATGTTGTCTAACAGTAAACAGTACAGGTGGTATTTAGCTTTATTTTTGCCTCTTCTAGTGTATAAAATTAGTGATTTTTAACAGAGCCAAGCTTGACATGCATGCCCTTAGCAAGCTGAAAGCATTTCTTATTGTCAAAGCAGGACTGCAAAATAAAACTCTGATTGCCAAAGCCGGGATATCTGGAGAGAACTTTATGGTGGAGAGTGGAGAAGTAACTAACATGTGGCTCTTCAAAAGCCCACATGCAGTGAAGATGTGTTAAAGTGAAAATTGTTTCAACTTGTTCTGAACTGAAGTAGGATCTTGCTAATGGATCCATTACCAACATGAAGACATGCAATAAGGTTTTTCCTAATCACTGCTGTGATGGGCTGGTGAAAGTATTTGGGATAAGCTGCAGTAATAGTTAATTGTATGTGGAGGCCCAGCAGCTCGACCAGGCAAAGGGTTTCAAAGGGCTGCATGGGAGAATTCATTTCACAAGAGGCTCCTTTCAGATACTCTCCAGGTTTGGAGCTCCTTTCCTTTTAGTACACATTCTGGGAAAGCACTTTTATAATCCTCCTTTAGAGTTATTGCAAGCGAATGCAGTGATGGTTCAATGAAAAAGCATGAAAACAGTAATGGAATTTCTTTTCTTTTTTCTTTTTCTTTCTCTCTTTCCTAATAAGCCCTTTAGAAAGTCAGACCATATGTGTAGAAGCCTTATTAACTAGAGGCCAGGTTTGGAAAGAACTGTGGTAAATTACCAAACTGAATTTGAAAATAAACCTAGAAAGCACACATTCCAGTTCTAAATTGGCAATTTAAAAAAACCCAAAACCCAACCAAAAGAGACCTATAATTATTTGATATGACAGTTCAAATAATGTTTGAGGTAATTTTTATAAGACTAAAACTTATGAGGCAGAGAGAGTTATTGTTAGGAAAAATTTAGAATGCTGCATATTTCACTTTTGAAATAGATTTCTTATAAGAGAACTATAAATTTACATTCTCTGTATCTTAAAACATTTATTGCAGAAAATTATTTTTGGTAGACCATGTAAATGTTTTGGATGACCTACATATGAAATACGTAAAAGTCTCAGACTGTTTTATGTAGCTAGAACTTAGAGAAAGCAAAGACTGAGGGTAGAGGGACAAGGCATTATTTCTTCAATAATGTACAAGAATTAAAAAAAAAAAGTTCTAAAATATTTTTCGTTTACAAGTGTTTATCTTTTTATACTTGTTCCTAACCTGTTACAGGTATGTGCATTGTAGGGCTGTGTTTGTGTTTTGTTTTTTTTTTTCTTGTAGGGCTGTGTTTTTGGTTTGTGTTTTTTTTTTTTTTTTTTTTTTTCTTGTTCCTTGTGCCAGCACAAGTAGAAAGGATGAATAACTCAGAAATGGACAAATTATAGGAAGAGTTTTATACACAATTCAGATAAAGGCCTCTGTTCAGATAGGATCTGAATTTTCTGTGGATTACATGACTCTTCTGTTCAAAGGTCTCAGAAAACTCCTTTTCACTCTCTCATCCATAATAAGAATCTATCAGCTGGTCAGTCTTTGGAAGGGGGAAAACAAGAGCTGTTAATTCTTTATTTAATTCAAATGAATGATGACATCAGAAAGGTTGGTATAAATTTGGTGTATTTTAGAACAAATGTGCATTGCTTGTGTTGTGTGATTGTGTCCTTTGGAGAGAACATATTCACTGTTTCCCTCCTCAAACAGCTGTTACAGCATGGTTTATCTGGTTGAAGTAATACCTTTTCTTTGCTTTCCTTTAACCACTTTTTCAGACTTGCACGTTATCCTGCGAAACATTCTGACAGAAAACCCACACAGCACAATTTGCAGAACCAGCGTATCTTTAATTGAACTTGAGAACTATTTAAACTTCTGTGCAGCTTGTTTATTTTTTACTTCATTACTGAATTAAATATTCTTTTTACTTGAAACATCTTGGAAATCACCAGATTGGCCATGTTAGTGGAAAGTAATATGAGAAGTGTAAAGTAGTACAGGAGAGTTTTGCAGATTATATAATTCCCCCTATCTATTATAAAATGCACAGTGGTCTAGCTTCTATGTTATAAACTCTCTTTTTTTAATAAAAAACTGGTTTCTCATGTTGCAGTTTTTAGATGGCTACGGGAAGGCAATGCTGGCTGTTACATTTTAACTGTCTCAGTAGGTCAGTGTGAAACAGCTGTGTTCTATTATGGGTACTTTACCTTTGGGATTAAGATTTTTAAAGATTCCTGCAAGCAATGATAGAGAATCAAGAGTTTGACATGTTGTTGCATATAATGATTTTTTTGGAAAATATAAATTGATAAGCATGTTTAAGATTGCAAGCACTAAGTGCCTTTTTCTAGCTAACTTTAGGTAGAGGGACAAGAGAATGGAGAAGAACAGAGAGAACATGAGCTGCTGTTTTTTTTCTCTTTTAAAAAATTCTTTTTGGCAAGGGGTGTGTTCAAAATCCCTAGTCTCCAGTGCAAATGGTCGGTCAGGGAAAACAGGCTACTACCTTTCTCACTGTTCAGATTAGAAATAGTTGCTATCTGACAACTGAAACTTGCTGATTGAAAAAGCCCAAAGCAGTGTGGAGTGGAAGAAAAGCTTGCACTGGTAGCTTCCAAGGCTGAGACTTACTCTGTCACTGTTTCACTCTGTGAAACAGCAGCTTCATAGGGATAAAGGATTCTTCTTTAGCATCTTTATCTCAGAATACATCCGACTCCCACATCTTAAATTACTGGAAAATGACAGCCTTTTTGTGGATAAATTAATTTTAGGCATGTATTTTAATCATAATAAAAGGCAATGTTTATTTAGATATGTATTTTTCCCTATCTTGATAGTTTACTGGACACACTAATTGAGCACAGCTCTGGTTTCTTGTGGCATCACACAAATTAGCTAGAAATTCTGCTGTGAATTAACACAGATTTGGCTACAGATGGAACTGCAGGCGAGTCATCATCATTATGGTTTCAACCTATTAATGTTTACAACTGTTGTTTTAAATCAGATTTGTTTTTAAATAGGCTGATTGTGAGAATCCTTTTGTGTTTCAAAGATGAAAGAAAATGAGCAAAGAGCTGGTTAGCTGTGGTATGATTTAAGAAAATAATAAAATATGGCAATATAGAACCCCTGTTCTAAGTTATGATGGTGGAAAAAAAAAATTGTTCCTATTATCTCTTTGTAGAATTATTATTGTAAATCCCAGTAGTGCTTATTGCCTGAGCTTCTGGAAAAATCAGATTGAATTGCTTGCTTGACATGGAATAACTCAGTGTAAATTTATCTGTTTTTCTCAACTACTTCCAGTTTACCTTAAACAGGACAGCTATTACTGAAATACTAATTTAAACTTTTTTTAATCTGAATATTTACTCCTTTACCCTCTCCTAAATGTGATGGATCCAATTGTATTTTTTTTTTTTCTTCCAGAAAAGTCTGATTATAAATGTGGGCTAAAGAGCATGCTGAAAGGCCTGTGCAGGTGTTGGAAATGTGGGATGCTGAAGCACCATGTGTTTTGCTACTGGTGAGATAATGTCATGTTTGGCAAACAGCTGAACATAGGAGGAAGTGACGTTTAGCCTTGGCATAGATCTCAGTGATGAAATTGTATAATATCCCACCATTCTGGGCATTAAGATGTACGTTAGCTTCTGCACTTGAAATTTCTCTGCAGCCTCGTGGACTCAAAAACTTTCCACTGTGCTGATCTTGCTTGTATTTTAGAAAAAAACCAAAAACAAACCAAAAAACAAACAACAATGCTTAAAAAATAAACAAAAAGACTACTCCAGGCTACAACTCCCAAAGAGAGTCTTCATTTTGAGGAGGGGGATTAATGAATTGTAACTGTTTATTTTTGCTTTTTAAGTAGAGTTCCAATTAAGTGTCAGAATTATGTAATTTCTTTGGATTACTGGGGAAAGCTTTGCTATACATTGGACACTAAATTTTTTTTTTTTCAACTATGAATTTCCATCCTCCTCTGAAGTGGATTATTGACAAAGCAAGAGAGGGTTACTTGCAGATCAAGTGCATCTCAGCAAGCTGCCCATGCTTTCTACAAGCTTTGATATGGGAGCAATTAGTGCCATGTCTGAGAAGCTCATGCCAGTTTAATACCCCTTCTGTTCTTGACCCCAATACTTAAGAGTTCATGAAAGGTACCTGTTGAAACTACTGTGTTTGTAAGGCAGGCACATACGCATTTAGAACAAGTTTCTGAGCATCAATCAACAAGTAAACAACTTCTTGTCTCTTCTGATTGTTGCCCTTAAAGAGGTTTTTAAAGAAGAAGAAAGAACTGAGACTCCTGAGAGTCCTTGGCTGATTAAGAGCTTTGTTATTTGTACAACAGCAATAAATACAGGATTGCCTCAAATTAGATGCTTATCTAGTCATAGTCCTGGCATTTGAAACAGGTCAGGCTTCAAAGGTAATCTATTTGATAAATATAACTGCTGTTCAATATTAAAATGTCAGAAATGTAATATTGAAACAACAGGATAGGGTATCCTAGGTTTGATGGTGTAAGCTACTACATAGAAGTCACACGTGAATGCGTTGATTTGATTATTTAGGGAGCAAAGTCACATTTGACAGTTTGCTTTTGAAGGTTTTTTTCACGATGAAATCTTTAACATCTGCCATTCAACTTGTTTCTTCCTGGCCAAGAAATCACTAGGAATTTTGCTTTGTTGAAGCAGTTACATCACCGCAGAGGGAAGATTGCTGAACTTGCAAGCTGCTTGTTTCTGCTGTGCAAGCATTCAATATTTCACATGATAACCTTAATAAAATTTATGTCTCAGTTTAGAGACATGAGTAATAAAGAAACAGATATTTAAGAGTTATTTTTAGTTAACATTTAACATGACCAAGGCAAGTTTTAGGCAGGTTAGTGGGGGGTGAGAAGTTTGCAATGTCCTGAGGCATCCAGTTTCCCTGATCTTTCATATGTGATTAAATTGCTGTTTCTAGATGTAAATCTTGCCAAATAGCTGCTGGCTTTTCATATAAATTACAAAAATGTAACAGTGCAGAATAAACTCAACTGTATGAAGGCAAAGAGTGAGTTGCTTATGCTCTTCTCTTGGCTAATTGCTTGTATTCACTGGTTAGCAAGAACTCTCTGCTGTCTTTTTAGCTGCTATGAATTGCTCTGTGCATAAGCAGCTAGAGCTTAAGGAGTATTTTTTTGGTAAGCAGATGCAGCAAAACATTTTCGCTTCTATTCATCCTTTTTAAAATTTTGTTCTGGTTTTGTGTAGAGTTGAGGTACACAGAAGGAGAAAACCTGAGCAAAGAATGGGCTGTATAACAAAGCAGACATTGTACATCATTAAACTGCAAGAGGAAATTTTGTCTTTTCGCTAATCATGGGGTTCCTCTTTTGCTAGGCTGTATTGGCTGATGTGTTCCTTTTTTTTTTTTTAATGTAAGAAAAAAACCTTCCAGGATGTTACATAAAGTGGTATCTGAAAATTATTGCACTACTTTGGGAATATTTGAGGGGATTTGTGTCTTCACATGTGGGGCCTTGGAATAAGGAAAAGTGGGCTAGCAGGGGGCGATGTCCTCAAAAATGACAAGCAGTTCAAGCAGGAGAGACAGAAAAGCTGGAGAAGAAAATGGAGATGCTGTCCTGCACCCTGCAGTGTAAGAAATACAGCCTACAGGAAAAAGCGTACAAGTACGTTTTCTGCAGCAGTCTCACCGTACGAGTGCTTTTACCTGTGACCTTTTCCTCGCCCTCTCTTTGGAGGGGATGCAGAAAGGGACAGCAGGGACGGAGCAGAAAGATTCTCTCTGATACGGAACTCTAATTATTACCTTCCCCATGATGATATATTTTTAAAGTTAGCTGCTCACCTCTGGGAAACAAAACTAAATGCCCAGCTTGGCCCTTTTTTGGAGGTGATCTTGGATTCTATGGCAGCTGTGAGGCCAGACACTATGTACTGAAAGCTGTTTATTCATTATGTCCTGTAAACAGAGGTAATTGTCTTGGGTGCTGTGATAGTGCTCTGTGAAACTGGGTAAACACAAACGAGCCTAATAGGACTTAGGTGAGTATGGACAATTAAAACACAGGCAAAACGCATTCGTGGCGGCTTTGCAATTCTTTCACTCTGTCTCTTCACCTCCATCTCGTTGCCCAGTGCTCTGAGTGTCCGTGGCAGACATCTTGTCTCGCTGCTCCCTGAGGTGCGTGTGCTGAGGAGGAAATGGCTGCCTCTCTTCATCCCGGTGCCTCCCCAGAACGTGGGTGAATATTGCAAATCCTCTCGGGAGATGGTTATGCAAGCAGACTCCCACAGGTTGTAAGCAATAGCTGTTGTCTTCATACCCTGAGAACCGCACACAAATTTTCCCTGTTTTCGGGCCTAGTCAGCGGAGAGGTGCCAGGCTGGAGGGCTGTGGCAGCACTTGCTGTGCCTTTTGAGCAGCTGACTGGGGGCTGTAGTTAGCAGCTTCTACTCGCAGGAATTCGCATCAGAATATGGCCCTAAGCATCCTGTCTAGATCAAAGTGGGGAGTGCTGCTCCATAGGCAGTAGCCAAGGCTTCACTTCATTCCTCGCTCTTACCTGCATCCTCTCTGGGACACTCGTGTGAGTCAGTGCCCACCCGCTTTTTAATTGTTACCCGGATGAACGATTTTGAAGTCATAACAATTTTTGTTACCTGTACATACTATTTGTATTGCTGGCATTGCTGATGTCCTTGTGCTATACAGCATTGGTTTTGGTTTTGAACGAGGGTTCACAGCATTAGGATCTAAAAAGGAACCTGAAAGTAATTCAAATCTGTGCCAGTTTGGTGGGCATGTCTTACTACTCTGTATCCCAGCACAGTTGTCCCAGTGCTATTTCTTATTTATCTCAACCTCTCACTTCCTCTCTCTGGAAAAGGTCAGTTTTTAAAGTTATTTCCTCTATGCTGTCACACTTTCCATTCTAATCTTCATCCTCTATACTATAATTCTGATTGGAATAAATGATTTAACTTCACCACTGTTCTATATAGGTGCCATGGTAATGGCAAGCAACCTCAGGTCAAGGGACAGGTCTTTACACAGGAATATTGCAGGCAGGAAGGTCACCCCCAAGAGTGAGGATTGATGGAATAAACCGAGTTCCTGGTGTAAAAGAAAATGTGGAACTTTAAATATGGCCTGAACATACAGGTCTCTGCGCAGATCTTGAAATTTGTATTTTCCTGCTGAAACATGTCTGCGGTGTTGGAATGTGAGTGTGTGAATAAATAGTCTGATCTACATTGTATCTTCTTAATGTGAGCTACTTCTTAAAGTATCCAGGGAGGATATTTTATGGATATTTTAATCTCGGAGACAAATACACACTCCAATTTTTCGCTGGTTTATCTTTTAAAGAAAAAAAAAGTTTTCATGTCCTGGCCTCCTTTATCCCCAAGAATTCAGGGGGAAAATCTTCAGGTGCTATTAAGTTCTACTACAATCTTGTAAAACAAAACATTAAGGCCCTTGTATTGTCATGTCATTAGAAGCTTAAATGAAATTCAGAATTAAGGTTGTATCTGGCCAAGTCGTTGTCTTAGACTTAAATACTTGCAAACAAATGTGCAAGACTATGTGTTTAAGGTTAATATGCTCTGAACAATTGTTCAGTTCATAATAATAACATATAGCAAATATACTAAATATTGTCCCGTAAATGTAACACATCCCTATGGTGGGTATGGCCACAGCCCAATATTTATCCCCTTGACAAATTAGTTTCTAATGCAATAGTGATAGTAGGAACTCTGTAACTATTAAACATTCATACTGACACAGTTTCTGTTTAAAGGTAGCTGAATTCTGGTCTTCCTCAGTCTTGTGAGTATTCATATTTTCTGGAGGGTGGGTTTTAATAGTTCTCTCACTGAAGATATTAAATCATTTAAAACAGGAGTTCCTCTGGCTCTGATTTAAGTTGAGCCTCCAAGTATAGTGTGATAAACTAAGAGGAAGAATGAAAAAAAAATCTTAATTTTAGAGAAAGAATGCTCTGGAAAGCATTTGGAAAATGATGCTTTCTTTGTGAAACTGCATCCTGTCGTCCACATGTCCCTCTTCAGCTAGAGAGACACCCAATTCTAATATGTTTGATGCTTACCAGTTTACTCTGAGGGTTTGCAGTTGAGGAGATGCATATAGATTGTCCTGTTATGACTGCTTTGTCCAGTTTGCTTGTCCTTCCCTTACAGCTTTTCTGAGAGGCAGGTGAAACCCTTGGGATTTAACTGGGCATGTTGCTTTGTGTCTTGTAGGGAGGGAGGCTTCTGAGAGGTGCCTGCAGAGGTGAGCAAGCAGCGAGCCTGTAGCAGCAATTCAGCACAGGAATTGCTGGGTGAGAGGAGTAACCCCCAGGCATGCTTCGGAGGTGATAGAAAGGAGAATGACCTCCTGAGGACTCAGCTATGACTGTATAAGTGTTTGCTGTGAGACACCAAAAGTTAGACCGAAGCTAAGGACAAGTCCTGCAAGTATGGGTCAGGGGGATTTGTATTTAAACCTTGCATCTTAATCCAGTTCCCGAAGTACACCTTAAAAGTTGACAAACTCTTAAAGGAGCCTGCTGTGCCTTTGGCTGTATTTATTTTAAGGAAAATGAGCATTTTGCTTGGGGTACTGTCACACAGTGATTGTGTGGCAATTTCAAAAATTGAGATTATCCAAAATCAGCCCCTTTTTTTCACAGACTGAGTTTCATGACGTTCCTTGACAGAAAAGCTGAGATTTGCCAGTATTCTGCTTTTCATTGCTGTTGGGCTGTCCTGTACTTGAGGAATATGTTGATGAAAACTCGAAAGAAAACAGCCATCCCACACAATCGACACATCTCAGACTGATCCTCCTGCAGTTTCCCATTATCTCCAGACACCGAGTTCTTATCTTAAAAGCAAATAGATACTGCTAAGGAAGGATAAAAGAAAAACAAGGATACCAGTACTTAGAAGCTAAAAACCGTGCGAGTTCCAGATTTGCCTGTACAGTGTGTTAAGGATACTGTGCACCTACCTTTGCCCACTTGTGTGTTTTTATACCTGGGAGCGTTGTCAGGGCCTTTAAAAGGTGGTTGTTTGGGATTTTTTCCTCCTCCTCCAGGTGAAGTGCCTGTCCCTCTGTCCAGTACATGCACAGTAGGTGGGAAGCTTGCCGATGTGTGTTCCTGTGTGCACTGCATGATGTCTGTGCTTCTATTTCTGACCAAGATCCTAGGTGGCTTATTAGACTCCTATTGTGTATGAAAGTGCAGATTACTTTGGGTGCAAATGAGACATGATCTGCCATAATTCGATCCCAAGAACTGATTTATTTAAAAAACCCCAAAGTTGAAATTTGCAGGGTCATAGTCATAAGGAAAAAAAAGTGTGATTATATTTTTTTAAAAAAGGAAACCCACACCAAACAAAACTCCAATTGTCTTCCCTAAATTGATTGCAAATGTGCCAGTACAAGTAACATTTGGGTTTCTTTAACAAATTCCCAAGTGATTCAGCGGTTGCCAAGGTAACAGTGCTACTTTTAATAACAATAAAGAAAGCATATAAAACTTCCCCATTTCTCATTGTCTAAGATAATGCTGCCCTGATGCTGTAATAACATTATTAGCATGTACTTTCTTTTGTTCATTGAGAAGCATGTCTGGTTCATAAATTGGTTGTACAGTAGCGTCTAGCACAGTGGGGTCTGGGCTTATTAGGACTCCTGGATACTACAGTAATGTGAAGAAATAATACAGTATTTTTTAGAATGTCCTTTTTGACTTTGTTTCCTGTGGCTGTCACTGTAGTATGTGGTAGCCTTAGATTAGTTAGTTGAATATTACTCTGATCTTTTTAATGCAAAAGTGTCAGTATGTTATAAGCAAGTCCCCCAGATAGTCTTCATGACTAAGCTATACTTCATAAAACATTGAGAGTTCTCTTTTATTATTCATGGGAAGCTGTGTATTACCAAAGAAAACTCAGTTTCTAGTACTAAAATATTGTTGTTCTTGCATCTTTTAGAGCTGCCCTTTTCAAGTCTAAATGGATGTCTTCTGTTGTGCTTTTTTTTTTTTTCCCCCCTGAAACTTGAGCTTCAACTGAACTTTGGCAGAAAGCTCAATGTGGTTACTGTGGATATAAACTCCTAGGTCTAGGTGGATTATTTGCATTCTGAATACTTGACCTCATGTTTCATTCTAACTGAGTTTTCCACCTTTCTATCAAGATTTTGGCACTTCACAAATGAGAGAAACCTGTTTTCCTGCTTATTTCTGCACTCAAATCTGTGATTTGAGGACCATTCTTCTTTTTGCCTCTGAAGTTGTGGCAAAATTGAGTCTTTGAATTAAAAAGGTCAGAATAAATATTCAGGAACCTTTCACTGGAGAAATGAGCTATGTTGTTTAAAAAAAAAAAACAAAACAAAAAAAAACCCTAACCAAACTCCTATTGCTTTTTAATATTTTTGTTTTGAGGAATTGCACTGAAATGTCATGAGTAAGACAACTCTGTGCCACCAACTGGGATTCTTGTTGCATTGGCAATACTAAAGCTTATTCTCTGTCTCTAAATGCAGACTATTTTGTTTGTTTTAAAAAAAAAAATTATCAAGGAAAAAAAGAAACCCCTCATGGGCTGAAGATGTGAAATGTGGAAAGAGGAATAACTTCCTCATTTTCAGTCTTTGGCAGTACTGAGTTCCTTGACTGGTCATCTCTCACTAACACTTTATGACCTCAGGGGAGCTTAAAGCAGGATTTGGTTCACTGCAGCATTAGATGATAGTTGCTGAGGTATCATCTACACAGGTGTCTAGTTCAAAACAATGCATTTTTGAATTTATCAGTTCACTACGCATTAGTGTGGATCATGGCCTGTGAATGTGATTCCTTTCTTCTAGAAAGAACAATTATTTCTAGGAGATCTGCTGCAGCTGCCCACTGAAGGCCTCTAACCCAACCCTGATGTGGACACAAGGGTCTGAACCAATGTCCCACCCTCAGAAACTCCTCCAATGTGTACTGAGCACTTGTGCACCAAAGGCACGTCCTTGAGTTGCTGAAGGATTTTTACCACACCCTTTCTTTTCTTAGCTTGCTGTAGTCTTCAGTGTCTGTCACATGGGATTGGTTGCATGGCATCAGTGAGGGTTGACTGAGGATATGTGCTGCTTTTATGTAGATCTTGAAGAGATCTTCAGGTAGGAGTGCACTGTGGAGCACACCGGGCCCAAGACTGTCACCTGGGAGAACCCAGACGAGGGTATTGCTTTTGATACATCACATTAGATGTCACAGAAGACCTTAGAGGCAAACATGACATCCAGGGACACTTCTTTGTCCTACTCAATGCTACTGTCAACATCGGAAACCCCATGCTGTGTTATAGATGTGAAATTACTAGTATCAGCTCTGTCTCTTCTTTGATTGTGCCACATTGGTTGTATCTATACTGGAAAAATATACTTTAGGATTAAAACTGAGTGCACATAAACTTGTATTTTTTTGTCTAGTGGTTTTAATTACATGAAATAAGAGGCTGCTTTATCTGGCTCTATATGAGGACATATTTTATCCATGACAGCATCAAATACTCTGTATTTTTTTTAAAAAGTTAGTTATGTTAATAGAGAAAAACTTATCCTAGGGCAGAAAGTTTGCTAAAGTCCTTTGACCCAGTAAAGTCCTTCTTTTATTTGACCTCTGTGCAGGAGTCTGTTCCTACCTGATTTTGTCATTCAGATTCTTTTTTGCTTACACTAAGATACTTTGGAGTAGGGATTGTCTTTTCTTGTTTCTCTGCGCAGTGCCTAGGACAATGTGGTCCTTGTCCCTGGTGAGGCCATTTAAGCTGTGTTGTAAAGCAGGTAATAGGTTACTGCAATTGAGAAGGATAGCTCAGAAACAGCTTATTTACTTGTTTTTAAAGAATGTTATTTCCAGACAGGAGATGTAAAGGAAGACCAGAATGATGGTGACCATTAATAATGATCTACTATAGCAACAGACTGGAGCAGATAGTATAACTGCCATAATTTACAGCTTGAAATATAACAGTACTGATTTAAACTCTGGACAAGATAAAGTGTTTATAAATCTTTTCACCTCTATTCTGGGAAATTCATGAAACTCATGACATTCTACAGGGCCAAGTGCAAAGTCCTGCCCATGAGTCAGGGCAATCCCAAACACAAATACAGGCTGGGTGATGAGTGGATTGAGAGCAGCCCTGTGGAGAAGGACTTGGGGTTATTAGTGGATGGAAAACTGTGAGCCAGCAACGTGCGCTGGCAGCCCAGAAAGCCAACGGTATCCTGGGCTGCACCCGGAGCAGTGTGGGCAGCAGGGCGAGGGAGGGGATTCTCCTACTCTGCTCTTGTGAGACCCCACCTGCTGTGCTGGGTCCAGCTCTGGGGGCCCCCAGTATAAGAAGGACACGGACCTGCTTGAGCGGGTCCAGAGGAGGCCATAGAGATGATCAGGGGGCTCGAGCACAGGAACCCCTCCCCTGTGAGGCCAGGCTGAGAGAGTTGGGGGTGTTCAGCCTGGAGAAGAGAAGGCTCCGGGGAGAGCTTATAGCGGCCTCCCAGTGCTTAAAGGGGCTGCAGGGAAGATGGGGAGGGACTTGTTATCAGGGAGTGTAGTGACAGGATGAGGGGTAATGGTTTTAAACTGAGAGAGGTAGATTTAGATCAGATATAAGAAAGAAATTCTTCCCTGTGGGGGCGATGAGACACTGGCCCAGGTTGCCCAGAGCAGCTGTGGCTGCCCCCTCCCTGGCAGGGTTCCAGGCCAGGTTGGATGGGGCTTTGGGCAACCTGGGCTGGTGGAAGGTGTCCCTGCCCATGGCAGGGGATTGGGACTAGATGATCTTTAAGGTTGCTTGCCAACCCAAACCATTCCATGATTCTGTGAAAACTTGTTTTTTGATTAAGTATCTGGTGGACTCTATTTTAAGAAGAGCAGAGCAGTTGTTTCTTCACTGCAAATTTCATTCCTTAGTTAAGATTACGGTAAAGGGTGTTTGTGCTTAAAACCCCCCAACAAAACACTCTCTAAAACATAACAATATCGCATGCTGCCTCTCTGTCCAGGCATGCATGCACCAAAAGTGCGAATTTGCCATTTCCAGAGGAAATTGTTGCCTCTCAGTGGCCAAAGGCTGATGTAATAGCAGACTGATGAATCCAAGATGTAATTTTCCACATCTTTACTATTTCACTGTTTGGCTGGCATTCATCCTGCTGTTATCTGGTTTTGCCTTAGTGCAAATATTATTGATAATATTCCTAATGTAAGAAAGTCAGTCCTTAGTCTTCTGTTCTTCCTTTTTTCTATTTTACTGCAATTATCTGTTGGGTAAGAATTTTAACAGAAAAAAGGTCTGTTGCTGGCCTGTAGGAAAAGGGAAAGCATGTTTTGATTTTTTTCCTTTAATATTTGTTAGGAAACAGAAGTATTTGGAAGTATTTTACGTTGTCTGATTCTGCTTTGCCAATGTGCCCAATTCCTGGGTTCAGCACTTGCCTTCTGAACAACTGCTTCATTCTTTTCAGATCTTTGCTGAACACATCTAGGTGTTGATCTGTTTAGGAGGTGTCACAGGGTATTTTAACTCTTAATGTTTATGCCCATGATCATATTTATGCCCTGTCTGCCATGGGCGGATGCTCGACATCTCATTTTGAAATGCAATGCGATGTCTGGACTTAATCAAGTGATGCTGGAAAGAAATGTTCAAAAAGTATCTTAAGGAAAATGGGGCTTGAGGGCTAGAGGGCTAAGTTTAAATTGGTGTCAAATGGTTTTGAGTTTTACTTGGATTGATGGGCTTATGTTGGTTCATTAGTGGATCTTCTAGTAGGACTGCAGCTACCTTAAAACACAGGCCTGCCCAGCCTTGGACGGAAAAGCAGGAAATAGCCTAAATCCAGTTAAGGACTGAGTTATTACAAGCTTCTGTCCTGGCTTAATTGGGAGTAGTGCTGGACTTAATATACAGGCTAAGGGAGTGTTTGAGCTTTTCCTGTATAACTTCACACTCAGCAGGAAAAAATTGTGCCAATTACTATTCTTTTCAATTATAGTAGTTGGCTGTGAAGAGAGGTGTGAATGAAGCACCGATACTATTTAGATGTTTTATTAGAGATGATGTACTAACGTACTTGAATTTGGAGAAGCTTAGGTGACAGTTTGATCAAGTTTCAATCAAAGGTGATGCTGCTTAGGGCCAGAGCTGGCAAATACTGTTGCTTTTTCCAATTGCAAATGAAACTTGACTGCTACTATCATAGCTGCTCTTTTCTGCTTTAGTCACAAGCACATTTTATTTATTTTCACCATGAACGGTTAACTATTCTTTTCTGCTGTTTACTCTGTGGTGGATGCCTTGTCTCTTGGCTCACACCCCATATGAGTTATTTCTGTATGGATGGTAGAGGTGTTTTTTTTTTTTTACTGCTTGATTATTTTTCTGAATGACTAGTTACAAATAGGTTGTGCAAAGCATTTCAAGATAACTTTAAATGAGGCATCTTGTAAGTTACCGATATATGTAGAAGTTCTCTTGTTTGGAAACATTTCAAGTATCCTGTCACCACCTTACCAATGAGCATACAATGCTTGTATCATTGGAAACATTTGCTAACCATTGGTTCTAAAGTTTGATCAGCTCTATCAAACAAACAAAATTTTGATAGATCAGTTGAAGGTGGTTTTTTATTAAAAAAAAAAAAAAAAGGTTAAAGTGGCTGTAAGCCAACCTAAGCTGTTCTCTGCTGAACTATTTAAAGTCTCATCATGAATGTTTGAAAGGGGTGATTCTGAGAGCAGAAACCACTTTTAACTAAAAAAATCAGAAGGAAGGATGGCCTGGTCAAAGGATTTAGATCTGTGCTGAGAGCAGGAAGCTGATGTAATTCAGGGGTCTTTCATGGTGTTGGAATATGGAAAGGTGCTGCTGCTGAGAGGTGCTTAGTGTGTATAGACACCAAACTATTTAAGTCTGCAAAGTATGCAGGAGCAAAGGTAGTGTTGAAAAAACTGTCTAGCAAGTTGAGATGTCTGAGGACCATTACAGCTGTCACTGGGTGGTGGAGTCCTATTTTTCAAGGTTTTTTAGAAAATATTTTCTATGGTGTGACACTTATGGTCATGCCAAATGCCTTAATGAGTGCCTGAGACTGGAATATGTAGAGTTGTGAATTTTGTCTGATCATAAATCACTTGCTAAACATGTTGTGGCAATTACTGCCCAAGATCAAAGATCTTTGGCAACTGCATGTTGTTTCTGCCAGTAGGTCATTTTAGTAATATTATCATTTACCTTTTAAAGGGAATTACTGATAACCCTCCCAATTATACTCAGAGCAATGTTTGCTCTTTAACTTGGTAGTCATTTAAAAAGCATTGTACAGTGATTCAACAGAAGAAGAATGCAATGTATCCAAGGAAATGGTTCACAAGAACATTACCTTTAATCACTTTAATATGATCAAAACAAGTAACTGGACATTTTGTATGAAAATACTCATGGTTGGAGTGATACTATTCCTATTATTGCTACTTAATGTTTGAAAAGGCAGGTTTGAACCATTGATTGAACTTGGGAGTAGTACTGATTAGGCTTGACTTTGTAACTGGGTGAAATAACACTCTATTCCTGGTAATCTTACATGTAGTAAGAAGTTGGATGAATTCAGAAGAGGTCAGAAATTATGAACAGAGAAGAAAAGCTGGCTTAAAAACTTTCTATAAACCATCCTCAGGAAATGGGAACTATATGTCATTAGTATGTGCCATTCATGATAGCTACATTTTCTGGAAACTAAGGTAGTGAACAAAAAACATCTGCAGTAAGACTCTTTGTTGTTCTGGTGTCTTTTATAACTTGCACCAGCAGCACAGTATTTGGATGCCAGCGTTGAACCTGTAGAAAACAAAAAAAAAATACAACCCATTCAGCCATTGGGAGGCTACTTTTTTCAGGTGGCCTCCCAGAGACCCACTGAAGCCGGGAGCTCAAGGTAGCTGTTGTATTCTGATTTCAAACTGCCTTTTCCAGCTGTGGTGGACAGTTGTTTTGTTTTGGCTTGGGATAATTTCTTGAAGGAATGAATGGGTGAATGCAGCGAAAGGAGGGGATGAAGTGATCTACTGAACCCAGTCGCAGACTGTGGGATGTGGTAGATAAAGAGGAGCAAAAGAGGTTACTCAAGAGTGACTGAGGATCTTATACTAAGAGCACGGAGCAAACAGCCAAGCCTCAGAAGTAACGGGAGAGGCTTGTGAAGGATGAGAGTGTACTGGGGAGAACTTGCTGCATCTCAGATTCTATTGCTTGCTTTAAAACGCAGGACAAAGGCACAAAACCTATTTTTGATATTGGCACTTTAGCATTCAGTCTTGGGTTTTGGTGGAGTTTCATGCTGATGACGTGGAAAAACGTTGCATTGCTCACTCCTTGTGTGACCCTTTGTGAAAGTGTGTATGCACAAGCCTGTGCATACACTATATCTAAGGTGTTATCTTCTGTGAGCACTGTTGTCAAGCCAGTTTATCGTATTGTTAGGGAATTATAAACTGGATGATGGGTCATATTTGTAATACATCTGGCTTGAGATTTTTTTGGATCAGACTTTCCATAGGATATGACAGAACTGAGGCGTGTTCCTCTCCATTTTTCTGTTCAATCTACAATTATTTATGTGTTTGACCTATTTCTTACATTTTTTGCATAAGAAACCTCTGGGCACAAACCAGATTGCCACAGAAACACAAAGTGCTCTTCTATGGCTGTAATGTTTTTCTCATGCTTGGAAGCAAGCCAGCATCCATGCATTTTATTTATGGTGGGGCTGTGTCTTGCTGACATTCCACAGATGAAAAAAAATCTTCTGTCATTTGTTCTGAACTCAAGAGTTGCTTTACAAGGAGAGTTGAGCTAGCCCCCATTTTACCTGAGCTCTAATATGGCAATATTTTTCCTTTGTAGGTCTGTCTGAGTATGGCATTCAGGCTTTGGCCCAATATTATTACTTACTATTACGCTGCCACATTCCATTGGAGAGTTGGTTGCTTCCAGCAAAAGGTGAAATGGAATTTATACAAAAAAACAGTGAAGAGCTTTGAGTTCTCTTACAATGAAAGATGTCAAAGATACCTTATTATTTAGACTTCTGGTAAGCCAGATTTGAACTTTTTTCTGCTTTCTCTTTGTGACATTCAGATCAGGTGGATAGTGAGATTACACCAAAATGCATTTTTCTGTTTTCAAATCCAATGTTTCTTGAAAAACTTGTACTGTCAAGTGTATTTGTTTTGCTTTTCTTTCACCTGAATGGAGGTTTTTTGTTTCAAAGGCCAGTACATGTATGACTTGGGTACCTCTTTGTGAGGTAGTATTATTGTAAATGAATTTTTTTTTGAGGAAATCGCATGTCTTACTTTCATTTTCAGTAAATAGCCAGGCTAAAGGAAGAAAAATCTGGGTTTCACTTTAAAGAAAACTTTATTTCCATAAAATTGCACACCTATAATTAACAACTGGTGTTGTAGCTGTGCAAGCTTTTATAACTAAAATGCTTGTGCCCTTGATTATCTGACTTACAGTGGCAGAACAGGCTATTTAAGTCATTGTGATAAAATGAATTGAGCATCATGGCACTTAAACCTCTTGAATACTAATGGATTTAAAGCACAGACTTTTTGAAATGGCGCCCACTCATCCTCATGCTATTCATCCTGCTTCTCTGGCTCTGTTCTCTTCTAGCCAGTGATAGTAGCACTCAAACATCTGGACATTAAAAAAAAAAAAAAAAAAAAGAGTAAAAACACATAAGCATTTGATTTAAATGATATGTGCAGTATCCTCTGGGATGAAATGAATGCCAGAAGCATGTTGTGTAGTCTTATTTGCTCTAGATGCTTAGACTCTCCTGGAAAATTAATTTAGTAGCCAGTTTTCAGGAGAAGTGTGTTTTCAAGGAGGAGTGGGGGCTGGTGGAGTTTTTCACTTAATTGCCACACTGAAAAGCTTGAGCTGCTGGTAAATGTAAGGCTGTTGATCTATGTAAGGCTTATTCTGCTGTTTCTCTGCAATACACTTAGCTCTCCACTGCCACCCTAGTCATGCCTATCATTGAGCACAACTTGCACATGAATTTTCAGAAAAATTGAATTGTATTGGCAGGATGGGCACAGCTGCTTCTAAGACTTCAGCAATTCTTCAGACTAACACTTTTTGTTTGCAGAGTTCTCTGCAAGCTTAATGGGAAAAATATAACCACATACACCTTTTAATAATGTGACTCAAGTTACTTTATTGTTTGAGATGATTACTGTAAATAAGACGAAGAACCAATATTTACTTGTGCTTTAATCTTTTCCTGGTGATTCATAGGAACTGGCAAAATTAAGCAATAATTAGGATCCTATTTCAGTACAAGAAAATTTCTATCATTTAGCATGTGGTGTTTCTCTGGTTAGCAGAAGGAATCTGACTTAAGAGAACACCTCACATCTTCACCTCGGTGAAAATGGAATATTACTTCTGACTTTGGTGTGGGTGCATCTGTTGAAGAGTGTGTATGAATAGGGAAATTATGCTGGATGTATGGTCTATAAAATGGCTTTGGGATCATAGGATAAAAGCTGCTGTATGAATGTCAATTAAGTTATCTGATGAACTATAGCTCCAGGGCAGGGATGAGGGGTTTTGGCTAGGGCAGCTTATTACACCCCTTCTGAAGGCACTAAAGTGCTGTGTATCTAATTCTTCCTTGTTGATTAACTGACCTGGGTGATCAAAATGCTGCTGTATCCTGTGGTATGACAGGCACTTCTTTGGGCGCATTGTGATAGTTTAAGGAATACACCTTCAGCCACATCTAATAGATTTAGACATTGCAGAAAAAATATTGTGATCTTGACTAAGAAAGACTAAACAATAAATCCCCAGGGCTGAAATACTTATAGAGCCCTTCTAAGCAGTGATTCCAAGTGCTCCTGTAGGTAGGTCAGGAAGGTACAGAGCCAGAAGCAAATATTGTCTCATGATGGAGCACCCTTCTTTCCAGGAGAAACCCTCATTTATTTACTCCTAGGTTGTGGGGCTTCTCCTGGGGAGTGATTCCTATATTAGTACTTTCTTGGTTTTTTTCCTATTCTTCCTAGTATACCACTCTTTTCCTGGTTCTAGTCTCCCCTCTGGGAACTTAAGTCTCCTTTAGAACCAGGGTCTTTCAGTTTTACCCTCTTCTCCTTGCTCCCTTGTCTTTTCCCCTAAATATCTTGGCTTCAATCCTCTAGTCTTCCTTTGCCCCTAAAGGCCTTCTGACAATAAGTTTCATGGAAAATCTAGATTCTACCTTTTCATCTGGGCATGTTTGGGAAAGAAGAGCTGCATTAGCAACTGGAAGTTCTCTGTGCTGTGCTCTGGGGAGATGATGCACACAAAAAAACATGCCAGGAAAAGATTAGTCAAGGTCAGGGGCAATCTAGCCTGGACTTGCCTGGGTCAAAACATGCCTCTTATTTCTAAGGGCAAGCAAAGTATCTATTTTTAATGTTTTTCTAAGGCAAGGATATTTTGATTTGTATCATTCCAGAGCTTCAGCAGGCCATAGGTATAGTTGCATTCCTTCTCATCAGCCTGTGATGCAGAAAGATGGTAGATGGGTATCTTTTGGGTGATACAATTAAAATCCACCTCCAGCCCCCTTGCTGTGTCCGTCAGCAAGCCAGTGGCATCAGAAGCAGCTGATTCTTGGGATTGTATAATGAGTAACACTTGTGGTTGATTATCTTCTATTTTCTTGGAAGGCTTATGTGTAAAATTTGACAGTTGGGGATCCCTTGGAGCTAGGAACATGTTTGATCACATCTGCTGGCAAGCAGAGGCCAGCGGGGTGTGTAAGGGGGAGTCTGGCCATGGGTTCAGGTGACTGCTTTCCCTAGCTATTTGCTTTGGCACTACCTGAGATGAGAAAGCAGGGAATTTCTGAAAACCTGTTTTGCTCAGTCCCAAGCCGCAGGGGAAGGGCATTCCCTCCCACTCTTCCTTCCCTTTCTCTGACAGTCCTCACCTTCTCTGTCTTGCCTTGGGGCTAAAAGGGACTGGAAAAGAGAAAATTAAGAGCACTGGGAGAGGAGCAAAGACATATGTAGGGTTAGGTAGCAGTTAAAATGGGATTGTCCAGAGGGTGGTGGGGGAAAGAAAAGGAAAATTATTCTGATTGCCCCAGTCCTGGTAGTTTTATTAACTCCATCTAGACACTCAAGGCACAACTCCTGTAAGTGTAACTTTGAGGGCTTGTACTGATTTGTTGGATTACTAATTGAGGTTTGTGAAGGAGGTTTGTCAGTCAAGGCTCTTGTTTACTTGTAACACCATAAATACATGTTTGAAATAACATGTTGTTTGTAACTTTTTCACTGCAATATGTATGGGCAGCCCTTTTCCTGGGTATCCAGACACGAAGGCTGTTACAACTGCTAAAGATGTAGCACTGTGGATCAAGGAAGAGGAAACCAATTTGAATGAGATTGCCAACATCCAGAGAAGAATCTGCAGGAAATTTATTTATTGACTTTTAACCTCATCTTCTCATTGCTGACTAGAGATAACTTGCAATTTGTTTGATGCCAAATAGAACCTACAGACCTGTAGGCATTTTCTATTTGGACAGGTTTATATACAGTTAGTTCATCAGATTGAAACTGCATATTATGGTTTCATTTTTATTATATATACAAATAATATTTTTTGTTTTTTCCTAAAAGTATTATGATCTGCTAATGTTCCTGCCAATAAATTAATCTACTGGATTATTCCTGGAAAATGAACAGAATAGTTTATAAACTCTTTATGTAAATTATTATTTTATTTAATTTGAGCAGTTTTGAATGAAACAACTTTTTTTTTTTAGGGCACTTCTTTAACCAAAAAATAGCTGCTTGCCAAGTTTCACCTTGACCTCTGTCTACCTTTGAGGGCAGCCAACTTCTCTTTTCATCATTTTATGTATTGAAATTAATGGGTTCTGGCTGGTTCAGCAGAAAATGTCTAGTTTCCTGAAAAGCACCCTGAGAGGTTGTTTTTACAGTACCATTCATGCTTGAGCAGACATGGTAAGTACCAGAAAGTCTCACACAGGCTGTTCTCTCGAGACTTCTAGCTCTGCTTTGCGGACAACTGAATTTTCTGAACTTTTGGGTTCCTATCCTAAATCAAACCTCTGAACTTCTTTTGAAGGCTGCCTGTTCTTACAAGAAACCTTAGTACAGAGGAGGTTTGTTTATGAAAGGATATATTAGACTCCTTCATTTGCAGCCAACAAAAGCAGCTTGCTCTCTTCCTGGCTGCTCTAATTGATTTTTATTTTTTATTTATTGTTTTGAAGTTAAACAAATCATAGATTAAAAACCCTCCAACCAATGCCTCTAGATATTTTTGCCACATAGTAAAAATACAAGTACTAGTGCAAACAAAAAGCAAACCACTGAAGCTTGGAGTATAATGTTGCTTGCAGATGCTTTGTCCATGCCTAACTTGTCTACAACTGCATTTCTTCTTGTGGGCTCTCTGCCGTTGCTCTGGGTGTGTGATGTTGGAACCAGCAGTGGTAGTTTGAGTTCAGGTGAAGCTGGCAGGTACATAAGAAAGGCAAAACCTGTTTTGGTGCAGGTATGAGTATATGAGTGAATATAATAAACAAAGACTGTTTTTAAGTGGACTTTATTCAGTATTCCCCAGGAAGAGTTTAAGCAAGAATACACTGTCATGGGTCAGAACAAAGAGATAATTCCACTTTCTACCCCAATTCCTAGACCCAGAAGACAAATGACATTTTAAAACACTCTTAAGAAAACAAAGCTTTGTATTCCCTCTTGAACTTCAGCACAATCTAAATCTTGTAGTGTTTTCAACCTGGTTAGACTTCAGCTAACTGTCAGTCTTTCTCCTTTTCCCTTCTATTGCACTACTGTTGGCAGCATTGAATGAATTTTAAAATGTATGTCATAAATAGGCCAGCTCACTTAATAGAATATGAAATGTCTTCATGAGAGAAGCTTTCTCTAGAGCCATGACAAAGCCATTCAGAAAAATTAACTTTCTCATTCATTTTGGGCCAGAACACTATTAAGTATGAATCTGTAGTGAATATACAGTTTGATCTTAACCCGTGTATATCCACAGGCCTTTTGACACACTTATACATGATAGGCAGACTATAGATTTGGTTCAGCAAAGTAATGAATAGAATGATCTTGGGCTAAAATGACTGTTTAGGTGTGGTTCCTGAGCAGATACTTAGGTTTTTGAGTGCCTCTGGCCAATCCAAATCCTGGTAGTGGGTGTCTCTTCTCTGTAGCCTTCATTTAAAGGTCATTACTGACCTTAACTGACCTGCTGACTGCCTTCCCCCAACATGTGCTACTTTAGATGTGAAGGACTGCTGGATGTGTCCACTGGGCTTAATAGCCTTCAAAATATCAATGGGTCAGATTCAAAGCTAACTGATGAACTCTCACTGACATCAGCTGAGTCCCTGTCTAGTCCTTATTTATAAAAACAAGGTGCGTTTATGGATCATAGATGGCAAGAAACAGCAGATCTTCATGAGGAGACCAGAATGGAAAGCTGATTATGAAAATGAATGGAGGTATCTTGTGTGTGTAAAGATTTCCTTCTGAACAGATAACATTTTCTTTGTTGGTCTGAGCCCATAAATTTATGTCTAATCTTGGCAGACAGCAATCTCCTTTTTTTGTTGCATAATGAAACTTGTTTAATTTATTAGTATGGAGGTAACTTTTTTATAAGCCAAGAACCTGTCTTTAGAAATTATACAGTTGACTGTATTCTGTTGCTAGATAATGGGATCATGTGAAATTTAAAATATACCCATCATTTTTGCGTATTACAATGCAGTGAGATTCGAGGGGTATGCTACAGTTTGTGTAGAGTAATGGCCATATTTATGATATTTAACTAGCAGTCACTTGCCTGAGTACTGTAAAAAAAAAAAAAAAAAAAAGTGGTGGTGAGAAATTGTTTTACCTGTATGTTATTTGGTCTTAATAACAACTAATGCTTTAAGAAGGTCTTAACACTGTCTCTCACCCCCCCACCCCCCCCCAGTAATATGTGAGAAATATCTACTTACAGGAAAAAGGTATATGGTTAAACTGTCTAAAGGAACTCATTATAAGATCGTAAGAATTAAAAATGCTAAAAACTGTAATCTGAGTTAGTTCTACTGTAAAAGTGGGCTGATGCAGTGCTGAATCACTCATTAGCTTTGAGGACAGAGCACTTCGAAACAGTCCATTAAAGCAAGAGATTGCCCAATTAGATATTCACGTGGCAGTTAAAATTGCATCAGAATGTTAACCACTTCCAATTTTCAGTCAAATGGCCTTTTTAAACTTTGACTGAAACGTTAGTAGTTTTTGCTGCATGGCAAGAGAGAAAAAAGTGCTTGAAATACTTGTTAAAAATAACCAAAGCCTCACATCCACATTAATTTCATGCCAAGTTGTTATTTATGTAATCTGAAAGGGCTGTGATATTCAATGTCAAGTATCGAGAGTTTTAAAGGGAATATTAATATGGTAATATTATAATGTTACCATACTAATGAAAATTATGTGAACGTTTCCTTTGTAAACTGAGACATGAACAAACTGATCTACAAAACTTTTGATAAGTTTTGGAGTTTAGGATATTTTTTTAAATTGCTGAGGGAAGGGAAAGACATTTTAGTTGGACATTCTGGTTGAATTACCCTTATTTTAAATAGATTTAAATACTATTTGTACTTGCTGTGAAGAAATTACAGCAGTTTCTTGAGGGGAGGCCTTTACTGTATGATCTACAGTTGCTGTTAAATTCAGTCTCATTAACCTGTCCTCTGAGAGCTCTTGGAATTTTTTTTTATTCTTCTTTTCCTTCTGATTGTTTGTTTTTGATTTTTAAACATTGGTTCAGTAAATAGACAGTTAAAAAGTACCTGGGGCTGATGGAGCCATGGATCCTCGAGTTGACACATCAGTACAGTTGTGGTATTCGGTGAAGTTGATATGAATAAATTAGACATTTAATATTAGTGTCAGACACTTGCAACTGTCTAGTGAAAACAAGACAATAAAGGCACAGATCAAATTACCTGGAAGTCTGCATTAGTGCTCTGTACTTCTGTACCTGCCATACAAATAGTGTCAAGTATATTAGAGCAATTCCTTCAGGAATGACAAATAATGCTATACTACTGAGGCTGTGCTAAGAGATGAATACTTACTGCTTGCAGGGATGGCTATTATTAAGACAGTGCCAGGGCTGCTTGTTTTAGGAGTTGATAAGCATCTCCAGATACTGTTAGAATTATAATCCCAGAACTGCTGTCAGGGCTATGTTTAGAAAGTTTGTTTTGAAATGTTTATAGGAATATTCAAATTTAGTTATTTTGAAGTGTCGGATATCTTGAAAGTTTCTTCAAGTATCAACCTAAGAACTCCTTTACCCCAAATTTGGGTTGTGGTTTGGTGGTTTTGGGTGGTTTTTTTTTTTGACATGAAAACAGAAGGAGCACCTTTCTTCAAGCAGTCAGTGTTAATTGATTATTTTACATTTCACCATATTTAGATATAGATGCTTACTAGGGGAAACCGGGTCCTCAATGACTGACATTGGAATGTGTGTGTATTTTTTTTGAGTTTGGTCTTTATATGCCAGAATTTAATAAGAAAAAAAATAAACAAAATGGGCTGTACCAACACTCTTTGTGCTTATTCTGGCATATGTGTATGAGGTTACTGTTCTTGCTTGAAAAGTCATAAGGAGAATTGGGTGGGAAAGAACTGGGGATGGTATGTGCTGTCATTATTTTATTTCTGCTGAAACAAAACTTATTTGTCCCTTTACTAATACTTTGACATAAGTGCTCTGATATAGTGTACGTCAGCTACTCAGCAAGACTCCTTGATATTACAGAGCGTTATTTCTATCTATAGTACTGTGCCAAAACCCAAACAGTACTTGTTGGGTCTGTGTTGTGTTGAAAAACGTAGGAATGAATAGAGAAAATTGCTTGTTTATAGTCTTGTTCAGTCATTCTCTCCCACACCTTCTCTCTCTATTTCCAGGGTGAAATGATATAACTTTATCCCTCTATGTGCTGCTCAATATAATAAAACTGAAAATGGAGACTCTGTGCAGCACTTAATCTATTCCCCTCTCAATCTCCTCTAACATCATGTGGCTGTGTTATTCTCTCACTTGAGCAGAGAGTTTAAAAATTAGACTCTCATAATTTAAATCCTCAGTTGCTTTGGAGAGTGGGCAATTTTTCCTTCACCAGAAGAGAACTAAAGAAAGTACAGCGAAGTGGAAAAAATGGCAGGTGTGGGGGGTGTGTATTTTTAAAAAAAAATTTCAGTACAAAGGGCTGGAAGGCTCTTAAGCTCTTTCACATGTATATGTGCTATATGTTGTGTATTAAATGCCAAATATTTGGGGTGAGCACAGAATTGATGATATTTCAAATTTCATGTGGCTGTGATAGCATGAATACAGGTATTAGGCTAAAAAAATCAGAAAAAAAGTAGTATGCCAGATTAGGATCTATGAAAATAAATATTCACAATGTCTGTGATGTCTGACAAATATTTTATTTTTTCAACCTAAACTTGGTAAGGAAAAATGTATATGGTTTTAATTTAATCATTGCTAAAACAAATTAATAAGCAGTGGATGCTGTTAGATTGAGGGACTGAGGGAGTCATTCCCTAGGCTACCTATGGAAGTAGAATAACTTTCTCTTCCGTAACTTTAGATATAGAAGGCCAAAATGTACTGCAAGGCAATCTAGTGACTTCTTCAGTGAGAAAGCAATGATTGAAAAAAGATGATGATTCAGACTTATGATGAAAGATTTGCAGGTGCAGGACCTATATAACGACAATGCAAAGATGTCTTTTAATCATCATTCAGATTAATTTCAACCAGTAAAACAACACAGGAATTTTTTCAAGATAGTAGAAATGGTAAGTTAATATGTGGCAAGCATAACTGGTATCTACCTATGTTGCATGGGAAAATGGAGAGGAAAAGCTTTAAGCAGACTTTAAAACAAATAAAAATAACAAAAATGCTCAGTTTAAGAGATTCCTGAGGTCTAGAATGTGACTAACATATAACGCCTTCATTTGAGAGGGTCAAGTAACACACTGGAAAACTTTAGACTGCACTGTTTGATGTCATTCATGTGGAAAGTCTTAGAAGCTGTTTTAAAGTTTAAGTGAATTTTAATGGCCCAAATGAGAAAACACTTGGAAAAAATGTCATACGATTAACTGTTTACCTGCTGAAGTATAAACCAGTCCCATTGGTAGGCTGCAAAGGAGTATAAAAGCCAAAGAGATCCTTCCAGAATCATGAAAGCTCTGAGGAAAGTTACGTAGAGATGATGCCAGGTATTACAAAGTTCTGATAGCCCTTTGGCCATCAGTGTCTTGCTGTTCTTCATAGAAGTCAGACAACAAAAATCCTTTCTTGAAAATGCTTAAAATCTTTAAATATGTTAAGTAAATAGGGTATTAATTTAATTTAAAAAAACAACCAACCCAATATACTTGGGGGGAAACATGGCTCAGGGGGTCAAATTCGGGAAGCGTATCAGAACTGACAACAAGCCTTACAAGTTATGAAGGGACTGTAGTGTGAGATCTTGGAATCTGTGGTGGAAACCAGGCTTTACACGTGTACTGTAATAGCCTCTGACAGTGCTATACAAAGCAAGGATTTCAGGGCTAGAAATCAATGAAAAGGCACAACAAATAATGAGGCCTCCCTCACTGCAATTAGATACAGGAGATTCAGATCATTTAAGTTTCTGCTCATAAATTGCAAAACACAGTCAGTTAGGAAGCTATAAAGGGGTGGTGGTGGGGAGCCTAACAAACAGTTTAAAACATCGTATATAATGGGTGAGATTCCAGAGCGTGCTGCCCGGGAAAGACACTTTCAAGTGAACATAAAAACCCTTGAAGTGCTGATCCCAACATGCACAGCTGCAGTAAAGAAGGCAAACAGTGTTACTGCCAGAGGACTGCAGTGTAAATAAGGGAGCTGCCATTCTCGTTATCTGCTGGTTAGAGCATGAGCACAGGGTCTGCTCAGTGTATCTTTGACAGGAAATAGCCACTCTTAACGGGATACGAGGGCGATGAATCCAACTGGCACCATAAATCATGGAGGTGTTGGTAAGCGTAAGGCAATTAGGATCCTTTTCACTGCAGAAAGGAGACAGTTTTATTACTTCTTTTAAAGTGTATTTTTCCTAAGTGATATAGGTGCCTATTTTGAAACCATTTCATTTAAATACAGCAATGAGTGAGGGAACGTAATCTCAACAGGAGAAGCAATCTGAGGTTTTGAGCGGGCTATTTTATACAAACATGATCCAAGCCAGCTGTATGCTAGTTTTAAATAATTCAAAGTTGAGTTTGGTGTGTTTACCCAGAGTGCAGTGTGCAAATTCAGGCTTTCAATACAGTTCCCCAGGCAGTGTTGCGAAAGACCTGCTTGGTAGATGATAATTAATGGCTCCAAATGGTGCATTCCCTCTTCCCCTGCTAATCTTGGCCTCCAGTATCTCTCATTTACCAAATCCAGTGGTAATCTTTTGGATGCAAGCGGCATCTCTTGGATTAAGTGCTCCTGGGTAGGTGTGTGGCGCTCTAGGCATCACAGAATGGTGGTGGAGAAGGTGGGTGGAAATGGGAAGAGTGTGTATGTCATTGTCTGCAAAAGCTGGTGCATTTCGAGTGAACATTTGCATCTAACTTGGGAGAACTTGGTTTCCAAACTTCAACCCTTTTTTTCCCCCCTGAAGTTCTAATATAATGGCCAAAGGCAAGTTCAAAGCTGCAATCAACAAGGCAGATAAGACACTCCAAAGGACCTAGCTAGGCACCTCCTAGGCTGAGAGGTGCCTATCATGGGGTTGTGTTGGTGGGTTTTGGTGGGTTTCTTCAAGCAAACTATGTCTGTACCTGTTTGATGGACGGTTCTGTTAGAACCTTTTACTGTATAAGCTGGCACTCTTTCTTTGTTTTTATAACATGCTCATTGCCATGGTATCTGAGCACTTGGTTTTGCATTAGTAACTTCAGAGCTTCTGCTAATGTACAGAATCAAATTTTTCCATTACTTTTCCCAAAAGGCCATTATCTGTTTTCCTGTACCATCTGGGGACTTCACTACATATTAACACCCATCCCCCCCATTCCCTACATCCTCACTGGAGGAGATGGTTTATTCAGATTTCCTTCTTTCAGAACTGTGCAAATTCCTCAGTAAATGGGCTGGCACACACACTATACAGCTAAGTGTTCGTGGGTTTTTCTTCTTCATACATCCAGTACTACAAATGTATCATCACTATCTGCAAATTGTTTAAATTCTTCATGCCCTGCCTTGGAAAGTCTATTTTAGAACAGTTTTATATGAAAGCTGTGGTGTGGTTCTTAGTTTTTCCCCCAACCTCTCTGTGTTACAGCTTTGCATGCAACCTAGCTGCTGAACTATTATGGATGTTTAGTCACATACAAGTGGAAGCAAAATTTATTGTGATATGCTGAGGGTCTCTTATTGCTGTGTCTGGTTCCTGATCAGATTTTTCTGAGACTAAGAGTGAAGAGGGTTTTTCCTACTATATAGAAAGACTCAAATTTCCCTGAATCTGAAAGACAATGTGTTTTGTTTCTTATTCACATTGCTAATGTTGATTTTGGTAATTCCATTCTGATCCTGATAGCACTTGTTCTTACTCCATTGCCTACGTATTTCTGATCCTTACTGGATCATTCTCAATGTTGATACTAACAATAATGAGGGGCATCTATCCCTTTGGGCATGCCTGTAGGTTTCAGTGGGCATCGTAGATACAAGTGTTGTCAATGAGGTAGCTTGTGAAAAAATGATGACAGTTTGTCAAGGAAAAGTAGTTTCTTGTATCCATGGGATTACACTGTGTAAATTGGCTATTTTTATTTGCTGAAGTTACATGAAATGATCACACTGACAGCTCATTTGGCTGGTGTCTCCAGTTCTGATTCCTCACATAGTCTTGCAGTGCTGTCAGTGAACAGAGCTTTGAGCTGTTCTGAAAACTTCCTCACGTTTGATTAGGGCTCTTCCCCCCCCATGAGAAAACTAGGGTTATAAAACTGTTGGTTAAGCAATGGTTTCACAAACCAGAAATGGGGAAAATTAAGTAATAGAAGAGTGATACTGAATTCCCTTATAACTTCAGGAAACCTCTGAGTGGAAAAATTCCAGGAGCAGGGGTATCTGGCTTGTGGTATTTTTTTTAGAAGAAACGAAAAGTTGCACTTAGGAAATGGAAGATTCAGAATACAGTAATACAGACTTTGGGAAATGATCAAATGGAAACTTGTCTGCAACAAATTGCTTTAATGATCAGCATAAATGTGTTTTAATTTGGATTAATTACAGCCTGGGAAGACTTTACTTCTAAATAAACTTCAGGAAAATGTCATCCATAATGAATATACTGAATAAACTTCAGTATAAATAAATGGGTCATGGCTCTCCTTCCCACTGAAGACTTGCTGTGTTTAGGAAATGTAAACAAAGCCCTGCATATGTACAGTACCTTAAGGTATTTACGTAATGACAAAAGATCACTTTTTCATTTTCCAACCATCACCAAGGGATTGCAAAGCAATCAAACTTTAACAGCCAATTAATCTCTCTAGATGATGTTTGTGTAGCACTTAACCAGTTTCAGTAAATTAGATCCCTGTGGGCTGGGCTGTTACGTTGATAGAAATGTTACTGCTAGCTGGAGGCATTCATTTACTAGTTTGTAAGAACAGCAGTATTGAGAAATTGTGAGCATATGGAAACAAACTCTCTACACCTTTTTAAAAGAAATGCTGTTTGTAAAGAATAGGAGGTTCTGGGAGCCACCCAGCATGGAGCCTCACTAAACTAAATAAGTAGTTTGTCAGTTCTGTAGGACTGGAGACATTGCTGTTAAATTCCCTGTAAGAAACAGAAGAAATCCATTGGGAGGCAGCTGTGGCTAAAGAAAGATAATTCATTGCAATAGCATCCACTTAAGCAAAATGTTAAAGGAGCTGATTTATTTAAAGTATTTCTCCTGTGCACCTAAGCAAAATGCATTAAAATAATTAAAAAAAAAAAAAAATCTCCAGGAGAGCAAAAGCTTTCAGTAAGCATGAGATAAAAATCTATCAGAAAAGTATCATCTTGGAATGAAGCTGGAAACTTTTGTTTCCAATGTGGTGGTTTAAGGCATCTGTACTAGTTTTCAGGCTCCCCTGTGTGAGAGTTGAAACCCACAAAGCAAAACTGCAAATTTCCAAGTGGAGAGCCACATGACTGATGTCTATATACCCATGGCAATATAGCTGCAATTACTAGGTGCTGGCATCTCCGTGTATGTTCCTCAAGGATCTTAATCGCACTATGATTTCTATACTAGGTTGGTGTTAGGATTCCCTTGCCCATCGTGACTCTGGAGAAGGGTCCTGGGGACTCATGAATGAGTTCAGCTCTGTCTGCTCCTTCCTTTGGTCACTTCCAGCTGGGATCAAGGCAGGAATCCTGCATCAGAGGAGCTGTTCCTGCTTGCAGCTGTACTACTGTTGCATTCGGGATGCAAATGGGATAATGCAAAAGGGAGAAGGGGGATGACTGAAAGAATTTCAGTAATACTTTCTGATCCATGGAAATGTCAGGAGGTCTTGAGTGAGAAATTAATTCCTGGCAGAATGAAGGCACTTGGTAAAAGTCACAGTTTAGATTGCTGCTCTTGAAGAAGGTATGTAGTCAGTGACACATGGCTGAGATCACATACTGATGTTGGCACAGTGGATGTGGAAATTCTGTGTGCGAGATTGGCTTTTCCTGGGTAGGGGTCTGGGAGTCTGTGGAAATGCAGAACTTGCTGTTACCTGGGACATGTCTACCCAGGAGTGTCATGTCTGTTGGTAGGCCAGTTGGAGAGGCAGTTGGTTTATATTTATTTTTAATGGCTGGTGAACGTGCTCAGTGTGACTGAATGTTTGCCTTTGAAAGAATAGGCTGCCCGAACACTTCTCAACCCTGCAGTGGTACTTTGATTCTCAGAATTCATTTGTTACAAGGTGTGTGTGAATATTATAAGGCTGTAAAAGCTGTTCACCATTCTGAGAGTGTTTGAGGAAAAAGCAGGGCCATGAGTACCTGCGGAGAAAGGCAGGTGGTAACAAATAGGAGTTGACCTTTGGATATGACCTTCTGCTTTTCTTCTGATAACTTACATTGTCATGTGGTGGCTCATGATGTGGCCTGACCATATGGTGTTTAGCAGGGGAAGGCTTAATTATATTGTTAGACAGGCAGCACGTACACTTGCAAGGCCAAAGAAAGAGATGATAAAGGAGATCTCTTCTTGTATCACATCGCTATTGCTGAAATTGCTGATTATGGTCTAGCAATCACAGAATGGTTGAGGTTGGAAGGGATGTCCAGAGGTCATCTGGGCCAACTCCCCTGCGCAAGCAGGGCCACCTAGAGTCAGGTGCCCAGGCCCATGTCCAGATGGCTTTTGGATATCTCCAAGGATAGCCACTCCACAACTCCCTGAGCAACCTGTGCCAGTGCTTTGTCACCCTCACAGTGAAGAATTGTCTCCTGATGTTCAGGCGGAACTTCCTGTGTTTCAGTTTGTGCCCAATACCTCTTGTCCTGTCACTGGGCACCACTGAAAAGGACAGCTCTGCCCTCTTTGAAGGGCTGAGTGGAGGGGAAGTTTTTGCCTCCCTGAACCTGCTGGCAATACTTTGTCTAGTGCAGACCAGGATGCAGTTTAGCTGCCTTTGCTGCAAGGGCCCGTTGCTGGCTCATTCAGACCGCAGTTGTTCCTGGTGGCAGTTTGGCAGGACCTGGTACTGGCTGTGGTACTGAGAACAGTTTGAACTCTTTTAAACTTCAGTGGTAAGTGCTGCATCTGTGGCAGCCTTTTGATCTCTCTTAGTCATAACTGACCTTCACTTCTAACAACGTCTTCTAGGTGTTTTCATTCTAGCACATTTCAAACACTGCTCTGGACTTCTGCAATGAATACAGGGGAATAAGTTTAGCTACAGTTCTAGATTGCTCCTTGAGCAACTGGAAGCATGATGGGGAAATGCTATGCATTGATTTATTTAGCAGACAATACAGCGGCTTTCATAGAAGAGATAGATATGAACCAGACAGGCAGAAAGTAGCATAGCGTATGTGGCTACAGTAAGATCAAGGGTATAGGTTCTCATGGCTCTGTGTCTCAGTATTTTAGCAGGAATTATGCTGCAAGTGTGCATGTTTAGAAATTCTGCTTGAAAGCAAAATAGGAATTTGACTCTACACTACAACAATTATAGCACTTGCAAGAGTGGACAGGAAGGTTTTTGAATGTGGATATTGTGGTCAAAACATAAATTAGACCATAGGGAAGCTTGTAGTATAAATGTGCTATTCATTACAATTTTCTACCAAAGATGTGGTCTGAATGGTTGATAATGAAATTCTTTCCCAGTGCAATGATTTTACTTACTGTTTAGATGCACAATGAACGAATTTGGATAGAGGCTCTTTTTTGAGAACAGATGAACAACTTCATGTATTGAATAAAATTACAACTTCCTAAAATGACATGCTGGGAAAATAAATGTATCTAAGTGATACTTGGCTCTAGGGGTGAAATGAAAGAACAAAACTACAGGACTCTTTCCAGCCAAGTGAAGTTCTGACAAGGTCATATAACAAAAGCATAACAATATCACTCTGGGTTTCTAGTTATCATTTCAGTATGTGCTCTGACCAGTGAAAGCATTGCTAATTTTGTTTTGCACAGCTGTCCTTCGTGTCATGAGTTTGTATTTTTGTATTGTTGGATCTTGCTCTCTTCCAGATATGCCTGTTTTCTGTATCTTCCATAGTAATAAGTAGCTTTGTGACTGTTAAAATAATCTTGTCGTATTTCAGCTGAAAGTGACAACAGAATATTTTTCTGCAGTTTAATAGCTGGATATAACTCTGAAAGGTTAGACCATGTATCTGCTAAATATCTTCACTCTGCAATGCAGACAGGCAAATGCATCTGATTTTTGCACCATAGTTTATAATCAAGAACTGTCAAAGCAGGAGTGAGTGGTGTAAAGATTCAAGAGGTGATGCTTCCTTCTGTTCAAACACTAGGTCTTTGCAGAGCATGTTAATGGGGTGGGGAGCTGCAGAAGGAAAATCATGACACTTCAATGCCTTTTCCTGAGGTCTGCAGCCTGGGAGGCTGTCAGCCAGAAGGGTACAAGTTGGCACCACTGCTTCTGTGAGTGCCCCTCCCTGTCCCCAAAAAACAAAACAAAACCCCAATTTAAACTTATTAAATGCAGTGGCTTGCAGAAACCTTAACAGCCTGTTGTCATCCAAGGCAGGGCAGCTGTTGTTTCCTGACAGAGGTCAAACATACAAAACTTAGGTATATGGTGCAGGATGCCTTAGGGAGCAACCGAAGTTACACTGAAGTTTGCTCCACAGGACCAGTCCTGGAGCAGTGGAGTAGTGATTTCAAGTGACCTCTAGGCTACCCTTCTATCTAAGCACCACTCAGTATCGGAGCCGGTATTTGAGGCATTTACTTTCTATTTTCTTCTGTATGTTGCAATTCTCTGAGTCTCAGAGCTGATTCTCCTGTGAACTAGATCTGTCAGGTAATAATTACCATGCTCACACACTCATCTCTTTCCTCTATAAAAGAGGAGGGCATCCAGTTCAATAACAGTATAGTTGTGGTGGTTACGTGTGTTTCTCTCATGGTCGCCACTCTTACACCAGTGGATACTTGCTTTGGTCTCTGTATAATATGACACAAAAGCCTCAAGAATGGCTGTGTTCACCATGCCCAAAGGCAATCGTACAGAAAAGTGCTGGATTAAAATGTGGGGTTTGGTATTGCACTAGAGATGTGGAAAGGAGAACACAACTGCTTGTATCAGGAGCTTGTGGGGTTGGGAGACCAGGTTTCCTATTTGATGAAAATTGTTGAACGGTTTCTGGCTTTAAATTTTGGTTTTAAATTTCAAAGAGTGATGGGGCCCTTTGTATGAAATTACTTGTATGAAAAGCCTCCCAGAATGGGACAGGCCATGTTTATAGGGAAATACTGTGTTCCTTCTGGATTGTATTTGTGTAACCCTGGTCTTAATGAGAACTCTTAAAGAGTATGATAACATGTTCATCTTCACAATCTGCTGCTTAAGGCAGTGGAGAAAGTTAAATTCCTTTAAAGAGAGTTTTTAAGAAGGTATAGACTTTTCTCATCCTCTTTCTTCTCCCCAGACTATATTGCGTCTACAGAGGAGGGGAGTGGGATAATACCCAACACCCCTATGCTTTCTAGAATAAAAATTCTGCACTAGGAAAACTCACATTTGATCTCATGCATGTATGTGTGAACAAGCAGCAGTACTCTATGCCCCTGGAACTGGCTCCCATCCAGAGGCTTACTTACACTGCAAGGGGGAGCAGGTGGCATCTTTGCACACTCTCCAATTTCAGATTACATGTTATCTTTAGGGCAGCTTTATATTCTAGCCAGTGCTCTGTGGGAGCTTCTTGGCACACACCATCTGGTAGAAACACTGAATCAGCCTGGTTTGGTCCTGTCCTCTGGCTGAAGTAGTGGTGGTAGGGAAAATAGTGTAAAACTTTTTTTTTTTTTAATTTTTCTTTTTCCTGTTGTGTGCAACTTCAAATGACCTTTTGACCTGGGACTGTGAGTTGAGGATCTGCCAATGTCAACCTGGCTCCAAATCAGGTCTTCTGAGTTGTGCTTTGAAGAAGTGTTTTTATGCACCGAGGAGAGTTTTTAACTCTGGAACTGTGCTGTGATACTATATTCCCACCTAAATCACCTTTATTCCCCAGTCTGAAAGAGTATCATAGTTTTAGTTTCTTCCAGTGTTGATGACATTTTGTATCTATAATCACCCTTTTCTTCTAGAATTTTGTTGTCCCCAATGCTCTTTGGGATTAGAAGCAGAACTGAACACAGTATAAAAAAGCAAAGCAAAACTTGGATGCCATCATAGGTTTGTAGTGACAGACACATGAAGGTGTTTTATATTTCATTCTCTGCTTCTTGGAGGATTGCTCCTTTGCGTGATTCGTTTTTTTCTTTGTTGACGAACATCAAGCTGACACTTCCACAGCACTGTCCACAGATTTCTTTTCTGAGTGGCAATAGCTGATCTAATCACTGTATCATGGTTGGATTGATTTCCCCATCATGCCTGGGGAGCATGACTTTGAAGTTACTGATGTTGAATTCCATCAGATAAGGTCTCCTGGTCTCTGCAAGAACCTTTGAGGACTGGCCAAGGAAACTTAGAAGTCACCAGTCAGGGAATAGTGTTATTTTATATTTTGAGTTGTTGGCTTTTGTTGTATTGCTTTCATCTCTTCACACCTCTCGGTTATTAAAGGTTTGTCCAAAAAAAAGTGGGGCGCAGACTAGATTAAACAGAGTGCTAGTTGTTCGTTCCTTGGGGCTTATAGGTACTACTGTATTGGTGAAAAATGATAAATTTAACTTGTAAGCCTAGAGGGGGGTCTGAGGATATTTCATCTTATGCAGTTATACCCTAGAGTGGCTACACAGTATAGGGGTTAGGGGAGAGCAAATGGCTATCCAGCTTGGAACAAAGATGGACCAAACGCAAACCTATTGGCACCAACCTTCTTAGAAATGCATGGAATGGTTCACACAAGTAAAGAAGTTTAAAATAATTAAATAAGTCTAATGATCTCATTAGGCCTCACTGAAAGCATAAGACAAAACAGCAAGAAGCTAAATATTGCTGTTACTGCTAATATATTTTTAAAAGTTCTTAATTTTGTTGTGCTTTCTCATTGTGCGTGATACCTAGCCAGCCCAGTGCCACAGGCTAATATTTTCATTAGTATTCTTATTTATCTTCAGTAAAAATTAGTTACATCTGAAAAAGCATGTGCACAGGATACATATAAACTGTGTCCTGGTGTTGGCAATTCTGTTGTTCATGCTTGTTAACTTTACTGTAGCCTTAGGGCTCTCATGCTGACTCTGTTAAGCATAAAGTGCTGTAACTCAGAGTACTGTTTGCGTTAGGCCTTTAAACTTATCTTTACAAATATTTCTACTAGTTTTCCTGGGTTCTTTATCTTGAAGCAGTTCTAGGCTTTCAGACTACACAACCAACACTCCTTAGCTTGTGTGTTTCTTCCTTTCCCCACTCTTGCTCTTTTTCTTAAATATTAATAAAGCAATGGTTCAAAAAGAAGAGATCTTATACATGGGCAGTAAAGTTGGTAGTGTCCATGTAAAGTGTTTCAGCATTTCTGTCTAGGATGGTGTAGGGAGAGGGACAAGTACAAGAAACAGGACAAAACACTTTATAGTAGAAGTACATAGCAGGTCCAGGAGGAGAAACTAAGATTTGCAAACAACTTCATCCCAGAAACACTGGTCTTTCATTGGCAAAAATCTAAACTCAGCTCTGTTAAATATAGTTAGATAATTTGTATTGATTTTTTGAATGAAAGTGCATCCATAGTAGGAGTTTGACTAGTGTTACCTGGGGCCAGCCACAAGGTGGGAGAGTTCCAGTGCACTTCACATGCCTTCCACACATGCCTTCCATGCGGATTCATGGGACCTGCAGCTCACAGAGCTCAGGACCTCAGCAGTAAATGTAGAAGCAGCTTGCGTAGTTATGGTAGCTCCACGACTGTAGACACATCCAATGTGTTACTACCTGAAGACACTGCTGCTCTTTGCCCAGCCACATGCTCTGTACCACCTAAGACAATGTTGAGATCCTCAGAGTCAGGGAAGAGGAAAGAGCATAGGTGGGCAGGAGGTGAAATACTGTGGTAGGCTTGGGAGCATAGGCGTGTGTGGTATTAGGACTAGAGGAAAGCGATATGGTGTTGAGATCCTGATAGGTCATGGCAAGATGTCCCATCAGGGAAAGGGAGAGGCTGGAGCTCAAGCTTGAGGATGAGGTTTGGGCAGACAGACCCAGAGCTAAATAGAAGTAGCAGAGTAACAGAAGAAGCTTCTGCTTCTCAGCACTATTTGAGGCCTTTAATCTAAGACTAGTCCTGTTTCCACATCTGTCATCCTTATCTCTAAACAACAGAAATAAAAATCAGCGCAATTGATCTGTTCTATTTGTGACTGTTTGCATAATCATCAGAAAGTTTTAGGGAATTTTCTGTTGTGTATCACTATAAATTAGACTTAAATCTGCTGGACCCTGTGTTATAGTGCACCCTCTAGAAGCAGATGTCAATATGTCTTAGTGAACAGACTTCATGTTACCATGTGGGTATGCAGTTTTGCTAGCAGTATACATGTGCCAGGATATTCTGAAATGGCTAGTGATGTGGAAACCTTCATTGCCTGAGTCTTCATTTTTGACTTGGTTAACAGTTGTGATTTGAAGAATTAATAAAGAAAATAATAATTTAAAAAGTTATCATTGCTTTAAAAGAAATAGTACTTGGTAAGCCACCTTTGGAGGGACACAAAATGGCTGGGGCTAATGTGTCATCAGCTGCTTTTGAAAGCCCTGACTTCTAGTTTCTAAACTGACGGGATACTGAATAGGTGAAATGCCTGACAAAAAGGAAAATGTCTGTCAGAAATACTGCAGCTTCCCCCTGTAGGAGGATGTTTTAAATGTAAAACTTCTCCTTCAAACATTCTGTGTGAAAGCTGCTTAAAAAAGAAAAAGTTGAGGTAATATTGCTGTCTATTTTGAACCTATTTCAACATTTCAGTTCTGGGTATGCTGTTGTCTGTGTGTGAAACCCTGCAGTATCTCTGAGAATGATGGTGGAAGACTGAATATATGTCCGTTTATATGCATCTAAGGATTTAGTCACAGGCAACATAGACAGTTATGTAAAATATATCCTGGGGAAAGGTATTATGGTGTAACTCTTCTCATGATGAAATTCTTTAAATAAAAAATTAAAATGTTAGGTTGAATCTTGTTGGTGATAGTGAGCTCTGCATCTCTCTCCATGAACTCCAGAATCCTTTAATCTTTTGCATTTGCTGCAATTGCGCCTACTTCAAAGCGTTGCTGCAGGCATTGGAAAGGATCCTGGCACTGTGGGAATAGGGCGGGGTTGTGAAATTCTGTCATCACTTGGAAACTGCAGCCATTTCTGAAGTGCCAGTGTGATCTATCTTTACAAAAGGGCAGCATCATTATGCAACTAATTTGGGAATATAGGGAAACATGCCTATATTGGCTCTAATTTTGAAAACTTTTTTTTTTAAAAACCTCAACACTTTACACTGAGAAGCACTTGACAAATAATCTAAGGAGAGAGCTGAATATAGTATGGTAATGATAACTGGACATCTATATGGATAATGCCATTCTGTCTTGTGGTTCTGAAATCTGTAAGAACAAGAACCCTAGACACAATCCAGCCACTGATATGTGAGGTCTGCTTTTACTGGAATGTAGCAGAGGGTCTTGGGGAAGAGCTGGAGTGAAAGTGTTAATTTGAAGAGGCAGGGCTGTGTCTTTTAATAAAGAAGGTAGTCTGAATTTATTTGTTATCGCTTGTCTGTCAATTGATCTTTTAGGAAATAAAATCTACTTTAGGGCGTGTTAAGTTTTAGGTGAGCTAACTTAGTGTGATGGAAGCTAAGGATGGTGACACACGAGCAAGGGTGCTCATGTAAGCACATTGCCTTACACAAAGCCAGTCCTATGCTACTGATATCATTAGGAACATCCTGCTGACTGCTGTGAGAATGATCAAACTCGTAATGAAAACATTTGTCCTCTTTCAAGACTATATATAGTGTATATATATACAAATATATTTGTATGAATACTCAAAACCCCCATGTCATTCACACATACCTTGGTCTCATATTGGCTCATATTTGGAAAAAAATGTTGTCATAAAAGTCTCAATCATTAATGGCATCTGCTTACATTGAGTTGTGCTTTAGCATATACAGCTGCTGCTTTGACTTGCAAAACTACAAGATACTGCTTTTCATTGGACGAATTTAATTTGGAAGAAGCAGTAAGGATTTTATGGTACTTGGATTGTGTTTTATTTTAAAGGCCATATTAAGAGCATTCTACAATTAAGCTTCAAAAGAATTAGGCACTATAATGCATTTCAAGATGCCACTGTTGTAAAGAATTACAATTCTTGGAGTATAAAAAGGGACTAAACTGCTCCTAGAAGTGAAATCCAAGTGCACTATAGTTCTTTTGTTGTGCAATGCACTTAATTTATGAATTCACATGGTGCTAGGAACAGAAGGCAATTTCCAAGGTGCTTCCAAGTTTGGAGAAATGGTTTGGTGTTGTGTTTTGTTGCTTTTTTTTTTTAACAGTCAATGAGTTTTCAAATAACCTGTACCACTAGTATCTCAGTAAAAGCTGAATGAGTTAGAAGGATGTATTTTGTGGATAAGAGACATTTAAAAATAATGCTCAGACTTCTAGGTTTTGCTGTATTTATTACTTCAACAACTTTGGTAGTTCTTAATACAAGTGCTATATGTTCATGCTCTCAATTAACACACACCCTAACGTCAGGGGAAGACGACAAATTTCCAAGTTAGAGCTAAGAGAAATACAGGCCATAGTGTCCAGAAATTGGTTTTTAAAATTAGAATAGCACATTTTAGGCTTGCAAAAATAACCTATAAATATAAAAATAATGTCCTCTAGAAATTTACCTCCAGTCTTTAATTGCTGTTGGAAAGGAAGGAACTAGACTGCACTTTGATCTGTACTTAATAAACTTGATCCTGGTTTACACTTCCTTCTGTTATGAAAGATCAAAGGACACTTAAAGCTGAGACCTTCTTGGATTTTGCATGTTTAATGTGATGTTATTTTGTTTTTGGTGTTGGAGACAGTGCTGTTTCCTCAAGGCGATAAGCTCAGAATAGGTAGCTATTATTGAGCCTTTGTGATAACCACTCTGTGTTAATGTTATAGATGCCCAAACAGAACATAATCTGTTCATACCATATGACTTCTCTTAGCCCAGTTAGTTGGCAAAGATCAAACCAACCAACCCATCAAAAAAAACCCCAAACCTCCAGCAAAACCCAACTTACATATTGTCAGGTGCTTTTTAAAATCCATAGGCAATCTGTAGTAATCTAGGTCAAATCCTGTACCTAAAAAAATCATGACACGTGGCCAATGCCGACATGCATTAACCTATGTATATTACATCATTCACAAGGAACACGTGTTCCTTCTAATTAATATTGAATAGGACAGAACCCCTTACCTGTCCAGACAAGAACAATTTAAGAATGTGCATTTGTACAATTAGAGATCAGGCTGTCATATTCATTCCAACTTTCCAGCTTTCTGCATAGCTGCATTTTACATAATTGCACTATTAGTGTTGAGTTTTTAATTGCATGATTAAAATATGATTACTTTAATCAGTGTGCTTTATTCCGCAGACATTCTGCTATGTAACCATATGCAACATAACCATGTTTGTTGAATGACTGTATGAACTGTGGAATTAATAAGTGGAGGATTCTATAGGTGATAATAAAGGGATATGGGGGAAACAGTACATATAAAAATTGAACTCCTGGATGATATATACCATCCTCTAGTTTTTAACCTTACTTAATTGTAGTTGATGTGCATGTATTATTTTAGACCTGCACATCCATAATTAGGACTTGCCCTAAAGATTTATTTATCTTACGGTGTTTTCTGGATGTTTCAGTTGGTCCAGCATCATAAAGGTAAAAATGAGTTGGTTTGGGATGGCTGGCATATTAGATAACTAGAGGAAAAGATGTCAAATACAATTTTACCATCTATTCATTTTTGGTTTTCCTTTTCTGTTTTAATTCCCCGGATTGCTGTATTTTGATAAGAATTGTTTGCTTTCTTTCCTGGAAGCTGCAAAATCTTATTGGACTGTAAGCAGGGTATTGGAAGAATCTAACAAAATATCAGTGTTCTAGGTATTGCTAGTATATATCAACAAAACATAGTTTATCGTGGACTGATTCTGCAACCTCAGCAATCCTAAACTAAGCTAATGTTTGGCTGTGAGACCACCCGGGAATCCTGGGTACTGTAGGCACAAACCAAGAGGTCAAGATCAAACTCTTGGCAAATATTAGACCACAGATGCTGAATGAGCAGAAAGACTTCATTTGGTACCATCACCACTGCTGAGCTGACAGATGGGAAAAAAACCCCACAAACAGCCCTTCCCCTTTCCCCCAGTGTGAAAGCTTTCTGTTGATCTGTGAATGGCTAATCACACCCAGAAAGCAGCACTCTGTAGTTGTCTCTTTTTGGACTAATGATACCATGCATTATCTGTCCATGAAAGTAAAAAAATATTTTGAGGAAAGCCAAAAAATTCTCTTTTGTGTTTCCCTCATGAGACAAAGTAGGACAGATATTACCAGGAGACAGATAAGACGACGGAAGTGTGGATCCTGTGGCTGAAAAACAAGACTGGAACTTGGGTTTTGCCAATTCCAGCCTAATGAGTGGTTTTGAAGCAGAATTGTTCTGGGTAAGGGCTGATAATATAAAAGCATATCTGCTAGGTTTGGTTTTGCTGTAAATCTGTAGTAGGAACAAAAAGAAAAAAGAGAAATAAGTTACCACTGCAGGACCGTGGGGAGCCAAATTTTCTGTCTCTATGACTGTCTTCAGCATTACGAAAAAATACTATCTTATGAATGTCTGGCACTCCTAATTATTGTTGCAGCTAATTTGTCCTGTCCTTTTCATATTACTTTATGACTTTCTATGTCATAAAGCGTATTTTTAACTTTGAAAATAGTGATGTGTAGCTTTTCTATAATTCACTTTCAAATGGCATTGTTTGCAGACTTACCAGGTGATTAGTGCCAAGAAAAACAATTCGTTTTCAGCCATTTTCCTATAGTTGAGTGGTGCCTCTCCTCTCTTGATACTTAGACGTCAAAAGATTGTTTGGTTTTTTTTCAGAAGATCTGGAAGTCAAAGATTAAATTTCACTAAGGTCTAATCAGATTTTCATGAAGTTGAGCCAGAAAATGAGTTTGCTTCCTTGTCTCCATTTTTGACATGTTTGCACTTTTTTTTTTTAAAAAAAAAGTATCCCTGACTTCCCTGCTCTGGTGGTCACACACAAGTAGTCACAACATTCAGTCGTCTTTTCAAGAAAGAGGAAATCTGCACAGAGTGGGCTGTTAAGAAGCTCAGCGCAGTGGCAGAGGTCTTGCTCCTGGTCTCCTGAAATTTTTGTAACGCCTTTCTATATCTGAACTAGAAGAGCAGGGCGTATGACTTCTTGGCTGTTTCTGCTGATTTTCCTAGTATAACTATGGTGATGGCCTATAAGCATCTCTAAAGAAAACCAGTGTCATAGCAAAAAGGGTAAACTTAACAGGAGATCTTTGAAATGTCCATTGATTGACCGTAGGCAGGTTCACTGCAGTGAGAGATTTTCCCAGATCATTGTAACAAGCAATGCAGGTCAGCTTTACTTAGTTCAGCACTTAAAGTAGTATAAGGTCTTTGCTTTTGGAGAGCTCAAAGTGTGAGTCCAAGGTGTGAATTCTCCACAGCACCAGTCAGATTACCTGCTGCTCTGCAGTAGGCAGTTACATCACTGTGTAGACAACTAATTTATTGATTGCCCGTTAGAAATGCTTTACATCTTTCAGTTTTCTTCAGTCCTACTCTTTGCAACTGAGCTAACAGATAAGAAGTGTGAGGTGCTGGCTTCGCTCAGGTCCATGGCACAACTACCACCTCCTTCAGGAAAGCTAATTTTGGTTCTCTCTCCTCCTAGTCCTTCTCTGCTTTTCCACTTGTTTTTCTTGTTTTTTTGTTCTTTCCACCCCCCACCCCCTACCCACCCCTCCTTTCTGCTAAAGGATTTCTCTAACATTGGCAAAAAAGAAAATGTGTATTTTGTCAGGGTGCTTACTGGGTGCAACAATGATGAATATAAAGGTTGTGGGAGCCAAATATGCGATAAATAACTTATTGGATTGTAGTTAATTACCCCTTTGACCAGCTGTTAATCTACATGGGATTTTGGGTGGATGGATAAAATGGATACGCAATAGGAACAAAGGGCGTGGTGGTGGTGGTAGAATTTCAAGATCAAACAAAATATTTCTTTTTTTTTTTAAAGATTATTCTTATCCTACTACTTTATGGAAAAACAAATCAATTGAGTAACACCGTCACAAAGTCTACAAATGTGCTGCTAAAGATATAATCGTAAAGAGGAAGAATTAAAATATGTATGTTGTAATGCTGGGGCCAAAAGTCCACCTGTATGCTATTTGCTAGTGTTCAGTACTCGATTAGTTGCCCCCTGGAGGTACGAGGACTAGATTTGACTTACAGATTGCACCCATTAAAACCCAAGAAATATTAGTTTTCCAGGCATGAATCTTCACATCCGTACAGTCTGATGAGAAGTGTGCCTCCCAGAGGGTTGCTTGTGATAGTTGTCCTGTCCAGGAGAACTGAGTGCAACGTGCCACGCTAGGCAGGCAGAACTGAGGGGAAGGCAGAAGAGCCCCTGTGATGTGGCATCCCGTGTGCCGTTAACATCTACTCTGCTCTTTCAGCTGAGTGCATCTGTGGGAGCAGCTTGTGCTATTAACTGACCTGCATCTTAATGTTTGCTTCCATCCCCATTCTTCAAATACTGTAGAATTAAAATGATGAACAAACCAGCCTGGTAAACTTGGCAGATTCTGACTTTATTCATGAAGGCAGATCTAATGTTCCCTGACAAATTGTTCCAGAGAAACTGTCTTGTAAAATACAGTATCTGCCAGTTTCCCACTACCAAACTATATTCCTATTAGGACACAGTGTTAATGATTCAATAGAAAACACAATGCCTGGTGCAGAGTGAATCTGAAATCATTTAGCACACTTGATTGTTAACTGAGCTAACTATCCTGTGAGTGCATCGGCTGCCATCTGTCCATTTACTTGACAGCCTTGTTGGGGCGAGGGGGGGGGGATTTTGGGAGCTGGCAGTAGTCCAGTTTGCCGCAGGTCTGCTTTCTAGTCTTTTTGTAACAGATGTTGTGCCACATGCCCAGAGTTGCTGCCTGTAAGCTGCTGTGTGCCCAAATTTTTAATTTTGGAGGTGCCTGACTGTCTTTGACCCAAGATTTGCATTCATCTTAGCAGCCCATTATGGGGTGCCTTTGTTATAGTGATAATCTGATGAAAGAGCCAGAGCCAAAACCTCTAGGCCTCTGCACAGGCTTTCTGATGACTTCAGTGGATATTGGATTGGGCCCTGTCTTGCCAGTTGTTTATATTTTTCACCTTTTCCATTTAATTCTGTGTATGTTAAATTACAGCATTTATAAAACACTGAGTATGGAATTAGGGAGCCCACAAATTTGCACTGTGCTTTTAAGGAATTCTGTGGTCCCTGTTTATTTGGGATGCTCTGAAAGTGTTTATAAACATAGACACCCTGCCTCTTATTCACAGACTAGAAATTACCCTGGATTCTTCCTCTTCTGTTATCTTCCACATATAATTCCACCGTAAGCCAGTTGATCCTAAATTAATGTAAATCAGCCAAGGTAAGGTGAAGCTGTAGAAACTGCTGTGTTTTTCAATTCCATGATTAAAATGCCTTGCTCCTCCTGTGAAGCTTGGTTGTTGTCAGCAGAGTAGCAGGAGGGAATTATCATCTTCTTGCAGCAACCCCTGCTGCTGCTGATAGGAAAGATTTCTTCTTTTCTTCCTTCCTTTTCACAAACAAAAAGCAAAAGGAAAAAAAAATATAGGTCAATTAGGCAATGCAACATACAATATCATGTAACTCTGTACGCTTTCAACATGTCATCCATTCCAAGAGGTTTGCTATATGAAACTGATAACATGTTTATCCATAGGATCTTTCTTCCATCCAAGTTTAAATCTCTACTTGATCGCTTTGTAGATTTCTTGGAGGATGAAAAATGGTTTGACTGTGTCTGTTCAGCTGTAAAAGTAACTGCCCATCGATTTGCTGCTGACTGTGTGTGTAAATAAAATATAGTACAAGAGGTGACCTATTTTAGTGTTAGGTATGGGAATCTTTCCGATCTCAGTAATTCATTTATCACTTTTCAATGGGAAACTTGTAGGTTGTTTCTTCAGCGTGTGGCTTGACTCGGTTTTGTACATTGTCCGAGCTTCTTTGAGCTTAAAATATTTGGTTCAGAGTCTCTGCTTTTTAAAAATATTAATTGGTGTAAAAAATAAAAATGTAATTACAAGACTGAATCTCCTTGATTAGTCTCTATTGTTCAGTCTGTTAAATGCCATTTGCCTGTCGGGGAAATTTATCCCATGTGCAGGGAACACTGCTGGAGTGCTGCAGAAGCGATATATTTAGAATATCCTGAATGTTGGGAAAGGCCTTCATAACATCCCTAACTAGAATACTGACTAGGTAGTTAATCATGGATCTCAGGCTGAGGAATGTTACTAGTTCATGCTGTGTGTGCAGACATCTGTTACTCGGCAACAAACGTCACTCTTTTTCCAGATGACTTATTAGCAAATGTTAAAAAGACAGGTATACAGTAAAAGTTTAATGCCTATGAAATGACCTGGAAGGCTGCACATGCCTTAGCATATGGAATATAATTCAGAGAAGTGGAGATGAGCATTCCAGAGTATTTATGACAATTAAAAAAAAAAAAAAAAAAGACTGCTGCTATGTAAAAACAAAACAAAGAATTCAATTTACTGTTCCGACAATGCATGCTTTACAAATGTACATGCTATGGTTTATGGAGGCATTTAGCTGAACAAGGCAACAAATGTTTTCTGCTGTGAAGTAATATAAGAGGCAATGTATCTGTCTATAGTTGAAAATGTGTAGTTGCTTTCCTAAAGATTGGAAGTAATCTTACTAAAGCAGAACAAGAAACTGTTCCAATAGCAAGATGCCAGCAGAGAGTGGACAGAAAGCTTCACGTAAGTCAGGTGAAGATATGGCATTTAGCTATCTTATCTGACAAAGTAGCACACCTTTCTGTAACTACTAGCATAAGAACAGAGTTAGAACAAGCTGTAGCTATCACAAGCATTTTATTTCCCATACTGTACATATTTTAAGTTACATAAAAGCAAGTGTTTACAGTATTTCTTTAAAATACAGACAACAAATTCTATAATAGTTGCATCAGGACAGTTTCTCTGGTTCTTACCTGTTTATTCCAGAGACAGATGTTGACAGTTCTGGTGCATAACTGCTTGTGCCAGTGCTCCAGGATGCAGCACAACTCTCTGCGTGCTGGATATGCATTGGTATAGATACTGAACCAGATCTGATTAATCACGGTACAAATAGTTTGGAAGACAGGTAATAAAAACAAAGCACTTGAAAGTTTGTATAAATAAGGCGATATAGGAGCCTTACTTTGTTACCTCCTAGCTATCCTTCTAATCCTAAAGTCAGGCACTCTCCCTCTCCCTCGCCTTTTCTCCATTGCTTAGCAACACTCATGGGTGAACTTAAAGCAGAGCTTTGTTCCCAGATGTGATTTTAGTAATATTTGCAGGCTCAACAGTTCTGAGATGTGAAAATCAACCCCCTTCCTCCCCACCACCATTAGCCTACTTTGTTAAATAGTCTCTCTTCTCTCCTTCTGCACCCCGGGCATGTTTCAGTTTTTGTCTCTACTGTTTTGATCTAACCAAGAGTGATGTGGAAGGAGGGGGGAGGTTCAAATAAAGCTTTAATTATGGAGGACACTCATACAATATGTGCAACAAAGCTGCGTGTTGGGCATAGAATTGGAGTATAAATGCAGAATGGGTCAAGAGAAGAACAGTTATTTCTCCACTCAATTTGATTTTTGAAGTTGAGATTGAATAAATGGTATTTTTCATGCCAACGGTTACATGCTGAATTGGTATGCCCAACTGCATATTACAATAGCCTTGAATAATCATTTTAAGGAGGGAGAAGCTATAGTAGCTAATTGCTTCCTACATAGTTTCCCTAATTTCAGCAACACAGTGACATATAGGCACTTTCTAGAGATGTTCAGTTTGCCAGGCTAATCTGTATCTCTATTCAGTCCTATTTCTGGAGGATGATCTTGTTTAACGATTCTGTTTCCCCTTCCTTCTCCTGGCTGTTTTTCTGCAGTTCACTAAACTTTAAATTCTGGTTGAGTTTTGTGTGTTGTTTTTTTTTTTTCTGCAAGCCAGAAGATGTTAATGTAAATCTCTTTGATCTTGGAGGCAAGCTAGATCACTCGCAAAGAAGGCTTCTGTTGAAATGCAAACATATCTATTGAAGTCTCTCTCAGTTTTTGTGCAGAATGCTATATTTATATGAAAGACCTATGTAAAAGCTGGTGGTAAGTCTTCAAGAGTTGTATTGTTCCAACAGTGCCATAACCACGTTCCTGATGTTTCATTGAATAATTCCTGGAGTTCGAAATGGAAGACTTTCCAGTCATGGCAAAACCTTGGAGCGTTTGCCAGACTGAATGATCTAATGTAAAGGCTTTTATATTTAGGCACCTATCATGGATTTTGAGGTTGTCACTCAGGTGAATTACCTACCTTGTGAAATACGTAATTTTGGGTGACCTGTTGCTCAGAAGGGATGAGGTGTGCACTCACATGCTCCCTCAGCTCTATGAAAATGAATAAAATAAGACAGCTTAAGAAAAGGCAGAGCATAAAAAATGCAATGGCAAATTTCTATCATGTTTTGTAGGATAGTCATAGAATAGATTCTAGGAAGAGACTGCGGAATTTTTCTGTGATGACTTCAAGAATTGTACTTTATCTGAATCTAAAATCTACTTACCTCAGTTTGTATAGAAACAAAATGAAATTCTAAGTTATTGTGCATTCTCTTGCTGGGTCTTGTGTCATAGAGCTTTGCTGTAGGATACTGTCCTTTCAACAGGAGGTTGAATTAATGAAAGCCTGTGTATCCCTACATGAAGTTATTTATAAAATAAGGGAATGCCTCAAAGCTTTTATGACAGAAGTAATGGAGAACTGTGTGATTCCTTCTTCTATCTCCTGTATGCTAGCTGGTGTGTTTCTACTGCTGCACCTTGTTTCTCCACTGAAAGTGTGCTATTCCCTTCATAATCTTTCATTGTAGCTGTGTAGTTTCTTCAGTGTTTGTTGTGAGGAAAAAACAAAAAGAGGAAAAAAAAAAACCAGGACTGAGAAGGTGAGTTTTTTTCTTTTGTCTGAGAAAAGCAAGTCAATTCTGTATCATTGATAACATGTCAAACTGATTAAAAATACATTATTTTTTTAATCAATACACTAACTGTTTAAATGTATACCTAGGAGTTGTTTCTGACTGTGTGAGGTTCCTTGGGAGTGTTCTCCCTTTACCACAGGTGGGGGATGAAATGTTTGCTGGGTGTTATAAGTGCACAGGTAGTGTGCTTGGGGGTACCTTATCACTTCCAGTCTCCTTCCCCATGATTGCTTCCATCCCCAAGCTTCTCTGTTGCTGATAGAGAATATTACTTCTCTATATACTTCAAGTATTGTATCCCTTATGGTAAGGCAAGGTAACCCCCCCAAATCACTACCACCTCTTCCAAACCCCACAGTTTGAGACGTGTGTTTTCAAACAGCATCATAATTTGCAGAGAATTTGAAGGGTACAACGATCATCTAACTCTAATATCCTATGGTATTCTTCTATTTCTTTACTTAGTTTTGCTACAGATCATGGATTAAGTTTAAGAATAGAAGCTATAAATCACATCCTGGTGGAAACTTTCTCTGGCTTTACTTTGCAGGCCGATTTCTTGGTGGAATATTTGATGAATGTGATTATTACTAGCGTGAAACACTTGTTATTTCCTCAGAACAGTGCAGAAAGTCACATAGTCCGTGGCAGTGCATGTACTGTACTTGTGTTTTGAGACATTTTGTTGCACTGCAGAACTGAGTTATGTTTGCCTGTCCTTGCTTCTGTTATCTTGGAGTATGTAGTTAGAAGTCAAATGGAAGCTAAAGATGATAGTCTCTGACTCTGAAAAAAACCCCTGGATTTATTTTCTATACAGAGTAATTCCACCCCACTTCCCTGTCACTGAATGTGCAGTCAGACAGCAGAATGTCTGTATCTTTTTCTCCTCTTATCCCTTTAAATGAAAACTGCTTTTTCAAGAGTTAATTGAAGACTGGATTATTGTCTGAATTTGGTCAGGATAGGTAAAAGGCTTGCTCTGTGTGGCTCTTCCACTCTTCTGGGAGAAGTGGTTTTCAAAGGGAGGTGTTAAACTGGTTTTGGACCACAGTGTCCTCTAATCTACCTGAATGGCTTTAGGAGCTATGATGTTTGCACATGAAATGTCATAAAGCCAAAGGGAGCTGTTAAATGCTTGGTTACTGTCACAGCTGCTGATGCTCTGAAAGTGAAAATCACTATTGTCAGGGATTTTTTTTTTATTTCATACTGTTCCAATTCTTAGCCAAAATACATTAAGAATTGTATTGTTGGGCTGATCCGCATGAACAGTGGATCATTTTTGCAAATATCTACCCAACTATCAACTGTAATTTGCTTAAAAGTAGATAAGGGTTTTTTTTTGTGTGTGTAATATAGCGGTTTGGCTAGTCAATTGAAAAATATACCGCAACTCAGTCTTACTGTCTTCCTGACATCTTTAAACTACTTGAACTATTGATCAGTGTGAAACCTGGTTGTGGTTTTGCAAGAGGCCATGCAAGGATGGCACTGGTTCTCCATTATAATAGCCCAGTGTAACACCAGAAATTCACAAAATGACTTACACCGTTAGGTAGGATTAGGCATAGTGGTGGTAATGAGGCTGAAGATAACACACTTATTTTGTACTTTGAACATGAAAAGCACTTTAAAGACAGTATCTAATTAATCTGTACCCCAGCCAGATTAAATATTCCAAGTGGTTCTCCAGCTCAGTTGCTGTCATTATCAGCACTTTTCAGGTGATGGGGTATTCTGCCTTTACTCTTTTAAATTCCTGCTGTATTTTGTTGAAATCCTGCTGACTTTACTATTCTGGCAGAAAGCCTGAAAAACCTTGCTTTTATTTGGAACAAAACTATACGCTTGACTTTGAACATGTGTACAAAAAGGTATGGAAAACCAGGGCTGGAAATGTGGAGAAACTTGAGTCCTGATGTGGGAGTGTCCTCAAGGATTGCACTGGAGTATCACTTCTTTTTACTAAGGGCCTGGATTAAGCAGGTTATAGCTGTGAACCACGATAACACAGTTTTTTGGGGCAGGATCCCAAACACCTAGGTTATAAACTGTGCTCATTATACCAGGTATTTCCAAACCCTCTCTTCTTTCAGTCTCAGAGTGCTATTGCTGCTGTCAGCATTTGAGACATGCCCCCCTTCCCCTGTGTGTGGGGCTTTTTGTGTTTGTTGTTTTTTTTTTCCTTTTCAAAATGATTCTGTGAATTTGCAGATTGTGAAAATCAAAGGCATGGGTTGGTCTGACTTATTTTTCACTCCAGAAACAGCACTATGCATCTAGAACTCTTTTGTTGCTGAATTTTAGCATGTGGTGCTGTCATGTTGTTAACCTGCCAACTGTCTCACCCTTGTAACTTTTTCATGTCTTTATATGTGTTCTTGGACCTTATGGGAGAAAATGTGCAACATTTCTGTGCAGTTGACAACAGAGAGGGGACTTGGACTGAGTGAGCACAGACTCAAGAGTTGATTTAAGTGGTGTGTAATAACTGTGCAACACAGATTTGCTGTTACAGACTGATATCAGCCTTTCTGTTGCACACACAAATGTCTCCCTTATGTCATATAAAAGTGAAATGTGTTACCTTGTTTTTGCAGGCAGTTGTAGACAAAAGGCAATGACTAAATTGAAGACCCACCAAGGGTGAGGTAAAATCCTTCAGTAAGTTGTTTCTGTTGTTAACTGTGGTGTAGTATCCAAAACTTTTTAACGCTTTTATAGAGCTTTTGCATGTAATTTAAATAATCCTGCTGGGCAACCATGTCATTTCCTACTCTAATCACTTACCCTCTGTGTGAGTTCTGGGTAGCCTGGAATGGCATGCTGGGAGCAATGGTGGAGCCCTCCTGTGGCTAGTTCAATAGGTGCACCTTCCCATGAATGGGCTAAAACAGTAGGAAACCTTGAGCCAAATCTTGTTAGGATTACACCCTATTAGTGTTATAAAGGCATTGCAAAATCTTGATTGTTTCCCAGTTAAGGAGCTAGTGTACTTGGTGCAGATAAATCCTGTATCTGTGTTTGTCTTCTCCTTGTGCTTCTGTTCTATTTAACCTATTCCTTGCAGCTCCAAGGAAGAGGGTAGAAGTGACCCACCCAACAATTTGGGCTCCAATTATGCAAGTTCTTAGGAACTTGCCAAATTTTTTCTTCAAACAGCTGTATTTATCCTATTCTTCAAACTAGCTTTTTGTGTCTAAGAGCTTTTAAAAACTGGGGCTTGAAGGGATGATCTTGTTCTATTGCAATAGATGGTTTTGTCAGACTTCAGTGAGAGCTGGAGTGAAACTTAAACAGGCCAGATTTTTCTCCTAACATGGCTGCTTTGATAAGGGCATATTGTCTCATCAATTTTTAAGCTAAAATCCCTATAGAAATCAAAGAAGAATTCTGCTGAAAAATCAATTGTACAGTATGACACATAGGTACTGCATGTCTTACAAGATTGAACTGCTCTTTTTGTAATTTGGTCTCTTCCCTACGTTCCCACCCCCTTTTTTTTATTATTGAAACAAAGCAAAGCATGTGCAATCTCTTTAGAGCACGTATTTAAGCATGCCATCTGATGGCTGAAACTGCTTCATTTCCTTTGGCTGTGAAGGATAAGTTAGCTCCATGTGAAGCTTTACCTCCTGCAGACACCAGAATAGCATGTGAAATATTTACCATTTTAATTGTGTGAAGCTTCATTGAAAACCTTATTTTCCTTGCTATGTATCATTTAGAGAGGCAGTGCTGAACTATTGCTGAATACACGAGCCCTGACAGACAGGGAGTATGGCACTTGTTTAACAAAGAACAGCATGCAGGCTCCACATACCATAATGCTTAAGGCTATATGGTTCCATTTTCTTCTGTAGATTTTGTTTCATTGCTTTAGTCTCTGCAACACACAAGCATTTAGTATTCAAGGAAAAAAATTCAAAGCCTGCCTAATGCGATGTCATGTGCAGAATAATTTAGGTTTTGCATAATAGATGTTTACTTTTTTAATCTGAATGTGATCGACAAAGAATATAGAACTCTTAAAAACAAAGCAAAACACAAAAATACCCCACAAAAAAACCCACGAAACAAAGCCCCCTCAGTTTTCAAGTTTCATGTTATCACTGTTCGTGTAAGAAAATAGATACGTTTTTTAAGTATTCATTGTTTGTTTTTTTTAAACTTCTGATCCAGAGGAAATTACCTTTCTAAACAAAACCCACTATTAGTTCAATTAGATGATGCTTTTCACGACAAAGTGAAAGAAATGCATCCTTCAGGCAAAATCATTAATTTTTGCTTAATCATCATATGGGGAAAGTTTGACTTTTTCATATGGGTGAAAAACATCTTTTCATGGCAAATTTGTTTCTCATACTCCCCCTGCCTTTAGTCATTAAAAAAAAGTCTAATAGGAAAAGATGATACTCACTATTGGTGTAAATGACATTTTCCATTGCTCCACCTAATAGCTCAATTCAGTTGTCTCAAGAGCATTCATCCATTTGAAAAGCTACAATAGCTTAATTATCAAAAAATATGAATCCTGTGGGTTTTTTTGCCTTGTAACTTATTTCCCTTGCCCCTCCCCCCATTATGAGTCCCTCAATCTATGGTTGGATTTTAATACTTTGCAAGGACTATAGTGTACTTAGTATGTATTTTGGGTAAATAAACTCAATTATCTTGAATTAACACATGATTTCTCTAGCCCAAATACAAAATGTTTCTCTAATTTTTCCTTTGCTTTTTCCCTGGGACTTACATTGCAGTTCCTGACTTCAGCAGTGACTGGAAGCAGAAATACCAAAACCCCTGAAGAAGAATATTCCTAGTATTTCTCACCTGGACCGAAAGCTCAGTGAGCTTGAGAGACTTTGACAGATGTTACTTCTATGTTCACTCTAGTTTTACAGATTCATGCAGTTTAGTATAAATTTCAAACAAAACCCTTTGTGACCTGAACCTGAAGCTCTTCAGAGATTCAGCCATCATAGAATTGTTGGGGTTGGAAGGGATCTTAAACATCATCTAGTTCCAATGCTTCTGCCATGGGCAGGGCCACCTTCCGCTAGCCCAGGTTGCCCAAAGCCCCGTCCAACCTGGCCTTGAACCCTGCCAGGGAGGGGGCAGCCACAGCTTCTCTGGGCAACCTGGGCCAGGGAATAATTTCTTCCTTATACCTAATCTAAATCTCCCCTCTCTCAGTTTAAAACTGTTACCCCTCACCCTATCCCTGCACCCCCTGATAAGGAGTCCCTCCCCATCTTCCCTGCAGCCCCTTTAAGCACTGGGAGGCCGCTATAAGCTCTCCCCGGAGCCTTCTCTTCTCCAGGCTGAACACCCCCAACTCTCTCAGCCTCTCCTCATAAGAGAGGTGCTCCAGTCACCCAGTGATCTTCATGTCCTCCTCTGGACTTGCTCGGGCAGGTCCGCATCCTTCTTATGTTGGGGGCCTCAGAGCTGGACCCAGCACTGCAGGTGGGGTCTCACGGTAGCAGAATAGAGGGGAAGAATCCCCTCCCTCACCCTGCTGGCCACAATTCTCTTGATGCAGCCCAGGGTACTGTTGGCTTTCTGGGCTGCAAGTGCACATTACTGGCTCACAGCCAGTTTTCCATCCACTAATAACCCCCAAGTCTGTCTCTGCAGGGCAGCTCTCAATTTGCTCTATGCCCAGCCTGTATTTGTGCTTGGTATGGCCCTGAACTGTGTGACTTATGTACCTTCGGGTTCCTTGGATGGTCTTGAACATGATCTTCTCCTACAGTGGGTGGTTTTTCATTCTCCCAGTCTCTGCCTTTGCCTTCTGCATCTTGGGCAGTGTGGCTGGAGTGCTTGCTGGTGAAGATTGAGACAAAAAATCATTGAGTACCTCAGCTTTCTCCATATTCCTAGTGATCAAGTCTCCCATTTCCTTCTGGAGAGGGTGCATATTTTTCCCTAGTCTTTCTTTTATCACTGACATACCTATAGAAGCTTTTCTTGCCCTTGATGTCCCTGGCCAGACTGAATTCCATCAGGGCTTTGACCTTCCTAACCTGATCCCTGGCTGCTCAGACAATTTCTCTGTATCCCTCCCAGGCTGCCTGCCCTTGCTTCCACCCTCTGTAGGCTTCCTTTTTGTGTTTGAGTTTGTCCAGGTGCTCCTGGTTCATCCATGAAGGCCTCCTGGTGTTCTTAACCTGGCTTGGGTATGTTGGGATGCAGCGCTCCTGAGCTTGGAGGAGGTGATCCTTGAATAATAACCAGCTTAATCATCACTAGTTCTTTCTTCTACTTTGACATGCTTATAATTCACTTTGTATCATGTATGTTAAGTGCAAGCCTCTTAACTCAGACTAGGTAGAAATTATAGAGTAAAAATAAACTTTATTTGTATTCCAGCAAGAGTAACAATGCAGCATTTATGAATGAGAATGTCAGTCTATATCCATCACTAATAGGCATTTTCTTCAGTGGTTACCTGTGCATAGCTGTAGACTAAACAAAATTATATATATGATCCACAGCTAAAGTAGAAATGTGCTGGAAAATACTCAAAGCTCAAAAGAGCTATTGTACAGTGTTTCAGTGGCAGGTTGGCCCAACTTACTTTTTCTCTCCTTCCCTGGGAAAGCTGGGATGTCAGTAACTTTTCATTATGTTCCTTTCTAGTCAAATAACATGAAACATCATTTTTTTTCCTGCTTTGAGGCTAACTATATGAAAACTCAGTGGCATAGGGAAAAAGAACAATTTTATCTCTGTGTATAAAAACAATTATGTTCTTTCTGACTTTGCTAAAAATAAAATGAATCATGCATCCAAGTAAATTGGAAACTTCAAGCAGTGCATGAGGTGCGGCTTATGTGAGAGCATGTGAAAATGTGAATCTCTTTATTATCTAAATGAATAGGGAAATATCCACAGCTGTGTTTTCTGTATGGAAAGGGAATGTACAGAGAGAACCAAGAAATGTTTTGCTATTCCCTGAAAAGGAAGGACTTCAGATGCAGTCCATGCAGCAAAATCCTTGTCAGCGTAGCCCAAACAGAACAGAACACTATCATTATGATTAGCTTAGTAGTCTATAAGAGCTCTGTTACCTGTCAGTGCATGCCTTCACCTGCCTTCCCCTTGAACTGGAGGCAAGATGCACAAATTGTTGCATCCATTTGTGTTTAGGGAATTAATCATTAGAGATGTGGGCACAGAGGGGAAGCTCAGTGCATTCTGTGCATGCTTCCTCCCTTTCTGGCTGAGGATGTGCCCAGGAGGTCAAGATGTGCTGCCTGGTGCTCAGGATGTCCGTGTTGTGCCAAAATTGGAGAAGATGCCCAAAGAACCCATGTGGGGTTTTATTTTGTTTGGTTACGGAAGTGGAGAGCAACTTGGGGGAACATCTAAAGTACATCAAGAACTTAAAACAAAGCTGTTTGTGTAAAATAAGACATAGAAAAAAGGTTCAAGTTTTTGTAGGGCACATGCTGTTTCAGATTGGTGTCTACTGCTTTTGTCATGTGGCAATTTTGATCGAGTAAGATCTGTGGACTGGGACTGCTAGCTCAGAACCTCTGAGGTGTTTTTAGTGCTATATCATGAGAATTTGGAGCTGTAGTTTTCATAATTATGATGAGTTTTTAATGCAACAAGTAATTTAACCAACATGAGAGGAAAGAGTTCGTTGGCAAACTCTTGTTTATCTCTCTGTAGTTTTGTTACCAAATGGATCCAGGATGTTCCAGGGATCTCTCGATGAAGAACAAGATGCTAACTGCCCTTATAGAGCTTCTCTTGTCTTAATTTCTCAGTGACTTCTTTTTCCCCTCATCCTGAGAAACATATATCTCAGAACAAACAAATTTTTAAAAGCCCAAACTCCTCTGTACCCTTTGATTCCCTCTCTATGTGTTTTTGTGATAATATAAATATGGGGGCTGTCACACTGTGTACTAGGCACTTATTCCTGAAGTAAGTTTATGTAAAGTTCTTCAAATTGCTATTTAGTATCAGTCATTCCTAACGTGTCAGGCTTTATTGCTGTGGTTACAGTGGTAACATAAAAAGAAATCAAAGGCAAAATAGTGTTACTTTGAAATGGGAAGTAAATGCAGATTTGAAGTGTTATTCTGTTCAAAGAATATTAATCTGGAGCCTCACGGTCTGGTCACCAGTAGTTCACTAACTTATTTTCACCCTCTTTTTTGGTCTTGGCCTTGCAAACAACGTTGGGGTTACTGCTACTTTTGTTTATCTCTTCCACCATGAAGCTATATATACTGGTGCTTGGGGGTGAGATTTAAATTCTTTGGTTGATAATATTTTTGTAGTAAAGTAGTCCAAGTTGACCCATCTGATCCAGTTTGCAATTTAGTTGAGCGACTGAGTCTATACCAAGGCCTTGGAAACAGCAGATGCTGTTTTAGAGCAACTGAAGGGGCAAAGCATATGTTACAGTTAATGGAGGCTGAAGGGCTTAAGACTTCTGAAAACTAGGCAGTTGCTTTTATGTTTATGTCTGTACTTAAGTGACTAGTTATAGGTGCTCAAGTTTAAAAAGTATTTGTTGATTTTTTTTCATACAAGTGATCTCTGGGTGAAAAGATCACAAGAAATAAGGGAAAGGGGATGCAGTGATCCCATGAATGGAGATATTGTTACTAATAAAAACCAAACAAATGTTGCCAAAGCAACTTCGGGTAGGAAAAGTTGGCAGAACTGAAAAAGATGTAAAGCATAATCCTTGGGCAACATGGTTAGAGGTGTAATGCCTTTGGAAGAAGATGAGGCTAATAAAGCATGGATTATAAAACTGGAGGGAATACAGCATTTTGTAAAAAAACTATCTTGCCCATTTGGAGAACAAGGAGAAAGAACGGGAGAGGAAGTGAGACATGAAAAAAAATAATCTGTGGAATTGAAAGAAATTAATCCAAAGAGTTTTAATACTTGATTTTAAAAGCAAGCAAACAAAAATTTCTTTTCGTTATTCCCTAAAATCTTGTATTTTCTTATGGTTTAGTATTTTTTCCTGCTTTGTTTGAAATAGTATCTTTGAATACTATGAAAGTTTTGTGTGTAGGAACCAGCTTAGCTCATAGGATTTCCAGAATGACTGGAAGTAATCTTACAGTCGTAATATAAATATCCATGTTATATGAGGTGCTGTTATCAGTTAACATGGGTGAAGAGGTTCACACTGTGTAGTGTGCAGGAATGAACCCTAGTTCCTTGGCTTGCCAGAACCTTTCAGAGTGTAAACTCTGTAGTTATGTATCAATAACTGTACAGCATCAATACCTTCCAGTGATGAGATGATCCGATTTGTGATTGGCATGACTTGTAACAGCGATAACTGTAACAGGAGCTCAGAAGGGTTTATGCATATATGTATACACTTCAAACATGCAAATCAAAGTATAATTATTGTAATACTTTGGAAACAGAAGAGAGCGCTCCATATAACATATTAATGCACATGTTTCAGCAAGATGTGTAAAACATCTGCAATGATGAATGAATGGACTTGTTATTCTACCATGTGCTCACTGTGCTGAACAGAAAGTAAAAATAAATCTTTGAGACACTTCTATCATTTCCTTTTTCATCAAGAATTTACATCTGGAATCCTCATGGAATCTTTCAGAATACCCAGCAAGGTTAAATGATCTGCCTGACTAATACAGCTATTACATTACACTGGTTATGGCTTTCTTATGGTTTAATTATTGTAGCCCCTGTAACATTAGCCACCGGAATGAGGAGATAGTGATCTCTCTTAGATGACAGATATTAACCTTTTGTTAACCTGGATCCTTATCTTCTGAAGAAGGTCCTTTCTTCTAAAGAAATTTGTAGTCTTTCACACAGGCTGCTGTTATCAAAGACATCAAATTTAAATATTTTTTTTGCCTTTTTTAGCTAAAAAATTACATGAATTTATGCCTGAAAAAAACATGAAGGTGTTATGTTGTTTTAAAGACCTGTTACATTTTCATCTTGAAATCCTGTTTAACTTTGAGCCAAACAGATAATCCTGAAATAGCTTTCTCTGCTTCCTGTCAGACACATGCTTTCATTCTGTGGAAAGCAGCAGGAGGCCTTTTGCTTGTTTGGAGTAGTGCTCATAAATATAAAATTGGACTGGACACTAGAGTTTCAGAGTGCAGTATGAATGTTAATAGATCACACACAAATTGGTCTCTGTTGCTTCCAGAGTCCATAGCGTGAGGTCTACCAATTGTCAGGCAGAGTTGTATTGTGGTGTAAAGCTGACTATTTCAGCAATTTAGATATTTTGTGCAAGTGTAGTACCAAGAAAAGAAAGTTTCCAGAGTGCTTGATGACAAATTCATAGGTAGGTTCTTCCAGAGAATGGCTGGGTTATCTCGAGATTTAAGACTCTATGTAGTGCTTATTTGTCCAGTACTTTGTATTGGGAATTTCAGCAAGGGTTTGAATCATTGTGTTGCTGAATCTAGTATAGTTTACAAAGCTCACATTTTTCTCAGTATTGAGGTCTTCAGTATGCTCCAAGACTGTCAGCACAGTGTAATTACAAAATGAGTTTTATGTAAGAATAACTGACCGTCTCATAGTGGAGAACTAACTAAGTCATATGTGTAACTTCATACTACTTATATACTATTCAGCGTTATAGGCATGAATTATATTTCACAACGTGTGATTTGTGAATTCTGCTCTTGGAGGAGCAGAATCAAATGTAGAAAGAGGTGAAAAGATTTGTCTTCGGTCATATGGTAAGTGCAGCGGAGTAAAAGAGCTTCAAACACCAGATTTACCAGCACTGTGTTTACTCAGTTTTGGTTACTAGCCCATCTGGGGATTCGATGAGAATTTCTTCCAAGTTAAGTTGATTTTTAGCTTGAAATAGACTTGGATTTACCAGGGAGATTATGGGAACATTATTCCTATCTATTGTGTTGTATGAGGTCCTGATTTTACAATAAAATATGGTGATGCAGCTTCCTAGACCTTCCTGCCTTGGGATGCACACTGTAGCTTCTGCCACCTGAGGAAGAATCCCTTTTCTTTAACTTCATGGTGTCTGTATTTCTTGTCCAGCTTTGGGATTCCACGCTGAAAAACCACCCAGCTGTAAGGGAATTGAACTCGGTATATGGCTATAGTGTATGAAAAATGATGTATTAGCCAGTATTATCGAGGCATTTATTTAAATAGAAAGCTTAATGGCTGCAAATAGATAACAGTGACCTGAACAAGAATTTCACTTCTTTCAAAAGCTGTGATCCTGCTGTGTCTGTGCCATCAGTGAACTTTTATCAACTTGAGTAAAAACTGTTTCAAAACACTGTTTACTTAGCTCTGAAAATCTCACTCTTGTTAAATTTTTTCTTTTATTTTTTGGTGATACCTCCGCTTTTTAGTATCAGCTAAAATGCAGTTTCTGCATGCAGACTTGTCAGGGTTTGAACTCTAGGTACAGATTTAAACTTGTGTTATGGAAATCAAGACAGAAGGTCAAGGATTGAAGACAACTTATGATTTCTGTTGTTTCTCAGTACTAGGAAATATGTGTGTGTTTTGTGGAACAGATCGTAGTAAGTCTATCAGTACGTTCTTACGAGTCATAACAGAGCATATTAAATGTTTTTTACTTCCTTTTCTCAACCAGAAAACTAGTTTGTCTGATAGTGAAAGAGAAGGTGAAGATAGTAGCACGTACATGTGTAGGTAAAAAGATTCTATGAGGTATTGCACTTGTAAAGAAGGAAGAGGTCCATAAGAGGAAATCTGCTTTAAATGCTAAAGATTTGAAAAGAAGAAAGGAAAATATTGGAATTATTTTGTTATTTTATAGTTAGCCTACCTGCTTGATTGTGGCAAAGAAATAGCCTTAGACCTAGATGAATTCAAAAGGACAGCAAATCAGACTGCACATATTAACAAAGTCTCTCTGGTGGGAACAGATCTCCAGAGAAAAGCACTGCTTGGAGAATTTTCATGCTTTAACAAGATAAAAAGATAATTAGGATGGGTTTCAAATTGAAATAAGATGACATGTGGAACAGTGGTAGTGCAGTGAAAATTAAAGCCCTGTGAGAGAAGGGTGCCCAAAGTTCACATTTTAATGAGAATTTTTCTGACACTTGGGAAGACATTCCCCACTTTTAGATTCCACAGAAGATCTCTGATCAAACAGGACTGAGATTGGGGCCTGTCCTGAAGGAACAGTAGATGTAGATCACATTAGGTTGTTCATTCAGAAGAGCTCTTGAATTAGCTCAATATACATTAAGTGCTTGCAAAGCCTTTCTGATTCAGTAAGAGGCCCTTATTTAGGGTAATATACCTAATGAATGATGCAATAAACACACTGATGTCAAATATAAATTCTTCATAAACACAGATGAATTAGTTACCTTGTTTTCTTAAGGAAGATCTCCTTTAACCTCTTTATGCCTATGTAAAACTGTAGAAAGCCTTTGAAAAACAGCACATGACTGGAATTACTTTGTTATGTGGTTTGGGTATGCCTGAGATCTGATACGCTTGTTGAGTTAAAGATACGCCCATGCTGATTTTCCTGAATTTGCTTCTGACGTGTATTTTTAATGTCGCTTTATCTATTTAAGAGGCCTAATGGATGACAGAGTTGGCATTGTTAACTATTTTGAAATAATAATTTTAATTTTAATAACTGCTTTCCTTTATGACTGCAATATCAAAGACACTGTGGTTTAGAATCTGAACACATTGTCACTGTTTTATTGAATTGTCTTATTTATGCCCTTCAAATGTGTTTGTCTTTTTACATAGCATTTCACTGAGATGTGTGGATTTTAAGCTTCATGACAACCTAGGGATTTTGGTGATCATGCCTTTGTGTCAAATGTTTAATGTATGTGAGGGGGAGAAAGTTTCTTCCAAGACTGTGGCAGGAGTTCAAAGATGGATAGTTCTATGGATGAAAGTTCTTTTGGGATAATTGAATTTTGTGGTAGCTCAAAATAAACTATGCAGTAATTTGTAGAAAAAGGAGAGAACTATTCATGCAGGTCCATCTGAAAGAACAGTAAGTGGCAAAACCTGTATGTCTGAGCTCACTGAATTTTAGCAGGAAAAAAAGCATTCACCAAAGGTTTGACCTGAAGTCTACTAATTCAATTAAAAGATTCCTGATAATTAAAATCTGTACCAGGTGGTGGATATTGAGGAAAGGTGAAGGCAGCAAATGTGACTGGAGGCCAGATTTGTGATCCCAAATGCTGAAACTGAGGATTGATCCAGCCTGTTTGCTGACACAGGTTAGATGAGTCTAATAGCATGTTATATGTGCAACTGCCTGTAACCACAACAGCCACAGAAAGCATGTATTTTGGGGCAATTCTTTGGCTTAGTTTGGAGAATTTTTTGGCTTAGTTTTTTTTGGAATTCTTTGTCTTTTATAGGGTAGAGAAACAAGAATCAAAATTGAAGTAATAAAGGCTGCATTGAGGAAGTGATATGCTCTATGTTAAAGCAAGATTTAACTACAGGTTGTTAGACTCACTTCTCAGTTTAATTTAAAAAACTTTTTCCAGCCTCTTTAGATAACTCTGCCTACATGTGACATAGGCCTAATAGAAGAATTGTCTGTCTTCAGCACTTAAGAACTAATTTAAACTCAGATGTAAGATTGAAATCAGCACTCCTCTGAATAGTGTTTATGGCCCACTTTCATCCACCTTAATTTCACCTAAAACCCTATGCTGTGTCAAGTGTTTTCTACTATGAGGTAAGGGGGAGAGACTTGAGTGAAATTCTGGCCCAGTGGGTCTGAGTCTAAGACAAAACAAGGAAATTGTGTTCCCGAGAGAGTCTAGCTTGCACAGTGTTAGTGTCATGGCTGAACTTTCTGAAGTGTTTGCAACATTTGAGAGAGGAGGGTGGGAAAAAAAAAGAGGGTTTGCAGTGGAAAATAGTCTGTGTGGACTGTCAGTACCTGGTTAGGTAGGTGTGTCTTCATCTGAGTGGCCATTTTGTCTCCCCAAGGTTTATAAATGCAATAATGGGGCTTGTATCTATTACTTCATAATGTAGCTTTCCCATCGGAAGGAGTGAATCTTGAAGAAGCCCTTAATGAAAAAGCTCTTTTTAATGTATGTATAATCTGGTCAAAATTCTCCCATGAGAATACTATTTAATGTTTTAAACACAGGCATTGGACTAGAACACACTTTTTCTGAAAAAAAAAAAAAGCGCAAGATAAGCCTGTGTTTATCTCTCTTATGTATATTTATAACTGGTGTATTATGAAAGATTTCCTTGTGTATTTTTTTCTGTTTGGTTCTATTCATTTTAGTAATGGTGGCACAAGAGCTCAACAGGTTATTTTAGAGCGCTGTGCTGTCTATGAATGAGATCGGTATCTGTTTTGGTTTCAGTGAGGCAGAAAAGGGGCTGTATTTGTTGGCAAATAAGCAATGTTTATGCACTTATCTGTCACCCATACAGACCTGGAAAAAGGATGAAGTATAACTAGCTAAAGAGCATATAACACTCAGTGTTTGTGTACTAAAATAGTTTGTGATTGTCACAGTCTTCCAGTTTTATTTCTTTATTTGTGACTGAAGATACTTGTTCCTGATTAATGTATCTGTACTCAGCTTCAAGCAGTTTTCAAGGCTTCTGGGGAAGCTTTGTAATGTGTCTGGGAGCTTTTATTACTTCACTGGACACATGGAACTGGTGCCTTGCCTGACATTAAAATAGTCTGTCTCCACCTGTGTTATCCAGGATACATTCCTTGGGCAAGGAAAGCAGTGTAGGGGAAGAAGAAAGGGGAGATCATGAATAAATGTTGTAGCTTTACATGTTAATGTACTTCCACTATGCTCATGATAATACAATACAGAGCAGAGAAACAGGGAAATCCAGTTTACTGAGCTGAACATTCAAGGCCAAACTCCTTTCCTGTGATTTGCTTTTCATGAAGGTACAAATTATCCTTTGAAAAATTCAGGTCAGAAAATGAATGATTTAGCTTTAAATATTAAATAGCATGGACTTTTCTGGTCCCTTCCTTCTGCCTTACGCAGGTCAACATAAAGTAGGATATTGGCCTGAATTGATGCACAATATCAGAGTAGTCTGGAAAAAGACTTTCAGGAGGCCAATTGGGCTGAGCGGAATGTGTCCTCTGATTTATTCATCTATTTTCTGGAGAAGTTTTTCCTTCTCTGATTAGACGGATTCCAAAATAGCTGCTGCTTCTCACTGCACTTGTGAAAAAGCGAGTAGCTGCCATTTTTTTTTTTATCTGTGAAGGAACAGGCAGGAGAAAAATGGATCCTTGCTTTCATTTCACTTTGGTTGTGCTAAGTGTATGTGCAACATTAGCAGACGGCACCTCAAGCGGCTGCGGAGCAGCACAGTATCATGTGCTGTCTGTGGGGTGTAACAGAAACATCAACATTAGACCTTTTCTGAGTACGGTGCAGAGGCTCCTTCGGCACTGTGAAGGTGAGGGGAAGAGTGAGACAATGAAAAAACAGGCAAAGAGTAAGGCAGAGCTGTGTCCTTTTTCTTTTTGTCCCTTTTTTCCATTTTCCCCACTTTTTCCCCTTTTTTCCTCCCTTTCACTCCCCATTTTTTTCCCCCCACCTTTTTTTTTCCCCTGGTGCAATAGCAGGGATGGCTATAAAAGACAAAACATCTCCAGCATGGTTGCTGATTCTTACTGAGATTATTCAGTACTTAAAGTGGAGGACTCAAATTGCAGGAAAAACCTGGAAGGTCCTTCAGTCATAGTTCTTGAAACCTGTTTTTGCATCTTATCAGCCCTATATTGTCAGGGAGAAATAAATGATGGAGTTCTTTGGTAAGGCATAATTTCCTCTAATCCTTTCCTGACTTTTTTGAAAGGAAATGGCAAAAAGTCATGAGAAGTGGCTTGAAAACACAAAGGAAGTAAAAGTAATAATGATAAGATTGATGCAACTGAAGCATACTGACTAATATACCAGAATCCTTGCAATATTTTTGCAGTTGACTTACCCAAGGAATTTCTTGATCCTAACTTGTAAGATGATTTAGTCATACTCATAGGAAATTTTGAACGCTGTCATCTTGTTGTCATTGGGCTCTATGAAACTGCGTGCAATATCAAAGAAAAATAACTTTATTCTGGGATGCTTTTAAAATCTCCATTATGAGCGACTAACAAACCGTAGCAAAATAATCTGTATTTCAAACATGCCCAAACAATGGCTTAGCACTCTGAATATTCAATAAATAAGTTGTCTTTTTAATACTTATTATGTTCAGTATCAATGGCTGACAACTTCTGTCACCCCATCGAATTGTGCTAAATCCTCCTAAACAAGACACCCTTGCAATAAAGCCTCACTTGTAATCATTTTTTGGCAAGCACATCTTACAATTGTTACTGTTCTAACTGCTCACACTCGCGTACAGCATGAGGTGCCAATGTTTTCAGTTTCAGACATTAAAGATGTGGTGATAGAGAAGGCGAACCCTTATTAATTCTGAGAGATTTGCTTAATTGGGACACAATGTGAAGATTCTCAACAATAATAACAGATGATGGGGAATAAATAGGCACGGCAGGAGAGAGGCAGTTTCTAGTGTGAATTTCCCTTTGCTTCTTTTTAATTGCATTACATACTGTGGGAAGTATCTGGAGTATGCGTTTTCTAGTTAATTTTTCTTCACTGCATCCATCTAGCTACTGCTCCTGGACATTTTAATGTTTGATAATACTCTATTTGCATACGACTACACATCTATAGCTGTCATTAGAACCAATTTACACACATGATTTGCTTCTTGAAGTGTCAACGTCTGAATTTTATCTAGAGACAGGAATAGGGTCAGGAAAGTTTAATTGATTGTATAATGCAATTGAAAAGGCTGGCAGGGATCTAGGGCAATTTTGGGACATCTGTCTTTGAGTCATCAAAAATAAAGCACATAACAGCTGTGATAACAGCAGGATTATGATTAGATATACAGCATTCACCATCAGATTGAACAAGGACTGGAAAACAGAGGAGGTAAATAAGTCAGTTTTGATAATGTTACAAGAATTTTTAATGGGTCTTTGTTTTGTTTACCTTTTACAAGTTTATATATAAATACAAAGTTGAACAGAAATATAAACAAAAATCTGTGTTTGGTTTTTTTCTAGCAAAAACTTATATGTATTCCTCAAAAATAGAACTTGTTGCCCAATAGCAGTTACATAGCATCCTGCTTACTACATCGTGTGTTAGGTTAGCAATTCCCGCTTCAACATTGCCGCTACCAGGTCCTGTTCATGATTTCTACTTAAAGGATCTATGAAACATTTGTGACTCATTCCTTTCATAACATGGGATCGACTTAATCTGTGTATCTATTATGTCTTTATCTGTTATGCGTAAGTGCAGTTAAAACAATTCATTTAGAAACAAATATAGTAAGATGTACTGTGCTCTTTCACACTTGTGTTGAGTTTTTTGGGGTTTTTTGTTTTTTTCTTTAAACATACCTATTATACAGATACACCCATCCTCTTTATTATATCTGCTTCAGGTTTTGCCCTGCATGACACTTACACTTCAGTTATTTTGTATGTGAATGTCACCTGACTTGAGACTGACACTTTTTTGAATGTATAAACTACTGCCTGATTCATACTACATGCACCTAAGAATTTTCAGTGAGTCTTCTAAAAATTGTAAGTCAGTTGTTTGCAATCTGAAATTATTTCTTAGTTGCAGAACTGATTATAAAACATGAGGAAGTGTTAACTATTCATGTGATGAATTACTTTATATAATTTCTAGTTCAGTTTATAATATGATGAAAGCTGAAGATATAAAAGGTATCTAGTTATACAAACTTATTTTTGCATCTGTAACTTTTGGATGTAATTCAGTTAAACTTGATTGTATGACTTTACAACTAGAACTGAACATACATTTTTTTATTCTGTAGTCACCATATAAAATAAGAATAAATCTGAAGAAAAATGCATAACTTCAGCATTCATTTATGCTTTCTACTTAAAATTTAATTCATGAAAATTAGATACATAAGTAATGACACTTTCAAAATTAAAGCCCCGGTTTGTTCTTCTATCAGTATGAAAAGTCATTATGCTACAGCGACATAGGAAGAACTACAGAATGGTTGCAAAAATATGCAGCCCAGAGCTGCTTTCTTGTCCACAGATGATTGTTTGGTTAAATTAATTTTAGGATCAAACTAGAAGACTGACATTAGTTGAGTTGCTGAGATGTTCAGTGGCTGTCTAACTCCACGCTGTGCTATTGGCTTTGCAAGAACGTTTTTGTTTCTGAGAATTCTCAGCGACTGCCCCATGTGGTATAAAGCAACTTGGAGCCTTGGAATCTGTCACTTATTTATTTCAGATACTGAAATCACTGCTTCATTTAGAAGTATGTTTTGGCACAGAAAAGCACCAACTGCGGAGAAGTATGCATTTTATGCCAACTAGTTTTTTCCACCCATAAGTGTCAGCACATTAACAATCATGTCATAATCAGTGTTTAGCAGATGCACTATTGTTTTAATTCCTGCAGGCTCCGTAGAGTTTTCTCTCGGATCTTTCATATGAACATAACATCCTCATTTACTGCAGCAAGTGCATGTAAAATTTCCGCAAGGCAAAAATATATGCTGCTTTACTGATAGCTAATAAAAGCAATTATCCAACCAGTGGCCTCCAAAAGATACACTATCTCAGTACCTCAAACAGTAATTAAGAATGGGTATCGTGCAATAATATGGTAAAGCACTTTCTGAGCCACTGTTGTTTAGTTTTGATTGCAGTAATTAATATCTGTAGGTGTTTGACTTCTGTCATATGCCAGTCAGGAGTTCTTTTCTAGTTCAATTTCTCACCTACCTTAAGATTGCTTAGTGCTGCTCTGATCCTGAACTACAGCAAAAATGAGTGGTTCACTAGTCTTTTTGAAATGAAAATGAAACCGCATGTGGGAAGCATTAAACATGCAGGAAGAAGTAAAGTATGTTCATAAATTATGCCTGTAGAGGTAACATAATTCCAGGCAATGCTGACATCAGCAATTTGCCTCCATAACATACACATGTTGTACAAGTTTGTTTCCCTTAGTGATGAGGATTAATAGTTTGGGGAAAATGTGAGAGGGAAGGGTGAATTTTTACCTAACTTAGCTCTAGTTAACTTTAAAAAAAAATGAAAATAAAATATTATTATCAACCTGAATAAAAGTGTCCACACAAGTTATACTAGTGTAAGTACAGCAAATGTGCTTTCATGAAGTAGAAATGATAGTAGAAGTACCTGGGATTCATCCAGACTGGAAAACCTAACACAAGGTATTTGATGTAGCAGAATTTTGCTCACCAGCTGCTCTCTTCAGATCTCTCTCATATATTAGGGCTTCTGTGTTGCTTAAAGCCAAGGATGTTCAGGAATATGAGATGTAGACAACTGCTGACCTAGCAGATATTGCTAGGCCTGCTGTGAGTCTGCAGTTGGCATGTCATGATACTACTAAAGACAGAGAAAGAGGAGGGGTTTTTTTGAAGATTGAGCTGAAATACTTTGGGAGTAAAAGGAAACAGTGAAGGAAATCAACTTAAACTGTGTGCAGCTGCGTGCAAAGCAGAGTTCAATAGGAGGGGAGAGAGGTGACTGGTGCGTAGCATTCGGGGAAAGTAAGAATATTTTACAGGAAACACAGGGCTTCACTGGCAGTGCCTCAGCAAGCAGGAAGACTTTTCAAGAAGAAAAGATCTGCAAGGCAGATCTGGAGGAATTTATTCATTTCATCTCCTAGAGTAAAGAACTGCAATTTAAGCTTGTTTCTCTGGTCTGTATTTCAGGATCCTGTGCCAGCTAGGATCACCCAGTGCTGAGGAGCTTTGTCTTAAAGCTGGTTTCCAAACTTCCTTCTTGCAGTGTGGCTCTGTGGGAACTTAGCACTAATGGCTGTTCCCAGGACCCTGCAGTGTTGAGGATACTGTTGTGCACAGAAAAGGTTATGTAGCGAGCATCTTCATTAGCTCTTATTTTTTTCTTGGCTTTTCCCTTGTTCCTTTCTACAAGGAAGAGCATTCCCATATGTACATGCAGGACAGTAATATCACTTGAGTTGGGGTTAAAATTCCAGGTACTTTCTGTCAGTTCTTTCAAAACTGGTCTTTACTTGTAAGGGTCTGGTGTATGATATGGTAAGAGGAAATCTATCACTCTTTACTCTTCAAAGCTGACATTGTTACATTTTTAGATGGACTGGGACTTCATGAAGGAATGCCTTCACTTCTTTGTAAAGAATTTGCAAGGTAGCTCTCTTCAAATTACCAACTACACATGAATGGCATATAGTCAAATGATTTTGATTTTATTTCATGAAGTCTTGGGAAAGGCTTGTGTAAGTCCTAAATATGATTGACAACTCCATTCAAAACACAGTAGTTTTGATTCAAATCAAGGCTCTTAAAAGATGACAGTGTTCTTGGCACAAGGATAAGACAATAGAGTGAATAATTATTTTACTTGTGATACCTCTGGGCACACAAGGCAGTTGCAATCTTCTTCTCCCTCAAGAGACCAAGGAAAACACTTGGAATGATACAGCTACAACTAGAGAGAATATTATTGCTCAGATGACTGGAAGCATAGATGGGCTGCACAGGTTTGGTTTTGTTGTTGTTGGCTTTTTTTTAAAGGTTTTCATCTCCTGAGGACATTTAAATCCTTACAGAGATGCTACTGCATCAGATAAGTTAGTTTTATATACCCGGATTGTTGTATGTAAATTATTTGGCTCGCACAGCAGGATCATAAGTTTTAAAACTGGCAACATTCACCTTCTGTTTTATTAAACCATGAGTGCAAGTGTGGTGGTGGTGGTGCATTGGGGCTTCTGTTGTGCCAGCATAACCGGGAGCCTCAAAGTGATCTTGGGTACAGGTTTTTAACAATTAAAAAACTGAACCTTAACATCGCTTCAGAACACAAGCAATGTCAGGTTTTTGCTCTAAAACTGCTATGATGGTGTGGTAGGTTGACCTCAGCTGGCTGCCAGACCCTATTGCTCTCTCATTCCCCTTCCTCAACAGGGCAGGAAGATAAAAGATGGGACAAGCTTGTGGGTTGAGATAAAGGCAGTTTAATTAGAAAAGCAAAGGCTGCATATAGAACAAAGCAAAAAGAGTGAATTTATTCTCTACTTCCTATCAGCAGACGTGTCCAGCCACTTACCGGGAAGCAAGGCCCTGTATGTGCAACAGTTGCTTTGGAAGATACACACCTTAAGGACAATTGTCACCCCACTCCTTTCCTTCATCTTTTTATTGCCGAGCACAATGTCACATGGTAAGAAATATCTGTTGGTCTGTCTGGGTCAGCAGTCCAATCTGTGTCCCCTCCCAGTCTCTTGCCCCCACCAGCCTACTGGCTTTGGGGAGAGGGGGTGAGCTTGGAGAGAAAGCCTTGCTGCTGTGTGAGCACTGCTCAGCAATAGCCACCACAGTGGTGGGTTATCAGTGCTGTTCCAGCCACAAGTGCAAAGCACAGCACTACATGGGCTACCATAAGAAAAGTTAACTCATCCCAGCCAGACCCTGTACAGGTGGTTTTGAAAGAAAAAGGCAGAACCTGAAAAATACTGCTAACCATGTGGGTTTTTTTCCCTCGCTTCCTTACATCTACTGCAATGTTATTGATTTCCTATAAATCCACCTGTGATGATGTCCTCCTCTGGACTTGTCAGGGAGCATGCTGTGCTTCGCTGTTCATGCTGGCAGGGGTACTTGGATGTGTTGCAAGTGGAGCGATTCTGAAGACATGGTACATTGTGCTTGTAAGCTAAACCTGGTCAACAGTGAGACCAGCAAATCTTAAAGGTGATTTTTTTTTTTTTTTTTCCTAGACGTATTGGGCAGTTCTGTCTTCAAGCCAAAACATAGGCACTCTGCTGGAACATTTAACTGGAAATAGAATGCGTGTGATTTTTCTCATGAATGCGTGCAATGCAGATGCACTAATCTTGCAAGGTTGAGAGTTTGTAAATAATGTGCAAAGAACAGTTCATGGTGCTGTTTGGCTTGATTAGAAATCCATCCATGGACTTGGTTCGCAAGCTGTGCTGGAAAATAGATGTATACTGTGATTTTGGTCGCTCTTAGCTCCGAATCTTTCATGATCCAAACTCACGCAGGTTATGCACTCTGTCTTTTCTGCTGAGCTTGAAAATGCAAGGCTTCCAAAAGGAATAAGTTTTGGCATGAGTTTCTCCAGTCACTGTAGCACTAGTGCCTTAGAGCTTTCCTGTATTTATAAAGATTAAAGCATCTACTGATTAGTGCAACACTTTGCAAGTTGCATAAAACCGGTGGTGAAGGACTCCTGCAGATTGATAGTCTGATCCAACAGCCACTGAAACTGATGTAAAGACAAGCATTAGCAAATGCCACTTATTGGTGCTTTAGCAGAGGAACAGTTCATTAGAATCAGTGACTTTTCCACAAGTCAAATGTGCCAAAACAGGATAATTTTGTCTGCTTTTATGTAGCTTTTTGTGTGCAAGAGATTTGGCAGAGAACGCTCAGCAACAAGCTGCTCTTTTCATCCTGCAGCTAAACCTAAATGTATTCCTTCTTGCCCTCTGAGGACCAGAGATAAGATATTATTCTGGATATAAGGTGGGATCGATTTTTTCATAGAGTGGGAAGAAGAGAATATCAGAATGGGAGTTACAATTTGAATTCCATTTTCTTGAAGTTTTACTTTGAAAGAGGGATACTTCTAATCGAGACACATTATCTAATATCTAGACTTTAAGCAATGCACTGCAGAGGATGCTTTGTTGGCTCTTATAAGTCAGCTTTTCTAATTGTATTTCCAGGCAATGCAGTTCAGGTATCTGAAGGACAGTGGAGTGGGAAGAGCATCTCCAATACTGTGTATACCAGAGCTGGCATAACAGCACTGGAGTCTCAGAAGAGAGAGACCCTTAAACGCACTGTTATTCCCAGCTGGAGTGCCAAACGTCTCTTACCAGGCTCTTGACAGGCAGAAAGCACTTGGCTTTTAAAAAAAAACCCCAAACTGAATGGCTGCTAAACCACCTCTTCTCCCGTAGTACTGTGACTCTTACATGCTCTCAGACTATATAGACTGATGCTGTGCTTGAAATCTTGATCTTGTTTTAAAATATTTATTTCCTGAAACACTGCTTAGGCATTTAGTATTTGACAACACGGGAGTTATTTTAAACCTCCAAATTGTACAGTGTCAGGTTTTCACTCATAAAAATTCAGTCCAAGTCTTTTTTTAAAAAAAGTCTCAAGATATGTAAAATGTTCTGTTTGAAAATGGGAGGGGGAGAAGAAGAGCAATTAAAAATGTAAGAATAGAAGCTAATTATGAGCAATTCAGGCAGAGCTTTGTTTAGAAAATGTATCAGTATAAAATGGATAGGTGAATAGATTAGCACTGATTGCAGTTTTTACATATAATAGTCTCTTTTTCATGAGTAATCATTAGCAATTATAATGTAGGCTTTAAATCAGCCTGGGATGGGACTGCACTGTAATATGAATACTGAATAATTGTACGTTCCCAGGAAGAAGAAGAAAATAACTTTGTGATTTGGTGATAAAATCCATAGTGCAAGTATTTCCTTGGACTGTTTGTCATTTGCTCTTTGTATTTCAGCTCTGGGTTCAATAATGTCAGCATTGAATGCCAAGGTTCATCACACAAATGATTGTTACCTTGTGTTAGCTGGGAGTGGAAGCTGCAATTATGCTTTTAAAGAAGAATGACTTCATGAAGTAATTATTGGTATTATTAATTGCTACTGGAAGGAAAAATGATCCAGGAGATAAAGTGGCTAAAAGTAGTGGTGTAACACACTAACATGGCTGTAACAGTGCAAATGTATTTGGAGGTTGTCTGTGCCGTTGATCAATGATGATTTACTTCCCGAGCCCAAAGGTTTTGTGCATCAATAATTGTTCAGGACTGCATGGGAAGGCCTTGTTGACAGTGCCTGCTGACACCTGGGATACTGCTTCCTTGGCTGCTAGTTGAGATTTTTAGGGGTGCTAAAGGGCAATTAAAAATTTATCCTGGTTTGCACCTGCATTTCTGTTCAGGATTGTGATCCTGTTATTTTAGGTTCTTAATCCTTTCCTGAAAAGTCTATGCTTCTAAAGGATACACACCTGGCCGAGAATGAATGAAATGGTCCAAGTAACAGCAGCAAAGTGATCTGTGAGAATTGTAGGTGCAGATTCAGTTTCCACTTTCCTTGAATTTGTTAATAATATGGGGTGTTTTTTTAAGGAAATAGGCTTGTGTCTGTCAGTCCAACTGCTAGTCTCTTGTCCCACATCCTACCTCACTTATTGGCTAATTTTAACCAAACTAGATGGATGGGGAAAAGACAAATTTCTCTAAGCTTTCTGTAAATTGGTGGCTGAGTAAAGAAGAAACGAGAGCAGTCTACACCTTTGTTCTCTTAGTAAAGACAGTAGGAGAGTAAAAATGGTGGAAGGGCAAGGAGAATTGAGCAGAAAATTGTGGGAATAGATGTCAACAATCTGAAAAAAGAAAAGGCTTTGAACTGCAACGACTGACATCCAGGCTTAAAAAAGAATTTTAAATAGGAAGGCAGGAGTCCTGGTCTGACGTTCCCCTAATGTCGTGTTGACGCTAAGTTTTTATCTCTTGGTTGTTCCTACATTTATGGTTCCAAATAAGAATCAAGTTTATTCCAGAGTTTTTAAGAATGTCTTGGGTACAGAAAACTGCATAGCTTTTCTGTATGCCCAAACAGAAGCTGGAAGTAATTAGGTAGAAAATTTACATAAATCTATAAGCTCATATTCCGATATCTTCTAACTGCATAGACTTGTCAGAGGTGTAAAGGTTTCAGTGCCTTGACAAACTAAGAAATGCTCTAAAATATGATTGCCAGCCAGATGCAGATTCACCATTTGCTGGTGCAGCCATCCCTCCCCACACTGCTTGGTGCAGCACATTTTTCTGTCCACAGTGTGGACCCCCAGCATCCTAACGCTGAATCTGCATCTGTTCTTGCTGGCAGCATTGTAAATACTAGCGAACAAAGACAAGCTGCTGCTTCACCCTGATGGTTTGTGGAAGGGTTTATCCCGCCAACAAAATCAAGATGGAATTTTGAGTTTGCCCCTTCTGTATTGACCAGGGTTTTACAGGGTGTCAGCTAACAAATCTGCAAGCACACCCTTTTACAAGTCTAGACCTACATATTTAGGTAACAGTTCACAGGAAGCATGCATGTCTTTTATAGAAACGTAGCCTGGTGTGCTTTCTTCTACTTTCAAATTGCATTAGGGAAAAAAATATATGAAGTTATAGCTTAAATATCCATTAAAAAACAGTGCCAGCCACAAAAAAATGGAAGGGGGGGGGGGGGCGGGAATAAAAGCATTAAGACAAAACTCAAGGGTCTCATGTATATGTGTGTGGTCTCTCCCCTCAAAGAGAGAGAAGGTTATTTCTTATAGGGCATTCAATCAGGTATATATGTATATGTATATATGTGTGTGCATATATATCTCCCCTTTTTGAAGGGCAGATAGTGCCTCCATGTTTGGATTTTTGTAGGTCTCAGCTGTCCCTTTCCTCCTTGGGGAAGACTAACCTCCAGAAATATGGGAGAGACTGTATACTGCAGAAATCTGCATTCTAATAAGTTGGCTCTACCCTGAGGAAATGCCCTGCAGGTATAAAAGCACTGCACACATTATACTTGGACAGTCCAAAATGAGTACTTCTCCTCCTAACAAGGTCTCCTTTCACATGAGTTCTACAGGTTTCTATAAATAACTGTGTTTTTAATAGCCCAACCAACACACTCAAAAAAATGTTTTGGGAAATGTGGAATTAATTGCCTTCCTTCTCCCTATTTAGAGATTTCTAGGACTCTTTTTCCCAGATCCCTGCTAGAGGGTGCTGTTATTCTTTGCCCTGTAAGGAGCTGAATTATCCACCATTTTTGCATCAATTTGGCCATTAAAACTCTCTTAATATTTGATTGCAAAAGATTTGTCTTATTTGTCTTATTTCTGATTGCCCTAAAACTTCAAAAAAATCCACAAACATTTAAACTTTAAACAAACTACCTGAAGGGAAATGGTTTGTTCTAATTTTCTTTAGTCCTTTTCATAGTTAAATGTAATGGGGTTTTTTTTAGTAATGCCTGAGAACTTATATTAGAAAGTATTGAAGTAGAGCAATTCACACACACCCCAGCACTGAATATTCTTTTTAACAGCAGTGGTTCAGAAAGTTGTGAATTATTCTGGTCCAGCCAAGTCTGCCTATTTCAATGAACAAGTATCAGAGAAACATTTTGTGCTGCTCTTTTAGCAGTGGTGGTTAAACTGCTGTGGCTGTAAATGTCCAAAGATCTCCTGTGGATCAGTCCTTGAGGAAAGCGTTCTGGAGAGCAGCCCTGGCTGCTGGCACCTCTGGACTTTCAGTGTACTTAATTGTGCTCCTTGGTCACCTTTCTGAGCCTCCTGTCCCTGTAGAATTGTGCTTCTGGAGCTCCAGGCTGACTGTTTTCTGCTCTCTGTACTTGCCTGCTCTCACTATTGCTAGGTGCTAGCAGACATGCTCAGATCTTCAGGAGCCAGACCCAGTTACCCTCATTTTGGCCTAATAGCTTCTCACTCTTCAGATACCCCATGGGCAGCACTAACAGGACTAGGGACATTAGGTGAAAAGTGCTCAGATTCTGACTGCTTGCAAAAGCCATGATGGCTCTGATACCTACATTTTTTACTTTTTAATAAATGAATTGAGTCTGGGAATGGAGCAGACTAATCCTAGCAAATTCCAAGCCTTCTCCCATTCCACTGGCTTTAAAAGAAATTGTGTCTATTCCTTTTTTTTTTTTTTTTTTTTTGTGCTGTGCAAAAGGGCTTTAGCACTTGAAACAGTGCCGCTTTATGAAGTGAAAGGAACTGATACAGAGTGAAGTGAGATTGAGGAAAGAATGACTTTATCCCCTTCCTTCCCACTAGCTGCCTTCAGCGTGACATGAACAGTCCAGCTCCCCACCATGGTCTCAAGCGGCTCTACGGTCTGTGAGCAGCCGCAGGAAGGCATTTGAGTAAGAGAGAAACGACACATTAGGTGCTGAAGGAGAGGTTAAAGTGTCTGTTTGTCCCAAGTCAGATAATAGTGTGTATGTTACAGATCAACAGATGCACAGCTGTCCTTAATCTTTCATGCTTCTGTTTATATTCAGAAATAAATGTGTTTCCTCAAATGTAAAGTTACTGTACTCATTTAAACAAACATTACGTATGTATGGGAAACTTTGGCCTTTATCTAGTTCATAAAGACAACAGAGATTTTATTTTGCCCTGCTATAGAGGAGCTTCTGGAAGAATAATCTCTTATCCCTCCGTTAAGTTTTTGCACTGTCCCTTGAATAACCTTGTGGAAATTCCTGTGTGAGCAAATAGCAATATGCAGCAAAATGGGGATTAAGCAGAATTCATGTCATTTCCCCAGTAATAGATTGCCATTAAGGAATGTGAGTAACAAGGCAAGCTCTCCGCCTGCACTGAATCAAGGAAGTTGTGCCTGCCCTGACCCTCCTATGTTTTTTCACCAGGGAATTGAGATTTAATTTCCATATATGATAGAGGTTTTTGACAGCTGGAATTTCTGTAGTGCCGGAGCTAAGCACCTCTGAGAGCACTCTCGTTTGCGCTCCTGTGGTATGCACCACCCTTGCTTGCAGACAGGTTGGTTGTGTTTTTTTGGTTTGTTTTATTTTTTATTTTTTACTTGAATTCTGCTCACCTCCACATCTGGCTTGTCTGTGGTGAGCTGATAAGATATCAGCATATCTAAACGACGAGCACGTGAATGATCTCTTCTCGCTCTGTTCTTCCCCTCCCCTGATTTGTAAGTGTTAAAGCACTCATCTGTTCTGGCAGTTAATGTATGCAGCCTCTCAATAGCTAATATCCTGTCATAGGCAGTGCAAACCGGCTTAATCTGGTTCACTGCTTTAGCAAGTACTTTAGAAAATATAGGTGAAATGAAGAACTCGGATACTAGCCGGGAGACAAGCGCTTGCCCTGCTGCAGAGCGATACAGAAATACTACAGGGAAGATTGTGCCTGTAACGGAAAGATCTACACTTTGTTGCTCACAACAGATCGGCCGTAGCTCTTTGTATCACTCTGCAGCTCTGAAGTCTTATTACTTTGCAATATGAACACTTACGTTTGAGGATTTAAAATGCAGATGCAAAAAAAAAAAAAAAAAAAATCTGCAATGAATTGTAACTTGGCAGGGTGACAAAAAAATGGGGAGAAAAATGGATTTTTCTATCTGCAGAATCCATCATCCTCGATTTTTGGAAGTTGGTTTCATTTGCTTTGGTGATAAAAAATAAATAAATTAGTCATTTGGGCTCCAAATGCTCCTCTGCCCTGATATGCCAGGGAAGGAATTAAAAAACCCTAGGGCCTCCCAGAACTGAACAAAACCTTTTGCACCTACAGAAAACGTGACAGAATTAACCTTTGTCATTTTACTGCCTGTTTTCACAACTCTCCCTCCCACCTTTTTCTGTGCTTTAGCAATATAAATAATAATAAGAGAGTGCAAAGCCAGCTGAACCTGTGTTTTAAAGTTCAGCTTCCCTGCTTTGAACTGGTGTTGTCTCCAGGGTTTTGTTTTATGATGCACCCTAAATTATACAGTGTCTCACGAGAGCAGTGGAAATTGGAAGTGACTTGTGTCGCGCGTGTCTGGGAAAAAAACAGTGAGGACAGGAGTTGTTTTGGAACTCTGTTAGAGCCATCTCTTGCTGTGCCAGCCAGTCACTTTCTGAGGAGATGGATGGTAGAAACCTGCAGAGCTACTGTGCAGCAAAGCAAGTGTTAAGGACACTTCACCTCTTTTTAAGTGGGCCAGATAGGATTTTTAAAATTAGGAGATGGTGACGAGGCCAGAGGCTCAAGGACAGGGCTGGGGGAGCTGCAACCTTTCCTGTGGTAATGTGGGCACCCACTGTCACCGCTTGCTGTAGGGCAAAGCCTCCCTGCCAGACCAGGCGCTGCCAGTGGCTGCTCATAAGGCAGCCTGGCTCTTTGTAGAGGTGTGATAGCAGAAGAGGACTTATACCTTGTACGTTTGTAGTTGTATTATTAACTACGTGGTTCTGGAGTTTTGGAGATGTGTTTTGAAAATGTTGGGAATATACTGCAATGATTGTGGAGTGGCATCTGTATGTTTGCGGGCGGTTTTAGTAACAAGCTTGCTGTTATCTACATCGATATGAAGGTCCCATATGGCTGTGGTACCTTACCCCTTCTCTGCCTGGTAGAAAAGCCTCTAACTACCCCACTCCACTCTCAACTTGTCAGTTAAGGGTATAAATTGTGAGCAGTGCATTTTCACAAAGGAAGGAGCTCCTCCATCTCAAGTTGGGATGTGTCCTTCTGAGGTGCAGAGGTTATGGTTATGCTGTCTGTTCTTCTTTTAATGATAAAGCAAGCCATGGCTTATTGATCTGTCTCTGAATGCTGGCTTGCTGCTTTTTTTTTTTTTTTTTTTTTTTTTTTGTTTGTAAATAGAGGTGACGTGAATCATTGGCTTTTCTACCGTTCTAGCCAAGTTACCACTTGTTACAGAGGGAGCTGGCAGTGACCTTTCTGAGAAGACTTCCTACCACCTCTCATTAGGAGGGATTTTTTCAGTATCTGGAGAAGCTCAGCACCTCTGCTGTGTGTATCTCCAGCCTTTGGAAGTCAGCAGAGGAAAGCCCTAAGGCTGTGGCGATGCTGTTTCTTTGTTGTCTTAAATTCTGTTCCATTTTAGCTCAGATATATATGGTGATAATCTTAACTTCCTTTCTGTTGCTTCTTTTTGCACAATAAAATGCTGGTATCAGACCTAACTGTAGTTCCAGTGGTAAAATTTAAAAGTGAGCTTTTGTGGCACTGCCAGAGCCTCACAGGAATGAATGCCTCGGGGGCTCGCAGGGCCAGTGGCTGGACTGGACATATGCTGTACTAGCCTCCTGACTCCTCATAATCAGGGAAGTTATTCCCTCAGGGAAGTTATTTCAGAGCTCATGTGCCCTACAGCCCTGATCCTAGAGCTTTTAAATGTTAATTATAATTTGTAGCCAACATTTGAAAAATATCTATTGCTCCAGAGTCTGATCTCACTGAGGCAAGCCCCCTTGGCAAACTCAGTCCTCATACTCGTGGAGAGAAGCCAGGTGTTCTTTGGTGTCTTCGGGAGTCAAATTCAGTCACCTTGCCCCAGTAGTTACTTAATTGTTTTTGGGGTTTGGTTTTTTTTTCTGCCTAGGATAACAGCTTTTTTTTTTTTTTTTTTTTTCCTGCTGCCAGCAACTATATTTAGTCTTGCAGAAGCACAGTAAATATGCGATGTGATAGATATTTGTTTGTGATCGGTTACCTTTTGTTGCATGATACCCCAGTGCACTGAGCAGACACGCAGAAAGGTAGGATAAAGATTTCACAAGTTTCCTTGAATCTTGAATTCTGCACTTTTGAGTGTCATATTGCCTTGTAAGTAACACTTCACTAACATTCTTTTTGGCTTTGAGTTTACACACACGGGATTTCATTTTGTGTACTTGTGCTTTCTATAAAATTAAGGTTTTTACACCGTTCTCCTTTTAATGCTTATGTTTCCTCATTAGCGTTTTGCTTAGGGAGTGTTCTCTCAAACTTCCACCCTATTGTTGATAAGGGAGCACTGCAGGATGCCATTATCAGGCTTGCATAATCCACTCTGTGCTTGGCATTATTTATTGCAGAAGTTAGTGCATGATGTGTCTAGTGCTTCTTAGGTAGTGAGTGAACTTTATTTGTACGATCTACTCATCCCTGGCCTTGTTCTCTACCTTTCATATAGGTTTTATGGTGGTGTGAGTTTATTGATTATACTGAACTTCATAACCGTAAAAAAACCCACCCAACAAACCAACTGGTCTGGCAGTCATTTGGACCCTGTCCTACAGGAAGGTGATTAGGCCTGTAATGTTTTCTGAGCTACAGGAATAGAGTAGAAATTATAAAAAAGAAAATATATCAATAATGCATAAATTAATAAGTAAAATAATGTTCTTGCTGATAATTTTAATCTTGAGCATTGCTTTCAACAAGGTTATTATTTTAAAAAATAATATCCATAAAAGCTGCCAGCTATAAAGCCTAGTGGAAAGCTCCCAGAGAGTAATGCTTCTCAGCCTTTGAAATCTGTGCCTTGCTTCAGTCTGCTGCAAATCCTTTGTGCACTTGACCGTGCTGCAAGTCGCACGAGTGTACCAAAGGTCCTTGGACCTTTCTTGAATAAAAGCACACCTCAGAGCTAGGAGAGCTGACTGCTTTCAAGCTGACAGAGAGGAATGCTTTGTTCTCAATACAAACACTTAGAGTAGCCTCATACGTATTTCTCTTTGTCTCTTTATGTTTAGTCTCAATATGCAGTTTTAAGAATTCTATATTCCCAAAAAGTCATCTTTGTAGTAATGAGAAATGAGCATTATAGACTGCTGTGGATTTTTCTACCTGTGCAGTGCTACTGCTGGCTTGGAGTGTGGTAAATGTGAGCTGAATTGAGCTGTCAACCCCTATCAGGTATAAATCTTCATGTGATAACTAAGCATGAAAGCTAAACAATGTGTTATAGGTCATTCTTTGGTCTTTTTCTGATGTCACACTTTCTCCACTAGTATTATTATTGTGCTGTTAACTGAGATCGTGAGGAGAACAATGCATGCTAAAATAGAACTTCTGCTTCACTCTAATTAAAACCTTTCTTATTTATTAAACACTCTTTTCAGTTTGCTGAAATCCTTGTGCTTGGTTGGTTTGCTGATATAGGACAGACTGTGTGAGGACACTGGGTGAAGTTAGTAATCTGGGTTTATGTCAGGTTTTTTCAGGCTCTTGAGAGACAGTGTCATTGCAGAGAACAAGCATCAGGATCAAATGGTCACCACTGAAGAACTTGCCCCATTTCATTTGTATGTTTTTACATGAAATGCAAATTCAAGCCACTGTTTTGCTTATCCTTCCTAATTTATCTCAGACACTAAACGGTTACAGAAGCTCATATGTGGCTCTTACACCTCCTTTGGCAAAAACATGGGGAATATTTGCAGGCAGGCAGTTATAACCTGACTCTATTAAAGGATTTAGTTAAAATTTTTATTTTGGGAAAATGTAATTAAAGCAGATTGTCATAAGGAGGTGTAGCTATTTATGAATGATAAGATGTTCCCTTTGGGTGAGGACTACGGCAGCAGACACATTCCTCTCTGACTGTTTGTCTGTCACCATCTAATTTAGATGAATTATTGTCTCCCAAAGATGAATTCTCAAGTTCTGCTGATGGCGTGTGCTCTGGGCACTTCTTGCTTCCATAGGCTGCCTGAGGCATGAAAAGCTGTAAAGCCTTCTCAGTCACAGGTACCCACTTCTATCAGCTTGTCCTGCTGTACTCGATGGTCACACATGCGAATCTCTGCAATGAGGAGGTGAATACTGAGGAGCTACAGGCCACGCACTAGCAAGGTGCCCAAATACAGGTAATGAAAGGAAAATATGGGTGGAAACAGGCACTGTTCTGTGGAACAAAACACTTTTGTTCTATGGAGTTCCCCATGGCAAATAGTGTGAATGAGGAGGTCAACCAGTGTGCTCAGTGTGCCCATGGCTCTGCATCACTTCCTCAGAATACAGGGGTTGCACCTAGAAAGATAACCCTGTGTACACAAGAGAAGGAGGCTTGTGAAAACCTTCTGTTATGTCAGACAGTACTTGGGTTTTTAGTACTTTCTTTACCATTTGTATTATTTTCCTTACAGAGGAAAGAGACTGGGTCAGTCAGGTGGAGCTCCCTGGGAGGAACATGCTTCTTCACAGGAGCAATCGTGCAAGTGTTATTTTTCAGAAGCTAGCAGGCAGAAGAAGGAATGGGAAAGACCTACCTGGAGCCAGAACCCTTGAAGATGGTAGTGAGAACTATGGAGCAGTCAGGCAGGCTTCAGGGATATTGCATGCATGTTTTGCTGCATCTCGGTCACCAAGTTAACTGAAAACAGACCTGGACGTAAGAGCCTGCCTGGAGGGACACAGCAGGCAAAGGGAGATTTGGTAAAAGCCCTTAAAACACTTCTGTTGTCTTTTGTCTAATGAAATGAGTTTAAAGGAATGCTTGTGCTCCAGATGGAGGGTTGAGTTTTTAAAAAGATTAAAGTTGAAGTGCTGTCATCTTTGAACATAGATAGAACTTCTAGTTTAGGTGTTATCAGGCAGCCCGGGTTTCATTGCAAGGCCAGGCTGTTTGAGATTTCTGTTATAAGCTAGAGCTTTTAAAACTTCATTGCGTAGTAGATAGACTTTTCCATGTCTCTTTTTTTTTTTGTGTGTTTACTATCTAAAATGAAATTATACAGAGAGCTTGAATCTTCAGTTTCCCTCATCTGAATTAGTGGTATCCAACTTCTGCAGAAAGATGCTGAAGGACAAGGGGAGGAGTTTGTACTTGGGTTTCTTGTTACGTTGGCTCTTCAGAGTTGGCCTCTCTACTCTGGGTGTAGCTGAATTTCATAACACAAGCTGAATGCAAAGGCCAATGTTACGGTCCGCAAACAAAATAAGAAGCAGACTGGAATTTATTTGTAGGAATTTTAAAGAGTCAATGAATAAGACTTAATGGAAGTAATTTCCCCCCCTCCTTTCTATTTGCAAATGCTTTTGCTGAATTCCTGCAGAGCACTTACATATGTCATAGCTTGTGACCCTGTGACATAAAAGACTTTGATTCCCTCCAGAGGAAGTGGTCTGGTTAGGAGTCGGACCAAGTGTAGATGAAAACACAATAATTCCCAGAGAGTTTGACTCCAGCTGTTGCTTAGTTAAAAGCTACATTTCTGGCACTATGAATGTAACAAAGCAAGACAAAGAAAAAGAGAAATCAAAGATGTTCAAATGTGACGGAGTTACACTTTCAGTTGGAAAAGCACTTTCTTAATCAAATGTGAAATTTTTTAACATTTAAAATATAGTTTTAATTGAGTTTGGGTTATTTTTCCTATAGGAGACAAGCTTATTTCCCAATTCAGCCTGACAAATTGAAGGGTGGAACATGTTTTTGTGGTCAGATTAAGCCTCCCCTGAAATATCTGGCAATTTTTCTTGATAACTACAGAATTCATCTCCTAAACACATCCATTGGTTTCTAAGGCTTAAATGTGGTAGTTGGGAAAGCAGCATTTGGGTCTTGTGGAAATGAGGTCTTTATAAAAAGTCTTAGGGACTGATTTTTATCCAGACCGGGCTAAGTAGTTCGGCAGGACAGAGAGGTGTGCGCTCTCACTCTGTGTTGATCCTTCTGCTCCCAGGACGAAGCAGTGTCTCTCCTTTTGCTCCGTGAAATTGCTGAGTGTCTGAGCAAAAGAGGAGTCTCCTAGGTTTAAAGTTCATCGTGTCTGTCCTAGTCATCCCTTCCTGAAGTTTTAAGCTATAGAAATACATATCAAGGCAAAAGAAGAGCAGATTTGAAGTAAAAGAAACACTGTAAGATCCTTCTTTATTGTTTAAGTAGATGTTCGGCTAAGTCAGTGCTTGATGCTTTAAACTGTCTCATGTGTGATAGTACTGTACATTGCCTGTGACTTACTGGAGCAGTGAGGGAACCCTTAGCCTGTGATGAACTTGTTATGTACTAGTACCTCTGGTCCTTGCTTCACAATAAGCTTTCCCCCAGTAATGTGATGGAGTGTGAAGAGCTTTAAGTTACAACTGAGGCCATTGCCTGCCAGTTTTGTACTGCTGTGTCTCCTCGTGGTTCTGTGGTTTGCAAGAAAATCGTGTCCTGCCAGCTGTCAGGTACGTGTTTGACCTTCCAAACTGCTGACTGCCCTTCAGGACACACTGTCAGAGTGTCCTTGCTCAATCCCTGCTCTTTTGAACAAACAGAATTTAGCAAGGAATCTATCACACTAAAATAGACATAGGTACTTTCAAAATTCGGGCCAGGGAATTGTAGGTCAAATTTCTTAGATGGCATGCAAGGGAGAGAAACACAAACTTTTTTTTTTTTTTTTGAGTTGGGTATTTTCAAAATACTTTTATTTTTATCAATTTTGCCAGCGATACAAAGTAGTGGGTCATCAGCCACCGTGATGAGGCGAGTGATGCATGTTGCTGCATTGCCACCTAATGGCGAGGTAGATAAGGCAGCGATGCCATATCTCTAGAAGTGTTTTGGCATGGGCAGGGAAGGAACTTGAACAGAACTGGCCAGTGGAGCACCAGTCTCCTGTGACTGGGTCATAAATATTAAAAGTAGGAGCTTCTGATAGGATTGAACATGAACTACAAGAGAAATGAATGACTGGGAAGCACTTCTTTGCCTTTCAAAAGCAGAACCACGGGGGATGAAATGACCATCACTGATCATTCACTTGAATGTTTTAGTTTGAACTATTTAGTCTTCCTGGTTTTGAATTTTGTGCAGAACAGCTGATTTTGCAACAGCCAGTTTGAGGGATTGGCGTATCTTTCATATGTAAACGTATGGCCAGGGTACCCCCAATTTCATGTTTTCAACAAAAGTGCAACCACATGAGTTTGGGATAGTAGTTAAGATCTTTCTAACGCCCTATTCCTATAAAAATAATTTTAAAAAATCATAAACTGCGCATATATTTTAGACATGTTTGCCTGAAAGGGACATTTGCCTTATGTACTGTATTTCCAAATTAAATGTATTCTGGATTTAAAGAGCTAGGAACAAATATTCAGTGTCACTACTACTGAAAGTGTATCCTGACATTTTTACAACCTGCAAGCACACACTTTAGAGGTACTGGCAAATTATGTATATGAACACACCCCTTTTGCCTGATTTTATGCTTGCTTAAGTATTTGTTGTGTGTATATATACCTGTTAGATGCTTATGCTAATGACCATTTAGAAGTGCTAGGAGTACTACTCTTAAGTGGTAGGATTAGTGTTATCAACTCCCAAAATAACAAATTCATCCTGGGAATTTGCATGCTTACAAAATTCTGAGGTTTCTATTGTGCCTGTTGTTAATTATTTTTCAGTTAGTGGGTGAAGCTGCTCCTCCCAGGGCTGAAAAGAGTAGTCTGGGCCCTCAGGCATGGCACTTTGGCCACTTACTAGAGGAAACTACACTTTCTCTTCTTGCAGTGGTGGGCAGGCTGGGCCCAAAAGGAGAGGGCAAGGGACAACTACTGTTCGTTCACATAATAGGTCTAAAGTTTCCATAAGAGAGTTGTCAGTGTGCTATCTGTACCTCTCTCTTTTGGGCAGTCTGAACTTTTACTTGCTCACAACAAAAATCAGAGCAGTCTGCATCAGAGAGCTCTCTTCCCCTTGCTGAATAACCTTTAAGACACCCCAGCTTGCTGTGGTTTGGCACAGGGGTAATAATGCATTTTGTCAACAAAACACAGTTTCTTCTATCCTAAACACTCTTGCCCTTATTTTAAGGGTGGTATCATGGCATATTTTACTGTCTTAATTATAAACTCTACTTAGTCCAGATGATTTAATCATGATTTTAAGTGCAGTCAAGAGGATGTTTCCTTCTACCTGCAATAGATTTCTATCTGAAGTGTAATATGGTGGGTTCTAGGCTATTTGTTTTAATGTTTATATCAAGATACAGTGTATGGCAATTTTCTGCCTGGAAAATGTTTATATGCAAATACGCAGTTGGAAAAGAGAAACTTATTTTTTGAGAGTGAAAGGCTCAGATTTAAGAAGCTTTTTCTCTATCTAGGGGGAGTTTTTTGAGTCAAAAACTATATTTGGAGGTGATACTATGCCCACTGCAAGGCAGATAAGTAAGTAACATCCAAGGATTTCATTCCAGAGCATTGCGTTGTTCAGGTTTTTGTCCAGACAATTCAAATTTTTTTCCGTGTAATACATGGATCATGATTTATACATTAAAAAAGGGTTTTCTTGCAGTTGCTTATCAGACCTGGCAGATGCTACTGCACAGAAGAATGTAGTTCTATTATTTTGTCATACAGATACACCACTGTATATAATTGTATTTATTTTCTGTCTGCAGTACATTTATTATCATTGCTGAAAGATTGTTAACATAAGGTAAATACCACATTTACAGGAAGGCTGAAGGCAAAGTTAGATTTTATTAAAAGAAGCCTGTTTGGCTACCAGCTGTGCAGTAGAGGAATTTTGATGCATAACATGCAGGGCAGCCACCCTGCTCTAAAATAGACATTTTCTTAATTACATACATACTAAGAGGGATCTCACTCCCAAACAAATGGCTTATCATTGTATGCAAACGGAAGGGGAGAAGTCCACATGTTTTGGCAGGATTCAGACACAGGTTGCAAATTCCCATTTAAAACAAGAAATCTGGTTCTCTGAGGGATTTGGAGTACTTGTAAAGCCTTAGAGGATGCTTGGCTTGATTGTGATGGTATTTTTAATATAGGGATGTATTTTTCTTTTTCTTACAAGAAAAGAAGCATACCAATAGAAGAGATATGGGTGGGAGGTGGGGTTTTTTTTCTTTCTTTTTCTTGAGGATGAAAAATCAAAGTGAACATATTTTTCTTCACCTCCCACTGTGCCCTACCTTTTTAACCAAAGAATCCCATAGAGGACACTGCTAAGGAACTGGAATAAGACAGCTTTGTTGCACTGAGAGCTTTTTTGACAGCCCCGGTGCTGCTTTGAGTATGGTTGGAGAATGACAAGGCAGGGAAATCTTGAGAAAGTGCCCATTCGCTCTCCCCAAAGTTGCTGGTACTGCTGTTGAATCTTACTAATTTCAACTAGTGCTGGAAAGGGAGTATTCAGATGTTTTCCTTAGGCAGAATGTGTTCCTCTGCTGTAAATTACATAGAGAAACCTAGTCACAAGTGGCTGGTTGTCTGTGTGAGCTGGTGATCGGGAAGAAGTTTTGAGGATGTGGGGTTTGGAGCTAGAAAGGTGATGGTCTGGGAAATTGGTGCCTTGCCATTTGCACTAACAGCAGCATGGTCTTTCTAAGGCTGTGTAAGGGGAAAACTGTACACAGGGAGGGACAGCAGTTACCGTCATGAATACAAAATGATCCATGGAAATATGCATACATACATCCACTCTGGGGAGTGGAACCCCTTATCTCTGAAAAGCTAAAAGCCCTGAGCACTTCTGTGAAAAGAAGTGCTCATAAGTAACTGTTGCACAGGTTCTACATCCTTTTTGAAAACTCTCAAAAATATGGTCTTGACAGGCCACCCCTATCTGTTTCTGTAGCCTGTAATTTAGCCTCACTGAGAGCTCAGCGTGAACTTTGGTGTCAAAGCTGGGCTGATTAATTTTTCTCTTCCACTGGAAAACATATCCATGCTACTTCTTTTTCAGTAATTGTTGTGCCCCAAAAGTGCGTCTGTGTGTGTCAATAGAAGACTCTACTATTTTTTAATATATTTTTTCCCTGATCTCTGTGAATGGAGCAAGATGTTCACAGCCTGCAACAGATCCAGACCCACTTCTAGGGGCATGTCTGAGCATTGAGAACCCAGTGCCTTTGCAGCTCCCTCCCCAGGAAGGATGAGTTGCTTGGGGAAGGGCTGCTGGAAAATCTACTTGGTGAAAAGACCAGTGGGAAAGAAGAGGGCCTGGTGGAGGTGCCCTCTTTGAGTAATGTGAATGCCTTGACCAGAGATTCCCAGCCTGGAGTACCAAAACAGAGTGTGTGTACTGGGCAAGGGCAATCACTTCTGCCCACGTAAAGAAATTGTGGCTTTTTCTTACAGGATGGACACATTTTCTGTGGCGTGATGGAGCTGTAAAGTTTTAGAATGCCTACTGCTGCTGTTAGTGACAGCAGGAGAAGAATTACCCAGGAGGATGAGGTGAAGACAATTATCTGATTTGGGACTTCTTTCAAAAACCATGGGAAGTGTGGAGTAATCTCCTGTTCAGCAAGCCTGATACTAAAATAGTTTTGCAGCTTTCCATTTTTCTTTCTTAGATAGCTACCAAAGGCTTGATGCACTGTTGTGTTACACATTAGAAAAGAAATCCTTTAGAGGGGTTTGTGGAAATCGGCTTATTTTTCCTTTTGTTTTATTACTTCTGTTTTACATGAGCTATGCATGGAAATATGCTCTGTTTAATGAAATGTTGGTGATTTCCCGCTGTGGAAAAGACTGGCTTATCTGAGGCTGTCACACTTGCCTGATATTAATTGATTAAATATTCATTTGCTAATTTTGAATCCTGTGGTTTTGTGAGCACAGTGAACAGCCTGCAGAGGTCACAGCCATTGCTGCTAGAGCAGGAACATCAGGTGGAGAGGGGCCGATGGCTGCTGGGGAAAAACAGACGTGTCCGTCCTGCACATTTCCCCACCATACATGCCTGTTGTGGTCCTCTGCTCTGTGGTGTGTCCTGCATTCTGAGCTGGTGCTTCTGCCATGCTTCTCCTGTCCAGCTACAGCTGCCTTGCTGGGTGACCTCCCTTCAGCTTCTGTTACAGCACCCCCCAAAAGACTGGGTCTGGTTCTTCCTGCTCCCACCTGCCTCCCAATTAGACCCAGGCATCTTCCTTGCCCTCAGTGGTGAGGGACCTTCTACCCACAGGCTGTCCCGGGTGTGGCTGTGCTTCTGAAAATATTATATAATACACTGTGCTCTGGTACCAGCTAATTCCTTGTACTGAACTGCAATGTACAATTTCAGGAATGAGACCTGTGTGAAAAACTGGTAGCTCTGCCAGAAAAAATGGGAAAGTGCTTGCAATTAGATTTCAGCTATACAGGGAAAGGATACAATAGCGTTTTCTTTTCCTTATTCAGCCTTTTTAAACAATATTAAAATGCATCAGAAGTGGCAGCCATTATAGAACTCTGAGATACCAAGCAAATGAGGTAAGTAAAATTAGTGGTGGCAATTGTGCTCAGACTACATTCTACTGAGAAATATTAGCAAGATGGCTCCCCAGAGACAGCCTGGCTTTTAGGGGAAGCATCGAGACTGTTGTTGTGAGTTGATGAAGTCTCATGACTTAGTTATGAGACGTCAGATTTGTATTTTAAAACTTACATTATCAATATTTCAATATTTTGTGTTGCCACTTCAGGAATTGTCTTAAGGCTGTACTCTTTTTGCTGATTTTTACTTAGCCCTTCTTGAAAAGTGGGTCTGAATTTTAACAAACATATTGTACTGAAGCATTGCTCTGCATTTGACATTTGAAGGGAACGTTGTTCAAATGATGGAACTAAAACAAAAAGCTTTGTCCAAATAGGTTTCAAATTAATAAAGCAGGGCACAAAGTAAGCAATGAATTGAAACAAGGGAAGCTTGGTACATTCGGGACTTCTGAAAATGTAATTAAAATCTGTAAATGGAATGAGGTTCCACCTCTTCCCAATGCTTCATTTATATGAGTATCTATACCACTTGGAGAAGGGTTTGTGGAGTTTTATTTTTGCATGCCAATTGAAATATACAAACAAGATTTTAAAAATCACATAAAAAATAATTTGTGCCTGCCTGTTTTTCAGATTCTTGAAAGACATTGTTTTTAAGACAGGCACCTATTGGTAGGTACCAGTAAGCCAGAATCGTCCTGGAGGAGCTGGATTTTCCTTTCGGTGTCTAAGCAGTGCTAAAAAGGGACCCCAGGGAAGTGAAGGGTGATGTGGGGATTGGTGAGCAGGGACAGCTGTGGGGGTGTTGCTCCTGGACCTGGCCAGCAGCTTGCCCGCTGCCCTGAGCCTGGCTTTTTGTGCTTCTTGTCCCTGGGCTATTGGGGTACAGGCTTTCCAGAGTGGTTTTTGGCATGGGAATGAGTTAAATGTCTGAAAATAAAGTTATGCATCTGTGTCTCTTTCCTCATCTCCTTTTGCAGAGCTGCCAATTTCGGTGAAACTGGTAGAATTGTAATACTCTGAAAGAGCAAATGGAACTCAGATTGGTCAGTGTGTTGAAAAGCTGCTGGGAAGACAGATAGCTGGACAAGCACACACGTGTAGTATGATTGCCCAAGACTTATTTCTTTGGGGAAATTGAACAGAAAAATCTGCTTTGGACAGAAGCTTTCACATGCTTATGTCTGCTCATCGTGTATGCATGAAAATTCATTTAGCATTAACGAACATCAAAGGGGAGACTAGTTTCCCATAATCTTAGTTATGGGACATCACTCTTGTTTCCACTTTTTTAAAAAAAGAAAACATTTGTGGCAATTTTCCAGGTTGTAAAAATGAACAAAAAAAATGTGAAGAATGTTGTGGGGTTTTTAATTAGTATTTGTAGTCAACAATGTTCTAACAGTTGTTTTCACCAGGTATCAGGTCTAGTTACCTCTTTAAAAGTAATAAAATAATCTGGTTTGTTTATACAATAATTTTTGTATGCAGTGTTCAGATATGGTGGCCTGGTCAGGTGTGAGACTGGCTCTGAGATGAGGTTTTTTTTCTCTCTTAAACATGAGGCTTTATTATGTGAGCTGGCCTGTGCTTACAGAGAATTCATAAGTCTGTGGCTAAGGTCAAGAGAAACAGAAATGCATGAGTGACTGGGTTTTCTGAACTTGCAAGTGTTCAGATATAGTGCTTCAGTTAACTCCTAACTGTTCACAATACAGTTCACAAAAGAATCCTCTGTTTAAAGAGTACTACCGGACTATAAGGTGATTTCCTCCTCAATCCTTCTTATAATGTGCAATTAAATAATAGTAAAGGACACATTGCCTTGAAATCGTGGAGATGAGCAATTAGGATAGCTGCCGTCTTTGAATTACAGGAACTTCAGTGCTGTTCACAAGCGACTTGTTACAGACCAATTTGTCCATGTTGGCACTGTTGGAACCAAAGAGTTTATAGTAGTTACTATCTGGATGGCTGGTTTCAACAGACTAGCAACCATAAGCATTAGACAACTGTTATTAAATGATAGATTGGTTTATTACTGTAATTCTTCACTAATCAATCTCCTACTGATCCTGTCTCCCAGGATCGATGCTGTCACGAGAAAACTGAAGAGGCTGTCATTATTTATACAGCAGAATTAACCATCTCAAAGAAATATTTTTCACCGCTTCTGAAATGCAGAGTATTTTCATCAGTATTCCTCTAGACTTTTTCAACACTCAAATAACTTCTGTGACCTACCATCTAATACAGTAAATGCTGCTCATCACAGCCTTCATACTGTGCCATGCTGTTATGTCTTCACTGCCTGTCCAGTTATCTAGATTTATTAAACTAGTTGGAAATCATGTAATTCAAAATTAATAACGTGGGTCTTGGTAGAAGAAAAGGAGAAAGCCAAGTCTAAGTAGATTTTACCAAGTTCACATGTTCTGTGATGACTTTGCAGGATTTTTATATTGGTTATTTGCTAAATTGATAGCTTTCTGGCAGACATTTCTGTAAATTTTCTTAATGTAACTAATCCATCCATACACATCCACTTATAATAAGGGTCATCTCTCCCCACACATCTGAATATGCTGTCAGCAAAATCCTGCTGGAGGGATGAATGGCTTTTCAGGACTGATGTGTTTGTCAGAAGAACCTGACTTGGAAGCAGTAATTCTTGGGTCAAAAGCCTTAAAATGTCTTGATACTTTGATATAATTTTGTACAGGATGAAAATTAGTAGAAAAATGCTTAGTGCCAGTGAAAACTGAAGGTGTCTGCATTTGCTATGTACTTATGGCCTTATGGAGCCACATACTTACAGTACCCTTTTACCCTTGGGCATTTATAACTTCCCACATTAGTATGTTCATATACACCTTGCAAGTATCTCATATCACAGGAAAAAGAAACTTTGAAAAACACTGTCATTAATTATAGTATATCCAATTTCAATGCCCTAAATTAACAGATAATTTCTTGACAAGTAATGCTCAGTTATGTGCTCTTGGGCAAGTAATGCTCCAGCCAGCTCTTTCTTCACTACTGATTGCAGAACAAAATCAACAGTGCTGTTCACCACGAGACCTTTGCTGAGACAGGAGTTTGTTTCAATTTAAGAGATAGAATTATCCAATCATTAAAAAGAAAACAACCAACAAACCCCTATAAAGATGAAAATTAAATGAGATTCTTTTATTTGCTTCTAATTTAAAACTCTTTGAGAAAACTAGGAAGTTTCGTTGTATTGCTGAGTGTGGCTTCTGCTCTAATTGGGAAATCCATTCATTTGAAGGGACAACAGCATTTTCTGGTTTTTAAACTTGCTCTACCGTGTGAATAGCAAATTGGCATAAACAAGTATTACACATTAGCCGTATCCAAAATGTTTGCATTAGAGCAGGAAAAGGGAACCTTCCTTTGTTCACAACTAAATAAACTTTGCAAACATATTTGTTGTTTGGCTAAAATTATGCTAATTCAATAGTGATGTAGAAAAAAATAAATATATGCTTTATTCACCTATGTGGTTTCCCATTCCCCCTATTGAAAATAGAACAATAGTTCTCAAGGAAAATAATTTTCTGAGAGCATTTGTTTGCAATCCTTACTTAGGCTGCAGAGACCCATAATCTTGTTGCCTAGTAAATACATTATTGCCGTTTCATTTTTTTTCTGGTAGATTGAACAGATCCGAGAGGTCATACAGCCAAGTCAATAATGTTGCAATGTGCAAGTTACGTATGTATCTAACTGTGAAATCACTATTACATCACATCACTTTCAGATTCAAGATTATTTTTTTTCTGTATTTCATTACAGGTGTTCATTTAGGAGGCTTTTGTGAGCTCGCTTGAGGCCTCTGGAAAGAGCCTTTGTTTTAACAGGTCAGTCCACTGATTGTTTTAATATAAACTGGAAAATGAAATTCTCAGTCTTTTTCCCTTTTCTGATATCCTCGTCAACTCGCAAAGCATGGCTATGTAGAGCAATTTGTGATTGAAGCTAAACTAGTGATGTTCTATCTTAGCGATACAGTAACATTAGTTTTTTCCTTCTGTGCTGCTTTCTCCACAAATTAAAAGGAATTCTAAAGTTGCTGATCAGCCTTAAATGCAATGCCAAGGGCATGTATTAATTTTTAGGTATGGAGATCCATCTTTGTCTTTTCATTACTGCATTTTACCTTTAAAAATCTGCAAATTCTTCTCTCCACTTTGAATCTATTTCTTCTGTCAGTGGTATTACGGGTGGTTTGTATGCACTTGTGCAGCAATCTCATGTTCTGTAATTAACAGTATGTAGAAGCTGTTTGAGATTCATAGTGTAACGTATTTGTTTATTAGTTCAGCAAATATACATTAATGAATTTTAAATCGTTATATGGGAAGTATGTCTCGATTAGTTATTGATTTAACTGGGAATTAATCTGACAGGTCATTCAGAGTAAAACCAATTTCTTGCAGTGACGGAAAACCTACTTTTTTGTTTCAAATATTAAATATCTAAAAAGGCTTATTGTGTGTTTAGCTAATAAGATCATGTATGGGTTGCTTCCAGTCAATGCAAGTGTAAGATATGCTGTCAGTAATTAGTATGCACTGCCAGACTTTGATTATACCAGCTCTTTGACCTATTTTTAGCAGAAACTAGGGCAGTCCTTTGGATTGCCTTTCTCTGTCCCTGGACACCCTGCTGTGTTATGTTCTTCATATTTGACATTATAACATTCAACTGCAGTGCCAAACTGCAGAATATTCCTTGGGGGTTTTCACCGAAACAGATGTAACAGATGTCTGCCCACTCTGAAGTGCACAGCGGTTTCTGATAACAGTCACACAGTAAATGATTTTTCTGCATTGTTTATTAAAGATTGCTTTAGTCAAAAGCACCTTTTGGAGCACACTGTGTGGAAGATTCTTTTGGAAATAATTTTCAGACTGATCTGAAAGGCTTTTCTCCGTCCCTCCCCACCATGTTCAATTGCATCTCAGGCTGCAAGATATGGTTAATGACTTAATAGGCTGTTGGGTATGTGGGAGCTAATAGCATTAACTATTAAACTATCAGACACGTGCATAGTGTTATAGATATATGCGAGCTGTTGGGAATTAAAGGGGAAAAAAGTCTAAAAGCTACTGTAAGGATATTCAGTAATGCATGGCTTTGCTAGGAATATGTTTTAAGATGCTTTAAAACAATTGCGGCACTGCAGACTTCAAATACTACAGGACTAGACCAAAACCTTTTGCTTTGCTCTATTTAAAGCTGTTCCTTAATGTCCGTCTGTACCTTTGGGGAACTGGGAGTGTGTGAGTGGCAGTTTCTACACAAGCCAAACAAGCAGATGAACTGAACCATGCTAAAAGAAGAGGGGAAGTGAGAGGTTGGCTGTGGATGTGAGAGTGGGCAGAGGAAGAGGAGGAGGAAACAGTAACCAGAGAAAGTGGGAGCTGAGAACTCTGCCGAAGCAGGGATGTGTGGAACAGATGCTTGGGGCTGGAGTGGATATTTGCCTCGTAAAGAGATGTCTGGCCTGGATGCTGAAATGAAGGACAAAAAGAATGTGGGAGGAAAGGGAGGCTTGGGTAGCAGATAGGGATATGAGGTGATTTCGCTGGAGGAAATGAAGGAGAAACTGTGAATGTCTTGAAGTGTGGTGGGCTTCCCTCTGTCTGTAAGAAAGTAGAGAAGGGAGCGTGTGATGCCATATGGGGTTTGTCTGTGGTTTTCTTTTGGGAACAGCACTGTGTAGAAACAAAATCACCTGCTTGCCTGAATTTCTTCATGGTGTTCTGAAAATTCTATAGTCAGTCTGTACAGAGGCAGTTCTGTGACAGATTCTTCAGTGTTTTCCCCTCCATCGTTCCCTAATCCTCAGCAGTTTTCTCCCTTTCCTGTTTCAGCCACTGGAAACCGAAACCCATGGATGCAATCCATCCTTCCTTATCTGTGCTGCTTCTGTTAGAAGCCATCATCTACTTGGCTGGTGGGAATGCTGTACTAGATCATGTTACCTCTTTCCCTTGCTTTCATCTTCCCCTGTTAAAACCTCCTTATAACATTTGCATGCAGCCTTTGTGCTGGGATTAAACAGGTCAGTAAATGGTATTGGGTTGCCCATGTGCAGACTGGCTATGGTTGACTGAACTAGCAAAAAGACTTTCGTCCCATTCTTAGTGAGAAATCTTGGTGTTTCTCTTCAGGAAACCAAGTTGTGGCCCAAAACAGACAGGTGTTATTGTTTCCTACAGCTTCAAAGACTCTTCTGGGTGTTTGGCTGTGAAGCCGCATGGCTTTCCCTGAGAATTTGTCTTGCTCAGATTCAAATGACTGTTTCTGAAAATCCCACGGGATTTACTTGCCAGAGTTAGGAAAGGTTTCTTTCAGTGTTACGCTGAAAATGCCCATTTGTCTCTCTTGGGCTATGATAACACACTCATTACTGAAGTTGTATCTGATTGCTACACAAAGACATTACTTGATTTTTAAATCAACATATTTGATTTTTTTTTTCTGTGACACTTTATTAATAACATTGTCTTCTAGTTGGAAAATTAATTCCGACTATCATCATGTACAGTGTTATCCTAGCAAGCAGAATCACTTCATGCATATGTAATACTCTTACCATGTCAGAATTTCTTATATTTTGCCACTGCGTTGGAGTAATGGTAGAACTTGCTCTACTTTTAAAAACATATTGCAACATTTGAAGAGGTAAGCCACTGCCTGGTAGACTTAAGTAATCCGAGGACAATTTATAAATCCCCTCAGAAGCTTCATGCTTGAATGCGTGTGCTTCATTTGCCTAGATCCGTGCAGTTCATTGGAATCCCCTTGGAGTGACTGGGGAATCTCATTCTAGCGCAGGGATTCATCTGGAACAGTTTTGCAGGATGACAATTTTGAAGGGAGAGGTGGTGGAAAAACCAGCCAGACTCCTGCTGAGCACTGAGGAGGTAGGGCAGCTGTTTGAACCAGACCACACGGTGTCATATTGATGATTAAGTTTCGGTCTTTTGGTGTTTCATAAGGTAGCACATTTTTTAATGCCATGAACATAACTAATGAACAAAAAGCAAATAAAACCTCAGCTGAAACTCCAATTCTCTTGAAGACATCTTGGAAACTAAATGCAGTGAGAAGAGATCGTTTCTAGCTTCCTAGTACAGCAACTGACCTAGCACTGACTCTGATCCTGGGAAACAGTGTTCTTTATGCAGCTCCAAAGCTACTGGCTTTGTTTCTTCATGCCACCTTTGTGGAAATGCCATGTCCCTTTGTAAGACCGAAGCAAGTATGTTGTGTTCTATTGCTTCCTTCAGTGACCATCCTGCAATTCACTGCAAACTCAAACAGAGCAAAGATTACTGTTAGTATTTTGTTTACAACACAGCTCTCATCCTAGACCACAGTGATTGTAAAAACACATTAAGCAAGGACCCTACAGGCAGTTTAGAAACCTTAGAGAATGTGGAGACAGAACTCATTCGTGAATTGGTAAAATAAAGCGCCTTGAAATCGTGGTCTGTACCTATAGCTGATTACGAAGTACTTTTTTTCTTTTTTCTTTTGCTACTACTTCAAGTATTACCCAGCATTCCCAGTATAATGCTGTGTAGTCCTCTAGATTTTGGGTTATTGAAGCCACTGCAGTATTAAAAGTCAGTACCACTGCACCCTTGTATCAGGAACCACTAGATTGTGCATGCTGTCCAAGTTCTATAAGAGTCATGTAGTTCTATTTTCGGTGTTTAGATTTATTTCTGAGGGAAGTGTTGCAAAAGACAGGACTGGTTGTCTTTTTTTTTACATAGAATAAATAAAATCAGTACTTGGAGCTGGTTTTTGAGAACTGGAGAGCCATAAATAGGTTTTGGATCCATTTAATTTAGATTTCTGCGGATTAAGTCCAAGAACTGTAGGCAACTTCTTAATGAAACAAATCTGGTTGCTTTTGAACTTCACTGAAGGCACATTCTTACCTTGGGTCAGAGTCTTAGTTAGGTCAGCATGAGAATAATGATCTTCAGGTGTAAAATATACAGGCTGTTGTTTTATTTAATATTGATGTGATGATTGCATGGCGGTATACTTGATCCAATCATGTCTCTAAGGCAGCAACAGTCCCGGAATTTTGGAAAGCATAGAATATGAAGAGTAGTAATGAAAGTAAGTAGAAAAGATGCTTAAAGGCATAGGTTGTTATGGTTATGAATTATGTATAACATTAATATTTTCATCACAAACAGCTACACTGAGATCTCTATAAGCAGCATTTATCAATTGCAAGGAAAGTGTACAGGTATTTGCTTTATTTTTTTTGTTCTATTTTGTGCATGGACTTGAGTGTTGTTCTGTGTGAGAGAAATCCTGATGCTGACAAATGATGTGGAAGAACATTTGCTTTCTGTGACTAAGAACTTGGGTCAGAAAATACATCTGTGATAGTCAATTATGTAATTTTTTTCCTCTCATTTTGTTTAAGCCCCTCTTCACATCCATGTTTAACTATATCCGTACTTGTGCTGAAAAAAAAAAGTCATTCTAAACAAATTTGCAGCACATGCCACACGCTTTGGCTTTTCATTCAGAAATACATGCAAATTAAAAATGCTATTACAAAGTGCAGCCCATTTCCCGATCTTAACTACTAATGTAGCTAATTGTGGTCCTGCCTAAATGGGCATTCTTAACCATATCAAATGTCGCTGGTGTCCTGGAAAGTACTGCTTCTCCCTTTCTCTGCCTGTGAAAATGAAGCATAGATTTATAAACTCTTAAGGGAAGCTGTGGCCTGTAAAGAATTACACAGTTGTACACTCTTGAAGAGGTACTGGCTTTTTCAGGATTTCTTTTTAAAAGCCATTTACATTTGTTTTGCTGTGAAACACTTTTGTTTTCCAAAACTAGGATGTTTTTGTCATCGTTTGGGACTTAAAGTATTTTGAATAAGCAAACTATTTTTTCAAGAGTGTGCATTTAATCACTTTACTCCATTAACTATAGGATTTTTCAAAGGAAAGACAAAAGTTTGACTGTGGCCTCTTTCAGGTGTGTTGGTGAGCCTGAGACATTTTGCTGTATGTTAGTGGCCACTTGTAGCCTTGTGATTTGAGAAAGGGGGGTACAGATAACTGATTTTTTTTGTGCTTTAAATTATTATTTTTCCTATCATTTTGGCAAAGGGCACACTGTCTTAAGAAGAGAAAAAGAGATGCTCACGATGTCAGTGTAATTAAAAAAACCTCATAAAATTGACTAGCTGTTACCAAGACTTCTGGGACAGAAGAGACATTATTCACTTTTTTCTTGTTCATTTCTGTGGTTTTTGGAAGCTTCTTCAGAACTAAAGTGGAACAGTGTGCCTGACGTGCTCACGTTGAAGATGATGGTTAAACTGCCTTGGCTTTCCTCTTTCGACTCTCCACTCAGGGTATCCAGTCAGAAGCCATGCAGAAATGTATAATTACTCCATGTATTATTTCACTTTTTAACTGTATTTTTTAAAACATTGTTTTGGGGTTTCACTTAATCACGTAAAACAGCATGCCTTGAAGAAGTCATTAGCAGAACGTAGCAAAACAGCATTATTAGAGACACTATTACCAATGGATATATGTATTCTGAATTTTGAAATGTTTCCCTTATAAGTACAGGGAATGCTGCAGAAACCACGCAGCCTTAATCCAGGCTGCATTAAATGCTGTTTTTGTATAACTTTTGCAAGTATGTTGCAAACCAGCAAATACCAGAAACCAGCTTCTCTGGTATGTGTGAGCAGTAAGCCTTTTGGGTTTATGCAGTGGTTGCTAAAGTAAAGTCTTGATCCTGCAAAACTCTTAACAAATTAAAAGAGAGTTCTTCTGGCTATGGATGCATTCCATGATTAAGAACTGCCAGATAAATACTAGTTTGAAGTTTGGACTAGAAAGATTCAGCAGAAAGAACCAATTTGGAATCGAGGTGGCTTGAAAATGGGTTTTCTTCAGCTGTCTGACAGAAAGGGAACATGTCCTAAAAGAGAATAGGTGTTCTGTGACGGTGTCTTCCTTTTTGTACGGTGATAACTTTCCTGTTACAACTGCTCCTTCTCTTCAGCAAACAAAAAGCTGCAACAAGGCAGTTTGTCGGGGTATGTAATGATTTGGGCTGCAAAATAGGATGTAGCAAAGATCCGTCAGGTTAAGAAGGAAACATATTCTGAAGTTAATCAACTGTGTGTGGCTCCTGAATATTAAGCTCTCAGTAAGGAAATGTGAATGAAGCTACAGCCAGGGGTCAGATTGTGGATGCTTTTTGGCTGGTTAGATGTGTTACAGGTAGCTAGCTCTGCGATAGTGCCATTTGCCAGTGTTGCACAGCACTTTTTTTTCTGCAAGATGCTCATTTTAGTTCATAACTTCACGGAATCTTAGGTTTTGGCATGAACTCCACGCTTCAAGTTAAGGTTTTCTTTCATTCACACTAATGTAGTCAGTCTAAGAATAATGGTTGGAAAAAGTAAATATCCTTTATCCCTTTAAAATATTTGTCTTCCAAATATTTTATTTACAGAACTGATTTTTATCATGCCAGTCATAGCATCTTCTTTTGACAGTCCAGGATGTATTTCTTCCTACACAAACCTACTCAAATCTGGCCAAACTTTGAGCTCACCTAGAAATATTAGCTTTGTTTAATTAAAATTTGATCTTGAATACCTCAGTAGGAATGAGGATTTTTCCCTTCAAAGGCTAGTTTAACATTAGTGCTTACAAATACTGGGCTGTCTGATCCATGTTAATTTTTATTCCTTATAGTCACACTGGAGCTAGAACAGGAGGTTCTAACCAGGTAACTAGATGGTGTACTATTTGTTTACAATCCTCACTTACACAATTTGTATATAGTGGCATGGATTGCTACGCTCTATCTTGAAAAAAACCCTCAGTGACACTATTGCTGCATGTTTATGACTGCCCTGGGAAGGATTTTGCATTGAATATATTACTACTGATAATCCAATTAAATAATTTTCATTTTTGATAGAAAAAAAGTATTTATCGTTATTAAGAAACTGGTAAGACTTGTTACTTTTAACAAATAGGAAATTATTATTTTTTTAATACTTCATTTGAAAGCTTCTTCTGGAAGTATGCAGTGTATGCTGAAAATAAGCAAATACGGACATGTGCCAGAGTGCCCCAACACTGACTTAATCAAAGTGCAGATAGTATTTTTCCCTGACTCCGCTGAGCTCAGGGTTTGGCCCATTTATTAAACATTCTTTTTTTTTGCTTAGTATTATTATTTTCTAAGCCTTTTTTCCTTCATACATTCCTGCTATTAACTGAAATATTTCACCATCTGTTTTTGGGTGGGGTAAGAAATTGATTACTGATTAAAATATTTCCAAGCCTATCTATAATTTAAATGTAAAAACATATCATTTTAAGTGTCATTGAGTTTAAATGGAAATTGTGACCATATTAATAATGTGTTGAGTTTGTGTGATGGCACATCTCCAAAGCATCAGCTCAGTGTAAACCGCTACATCTGCATTTCATGACTTCAGGGGAATGCCAAGATATTTTCATGGGGTCCAACTGCAGTGCTCTATACAAGGCAATGGATGCCTTCTGGTCAAATAAAATCACAGAAAATATTTGAGCTATGTGTGGCCTAGTAGTATGCCTCCCTCACTGATATTGAAGAGGTTTATTCAGGGCACATTTTAATATAGTTGATTTCTTCAACTTTTAACACAATAACAGTTTAATTTAGGCCTACAAGCATGTGAGCAGGTAAGAGAATGAGAGATAGAAGTGGAATATGGTTATTAATAGTGAAATACTAGAGCATTCTGCTAACACATCTGTGCACGGGATTCTGTAAATCCCAGAGCTAAGAGAAGAATGGATGTTCAGGTGCCTTGATCTTGGAATGGCTTAGAAGTGTGAAGAATAGGAAGAGCAATTGGAAAGAAATCATGACTGATGCAGAGAGCTTCATCATGAAGCATTAGCAAGCTCCTGTGTGAAGGTGTTGCTTGTGATTTCTGTCATATAGCCATCGCTTTACAAACTCAGAACAACATGCACTTCGAGTAAGGGAACTCCTCCGTGGGACTCTATGTATGTGGATGTAAGAATTTGTATGGCTGCTATAAGGAACAGCCTTCTAAAATAGAGTTTCGTCTGGGAGAAGATCTGGATATCATTGCCTGTTTTTGCTTTGCCTGGCAGCTAGTAGATAATAAGGATTTTCCTCATTTATAATATTTCTGCTGGAGAAGAACATTGGTTGAGCTTCTGACTTTTGAGCTTATATAGATGGGAAAGTATGAGGGTTTGCTGCCTGTTTTATTTTGAACGGATCAGAAGTTTTAAGGCAACTGGAAGATCTAATTCTCTGCAAGTTAAACCAAATACAGCCCTTTGCTGTGGTCTTCTAATGTTTGTTTGTACCGTTTCTTTGCCGTAAAATGTTTGTACTATTATCTTAAAATATCTTGACTGATATTACGAAAAGCAGGGTACAACAGCCACAAGCATTTCTGGATTGCAAAGCCACAGCACAATCAAGAACACACCTTCTGCTGAGAACCTCTCTCAGCAACCAGAAGCAGTGGCTAGTGGACAGTCTTATTGTGCCTGTTTTAAATGTGTAATAGGTTGAAGCTTTGAGGCAAAATGAAGCTGGTGACTTAAAACCTATGACAGATCAGTGAGAGGTTCAGAATACCAGACTGCCAGGCTGTAGTTTTTGCAAATTAAATCATTAGTGTAGCTGTCTGGAGTGCAAGGTTCTAAATCAGGGTGACAATAGACATGTAATACACACTTTTCTCTTAAACTTGCAGTAAAAGATAAAGAACACAGTACTTCCTGCTACAATTCCTTTTAATTTTTAGGAAGCAGTCTGAATGATATTTAAAGAGCAGATGGACTTTCTGTAAACAGCGGTATTTATTTTCCAAATTTTAAGGACCTACTAGATCATCAAAATGTTACATTGCCTTTTCATATTTCTTACCACAAGACTGATGTATGCTGAGATTCTTCATCAGCCATGGTAAGCATTAAGCACTATTGATAGGAAACTTCCATATATGAAACTGAAGGTGAATTTCTTATAATGACAACTAGAGACCCCTGATGTGCAGAGGTTTGGAACCTTTTCACATCTGAAATCTTTCCTTCTGGATGAACTGTGCGTTTCCCATGTTGAATCATTCCATCTGAAATGTGTTGTACATTGTCTTGCATCTGAAGCAGGGAGAGGCAGTGAGGAGGCTGGGAAGGGACCAAAGCTATGGGTTTGATTAGGTGTGTCAGGCAACCCAAACATGAGGTAAAATATGGACCAGATAACCATCTTGGCTGATGTTCAAATGGTGTTGGAATTAATTTTTTGACAGGGCTCCTTTCCTTGCTGTAGGAAGGTCTGCATACAGTCAAGGGATTGATTGGAAAGAATGTTTGGTTTGGTGTTTGTTTTTTGTTTTTTTTTTTTGTTTTTTTTTCCCAAAGTCTGCATGTAGTTTGTGTTGTTTTAATTGCTTGCAAAAGTTCTTCCATTTTTTAGATGCTTTGTGGAAAGCAAAGCTTGTTAAGAACTGGCTGTTGGGGAACCAGTTCCCCAGTTGTTACCACAAAGAAGCTGGTCTTTTGCCTCTGTCCTTTTCTGTCTTAATAAAGAGGGAATAAAATGTTTCTGGAGGTGGTTAGCATCTGCCACCCAGATTTAGTTTGTTTCCCGTTGATTTCTAATAAGCTAGAAACATGATGAGAGCAGTAAGGAGCAGTGTGAGTGCTAAAACATCTCCATTACTTTCCAAGAAGCCATAGCAATTACTTGACATGGTTTTGTCATACTGTTGGTCTGAAATCTATTTCTTCTCCAGGTACTTTGTGGAAATTTCAAATAGACTTACAGGATGTTGTGACAAGCCACCTCAGTTTCACCAGTGCCGTTAAGGCACAGGTCCTGTATTTTGATCCTCCAATATCCGTCCCTTACAATTGCCTTGTGTGTACTGCAATGATTAATGAATCTTGATTCAAGAATGAAAATCTAGCCTTTAAAAAAAGATTTTGTTTATGAATTTTTTTTTTCCTTACAAGGGTTATACACAGCCATCAGACAGGCAGACCCGCTGAAGGATGTTTCATTCCCAGGGCATAGCTCTGCTGTTACACCCCATCGTGGTTAACATGAGTTTCACTTCACTGTAGTCCAAGCACAAGTCTCTGCATTCAAACTCACATGACTCTTGTTTCACACTAATAACTTACTGTAGCAGATGGTGGATGTGTCAGGGAGCTGCTGAAAACTGCCATGTTTATTGTACCTTCTCATCACAGAGTAGCTCATCTGTTCCTGCTGGCAGTGATTCCCAAGGGACTAGATGCCAGTTAGGATATTCAAAACACATTGTGTCCTGGCCATGTTCTTGCCTGGCTTTCATACTCTTGCTTTTGACTGTAAGAAAAGGTTTTGTTTAGATAGGAATACATGTTGGGCAAAGGTGCCAAATGTTCTTCAAGTTGAATTTTTCCATAGCAAGCATGAAAGTGGGAAGGCTGAGCACTGCTAGGCAACTTAGTCCAGTTCTGCCATTATATTATTAAACGGTGATAGAACAGGAAACCTTTGATAAATCCAATCACTCCCATGACTACTGTCTGAAAGAGGGCAGGGTTACACAGGAGTTGCATTTCTGCAGTATAGCACAAAGATGCTGGAAGGAGCGTCAAGCTTGGCTCAGCTATCAGTGCAGGAGCCGCTCTGGTAGCCCAAGCTGCCAGGGTCCTAGTGTTAGAACTGTATTGTTGAAACCTAACCAGGTAAGCTGCTGGCATGAGTGTGGCTCTGTTGTATCCCATTACATTTAAGGTCGTTAGATAAATCAAAACAGAGCACTCAAATTCTGAAGTTATATCATTGCTAAATGTGTGAACGTAATTGCATTATTCCTTTTGGTTGCACTTCTGTGAACAGGCGTTTAGATTAGAACAGGAATGAATCTGCTTTCAACAATGGAATGTTTTTGTTTGTTTTAAGCTGCTATATAAAGTCGGTACTGTTAATATATTTCCTAATTGTGAAACAAGTGAGTGACAGCTATTTAGCTTAATTGGTGTTAATGCAGACTAGGAGGCAGTTCAAGAGAACCTAACCAAACCAGGCAACAAGGCTGAGGTTGCATCTAAGGTGGAAGGAATAGTAAGTGGATAGTGAAGGATCAGCTTTCTCCTTTAGCACCTCAGGGTGCCAGTGTATGCTCTGGGCTGTGTAATCGCAGAGATGCTGCACTCCCTGTCTGTGCCCAGCCCTACAATTGCTGTTGTCTGTGTGTCTGTATCTAAATCAGACAGCTTGACGGCAGATGAAAGTCAGTATAGACAAGTGTGAGGTATCTTGCATCAGAGAGAACAACTTTAAATTACTTGCACACGTTGTTGGATGTGAAATTAACTGCTCAGGAAAAAAACCCCTCATCTTGGCATCTTTATGGATATATCATTGAAAACATCTGTTCTTTACAGAGCTCTGGTCAAAAGAAGAAAGAAACTTCATCTCCAACCCAAATGATCGGTGGATTCCCTGGAGCATTGGGACGGGTAGTGTTTGTAGGGCCAAGTTTTCATCTGAGTATGCATGTTTGGACACAGCTCACTGACAATCAATGACATGAGCTTGCTGCTCAAAACCCAGTTGCTTTTCCTGCACACTTTTGGGTCAGTTGCAGAAGTAACTCATTGTGTTACATGATTGAAAGTCTGAAAGCTTCCATGCAGGAAAGGATGATGATGAAAATCCAGGATCACTTAAAACCAAACAAAACCCAGTCTTTAGCATGATAGAAACAGCAGCTGTTTTGTTCTTGAAACCAACCAGTTTCTCTGGGGTAAACTGAGGTACTGTAGGTGGGAGTAAAACCATCTAGAAAGTAGGAATTATAAAATATAATTTGCTTTTAGTTAGAGGTAAAACAGACAAGTATATCTAAATGAAGCAAAACATTTTTTTTAATCTCTCCTAAAGGTTTGCCTTTACTGATGTTTTCCATTAAGCTGAAAGTATATGAAACATTTTTACCCAGACTGTTTTAGGATTGATTTTATTTCCTCTCTGTTTCAACAGACTAAAACCTAGTAGGAAATTAATTATTTGGGTCCAAAACTTCCATTTAGGTGCTTGACATGGTATAAGGATTGATAAACATTATGAAGGAATAACAGAATGAGTTAACATTTTCTGTTTTTGACAGCTCTAGAGGGTACACAAAGGTAAGATATGATACATACTAATTCTTCCTCTGGAAAAATTGCTGGCTGAGACTGGTGCATGTCTTGAGTATTTCACTATGTGCACAGTTCTTTAAGGAAAATACAGTGCTGTGTGATGACAAGTTTGCTACCTCCGTTAAGAAAGAGATTTTAGCTGTGGGCAATGAAAATCAATCAGATGAGATCACCTTTCTCCTTCAGTTGATTGGCAGTAGTGATGTGATGAAAATAGCTCAGGCACCAAAATCAGCTTCTGATGTTGAAAGACTCTCAGTGGCAGGATGACCTGAAGCTATTGATATAAAGTCTTTGTTTCCTTGTTGATTCCAGGACATCCTTGGCTACAAGTATAAAAACACCCAAGAAAGATTGTAGGTGTCTTATGGATTCACACTGAGGAATTTACATGAGAGCAGGGTTTCACTGTTTACTTGGCTTTTTCCCATGCCCTGTCTTCTGCCTTGTATGGAGTTGTATGTCCTTGGAGCTAACTTAGACTTGAGGGCTTCAGAATAATCTCTCACAAATTTTATATGTAGCACAGAGTATTTTTGAATGTCTGCTGGGTGAACTCATTAGCTTCTGTGACCTGAGTCACAGTCACAAAAAAGAATAAAAAAATTCTTCTTGAAATAATATCCTGGGCCATGGTGAGAACTTGATTTCAAAAATGTTGGAACAATTGTTTTTAGAGAGCTCTAGTGAAGATGAAAAGATGTTTGCACTAAGGGTTTATCATCTCATTACACAGAAGGAAAAGGAGGTTAATTAACCCAATAGACACTGCTTTTGTTTTCCCTTTCACTGTATCGCTTGCCTTACACCATTACACCCGCAGTGCTGGCTACAGCCCATCAGAGGTGCCCAGCAGGGCTGGCATGGGTGGTGTAAAACTCTGATCTTTCAGACCTTCTGAGGCATTTTCCTCAAGGAAGAAATCCAAAGCGATGTTAAAGTGCTAGTGTAGCTCTTGATAATTTCCCCTCCTCTCCTCTCAGTCCTCACATGCTTTTTCCTCTTTTAAAGTGTCAGAATATCTTTTTTTTGTTTGTTGTGTTTCACTTGAGATTCTAGTAGGTTGCTCTTTGGGGAAAATATATTTTCTAACAGGCCATTAACACCTTAGTTAAAATTAATTTTCAAAATTGTTGGAATTTTCTGAGTAACGCTGTTTCTCACTCCTCCATGCGAGTGTGGTGGGCATTGCCTGTGGATAGTGTCCACATTCAAGTGAAATCTTATGGGATTAATTCCCTCTCTCCATTTAAAAAAAAAAAATAATTTAAAAAGTGATGTGAATTACTGTTGGTCCATGGAGACTTGACTGCTTACACGATGCTGTTTCTCCTCTGTGTATAGGTTCCTAAACATATTACATTACCTCTATAATGTAGAGTATTACTTTTCTGTGTAATTGCTGTGGTTACCTCCTGAGCTTTAGGAAATCAACAGTGGGTGGAGAAGTGCTAGTGTAACACATTGTATAATAAGTTGTGAATCATCCCATGAATAAGTTTTTGAGGCTTTTGCCTTAGAATGCAAAATCAATATCTGGGCCACCCACAGGTCATCCTTTTTATGCAGCGCAAAGTTTAAAAGATGCAGTAATGGAAGGACTGCTTTCAGGAAAAGTTAGCAGTGAATTTTTTGCAAATGACTTCAGCAAAGCTCTCCTGCATTGCTGAGTTTTCTCAGAGAGCTGGCCGAGACAGAGTTTTTAATTTCACCTCTTTGCAATGAGTCAGTGTTGAGTTTCAGTTTAAAGTTGGCGATATTGTTCAATATTAGAATATTTGTTATGTTTGGCTAAAAAAAAGGAGCTATATACTTTTAGTCTAGGTTTATTTCATATCCAAAGAATATAGGAAATGGAAACATCTTCAGTAAAGGGATGAGACCGAATGTGTCATTAGCAGATTTGTCAGCTCTGAAGGCCTTTGCAAAAATCTCATTATGTTTTAAAGGTTTTCATAAAGGCTTGTGTGATTAAGTCACAGTCTGGTCCATGTAGAAGGAAGTTTCTAGGATTTTTTTTTTTTTTTTTTTTTTTTTTTTTGGACAACATTCTAAAGTGCTCCCTATTGCATCATCTAGCTGAATTGCTTGGTTTGAATTTTACTCTTTTGGCTGCCCCAAGCTGAAGTTGACGGGAATGCTGTACTTGAGGTCATGCAGGGAATATTTTCCTAACAAGAGCACAGCTCCCAGATCATAATGTGGTGCGGTTCAGGAAAAAGGTATGTCTGTTTCTGATATTGTGCTGTAGTTTGTTCAGTGAAAAACTAGCTGTTGATTCCCGTCCCCACAGGCCCATCCAGCATACCAGTAGAACTGCATAAATATATACCATGTGGTTGAAGTCTTTAAATAGTCGGACTAGACCATATTCCTAGAACTACTTCTGCCATGTAAAAAAAGAGACACCCCATTTTCTCTAAAATCACAGTTGATCAGTTGAATTTCTAGCTAAATTTTATTCTGTTAAAGAAAAAATAAATCAGTTGCTAGTTATTTTTTAATATTTAGTCTATTTATAGCCTAATTTCCATCTTAAACTACAGTATTAGGAGAGGTGGGAGTTTTATTATTTGGGCTGTTCTGGTCAAGTTCCTTGGTAACATCCCCAAAGGCCAAATCAGTTCTCTCTCTTGTCATTGCATGCTTTCTGTTATGTTATGTTAACTGCCTGGTGCAGTTGCTATAATTTGTTTAGATTTAAATTGCACTGTTGTCAACAAAAATGTGTTGGGTTTCTCTGTACATCTTGGGCAGCTAGTCTATGTAACATGAAAGAAGACTCTCTCCATCCAGCATCTACAGGTAGCCAGTTTCTGCGTGGGCTGAATCAGATGGTGCATCATTAAATGAGATTCTTTGATTTTTGTTTCCTGATATAATCGCATCAGCCAGAAGATATACTGTGTCTTAGTTTTGATGTCAAAAAAAGCAAAAAAAGTGGGGTATATTATAAATATGTCAGAACAATAATGTTTAATCGTTCCTCTGATCATTGGATGATATTATAACTCAATGATTTAAGCTAAAGGAGAATGATAGATCTTCAGTTTAAAAAAAAACCCCAACCAACAACAAAAATTTTAAAGCACAAGGCATCCTACCATCACTGTGAGTTTAGTCGTGAAGATTACAAACCTAGATTCGAGAGAAAGGAATCTAATTGTTTCTTTAATAGCAGACAAAAAACTGTGAAGGATTCAATTACCGGTGTTAGTATTTAATATAATAGTGTTCATGTTGAACTATGATTCTGAGTACAGTTGGAAAAAAAAAAAATTCTTGTTTGAAAATGCCCTTGCTTTTTGCCGCTTTCCTACTTTTAAACTTTCTTCTTTTCTTGCCTCCCCAAATTAACGCTGTAGGATGCCCAGAATAACCATGTAGCTAGATGAGCAGTCAGCTATCCTTACCAACTGCAGGGAGTTGGCTTTTATTTCTGACCTGGAATCAATTTGCTGGTAACAAACACAGAATAGAGCATGGGAATAGAATAATATTCTCACAAGTTATCTAGACTCTATGTACTAAGCAAGAGAATGGAAGTGTTGCTTTCAGGTGAAAAGAAGATTTGAATACTTAAATCCAATAACCATATAATCCAAACAAGGGCTTCTGGAGACAGTGTGTTTAACCACAAGCCACAGCTTATAGATATAGTATATAGCTCAAAAATTTACCTTAAAACTTGCACTGCAGCTCAACTACAAAGAGAGACCATTTATAGTACAAAAGAAATAATCTCCATTTCTTTAATTTTAAAGAAGGCATTGCAGGGGCATATGCACAGGTATTATATACCATGTTATCAGAAAGACATGTATTTAGAGTGTAGCACTATGTAATAGGTTTTCTCTATCTGCTAGGAGTACAAAGGAAGAGCAGTAGATGTGTTGTCTACTGGCTTGGAGCAGGGAGGCAGGTTTTTCTGGGAGCCTGCCTCTGCTCAGGTCAGTTCTGGAGAGGCCCTAACTTCCAGAGTGCTCAGTACACTTGACTCTTCTAGGGTACACACAATTTGTCAAAGAAGTTGAACTAAGGCTTCATTTATAAACGGGGTGGTTTTTTATATAAAGCCCTGAGATAATGGTGCAAAAAGCCTATTCCCATCTAAGGTCTCACAAGCTTCAGATTTTGCTGTTTATTCCTTGAAGTGGCAGGGCACAGCTTTGACTCAAGTGTATGATTAAAAGATTCATCAGAAATGTTCTGGTTGATTGCCTGACAGGTGAGCTAATATTTATTACAGGATTCGGTTTTAGATTTTCTGGATGTGATTCATTTCCAGCCATTAAGGCATTGTTCAGTGATGCATTATGCGCATCCTAAATGAAATATCGATCATTTTAACATCAATTGTTTTACTTTATCATAAACGATTTTTCTTATCCAAAGGTTTACTTTTTGGAAGGGGATGTACTAAGGGAAGTGGTATTTAGCATCAGATGCCCTCTCTTTGAACTTTGGGCCAGTTGTTGGGTGGAAGGTTACTTTTCAAGCTTCCCTGTACATCAGTGTCTGTATATATCACATTAGTGATCTGTGAACAAGCATGTAAAGTGAAGCTGGAAATAGGCAATCTTGGACACTTATTTACATGCTTTCAAAAACAAAAATAGTGATTTCCACTTTGCTTTCATAAAGGCGATTACTTTGTAGATGAACTAGATGTTAACCTATAATTATAAAGATCAGTGCAGCATGATATTTCCACTTATTTAGAAAACCTGGAAAGAATGTTCTGCATAAAATCAAACATTTGTTCTTTGATTTAGCCATCTTTTAACTTACTTTTGTAAGGTTTAAAATAAATATATTAAATTCAGTGCTGTCATCACTATCTTGAAACAACCTTATTTTTATTGTGTATTTCTTTTAATTGGGGGCTAGATAGAAGATCAAATTAAGCTCTCACTGAAGCTTTTAAATTGGGTCCCGAACAATTATTTTTGAAGAGCCTGTACTTTTATGACAGGGATTGTGGTCCAGGTTGATAAGAAAAGAGAAAAAAAAATCAATTTAGACCTTTTCATATTTGAATGCATTAAACTGGTCTTACTCTATTAAAATAACAATTAATTTATGGCAGACAATATTGTGCAATTGCATTGGAAGAGGAAAAAATGCAAGGTAATAATGATGATAGATTTATCAAGTTACATGGCTGGAACTTATTAGCTTGAGTGACAGTAATTTTGTATTCAGTTAAAAGATTGTAGTTAATAATAGAGTATCCAAGGACAAGGATTTGAACTGATAGATCCCTCTATTCACTTTAGCTCTATATATTGCAAATAAGGATTTGGCATTGAAGTAGCAATGAAAAAAAGTCTTAACCGAAGCTCGTTTTTATTCTTCAAATAAAATTTGAATAGGTCTTTAAGTACGTTTTGTCTCCTCCTGGCACACTTTGTACTGGTACCTAAAAGCAAGCTTTAGTCAGAACTATTTAGATGTAATTCTGTAGTTAATGCACCAAACATTCTTGAAAAGTCTACTACTCTCTGCAAAATGTGTTTCTAGCTCTGTGGAAAGCAGAGCAATTAGTATCAAAGAGAGATTTTCTTTTAGCTTTTAGTTTTTCAGAAAGTGTTTACTGTTCTAGGTTAAAGACTGATGTTTACTACATGCTCTTACACAAAAGCTTTACTTGTTACGTTGGTAGCCTATATATTGTGAGGCACTTACAGCTTATTGCATCCCAAATCCTAGGGTTTATGACTACAGTATGTTTTAAGCCATTTTTGACTGACGAGATTGAAAAAACAGTAGTATGCCAGAATTTCTCAATGAATGGTCAATTGAGGTACTGTAAATCCAAAAGAAATTTTCTAGGGTTTTGGTAGTTGTTTTCACAGTTCTTGCTGAGACAACTTTGTAGAAATCGAGTAGATTTTTTGTTTGTTTGTTTTGGCAGTTGGTGATAAACATCTCTAATCTAGAGGGACCTGGACAGGCTTGACAGGTGGCCCCATGCAAACCTCATGAAGTTCAACAGGACCAAGTGCAAGGTCCTGCCCATGGGTCGGGGCAATCTCAAGCACAAATCCAGGCTGGGGGATGAGCGGATTGAGAGCAGCCCCGAGGGGAAGGACTTGGTGGTATCAGTGGATGGAAAACTGAGTGTGAGCCAGCAATGTGCCCTCACAGCCCAGAAAGCCAACTGTGTCCTGGGCTGCACCCAGAGCAGTGTGGGCAGCAGGGCGAGGGAGGGGATTCTCCCCCTCTACTCTGCTCTCCTGAGACCCCGCCTGCAGTGCTGGGTCCAGGTCTGGGGCCTCCAGCGTGAGAAGGACACGGACCTGCTCAAGCAGGTCTAGAGGAGGCCACGCAGATGCTCAGGGGGCTGGAGCCCCTCCCCTGTGAGGCCAGGCTGAGAGAGTTGGGGGTGTTCAGCCTGGAGAAGAGAAGGCTCCGGGGAGAGCTTATAGCGGCCTCCCAGTGCTTAAAGGGGCTGCAGGGAAGATGGGGAGGGACTCTATCGGGTAGTGTAGGGATAGGGCAAGGGGTAAGAGTTTTAAACTGAAAGAGGGTAGATTTATATTAGCTATCAGGAAGAAATTCTTCCCTGTGAGGGTGGTGAGGCCCTGGCCCAGGTTGCCCAGAGCAGCTGTGGCTGCCCCCTCCCTGGCAGGGTTCCAGGCCAGGTTGGACGGGGCTTTGGGCAACCTGGGCTAGTGGAAGGTGTCCCTGCCCATGGCAGGGGTTTGGAACTAGGTGATCTTTAAGGTCCCTGCCAACCCAAACCATTCTATGTGATTCTATGATAAATTACTGCTGGGTACCATTATAATTGTAGCTGTCATATAGCAGCCTGCCTGATATCAGGCCAACATCCATCACTGGTCAGGACAGCGAGGGGAAAAAAAGCCTGACAGCAAGGACAGGTACCCCAATTCTGTCCTGTGCTGGGAGCTGTGTTACGTTTCATAGATGTGTGCCTATAGAAACTAGGTACTTCAAGGATGCCAGTGGAGATGCTCAACCTAACTGATATCAGCAGGATCTGTCTGCTGCATAAGAATGGAATTTTACTCATTTACAGACTTAGAGCAAATATCCCGTTTCAAGTGAACTAAAACTGAAATGAATAAACTAAATTCATGCTTCCCTTTCTGTTCTTTCAGTGTGGCTGAAAACGGTGGGATGTTGTGTTATGAATCGGGATGGCTGCTTTAATTTTTCAATGAACTGCAATTGTGTTCATGGGAACCTAGTATCAAAAAATAATCCTTTTAATATATTAGACCCATAGACTGGAAAACTAGATCTGCATGGCTTAATCTGTCATGCCAAAGGTAACAGCAGCACACCAGCTGTAGCACACCTGCTGTACAAGTGTCCCAACCTTCAGGGTGAGTGGAATATTTGTTTCATTTGAAATGATCTGTGTTAATATAATCAAAGGCTTCCAAATTCCCTTACTTGCTGCTGTAAAAGTAGGTGCTGTGTCTCCTGGGGCTAATAAGAAATTGTTACATCCTGATTTATGGTAGTCTTGCTGTTTCAAGTCTAATTAAATCTTTAGTACAGCGATGGTGGACTAGTTGATCTTAAAAATCTTTAGTTACAAATGAGAACTGGATAAGTGGCTTTAGCTTAGCACCATTTGCGTTCTAGCACTGGTGTGACTCAAAGCTGAAAGATCCGATTTGGCTCAACAAGTGAGACTGCTGTTTCAGGGCCCTGAGGTCCTTCTGGGGGTGTGATGGTGTCTGGCTTGGCCGTGATAAGGTCTGATCTGTTCTGCAGGCATATAAAACAAGGCCAGCAACCTGTCAGAGGTCTCTGCTAGTTGCTTATGCTCTGAGTATCAGGCAAAAGCAAAGGCAAAATGAATTCTTGTATGTGTGTACCTTAAAGGAAAGGGAAATGCAATATGCACACTTGAGAGGCTTTCAGCTGAGACAATCTCTTGGTAGTACCGATTGTAGTTCAAAGCAAACGAAAAAAATCTTCTGTTAAAGCAATTGCTATTTCTAATTCCTTCTCTCCTCCCCTTTATTGATTTATTTAAAAGCCTAGGTGGGAAAAGCCAAAGCAAAAGCGTGAGTTCTACTCTTTGTGCTGACAGTGGTAAGAATTGCAGCCCAACCTAATAATCCCTTGCAGATGTAAGTGTCCCAGTTGCAGGCCAGCTGCCGAGAGTGCGATTTCCCATGGCTGTGAATGTCAGCTGTGGGATGACCCCACTGAGCAGCCGAGCTTTGCAGGAAGGGGCCCACCTTATGGGTGGCTGAGGACAACCCTCAGGAAGGCTTTGAAGATTAGGGCTGAAACTTTGGATTTGACTGGTGTTGAAAGGAAAACTTTCAACATAGCACCTGGAGCCCTGCATGATGTGCTCTTGGTGACTCCCAGCGAATCTATGGCAATAATATGGGCAATAGTACAAAATGAGCTGAATTTTGCTTAACTGAATAATATAACAAAACCACTTTAAATTCAAGAGGAAAATCAGATATGGAGCTCTGCACTGACATGAGTTTATTTAAAATCCAAGGTGCTGTCTATTGTCTCAAAATCGAGCAAGAAGAGGAAGTGCAGTAGTAAGAAAGGTTTCAAATAAAAACTAACCACCAACAACGAAACCAAAAAACCTCTCAAAAATGGGGAGAGAGGGAAAGGTGGTGATTGATTTACATATGTTGTCTCCAGTTGGGAGTTTCTGACTTGAGACCTCTTTCAAGGTGCTAAATAACCCCAAGCTAGGGAGACAGTAAAAAGGATGGGAATTAAAAAAAAAAAAAAATCCTATTTCTTGTTTAATGAGATTCCCAGATAATGTTCGTGAGTATGGGGGGGTGCTTCATTAGAACTGGTTTTGAGCTCTTTGTTTATCAGTGGTTTACAGCAGTGTAATGTGACTCTTCAGGTAGTGGTGGGTTAGAAGCCTGCCCATTTCATGTGTTTTGTCCTCTTCAGAAGACAAAGTACCCCCAAGAACATGGAAGTCAGCATTTCATGTAAATAGCCACGGAAACAGCTCATTGTGAAAACAACTGTTCTCCCATTATGTGTCTCTCCAAAAATCTTAACCAAGCTCCAGCAGATGCAAACACAGTGCAGACGGTCGCAGTAATTATGCTAACCAGCGATAAAAGCTTCCATTTATGTGGCCCATCTACATCCTCAGTGCAATCACTCCCAATTGCAAAATGCATCTAGCAGTTGGAAACCCAGAGCATTATTAGATTGCATTGACTCTGCTCCCCACAGCTGAGGGAATGCTCTTTCCCTGCAATACATTTTCCTAACAATTTCAGGACCATTGAGATACACCCTTGAGTCAATTAAAATTATCTCCACTAAACTAGACTGCAGCTTTTAAAGTGTTGTCTAATAGCTCATGCGAGCAGCACCCATCTAGATTACAGTTATGTACAATGGTTTTATAAAACATAATTTATATTCTCAGCATGTCAGTTCAGAATGGAATTCTTATTCATTTACTGTGATTTCATTTTACTAACAAAGCAGTGCATAAAGCCATTTTTTAGTACAATACAGACTATTGTATTTATCTGGTAAGAAAGAAAGCAAATGTAAAACATGCTATTTTTTTGTCTGACTTGAAGTGTATCTGCTTTTAGGTGTAGGGAAGGCTGCACTTGGATAACAAGAGGCAGGTGACTAGGAAAACACAAAATGCTTATGTGTTGCTCACTATTTCTGCAAATCCTCTTTTTCTTCTGTTTGCTTTATAGCTTTTTTTTGCTTATCTTCAGGTTCATTGGTAAGCTGTTGTTAAGCTTCTGCTGGACACAAGAATGGTTACAAAAAGCGTTTCTGGCTACATGGTCTGAGCAAGGGTGGTAGTGAGCTTGTAAGTGACGAAGTTGGTGGCAAATAGGCCAGTTCAACGGGGAATGAAGAATTTTCTCAATATACGAATCAGAGGTAGAGATATTTAAATTCCAACTTAGATGTAAGCTTCGGTTAATTTTTTTTTTCTTGTTGAAAAAGAGACAGCAAGCAGAGAAGACAAAATATTGCTTTAAATTGACTTAGAAACCATGTACCTGTACTACACAGGGCTGGAAGCAGACTGAACCTATTTTCACATGGTTGCCTTGTGGCAGTTTGTCATTATAAATATCTCAAAGGATTATGAGGTGGAAATTGATGTTCTGAGCTTTTATTTTATTTGAGGGATGCTGGTAGATTAGTAGCTGTGGGCTTTGATATGATCAGTTCTCAGAAATAATATATTACTTGGAGTTAATTGATGTTCTTAGAGATAGTTGGAGGAATTAGATATCACTTCTGACGGGGATGTTTTGCGTGCAATCTAGAGGGCAAGTCATTTGCTGTTGCCCTTTGATTAGGTGTCTGAACATGGGACATAACTTTGTACTGTAACAGTAACATCAGATACGTGCTGAGTCTGGGACTGCTGTAAGCATCAGGTTTTCCATAATGTTTTGGGCATTATCTTGTATATGGTGAAGTGTTTCTTTAGAAAATTATTCATTAGACATCTGTGAACTCTGGCACACTATCCTGCTATGGTTTGACAATTCTGGACTTGGTCATCTGTTCTGTAATGCAGTCTTGATAGCGACCCAGAAAAGCTCTGTTACAGAAGCTGCAAGAAACTCCCACGTCCGTGATTAGGCAATAAAAGATCTGCTGGTTTCGGAATGAGATCACTTCCTCACGTTTCATCCTTCAACAACTTTTGGTGTGTGTGAGTCAAACCTGATACATGTATGTTAGTGAAAGATAGGAATATCACAGTGGGCCTTGGGAGTGCAATATTTGGCATTAGCGTTTCAGTCCTTGAGGCTACAGGTGTTGGCAGAAGCTGAGCCCTAATTCTACCTGAAGCTCTGGCCTCTTTCACTTTGCCTCTTGAAGTGCTTAGCAATCTGATTTCTCTTTTATTTTTTTGTAAATGTTAAAACATCAAAGTTGTTAAAAGTTTAAACAAAATCCTAGTTTGACAGGGCTCAATTTCAGCAGTAGGGCTGATAGCTATTGGCAAGAAATTAAAACACAGCAAATAATTAAAAACATGAAATTACTGGTAGAATCCAGCTTTTTTACTGATTGTACTTTTTGAAGCCCTCTTCCCGACTTCTTGGGTTTTCCCCACTATCAGTACATTCATGGACTTCACTGTGTGAAGGGATGTGGAAACAAAAATGTAATTTATACTTATAGGAGTTGGAATTTGCCAAAAAAAGTTGTAGGGAAAGCTGAATTGAGGTGATTTATTATCTAGACACCAGGATTTGTTAAAGTAACAAGTTGATCTTTGATTGATATTGGCAGTTGTGGAAAGAATATTTCATTCATTTTATCTGTAGCTCAGTTAAATAGTGCATACTGTGTTTAGAAACCAGTTTGAGCCTGTAAAACTCGGAAAAGCCCCTCTTTCAATTCCCAAGTAAAATTTTGGTTCAGGTGATCTAAACACTTTTCCACTTCACTAACTACAGTCATATTTGTTTTGTTGTTTTAAATGGTAATTAGTGCATTTAAATAAAGCATTTTAGCAAATCAAGACACTTTAAAAGTTTTTTTCTGTAAAAAATCAGTTTCTAAACAAGGTCAGGTGTAAGACTCAAGCAAAAAGTTAGTCTTGCAAGTAATGCATTGCATGAAGTAGCTTGATAGACTATGTAAAACTTAAAATGTATTAAATACCAAGCAGCCACTGCTGAAAATGAGGAAAAGCAATGCAGTATCAGAAACATTTCAACACAATTTCAACCCAAAACTTAGGGAAATCATGGCATGTGTTGGGCAGGAAAACGTCCTTCCAATTAAATATATAATATGGTGACAATGCCTACTTTGTAAGTTACTGTTAAACGTAACAGTTCCTACTTACATTAGGTAATAGATATGCAAATGATCAGCCATAATGATGAAGCATTTCTAGCTGGTACTTTGTGTCATACTTACCTGATTGATTTGGTCAAAACTGATTTTTGACCTCTGACAATGGAGTGGTGAGTTAGGAGTGTGTGTGTGTTTTGAAAGAGTGATGTACAATGGATGTCTACTTGGAGAATGACAAAAGAAATAAAAAGCAAAGTAGTGAACAATACCTATTTCTTGGTGATTAGATGAAGTTTTGGAGTGGAGATGGATTCAGAAAGTTTGGGAAGGATATTTTGGAAAAAGTGTCTCTGAAAGAATCTTTTAATTAGCTAAAGAGCTCATGCTGAAGTTTGAAATTGTGAGAAGTGAGAAAATATCAAGGCTGAGGGAAGGATTTGCTGTCTGTTAATGCAGTGACCTCTGTAGAGCTCCGAAACCTTTCAATATCCTGTTCAGGAGAATGAATGAAAAAGAAAAACTGAAAAAGGAAATTGAGGAAAGATGTTATTAGCAGTGGCTTCCTGGGAGTGGTTGCCTGTGTTTGGATTGGCTATGTTAGAGAGGGGAGAGGTTTTTATTCACATATGGCTGAAGCATTATCTTGATGTGGGCTATAAGGGAACATGCTGCATGAGGAGATACTAGATTAATTTTTAAAAATACAGGTGAAAAAACTGCACAGGCTTGCCAAGTCTTTCATTAAAACAGTGTTGGAACTGACATGCTTTGAGAGACAGAAGACGAGACGTGAAGTGATTCACAAGTTGAGGGGGAAGTGATACTCTGGAGAAGAGGAACAAAATAGCTCTTTAGAATGGCATTTTTAAAAAAAGTGTGTATCAATGATCATTCAATTTGAATTCTTGCTTGAGAGCAGATTACAATATTCAGCGGCTTTGGGAAGCTTTAGTGAAAGTAGAGGAATATCTACAACCATAAAAACTTGTGAACTTGCAGAAACACTCCCTTCATACTAATACAGAAAACATTCCTTTTTGCCGTTGTATGTTACAAAAATGATGGGAGAAACAGGTGACAGTATTTGGAACACACCCTTGAGGCAGCATATAGCAAACTAGGAAACAAAGTGGTTTGTATTACGGTTTGGAGTAAAAGCACTGTTTGGCACTGAAGAAGAACAGGAGATTAAAATAAAGAGGCATATGTTAACAAATGGCTTCATTTCATTCAGCGTTAGGCTCCTGTGCAACCTTTTTATTCCTTGAAAGTTCTGAGACCTTGCCAGCCATAGAACTTACTGCCTTTTGCTCATCCTGACAATGCCCAGTGCATCTTAAACAGGCAACTTGCAGAAGTGCTAACCCTTATCCCCATTTTTTCGGTTGGCCGACACAAAAGGGAGTGGGTGTAAAAGCTGGCAGAAAGCCTCTTGAGCTCAGTTCTCAAGTACAGGTGGCTGGTGATGACCACGGCAGCAAGGAAAGTGTGTTGCTCCAACTGGAGGTAGTGGGCTTTAATAGACATTAAACCATAAATAAGTGGAAAAGACAAGAAAAGGATGGCTAGAGAGTGAATAATTGCTTCAGACCTGATCAAGGACGTTACTTCTGTGTCAGATTTAGCCAATCTGGATCACCACCTCTAAGTTTTAATTAAAACTGGTGCTGCTGCCATTAATTGTATATTCCAATAACTTTAAATAATGCAGATGATTTTTATTCAGTTGTCCTCTCCTGGCCTTGCCCCACTGAGATCACTGTTAATTAGATACTACATTACATTTAGCAGTGTCTTTATTGCTGTTAATGTTGCTGTCTATATTATCTGGATGGCTCCAAAATGAGAACATGCTGAGAATTTAATAAGATGACTGGTAGTTGAGAAGCAGATATTAATATGTTGTAAAACATCTCATATGACACATTTTTTAATAAGTGACCACGCCACTCATAAAAGAGGAATGATACAATTCACAGTCAAAGCAAAGAGTTAACCAATTCAGCTGCTCAGAACACTTATTTTTCTTTGGGAGCCTTAAAGTAAGGAGTACAACTGTCGTCCACAGACTTCAGAACATCTCTTGCACACATTTGCCTTGTGTCACGCAGGATGTGGATGGGCATTATTAGAAAACTATTTGTGATTAATTTGGTTTTGATGCTGCTGGGTTGCAAAAGATGCGATCGCTGTATTCTTGGGAGGAGGAAGAGTCTGCCGGCTATGTCTGCTGCTGGTGCAGTTGGTTCCCAGATCCAGCCTGGCTGGATGCTGCCAGACAGGTCCCTGACCTGCCACCTTTGCGGACAAAGGAATCAGGCTCCAGTGGGCAAAAGTATGTATATTCATATTCACTCTTTTTTTTTTTTTTTTACTCCATGAGTGTCAGCCAGAAATTAAAATTTTGAAGAAATTATTTGGTCCATCATGGAACTTCTGACATTTTCAAAATTGAAACGTTTTTCAATCAGTGTAATTCCTTTTGTTTTCACAGTGAAACCAATTTATTTTTTTTTTTTTAACTTTTTGAAAGAAACGGTTCACTGGAATTGCTCAGAAATACAAAAGGCTATTTCTCATTAAAATCCATTTCAAACAAGATTTATAAACAAGGGTTAAACTTTGTTCAAATCTGTCTTTGCTGTCTGCGTGTGATGGCTGTGCAAGCCTCCTTGGAAGTAGGGACTGGAAGAAATCCTACAGGCTGCCCTCATGCGCTGCTCCAGCGCGTTCTGTGCTGCGGGTGGCCTCATTGTAGATAAAGTTGGACATCAAGAAGCTGGTTTCAGAGAAGCAGTGCCAGTCTTTCCACTGATAAAGCTTTCCTTTGAAGATCTTGAGCTGTGTTTTCCTTCCCTGTGTAGTTTTGAAGAGCATTGTGTATGTTTAACTGTGTAAATAAATAAATAAAGCATTGCACATTTATCTCTGATGAAAGCTTGCTATAAATTTATATGCAAATTAGGCCCAGCTCCCAGGGAGTTGCCAACGTAGCCTTCAGGGTTGTTGGGGTTGTGCACTGCAGATCTTACCCTTAGGAATTCTTTGCTGATATCCAGACCAAACTTTTTTTCCCCTTCATTTAATCTCTTTACTATTAGTTACAGCAATTATCAGCCACTGAGATTGCTGCATATTTTAATGATATTTTAATCTTGTCATTACAATGGGGAAGAAGATTTTACCCCTAATTTTTTGGTGTTGTGTTGAACTGGAGATGAAAGTGAACTTAATTGCTTTGTTCTTGAGTAGTAGTAATGAGAGGTAGACACATTCCTTCAGGTCCTGTAGATGTAGAAGGGGAACTGCAACCTATTTTTGTAGAACCTGCTCATGCATCGTGGTTCTCTGCATGCTGTAAATACTGAAGAGTGTTGTGAAACATCTTCCTATTTTTTTTCTTCCCGGTGAAGTCCTTTCAGTTTATGCACTGTATACTTCAGTGATCTGCTGCATACAGGGATTAAATTACAAACAGTTTTCAACATTGCTTATGAATTTAAAGTCTGGAAAAGAAAAGATCCTCCTTTGGGTTATGGTTTTTGATTATATCTTTCTAATTACACACATCTAGTGAGATTACATCACGTATTCCACAGACATGACCAAAGCGTATGGCTCAAGATTTATGAGATAAACATTAAAGTGCAAATGCATAACTGCAGAGTAATGTAATGTCAGTTAGGAAAATTGGGTTGAGACTTCCAGACTAACCACAAGTAGATCCAAAGCAGAGGGAAAAATGCAATTTTTTCCTTCATCTGCTATACATTAGGGATCACATTTTACAGATGACTCTGTAGGCATTGTACTGCTCTTTACCAGCATGTGCATATAGAGTGATCTTTGCTGGAATCATTCTAGCAGTGGGAGTAACTGTAGAGAATTGCTGTGAGATTAAAAAAAGAAAAAAAAAAAAAAAAAAAAAGAGAAATCAGTGGCTGTGCTTTTCTTATGTGTAGTGAATTCCATAATCATGAATGGTCACTTTTTGCTGCCCAGCTATTGAACTGTAGGTAAAATATTTTTCTTGTTCTGGTGATGTTGATCAAGACCCATTTAGTCTTAGTTTGATCATGATTGTGTCATGTGAGCTGTCAAAAGTATGAGCTATGATTTAATGTAAGGAAAGTAAGAGAAAGAACGGATGCCTCCAAACCTTTCAGGAGCCTGGACAGGACAAGGTACCATCCATCAGCTGATCAGTAGTATCACCCCTTATTAGAAACAGTGCTCTGGCTCCTGCAGAGCAAAATGCAGAGTAAGAAAAGGGATCTTTGCTTCTCAAAGAAGAAAGATGTTGCCAATCTGTAGCTTTTCATGGCTGAGGTTTCCATTTCCTATCATTTCCTGTTGTGGTATGGGGGCAATTTGCCTTGCGTTTCAGAAAATTAGTGCACCTGCTGGAATATTGCCTCTGCAGCTCCTGCTGAGCCATTTCAAGCACTCATAATGCTGTCATTTGTATCAGAAAGGTGGCAGAATGGTGCTTTTTAGCTTGCAAGCCTGCTGGAATGTACCACTGTGTTTCAGACATTGAGGGCAAGCTGTCTAGGTAATAAATCCATAAAATATTGCAAAAAAGAAAAAAATACTCGGAACTGAGTATTGCCAGAAATAAATACAGTCTTAAGCATCTACTGCCATTTTAATATTCATTTAATTATGAATGTCAAAGGTAATGAGACATAGTTTAATAATTTTGACCTCATTTTTTAAAAAAAATCTGAGTTCCTGAAGTTAAGTATCTAAAACTATATTTAGACATCTTGGTGAAAGTGGCCTGATTTTCAAAGGTGCTGAGCAATTACAGGGATTGGAGAAGTGCGATCGCTTTTGTCCTGGATTCCTAGACTTAAAAATTAACACAAGAGCTTGTTGTTGGAGAGGATCAGACTACAAGCTATTTTAAAAGGCTGAAATCATATGGCATTTGCATGCTAATGGCAATTTACCCTTTTTCAGTAGAAAAAAGGCTGATGACTGTAAATGTTCAAATTAAAACTCATAAATGTCTCTGAGTATTGAAAGGAAGAACAACTCAGTTGAAATAAATTATTTTACACTGCCCTGAAATATATGCATCTAAGCCTCCATAAAAAGCATAAAAAAACCAACCAAACAAGAAACTTGTTAGTCCAGGTTCAACCTGAAGTATTGTGTTTTAATAGTAGTTATAAAATGTGGAAATTAAAGCATAGATGGAAACACTGACACCAGTTTAAATTTAATGGCATAAGGGCACTAGTTAAACAATACAGTTAATGTAGTAAACCCAGCAAATCCCTTAACTGCCGGGGGGTCTTTCTTATTTGGTGAACTCTCAATCTTGTATAAGATGTTTTAAATTACTCCATCTCTTTCCAGTTTAGAAGTTACTGCTGGGCATTTAGTTTTCATAATGCTGGCTTTAGTGTATTCTTCAATGCTCTCTGTAAATGTCTGATTTATAGCCATTTTATGGCTGCAGTGAATTGCCACAAATTGGGGGAAAAAAAATGTTATAAAATGACAAAAAAAAAAAGTTTTGGCTCACAGTACATTCAGTCTTGGATCTTTGCTTTTAGCCTCTTATTTTGTTTGCTTTTGCTTCCCTGAGTGAATATTAATACTCCCCAGTGTAATGGGTCTGTTTTTCAGGTATGCTAAAGATTTTGTTGGTGGTGGTTTTGGGTTTTGATCTTTCATTACTACATTCAGTGGCCATAAATGGAACAGTAACAACTCCCTGAGAGTATATCCTGTGGGAGAACCAACGTAGATGTTCTGGACCCCAAACTAGAGATGGGATGTTTTTTGGGAAATCACATTTGTAAGAGATGTAATAGAATTGGGAGGGATGAAGCTTCTGAGCAGTGTAAATAAGTAAACTTCAGCTTTGCATGGCTGGCTAGGGCTGTGGGAAGAGGTGAAGAGTATAAGTACATAACTCACGTTATGGTGGACAAGCCCCATCAATACAATTTGGATGAGTGATCCATACCCAACTTGAGCCATGGTCCTGCATGTGTGTATGTATGTGGCTTATTGTCATATTTAACACTAAGTACACACGTGTGTGTTTGTGTTTACGGAATCAAGGCTGTAAGTATCTTGAAAGCCAGGGGAAACACTGTACTAGAGGGGAACAGTGTAAAGTAGGTTTCATTATTTATTCTTAATGAATTGTGTTTATAGGACAAGTTGAAGTTGTGGATACTAGTAAAGTTGATCATTACAGACATTGCTGTAGCTATGAAATATAAATGATTGAATGAATGACTTGGAAGCGTTTAGTTTTCCAGGTCTCTAGAGTACAGTTTGGAGGACTGATGGAGCATTGATGATTGTCAGGCTTAGAACATGGTGGACCACCAGTGTAGCTTGCTACAAGGCCCATTTAGGAAATATTTACCAGTACTCCCTTCGATTTTAATCTGGATGGTTGATAACTAAAGCCTGTTAGTAGACTGTACCTGAGGCAGTAATGCATAATAGAAGTAATTTGCAGGAAAACAGGTCCCAGGCTGTGTAGGACCTGGTTACTTCTGCCTCTCAAACATGAGGATAATGGCAGGATAGGGCTGGCACCTGTTTCTTGGTGTGGTTTTCAGCAGTTCAGGGAGAGTTTTCAGCAATGCTATCACTCCTAATGCGCGTGTAACAGCCAACCTGGTGAAAGAAGCGGGGAGAGCTTTGCTGAATTGGTGGTGTCTTGTTACTGCTGTTCTCTTAACAGTTATTTGTAAGTCTGAGTGTAAGATGTAGCTTAAAAACAAGTGCGACTACCTTTTGCTTAGGGTGGCAAGGAATACAAAGTACCACTCTGTGGGCTTGAGAAAAAGCATCAGTGGATGACTTGTGTTGTCTCTGCTTGTGTTCTCTGGACAACAGTGGGTCGTAAAAGGTTGAGCTGAGGTCCATACCCACTGGAGAAACAATACTTCCATTCAGTAATTAACTTTGGGGAAGATATGTATTTTATTAAAATGTTAGACTAAAGCAGACTTTTATTCTAAAAGAAAAAGAGCTGAATCCAGCATAAATGAGGTTGCACAGCTGCTGACTTGTATGAACTCCCTGGCGCCTTGGGAAGGAAGTAACAGCCCTTTGCAGTATGAAGGCTGTTGCTCAGCACTTTGGCAAGGTTAGTGGTGTGTACTGAACATGCAATACCACAGCTTAATCTAAGTGGAGATTTTTTTCAGGTGTCCTGGAACTTGGTCATACTGGGAAGAGTTTTGAAGAAATCAATACCCACAGCTGGTGGTGGTTTTTTGGCTGACATATCCATTCTAAAGTTAAACCAAAGGAGGAGGAAAAAGTTGTTCCATTGCTTGAAGATTTAGAAGAAAGATCAGTTTGTTTAAAAGAAAAAAATAAATATTAGAAACAAGACAAAGAAGTGAAAACAAGAGGACTCTTTGTGCTCAGTAGCCTGTATTGTAGTCTTCAGCAAAGAATGAGTAACATTATGGCATAAAACCTGATTAAGCTGGGGCAGTCTGTCTTCCAACCAACTTTTTATGGACCAGATTTTGATCCATTTATTTCCTATACTCTAAGCTATTGCCATGGCATCATTAAGTACAGTGTATGCTGTTGGTGTTCTGTAAATAGGAATAATTGTTTTTCTAGCCAGAAGGCTGGTCTGCTTCCAGCTCTTGGTGCACTGGAGAGATAGTAGGATTAAAAAGAGCTTTTTAGACCCTGTGAAGTTGAAAGAGCACTTTCTGGAAACTGTCTTGTGTGCATTATCATGTTTCTAAGCCAAATAAAGGATTTGGGTTATTTCTTTCAGGGCATCTGCAGGAGGACAAATATTCCTCAGTTTGGTTTGCTCTAAGACAGAGTATCTGTGAACCTTCTGAGATGCCAGTTGGAAAAAAGACATTTTGAACTACACCATGGTACAGTGATAGTATTTCTAAAATATAATCCTGGAATCCCTATGACTGAAAATATAGCACCTCTTTAATGTGTAACCAAAATGCATTTTTTTCTTCATGTTTCTTTGGCATATTTCATTTTACTGTTTATATCAATACTTGATTTATAAACAATAGCTTGCTATTTACAAGTGTTATTTTTAAGTGGCTTTATGCTAAACAAGCAGCAAGATAGCACTATTAAAACTGTTTTGCAGTGTACAAGAAGGAAGTCCAAGGAGAAGGTAATAAATTATCCCACTTTCTTGTGCTCTCCTCCTTTCAGAGCTTGACCAACCACCAACAGATTCTGCAGACAGTAAAAATAATTATGCTAACCAGATAACAGAAGCTTCTATTTTTGTTGTCTATCTTCAAAGCAATCACTTTCAGTGACAAAATGCAGCCAGCAGTTACAAACAATGGCTGCTATTAAAATCCATCACCTGGACACTCGCTTCTAAGGCAGCCACCCCCTTTGTTCAGTGCATTTTCCTAACAATTCTGGAACCTTTCACATATTAAAACAGTGGGATTTGTGTTCAGTGAACTGGTCTAGTTGTTTAACAGCACTAAATTAGATCACATTAAATGAATACTTCAGTATACTGTGCAAATGTTTAGTATTCTGGGTACGTTGAGAAAAATTAAACTTGCACGCTGAGCTAAATTCTTAATCATTTGACCTTCAAACACTTCATAGGTACAGATGAAGGTGAAAAGCTAGTTCTGTCCTGATCATCTCCCTGCTCTTCTGAATTTGGTTGGACTGGAGGAGAAAAGATTCCCAAGTAAACAGTGAGAAGGTAGGTCCTGTGAATTCTCGAAGGTACTTTGATTTTGCTCCATCTGAAGACTCTTGTTACTTGTGGTTCTCGGCTGCTTGCTGTATGGTGGCTTTTCAGTTGCTCTGTGTGCTTTACAAATCTGGGTCTCACATTTGGTCTTTTTGTATCTATAGAAATTTATTTCTTCCTTATCAAAAATAAAATGTTGTTGTAGGGCCAAACAATCCTAACCAGCCACAAGAATTTCTTGCATATGCAAATTGTTTACAAAGAGCGTACATATGAAGAAAAGTGTGCTATCTTTTTTTAAGGACTGGCAGAGTTGCTTTTAATTGGTATTCTGTCTATTAAGATTCTAGACCTGTCCAGAAATAAACAGGAGAAATTAAAACACATTCACTATGGCTTTAAGTTTGTCATCAGATACAGTTATGCCAGTGTCTTCACATGAATTCCTACTGCTTGGTTTTGAAATACATTTTTATGGCTGAAATGAGTCTGTTGAACTAAGCTGATGAAAGATAAAGGGGCATTAACTCCAATAACTCTCTGTTCAAAAGCAGATTCTTCCTTCACTTTTTAGTTTTCTTTTTTCTTTCTTCTCTAAAGAGCACAAGGAAGATAACCTGTGTTTGGTTCCAACGTGGTCACTGCTAGGCAATGTGTAACTGTGATGAGCTACAGCAGTACGGGCCATGTAAGTGTGCTCCCCTCTGTCTCAGAGGGACAAGGATGATGTCACGTGCTGAAGTGCTATTGATATTTAACATATTAGTTTGGTTTCCTGCAAGCCACATTAGGCATACAGGATATGCATGACAGCTTTCTCCATTTCATTTATGCTTCCCACTACATTGTGGTGTTGCCTCAAATCCAGTTGTGTGTGTGTTCCAAACTGGTACATTAAAAAACAAAACAAAACAAAACGGGTCGTGAATTCAAATATAATTGTTAACAGTGTTAACTAAGGGATAATAATAGTTCATGTGGGTGAGAGTAGATCTGGTTTCGTTGCTCTTTCCTGTACTTTTGCTTACTGTGTGGTCATTTTAGTGTGCATACACGTTTGTGTGGTTAAGGGCCCAAAGTGATAATATTGTAAACACACATGAGATTTACTTTATTTTTACAATTTGTCTTACTGGGATCATGTGAGGAAATTTAAATGTGTTCTCAAGTGTTTGCCGCATTAAGTTAGGATTTGCTCAATTTCAGATGTTTTAGTGCATAATCTTTAAATAAAGCCACAATTTTTTGTCCTTTTCCAGAAGTACGCTGACTAAACTGTCATGGAACAGCTCACTGTAAGGAGTTGTCTGAATTTCATGTAAGCTAAACAATAACACGTTAAATTAGACTTTTAAAAAAATGCTGTAATGATTTTTATTTTGTTTTATGACTTCTGTTTGAAACAAAAATTGAAAAGACATTTTTCCAATGTAATTGCTAATTAAAGCAGAAAGCAGGTTTGTTCTTAAAATTTAGATTTTCATTTATCTAGGGAACTTAATTGTTTCAAGAAAAAAATAATTTAACAACCCCAATAGTAGATAAAAGGAATGTTCATAAGATGCTTGCATGGATAAAATAGTTTTTATTAAAAATGACCAATTAAAGAGCTTTCCAGCTAGGGTTTTGTATTCTTGCAACTAACAGTCATGACTTGTGTTCCACTCTTTGGAGAAGCCAAGCTGAAATGCTTTGCTAACATGGCTGCTCTGCTTTAGTAGTTTGCATGAGCTGATTCAGAAATGTCAGGCACTGCTCTGGGTACCCAACACTGGTAGTTGATAACACTCTTATAAAAAATTTGAGTGGTGCTTGGTGACACTGTAGCTACTACAGTTACTGCTGTGTTTGGACTAGCTTTGGTGAGTTTACTGTTGCTGCCATGGTTGTGTGGGTGGGAGATCCTGGAGGAATAAAACTGTTTTTCCTGGGATTAAAGTAATAGGGAGAAAATTCCGTAGGAAGTCATGGAAGAGAGGAAGGGTAGATCTCATTTTTCTCCCACACAATATCATGATTTTCCAGAAACCTTTATCCATCTTGAAGAATAACTAACAAGCAAGCAATTACATTCATTCATATTTGCCAAAGGCAAAGTATAATGATTTCCTAAATGATTTCATTCATAAAATGCTTAAATGGATAAAGTAATTTTACACAGATATGGAATAAGGTTCCCATTGTTTTTCTCAGAGTACAACTTGTGAATGAAGAAGAAGGGAGTAAAAACTTCAAGCTGTCAAGAAGAAATGCATTCAATCTACTTCTGAGTCCATTCCTATTCAGACAAGCAGTTTTTACTGGTTGTAATTTTTTTTTTTTTTGCTGGTCTCGAGGTAGTAACATTGTGTCTGTGAGCATCTGAGAGAAGCAAAGTGCTTTGTAGAAGGTAAAGGTGTGGTGTTAGATGACTTAATGTAGCTGGAATAAGCAAACAGGCTTTCTGAAACCTCTCGGTGGGACTCGGCGAACGATGCGTTTCTTGGCAGCAACAGCAGTATGATGATCCCTCCTTAATCTGTGAATTGCTATCCCAAATGTCTGCCCCTTGTTTAACAACCCAGCATGGGAAGTCTTACATGTGTTAAGAAGTCTGTCAGAGGTGCTTATGCACCGCAGTAATGAGAATAAATAGATAAATAGCATAAAATGTCACTTAGTCACCGAAACGCAGGGATGAATCTTTTTTTTTGGGGGGTGGTGGTGGTGGTGGTGATGTAATGTCTTTAATAAAATTGAATCCAGGTTAAGGAAAACGTTGAATCTTGAGACAGTCACCAAGTCGTCTTCCTAATCAGTTGCTTGCTGTCTAGTGACTTCCCGTGTGTAATTTTATACAAACTGTAATTTCTCTAATTACAATATAATTTTCCAAGTTTGACCAGCCCTCAAAATATCCGTGGAGAAGCCATGTATCTGCCAATAAACCTTACTCCCAAGGAATGCAATTCCTCCTTTGACAGATTTTCTTATCTGATGTTGCTGCCAGACATAAACAGATTTTCCAGGGCTCAGAGATGATGAGCACATGCTCTTGCTGGACATGTCCTGTGGTGCAGGTGTAACTTGCTTTTAAAACCTGCCCTCCCGTTGTGGTGTCCTCAGGAGGGAGTGGTGGTGTTAGAGTTGCCGACCCACGGCTACACCCCACCGTCCCAAAATGCAGGAGAAGGATGTGTGGGAGCTGTGGGTGTCCCAACGGAATATTTTCAGGCTGGAGTGAAAACAAGTTGTGCTTCTGGTGGATCTACACATGCATTTTATCATTTAATAGCTCGAACATGCGAAATGCACTGGTAAGAATGAGGCGGGAGCAAGATTGTGATTTGTACATCAGAGGCATGAATCTTCTGCCCTGTTATAGCAAAGACTTATAAACACCTCTGAGACATTGCTGTCTTAATACCTGTAAATGTTTAATTAATGACCAAACATAATTGTTCCATTTCTGGGAAATACATTAGAGTTTGATCCCTGCAAGTCATAATCAATAAATTTGTCAGGAGAAGAGCCTTCTGACTTGTTTATTGTTGTGAGATGCAAAGGTAAGAGGATTTTTTAGAAGCATTTCTTGATGGAAAAGTAGCTAGCATGAAATGCCTTTACTTATCTTGTGTTTTAAAAGTAATAACTTAGGAGTAGGAGGCACAAATAGACAGTCATAGCTCTAGCAAAGAGAAAGGATTTGTAATAAAATTGAGCTTTAGACTTTAGGTTTCAGTTCACTGGAGTGCAAGTCGTTCTTCTAGGACAAATAAGCTTGGGATTTTTTTTAATTATTCCTGTGTACAGGTGTAATTTGAATCATGTACCATCTCCTTTGCTCAAGGTATTTTTCCTCTACTGTGCAAAAATTTATCTAAATCAAGATGCTACTTTTATCTGTGTTTTTAAAAAATTTAGACACGTTGAGAAATTCTTTTACCAAACAGCATTTAACTTTGTGTTTAACAAGGCCTGAGTGATTAAAGTGTACAGAGAAGATATCCTAACCTTGAGAATACAATATCCAGCAGGGACAGGGAAGTGATCTTGCCCCTGGACTTGGCACTGGTGAGGCCGCCCCTCGATTTCTGTGTTCAGTTTTGGGCCCCTCACCCCACAAAGGCCATTGAATGACTCGAGCGTGGCCAGAGAAGGGCAACGGAGCTGGGGCCGGGTCTGGAGCACAGGTCTGCTGGGGAGCGGCTGGGGGAACTGGGGGGGTTCAGTCTGGAGAAGAGGAGGCTGAGGGAAGACCTCATCGCCCTCTACAGCTCCCTGCCAGGAGGGTGCAGAGAGGGGGGATGAGTCTCTTTAATGAAGTCACAAGTGACAGGCCAAGAGGGAATGGCCTCAAGCTGCCCAGGGCAGGGTCAGGCTGGCTCTGAGGAAGGATTTCTTTGCAGAAGGGGCTGTTGGGCGTTGGAATGGGCTGCCCAGGGCAGGGGGGTTGTCCCCATCCCTGGAGGGGTTGAAGAGTAGGGTCGACATAGCTCTGAGGGATCTGGTGGAGCTGAGAATGGTCAGTGCTAGGTTAATGGTTGGACTGGATGATCTTCAAGATCCTTTCCAAACTAGGTGATTCTGTAATCCTGTCAGAATTGCTCAAACAAGGCAGATAAGAAAGAATAGCTTGGCCAGACAACAGAGTAGGGAAACATCCAAGGAGAAGAAATTGTCCTCAAAAGACTCATGACCATAAAAGGGAAAAAAGAGTAGGGGGCTAAATCCCCAAATGGCCACTGATGACCGCCCAAGACCCCTGCACATGTATACTTCAGTTTTGCAATGCCAGCATTGTGTAAATGTAGTAGATAGGTGGAAAGGTGGAGACTTCTTGGAAAATGTATGAATATTCATATCTTTAAGGTATAAAAAGGATGAACTTTTGTTTTAGTATGTTCATATTAGGAGGAATGAGCCCCTATTCATCTGGTGCCAAATAAAGAAATAACTGCTTAATGCTACATTGGTGCTAAGAGGTTTATGCCTGATTTTGGTGACGGACATACTTTTATAGCGGTTTAATAGTTTAACAAGCAATTGATGATGTCTATAATCAACGGGGTTCCAGGGTTGTGCGGTTAGCTTAAATTTATTTACAGTACCCTTCAGTCCTTGGTTTCTCTTTTGTCTCTGAGGCTGTCTTTGCCACTGCAACTTTCTGGTCAATGACCAGCCAAAAGCCAATGTTTGTAGATGAACTTCAGCACAATATGAAAAGACCTTTTCATTTCCTGGAAAATTGTGCTAAAAGAGATGATATCTGTGCAGCTGAGTTTTGTTGTCAGAGCTTAACAGCCAACATGCAGTCCAAGGCTTGTGTCTTTAAAAGCAAACTCACAGGTAGTGATTATCTTGAAAATGTTAAAATAGCTTAAAATAGATATTGTGTCAATTGACAATTCAGTAAATGAGGAAATTGCAATTTTTTTTGAGTGATTTTTTTTTTTTTTTAAATTAATTTTCTGCATTGCCTTTGGAGATAGCTTCCTGCTCATGAGGACTTGAATAGCTTGCCAGAAGTAGCTGAGACCAGTATCATTTAACGATTCAAGAGCAGATAATGAGTATGTTATCAAGGGGTTCTGCAAGCTGCCAGAGGAACAGAATAAAATAATCTAAGGTATTTTGCTGACATTTGCTAATTTTGCTCTTGTGATTTTGTGTATTTTGATGAAAGGGACAATTCAAAGTAGGACCAAGGGGGGTGGTGGTTTTTACAAATATTTTTCTTTTGAACCCTATATACTGATTAAATCTCTACCAAAGGCATCACTTCCCTTACCTCTGTAATGGAACCATGTTACTGAAAAATTTTGCAGAGTAGTCCATGATAGAAAGACCTAAATGAAGCTTCCAGAAGTGTAGGGAATCTGCTTCAACAACAGAGTTGGTGATAAACATAAAGGATGGTGGAATATTGTGTTGTTTGGTATGTTGTTACTCAGATGAAGTCTCAGATATTATCCCTTAATACCTTTCTCTGTTAGTGCTTTGTTACTGATTCACAAGCTAACGTATCCCCTGCTGAGAGGCTGATTCTGTATCAGTTATATGGAATAATTTTTATTCTTGTGACTAGTAAATACTGTTTAAGTTGCAAAATTGCACCTCAATTTAAAACTTACTTCTGCAGTGCCTAGTTCTTTTTTTGTGATTTCACATCTAAGCTCTGATTTAAGAGGTAAATTCTCAGGGGATCATACCATTGTGAATACTTCAGCATGAGGTGTATAATTCAATGTTTTAGCTAATATTTACTTCTGAAACCATGTATTTGTATGGTTTACTGTAGAAACATTACTTCCTGCTGATTGTTGCCTCCCAGGTACCTACAGGACAGTGACTCATTGAATCTTTATGGCAGTATTAAGAGAAATGCACTCTTTACTTTAACCTTCAAGAGAATCGGGCCAAAGTTTTAAACATTTTACAGACTTTGCTTAGTATACATATATTTAAAATTAAATGTGATCTCAGTAGTGGTAGTACAAATGGAGCTGTACAATATGAGCAAAATTGCATCATCCTTTTGGAGATGATGCAGCGTAGTGGTTTGGTGGGGTTGGTACAGAGCTCTGAGTGGAGTGTCTTTAGGATTTAAGTGCAAAAGATAGCACTAGGAACATTATGAAATCCAGAGATGGGATGAGTACAGGCTTTCCATTTTCTGCAATTCTTTTTTTTTTTTTTTCTGGGAACTTATTAAGAAAAGTCTATTTCAAGTAAAGAGTGGCTTGATCTGCAAGAGGACAGGGTTTTATGCTTTTAGTAAAGGTGTGAGTCACCCTAAGCATTTTGGTCTTTAGAGTTGAAGACTCTTAGGGGAAAAGCAAGAAACCCAGGAGCTAACAATAAACACATCTGAAAATACCTTGAGGAATAGCTCAGTCTTTGTATCTTTTGCCAGATAAAATATATGTATTGAGATGATGGCAGTGTGCTGCTCTAACAGTTGGCAAAATAGGTCACAGGCGAATTTTGGAACCTGCCTTATGTCCCACAGTTTTATACTTTATCCTCATCGAGGTGCTGTTCCCTCTCTTGTCAAACACAGTGATGTTTAAACCTGCAGGAACCCATGGGCTGCTACCACCTGTGGGTGTTCAGGCAGGGGACACAGGAGCAAGAGCCACCAGCAGCAAGGGGCACAGAGACATTCCTTAGTTCGCAAATACCTCAGCAGAGAGATACCTGTTCTGTAATAGAGGTAAATCACAAAGTGGAGACAGCCAAGCTGACAGCCTAATTTTTTTATAGAGTTTTTCCTCCCAGACCATGGCTCTTCCTGAAGTCTGTCGAAGCGGTACTTTTGCGACCAGACTCCTTGACTTATGTACAAGTGGGAGGCTCGCCCTTGCAAAGAGAGGATGAGGCCTCCTGGAACAGCAGCAGCTCAGATACCTTGTTAGATGGTGACAGCAGGGCCTGGGGGTGAAGTGGTCCGTGGTCTCTAGTCTTGTTGTGTAGGTCTTTGGCCAATAGCAATTTCCTCCAGTAAACGGGACACTGAAAGGTTGTTAGCTGGAGCATAGCCTGATTACTCAAGTCCTGAAAGTCACTTGAAAAGGCATATCTCATTCTCAGTTCATCATTTAAAGGCCTAAGGATTTTTTTGACTAACCAAGAAATTCTTTCTAATCCCTTCTTCCAGTTTAAACTTTCTGATATTCATCTGTAGATGAATCAACTCCAACCTTATCTCAGTCCAGGAAAAAACCTGTAACAGATGTGTCACACGGTAGCAAATGATTACAGCTAAGCTACCTGGTACACTATGCTCTCTTTATAGCACAGTCGTGTCCTAAAATGGCACCTTGACCTCTAGTAGCTGAGAGAAAATACATTAAACCAAATGGGAGATAAACACTAAAGAACAGATATTGCAGACAGATAGATCCCCTCCAGAAATCCTGGTGGATAGATGTGACTTCTAAGATATATTAAAAAACAAAACATTCTACCACCCCCAAAAAACCCCCAACCACCTCGTGGAATAAGGGTACCTTCCATAATTTCAGAGACTAAGCCCTGATTTTATTTGTCATTTCACCCTCCTGGGCAGACGATAGCACCTTTTATAAGCAGTTGTTCTGAATCAGCAGTTGCATTTCTAGGTGTGGTAAAGGATTTCATTCCTCAGTCCTGCACCAGTGGATTGCATTTTTATGGGCTTACAGTCTAGCTATTTCCAAGAGTCAGCCCTACACAAACATTTAAAAATAAATTGAGCTGCCATTATGCTAAGCCCTCCAGAGATTCTGCCATTTTCCTTGGAAGTTATAATGTTATTAATTTTTAAATAGCTAAATATCATCCATAAGTAAAGCCCATATTAATTGCCAGAGTATTATAATTAGGTCCACTACAGTTTTACATCTGTGTGAAAGAACAGATATGTAACCCTAAGTGCAGTAAATTAAAGTTTTCATTTAATTTTGGAAGGTTCTTAACAGATGTTAGTATTTTGTGTTAGCTAGTCTCACCCTTAAAATTGCTTTAAAATGGTGCCATAAAGTTTCATTCTTGTGATTTTCTTTAAAGAGATTAAAATATGAGTCAGTCTCTTTTCAAAATAATCATATTCCTATGAAGTGATCCCAGTTTGATATCAAAGGGAAAAGTACTTTAAATCAGTCTTTTTGTCTGAGTTTGAAACATGACTTGCACTTGTCCTATACAGCCGGTGAAAAAACACCAATTAAATGCGCTACTCTGGAGGGCTCATGAATTTAATTCTAGTATTTTCTAACTACTATACAAAAAAGAGCAATGCGCTACAGCCAACAAGACAGGATTTACTATGGTGTATTAAAGGTGCTTCATGAGTGATAGAAGAAATAATAAGATTTCTGAAGAGATTTCTAGCTGTAATAAAAGGGTTTTTGTGTTAGTGCAAATGCATTAGTTCTCATGGATCTGAAGAAAGAGAAAGAAGAGTAATTAAGATTAAATTTGACAGATTTGAGGGTGGAATATTGTCAGCATCAAGCCTATAGTAGTTAGGGTATTTTTCCTAAAGTAACAGAGAAATTTTTTTTTGGTCCAAACGATGCCTGGCTTGTATGGATTCCCTGAAGGGACAGAGGAAGCAGAAAGCTTTTTTAAAGAGACCTTTGGCAGCTCTTTTAGACATTCCAAAACCTGAACGAGACATCAGGGACCACGCAAGCCATACAAATGGCTTGTTGCTGTCAGATCTGCTAAGCAGGCAGCTGGTGGCACCTCTGCCTCCCCACTTGCCCCGTGTTCTCCATTGGGTGAGAGCAGAAGGAAGAGATGGCAACAGCTGCTGGCTGAGGCAGCGCGGCAAAAACATGTCCTGCTTCCCTTTGTTCCAAGTCACTAGCTTTAAGCTTAAATTATGCCTGCCCCCCAAAACTTTGGAAATAAGCAAGATAGGTTTTATGTTTCCCTCAGAATGGCAGTTTATTCACCAGCACCCCATCGTGCGTGTGCCACCCTAGTTTGAGGGTGGCAAAAACCCATCCTGGTTTTCATGGACAAGTGCCTTTAAAGGCCAAGACGTTTTGCTTGCAGGGAAGCTGTGCTGGAGTACTGGACATGTTGTATACATGAAGGAAACTTTCTTCATAGAGGCAGCAGTGTGTTTCTGTAGGTGCAGCTAGTTCCCATGAGCACTGCGCTCTTTGGGGACACACAAAAGATATGCCCCTTTAACTTTGTTGTGAGCTGTGACCTGATGTTCTCCCATTGTAGCTGTCCTTTACAAAGTATAAACTAGCTTGGCTCTTACACGGTCTTTTAATCTCATTACATACCATCAATAAAAATAAGATGACACGTATGGACGTACACAGCTTTAATTTATAAGATAAAGGGGTAAGCAGATAATAAACATGAATATGCAGTTTTGCTAAAATAAGCTTTCTTGTGATCAGTTTTTCCTTGATGTGCTGAGAGCCAGTTACTTAGCCAGTTTCTATTCTCATTAATGCTAGTATAAAAACTCACACCTCATTGAGAAAAAAGAATAGGATTCCTCTGCAGCAGGCAATTTTGTGTTTAATTATTCAATGCCAATATTTTTGTTATCTGTGGAAGTAGTACCTCTAGAAATTATTATTGTGGCAGTAATATGGTGTCATCTGCTTTTGGTTCCTGTTAAGGAACTTTTTATGCAAGTTGCATATATCAGTTCACTGAACTGGATTCTAGGTTGGGAAAATAAACAGTGTCTTAAATTTTCATTTAGAGTTAATGGCTTTTATCCGCAATATGATGAAAATTTCAAGCAAGTTTCCAGTTTGTGGTTTTTCCTAAATGATTTCAGTTGCATCTTCTGAAGTCCTGATTTAACACAGGCCTTGCCAAAGAGATCAAGGAAAAGTGCACATAAATAGCTTTCCATAGTGAGCATGCTCTGCAAGGTATATATTTTTTTTGTTTTAATTTTAATTAACTACATCTCAGTTACAAATATTTGCAATGAAAATCTAATAGAGCTTGCTTGGGTTTGGTTTTCATTACCATTGCAAAACTAGGAACAAATGAATAAACAGGAATAAAAGGATCATGAACTGTATTAAATGTACATGGGATTACTTCCAAGGCTTCTAGCTCGCTTAGATTTGTGAGCTGGGCTGGTTAAGGTTTTTCAAATGTTAGAACTTGAGACAGATGTAAAAAGAGACCATCCTATGATTTTCTGCAGTCAAATGGTTAAAGTAATAGCAGGGAATCTTTCTTAATATTAAAAGTCTTCCTGCCAGACTACTTTTACAATATTGTGTCACAAATCAGATCTAAACGTATAGGGAATTTGGGATGGAAGCAAGAGGGGGAAGATCCAAGAGGCTTTAGCCTTGTTGGCCTTTGGCTCAGACAACTGCCTCGTCTTGCTGAAAAGTAGTGGTGTAATTATTATAGAACTCTAAAAATCATGGTGTCCTGAGTAGGGCCCAGTCTTAAGTCAACTTCAAGTCTTTTTGATTTTAATAAGAACAGATTTCTATAGATTTTGGTTTTTTTAATTTTTCCTTGAAGCTTCACCCCTGTGTTACTTGGGGTAACTCTCACATATTTTTCTCTACTTCTGTTTCTATTTTAATTTGAATGAGTAACAGTGTTTACTGTACATCTAGGAATGAACGGTTATGAACAACTCTTATATGAAATGGCTAAATACATATTTTTAAGCCAACCATCAGGCAGTATTTCCTATATTTGTAATTTGTAAGAAATTTTTTTCAAAGATCTTATTAGAGTAATTGCAGTTAATCTCTACTTTCTGTACATCTGTTCCCAGATTAGCTTTCCTCACAGAAGTATGTTGTTTGCTTTACAGAGATTACCTAAAAAACCTCTGGATTCCTAAATTCATAGTTCAATACATGGAGTTTACAACTGACACATCTGTATGGGTCCTTCTGTCAGTCTGCACCATCATCATCCAGTTGAGGCATAGGACTGCTGAGACAGTTTGTAGGGGAAATACATTGTGATAGCAGAGTGTGGAGAAAGTGAGAATACACTGTGGAAATTAAGAGGCTACTTGAAAGCCAAGGCAGCAGCATATTTCTTTATACTAGTTTAACTTTGTACTGAGAAGTCAAATGATAATTTTTACAGCTCCTTTGAACCTCTAAGCTTCTGTCTTTCATAATGTTTAAAGCTTCTTGGCTGTGACTGAAAACCCACTGTACTGGATTTCTGGCTTCTGCAGCTGGGTTTAAGATGTGCAAGATGAGAATTTCATTACAGAGCCTTTAAAATTGTTAATTCTTAACAAGAATGCTAATAGTGATAGGAAAATAAACTGTGTATACCTGTAGCAACAGATAAAATATAGCCACTATAAAGTGGATTGGTTGAAAAGAACAGGGTCAAGATTGTAAGAACAGTTTGAATACATATGCGCTTGCCTTTCAGGTGGCGTGATGTGGTTGTACCTGTTTTCCCTCTATAAACATTTATGCTTTTGAATTGGCATTAATGTTAATGGAAAGCAAATTCCAAAATCACATGTGTGATTACCTACCAGAGCTGAATTTCAAATGCCAAGTGTCCTACTAGTAGGAAAAAAAGCATTGCCAAATGTCAAAAACTTTTTCAGGTGCTGATAAAATTATATTCCTGCTCTTGGACCCACAGATTTTGCTCATTTCAGCCTATTTCTCAACACATTTTTGGCCCTGCCCGAACAAACATACCTGAACATATACTACAAAGAATTTTCCATTTTATTTTGACCTGGTAGTACCCCATTTATTTATTACCGTGACATCTTCCACAATAGAAAACAAGGAGCTGTTCACTTCTCCATTCATGTAAAGATCAAATAAAGCTATGTTAATTTATAGGGATCCATGATTTTGCTTCACTCCACGTGAACCTTAAGCTTACGTTTGGAGGCACTGAGCTCTTTCCAGAGTTTGATCTGAAGCCCATTACAGTTGATGAAAGACTCTCTTTGACTTTTTGGGCATTGGCTCAATACTTTGAGCTTTTTCTGCTTCCTTGCGGTCCATTTTCTTCACCTAATTATTAAGTGACTTCACAGAGAGCTGCAATATCTTATTTGAGGAACGTGCTAAATAAACGAAAATAACATTCCTGAACTTTTCTAAGCTTTTCCAGATATATTAATCTCAGAGGTACAATGAGGCATAATGAAATTGTTATTAAAACCTCTTTTTAAATGTGAGAATGAATGTATTATAGATGCTTTAAAGGGTATGTGAAATTTCTGTTACATGGTCAGAATGTATTTCTTTGACCTCAGATACTTGGATAAGTTCTTTTACTGTAATCTTATGCAGAGGTTAAATGTAGTGTGCACCATGCTAAAATAATGAGACATGCATATTTGGAAACACATTCACACAGCCCTTAGCATTAGTTAAAGTGCAGTTACTGTAGCTTAATAATCATGAAAATGTCACAGTGCTGAGCAAACCTCACCACCAGATTCTCCCACATGCATGTCTGTAGCCTGCCCACCAGTGTACTTCCTAGGTAAAAACTCTGTAGGTAGAAACAGCAGCACGAAGTACAAGCACTTGTGTCATCCACCTTATGTACTTTATTAAAGGCTCATTACACCTTAACATGTGCAAATCTCTTTGAGTACCAGTCACGGGATCCATGCTTCTGCCATTGCTACTCTTTATGAAGGGACAGGGTACAATTATCTCCAAGGGCCTTTTAACCTCACAGAAATGATCCCCCTGGTTCCCACTCACTTGGATATTTGCCTACACGCAGCCCTGGGCTTGGATTTTAGTAAATTAAAAAAAAAAAAAAAATTATGATGTAGCAGAAACTTCATTTGGAATAAGGCTAAATTTAGGGCATAGATCATATGTCTAAGATATGGAAATACACAAACCCCCCCCATCCATCATCCCCACATTCTGATGTGGCCTGGGGAGACGGTTCATAGTCCCCACTCCCTGAAGACAGAGCTGAAAGTGGCTAGATAGAGCTACATTTTTTTCAGCCCTTTTTGTGTATAGCACAGAAACTGGGAGGATGTCAGAGCTGTTGTCACAATTTTTTTTTTTTTTTTTTTCCTTCCTCTCCTTGGCATACCCACAAGACGGTTGCCTTGGTTGGCTCCAATGATTTGCAAGTTGTTAGGATGCATATGAAGTATCATACACCTCTCAATTGGGAGGGTGTTTTTTTGTAACCACAGACTGCTGCAAAAGTAAATTTAATTCTGTTGCAGCTGGATCTTCAAAGGCAAATATCTTTGAAGAACCTTTACTGCTTCACTGAGGTATTTCTAAAAAGATTTCTCGAACCACTTTAAGGAAGAACTAAAGAGAAGTCTAAACAGTGATCCAACCATATTTATTTACATTTTAAGGCTTCTAACGTGATTCGATGGCTCGATATTTAATAAGCAGCAGCACTTTGAATTTCCTGGCCTGGGCCTGTTGGAACTGTGTATATTGGCCTATTATGCTGTGTAATGAAACGAAATGTAACCCGAGCTGATGCATCAGCTTGGAGATCTGTCACTCCTACCGCGGCTGGGGGAGGAAGGCAATGAATCATGATGCTTAGCAGCTTTCATATCAGGAATGTGTTACAGACATTACCCAGTGCTCATCAAAAAAAAACCAAACAAAAAACCCCAAACCACCAGTTTTATAAAAAATGTGGCTTAAGAAAGCTGATCTGCTTGTAAAACAGGCAGCTCTGCAAATCAGAGTACTGGTGCCTCATGAAGGTTTTAGTGAGGTTGTTTTTGTTGCTGTTGAGATCAAGCAATTCTGGAATGACAGTGTACATGTAAGGTTGCTAATTATTTGTCCACATTAGCTCTGTCTCGTGATGATAGGACAGAATGTTTTCAAAATCATCCATTTTTATCACTTCTCTCCTAGAGACACAAAGCATTGTTTGATGTAGCAACTTGAGCTATGTTCTTCTTCCCTTACTTCCTTTTCAAGCTTTCAAGATAAAAGGAATGTAGTTGCCAAATGATGCCTGTAGAAGCTGAAAGACAATGATTAACATCCAGATCTGGTAAAGTACTCAGCACCTTCTTTGTTGTTTATTGTGTCAGCAAGTTTGTGAACATCTGGCATCTTTTTCTGACTTGAACTTGGAACCTTGTACCATTGGGTTCTGTTAGAGTCTTTCGAATTGAATGTGAAATAAAGAGTTCAGTAAGAAATGGTGAGGCTAAGTCTTTGGGCTGTCTTATCTCTTGCTTGGATTTTGTTTGATTTATGTGTACTGGTCATCTCCCAACCTAGCAAATCAACACTGAATCTTTAAATTATTTCATCTGTTATATATCTACATCCTAGCATATCGGTTATATGCCTTCACTAGGAGCATGTTAGTGAATCAAGCTGCACAATGTTCCCCTTGAAGTAAATAAATATTTTTCATCTCTAGAGAGGCTGGAGTCTGGGGGCAACCGTAGTCTTTCCAAAGTCACATAGCAAACTAGTAGCAGGAGAAGATACATGCTTTTTCCACATCTTTGTTAAAACTTCAGTGCTAAAGCATTTGTGGAAAATGTTGTTGTTTTCTATACAAGGTATTATAAATGACGTTTTTGTTACAAGATTAGCCAGAGTAGCCTTGTGATTTATGCATTACATCTGTGAGCCAAGTTCTGTGAAGACTGAGGTTAAAAATAGGGCAGCAATAATGAAAAATTTGATGTAATAATGCCATGGAAAATGTTATATAAAAATTCAATAAAAGATGATAAAATGAATTACAGAAGATGGTCAGATTTACTTTAATAACCAGGAAAAAAGGAACTTCTGAAAGACAAGGATCTCCCTTTTGCTTGGTCATCTTTTCCCTTACGCTTTTTTTCACGTTGAAAGATGTCTTATACCATGGACTGAGTTTGCAGTAACTGTGCTGAATTTTACTTTGTGGTTAGGGTCAGGGCTACCAGCCATCGCCAGCCCATCCTTGGGCTTCGCTTGGGCTCATGGCACAACACACATGTTGAGACTAGCCATGTTGAACCAAAGCACACTGATGATGTGCTAATAGAGATGCACCATCTCTCTTGGTGGCTTGTATTAGCATATTTCCTTGTGTTTGTACCTTATACAGCATTCTGATATTTGCTTTGGGGAAAAAAACCATAGAGCAGGGAATAAGAGAGAAGCCGCAGGGCTGGGGATACCCTATTTCAATTTATTTATGTTGTTTTGAAGCATTAGATTGCATTATGTGTGCAGGTAAGCATTTGAATACTTTGTGGAGAGTGATATTGCCTGTCTCACTTGTGAGAAGCAGAAAGCAGTTGTGATGAGGCTCTGCAGGTAGAACTTCATGCAAAGATAATTCCTGGTGGTGCAGGGCAGCAAGGTGAGCTGGTATGGGTTTTGTTTTTTTTTGTTGTTGTTTTCAAGCTCATCTGACTGGTATAAAAGGAGGAGAGAAAGAATACCTTAAGAAAAAAAACATAGGTTTGATTGTAAGCAGTTGATGAAGGCCTTTGGCAAATACATAGACTTGTTGCTTGTTTTAATTTAGGAAGTATTGTTCACCCTAGGCAGATATCTTGAACAGAAGCATATTTAAAAAAAAAACCAAACCCAAAACCGTTCAGATCTAGACATATGATGAGACTATATTAACTTAGATCCTATCCTTTTCTGAGAATTTATGGTGAATTCAGGGGTGCCATGCACAAGTGTCCATCATCAATTCCTATAGACTGGAATGCAGAACTGCTTACTGGTTTCTGGTGGTAGATCTGGGATTAGTATAATTGGAAAATTCTTCCTGGTGCTCCTATTATCAGTTCTTTTGTATTACATTACTAGTGGGGGTGCTTACATTAATTTTAAGTTACCATATTTACTGAAATTAGTCCCATATTTTTCCCATGCCTTTGCTTAGCATGACAAAATCATAACTGTTGCCTACTGTCCGAGTGTGAATTGTCACCGCATGCATTCATTGCTAGTATAGGGCTGTAATTTGAACAAATATGTTGATTTGATTATGTGCTCTGAACCAAACAATTATAGGATGGTTCAGGATGAATTTTCAGTGACTTTACCATCCTTGAATTCTTTCTTTATTCTTGTAACTATTTGCACAGATCCTGTCCTGTGGCAATCCGCTCCAGTAACATTCCTTAATTTCTTTCTATTTAGGATAGATTCCTATATAGCTTTTTCTGGTACAGATCATTGCTTTTGTGAATTATGTAAGCATTAAAGAAAATACTGTTATGCTGGTAGAAGTACTTCTGGATCCAGAGGATATAACTATTTTCCCTTGTTTAAGGTAAATTAGAAAAAAAAATACCACCCCATTACCCTACATGCTCTGTTATGAATGCGAACAATTAAGTGTTAAGAGTTCAGCTGGATGATGGAAGGAGTTATTCTAGAGACTACTAAACAGAAGAGTTGGAGCGTAGATTGTTGGAATATTTTGTTTCAGAGAAGTAAAGGAACCATAGATGCAGCCAGTGAAGTGCTAGTAGTAAAGCTGTAAGGGAAATATGTAGCTGAGGGAGTAAACACTTTGTTTTGTCAAGTGATGGCCTGGAGTTGTGACTAAAGAATGTTTCTCCTGTTGTTTCATCCCTGTTGTGTTCAAGGAGTAGAAGGATTTCTGGGACTTCAGTAATCCTGTGCCAGTTTTCCTGAATATTGCATTATTGTTCTAGTGCCTACTCAGTAAAGCCCAATTCTTCCCAAAAGTGATGGATTATTACACATGTGCTGTTGATTTCTGGATATAGAACAGTTCTTGGCAGAAGCGTTCAGTATATTGCATATGTGCCCTGTGAGGGTATAGCATGTCTGCAGTCAGTCTAGGGTTTTTGCCAGGAAAAGGCTACCTCATGTCTGGAAACCCCAGACAAATTCCTTACAATTCATCCAGATGAGATTAGAAAGGGGGAAAAAAAATATTGTAAACTCTTAGAAAAATAAGACTACAGGAGACCTGTAGATGTTACCTGTTACACCTCCTTGATGGAAAACTATGTCAGCTAGACCTATGATATTCCAGATTAAAGTTTTGTAACCTGTTCTGAAAGACCTTCAGGAAAGGTTTCTCCAGATAGAACTTCCCTGGGCACTTCATTTGCATGTTTCACTGTCCTTCATTTAGGAAGTTATTTCTTAAAGTCTAAGTCTTTTAATCCGTTTTCACAGATCATGTTTTCCACTGCTTGATTATTCTAATAGCTTTCTCTCTACTTGGTCCAGATCTACCTGTCTTGAAGTCAAGCACACAAAACAGATGACAAAAAAAAAAAAAAAAAGGGAGAGGGATCAACCTAAACCTCTACTTCATGTATCCATGTAAGTTCAAGCCTCAAGTATCATATTTGCTTTTTTTTTTTTTTTCAACCTACAGAATAACATCACTAATTCACGTTCATCTTGGGATCTCCTATAAGCACTCTAAATTTTAATCCTGTCTTCCGAAGTAGTTGCAGAGTCTCTCTACTCTGTGTTATTTGCATTTAAGAGGATGTACTCTTCCATCAACAAGTCATCAGTGGCAGTTTTTAAGGACAATGGCATCTAAAGAGTCTTTTGTGCAACCCAGTTTGATACATCTCTCCCTTTTGGCAACATGTGGGTGACTAATCTGCAGCCATAATGTTGCTTCTGTCATATAGTAGTTTGATATAGACCAAACTTCCCTGGTTTTTATATGAGGACATCATGGCAGCATTAAATGCCTTAAGTCAGAGTGCTTTATTTTGTTACAGAAAGAAATTAGACTGGTTTGATATAATTTATTTTGGACAAATCCATGCTGGCTGCTCATAATCTCCTTGCTATATTCCAGGTGGTTACAAATGATTTGTTTGTTCCAGATTTTTTCCAGGAAACTGCAGTTAAACTGCCTAGCCTATAATTTTCTTGCTCCTCAATTTATCCTTTTTGATAATAGGCATTAACTCTATCCTTTTCTGCTTTTCAATTGCCTTGCCTTTCCCCCGTAAATTCTCAGAGATATCTGCTAATCATTGCTCCAACTAGTTGCTTAGGTAAAAAGGGATGTGTGATATCCCTAAGATTACACCAGAAAAATATCTGGCTCTATAATCAAATTATCTTCTTAATGGGGGAAAAAAAAAAAAAAAAAAGCCTACTAAACCCTGATGATTGGCTCTGTGTGAGTCCAGGCATCTTGCAATTTTTCCTGTAGCAATCCCAAAGAGGTATGTGATGGCATAAGAAGTTGGAGAAAGAGTGCCGTCTGCCCGATGAATTCACTCCTTCTCCCTTTGTCTCCTGCAGACCATCTCATTGCCTTTAATAGCTTGTCTTGTGTTTCAGTAGTTGCCGTGGCAGCTAATAATTTATTATTGAGCTGAGTAATAATTGCTTTATAATTATAAATCCAAGCAACATGCCGGCACATCTATCTGAAAACTTATGCACTAATTCCTTTCATATTGATCTAGCTCCATACTTGATCTTTTTGAATTTGTGAATTATGTTTTATCTCACCTCTTAACACTGAGTAAAATTAAACTAAAGCTTTTGTGTTGTAACCTCTTTTTTAATACAGCTGTTAGAAATCTTCTTTGACCAGCACAGCACTAGGTGTATACGTCTTTGAATGCCTTGATATAAACCCAGGAGAAGAGAAAGTTGCTTTGAACATATCCTTGTACTTATATTTGGATATTTTTCTCTGCATTTTCTTTTAAAATTTCTCAATAATATTTATAAATATATGATAATACTAATAAATGTGCTTTTATTTATATATATAAAAATAAGTATTAATGGAAAATATGCATACAGGCAATAATTTTCTTTTCAATTATTTAAATTAAAATTTCAAATGGGAACTGTCCTTTCCCAGATACTGACAGAAAGCAGGCACTGATTTGGTTGCTGATGTGTCTTTATGTTCCTTGTCTGCCTGTAAGATCTGTTGCCTCTTGTTTCTAGTCTAGATTTGAGCTCTTTAGCAACCATACTTTTTGTTCGGGATTCATGCCTTTCTCAGCTTGTGCCTGGGATCAACATGGTTGAGAGATAACACAAATAATCATGAATGGAGTAGAAAACTGATGTAGCTGAAAACTGGAACATACATTAAGTGCAAATGACAGAAATAGTCTATTCCAACAAAGTAATATTTTCAGATAAGCAAAGTTATTGATAAATGCATGTTTTACTTTGGAGCTGCATTTCTTATGCCAAAGCTGAGAACCATCTTTATTCAGTAACGCTCCCAAGGAGCCTGTGTAAAGCTTTAGTGATAATGCAATAAATCAAACAGTCTTGCTACATCATGTAGTCCTCGCAAGTTAGATGACTATTTAATCATTTCAAAATCCCCATCTCTAAATAAATAAATAAATAAATGCGAGCAAAGCTTGAACTAGGTTTTTGTTCTGTTTTCAGTCAAATTGCCTGCCTGTTTTTCAGCCACAACTCCTGTCACTGTGTTAGACCATTAAGTTTAAAATTGGAGTGTTTCTAGGTATATAAGCACAACATACTAGTTTTCGTGACTGATGCATCTGCCTCGGGGATATGGTACAGACCAATGCCAAGGCAGTTTAACCTAATATGACAAAAGTATTTGGACTGTTCTCATGAGGATGTTGAGATGCTGTGTAGACACATTGTTCCTTATGCTCTCTTATTTGAAGATTAATCTTGATTTAGGAGACATTGTACTTCACTGCTTGGCAGGGTGTCAGTTCTGTGAAGGCACTGTAAGATTAGGCTAAAGTATTTAGTGAAGGAGGAAGCAAAAGCGGTTTAGTCAAGAGTTCAGTAGTTATAAATCTGGAAGTACTGTCATAACAGAAGTGAAATCAGTGAATATAGGCTTAATCTTTTTCTAAACGGATGGTTTTTTCATACCTGCATGAAAGAAAAAGATTCTGGTCTGCATTTCTGGTTAAAGATCTTCACAACAGTTTCCCCTGAAGGCATTTTAGATGATTCTGCAACTAAACACTAAAGCTTTCCGAGTAATTTTCAGAGCCGCTTGATAGAAAGTTTAAGCAAACATTTTCAGTTAGGTGATGGTATGTAGATAGAGGAATCTTTTTAAGAAGGAGGTTTTGAATTTCAAAATATATATGAAAGTTGTATTACTTGCTGTGTATTTGTTTTGCAAGACAAACTGTTTTCAGATGCATTTTCATCTTTTGAATGAATTTCTTTTCTCATTGATAACCAAAGTGCCAGCACCCTTGAGAGTGTCAGGCAGTCACTTGTTTTGAATCAAATTTATAAGCAGGTCTAAGTACCAAACTTACTGTTGGGCAGTGAGCATATTGTTAAGCAGCAGTAACATTAATGCCATGGTTAATGTTTATCCCATACTTGACAGAAAGCTTTGCAAACCTCGCTTCACTGCTCTTAAGAAGTTGTGCTATTGAAAGTTTTATTAGTGTATTATTGACAGTTTTATTGAGAACATCTAAACTACCTTAAACTCAAACTATATGTGGAGGAAGCTACCGAGACTACTCTCCCCCACAAGCTCTGTCTGCCTAAAGCTGGCACTTGTGCACAGTACTGCGTATACATGGGTCATGTCTGGAAGCACAAAAGCTGTGTTACCGGGACTTTGTGTTTCTTCACCAAACTCCTGCGTGCAGCAGCTGTGCTAATTGCAGGACCAGCCCCAGCTAGCCTGGGGAGCTCCATGCAGCACTCCTTTGAGAACAGAGGAATGGCTAGGGGCCCAAACCATAGCTTAGTGAATATACACCTTCCACAACACCATGCTGGTTTTTTAAAAACAGTTTCTGGTATCTAGTTGCTTATAAAAACCCCATGTAATTAAAAAATAATCACCATTCCCTGTATTTGGGTGTTTCCAGTTAACCCAGAAAGCAAGCTTGTGTGCTGTTGGTTTGGCTGAACTACTTGATCTGTCAGTTTACAGTGTGTCTGTACTTTCTCAGAAGGAGAAGGGACAAGTTTTAAGGCCTTTAAGGTTTTTAAGGCTGAGACCAGGGATTTGGCAGAACACTACCAGTTTCAGCTAAAGCTGTGCTGATGCTGACCTGTTCGACCACATTGATAACTTTCTCCCTGGTGTGCAAGCTTACGGAGACTTGTAAGTATGATGCTCTTAGGTGTACAGAAAACTTAGGGAAACTGTTTCGCTTATAGACATTGTTCTATACCTGTGTGGTAGTTCACGTCTCTGACTTATTGTTCTCTGCTTATGGCAGCAGAGTTATAACATCAGACTGAGTTTTATACATCATTTGTGTAGTTAGTGGTTGAGAATTGCTCAGACTTGCTAATGAACTAGATATTTATCCAACAAACTAGAAGGCAAATACATCTGGGTCATAAGTCAAGACCAAACTTAATCAAACCCTGGGCTATTTACTGCCAATACATGTGGTCCTGTCTTTTGAGGGTTAAAGAATTCATCTGTGGTAGGGTGAAAGTCGCCAACACCCAGAGAGAAGCCACGATTGAGCACTGCGAGGGCCTTTCTACGTGGTTGGATGCAGGTACTATGAGCTTGTTCTACTCCCTGCTAACATGGATGCTGAGCCTACAGGGCTCTGTTGGGCAGCTTCCACCCTGGGGGTGATGAGCTGAAAACACTGATGAAAAGTCAAACAGGACTCCAAACTCTGAATGAGGGTTTTCTGCTACCATATCGGTGATTATTTTTTTTTTTTTTTAAGGCTACTTTGTGTTTGTTAGTGTGCTCCAGAGCTCTACCCTGACTCTGTTCCTTGTCACAAGTGACCAAAGAGGACTGCCATGCAGGGCCACCACACTGCTTTTCTGTCTGTAGCTGTGTTTGCACCACTCATAGCTTTTTGTTTCTGTGTACAGCAAATTGAGAGCTGGCATCACTGCTCCATCCATTAAACTACACAGATATGTCTTTTCACTGTGCTGCTCATTTTTTTTTTTATCGTTAGGACTTACATTCTTGCAGTGCTTTCTTCTCTATTGACGGTAAAGGATAGTTTGGTCATGTTACATTTTAATTTTGCTGTTAATATGCTTGATTGCAAAATTGTTCGTGTAACGCTAATAAAAAAAGTGTGCAAGATAGCACGAATGACATGTAAGCTTATTCTATGAGGTTTGCTTAATTGAAGATAAACAAATTTATTATCTTGCAATTAGTGTGGCTTGTATATGTAAAGGGCTTCCTAGCAAGTTCAGCATCTCAACATGCTTCTTTTGACTTGGCACCAGGTTGTATTTTACTGTATCTCAACAGCTTCTTGGAGGAGTTTCCCTTCTGGTTCTCCTGGCTCCTTGATATATAGACAAGATACCATATCAGGCTTTTTCAAATTCTTCCACAGAAAACTCAGTGGTGGTGGAGAATTACAAGCTGTCTTGAAAACATACATTTTCATTGTGCATTTTTGCATCCTCCTTCACAGCAGATAAGTGATATAGGAGTATTTAGACAGAACAGCAATACAAATGTGTATATTAGTGAGCACAATGCAGACTTAAAATGTTTTCCTTTTCCAATTTCAGAGTATAATCCTGTTTTAGGAGATGATTCCTAATTGATAGTACTGATTAGCTTTCTTTTATTGTTATTGTTTTCATAAGAGGAGAAGCACATGGAGTAGGAGAAATTAGTAGCTTGGGATCATGGGAAGGAGCGCTGTTGAAATGTGAAACTGTTGTTGGAGCTAGGCAGACTCATTCTGCCATAATTACCCCATTGACCCACAAATGAACTTTACTTTTCAAAGAAACAATTTTGGAGTATTTCCTGGGGAACATTTTGCTGTTGATGTGTGAGCATACAGTGCAAGATGCTAAAGATATATCAAAACTTGTGGCTACGTATTAGCATGGTTATTAATGCAGCTGCCTAGTACTGTTACACAGTCACTTTGCAGTGCATCCTACAGGAGTGCTTTGTGTCTTTCTGAATAACTTCTGTCCATGGAGCTGCATGATGCTCAAAGATACCATTATTTCTGGATTTTTTTTAAATGCAGTCTTTAGTGAGTATGGAAACCTGGGGGCCTGATCCTGCATAGCACTTTCTGTTAAAGGGGAACTTTGCACCATATAAATAATGGGATCAGAAGTCTTTTTAAAAAGAGTTATGAGGTGGTGGTGTGGGTTTTAGTTTTTTCTTTTTTTTTTTTTTTTTAATTAACCGTGTAGCTGAAGACTTCTTTCTCCCATTTCTTCTAGAGGCATGGAGCCAACTGCCTTTCCTGGTGCTTGATCCAGAAGCAAGCAAACACAGAACTACCTTGCGTTAGTCAGCTTCTAAGCCTAGACTCCTTAGACCTGTGAGAGCCACTATAAAGCAGAACACCAAAACTTGATCACTTAATGATTTTCTAGTCTGCAGATCTCTTGTAAGGATGGGCTAAATATGCTGGAGCATTATTTTTTTTTATTATCTTTTAATGAAATTCTTAATATTTCTGAAGAGTAGACTTGTGGCTACTCAGATTTCCATTTATATGTTAGCAATGAAGTCATTCAAAACATATCCCTAGCAAAAGAATAATCCTGATAATTCAAAGATGAGTGATATTTGATTAATTTAATAAATTATATTGTAATATAATATAAAATGGGCTAACACAGTGGTAGTTAATTAAATGGACAAATTTCTTAATATACTAATGGCCTAATTCAGGAATTAACCGCTAAATTGTTGCCTTTGTATTTCTTCCTCCTTTGACATGGTTTTAATAAGGTGGCTGTAGACAGTCTTAATGCATATGGTGGGAATTTTTGTTGAACTAATTTGTAGAGTTTATTGTAAATATGAATATTAGTTTTAGATTCTATTCTGTGGGGAAGATGACAAAAAGAAAAAGCATTTCTGAATTACCAAAGGTTCATCTTGAAAACACTTCTGAACTTTTATTTTTGTTGATTATATTTTCCTCAGAGGTTAAAAAAATAATATGTTTCTACTGACAAATACTCTGCTTCTTCAGAAAATGCAGCTCTCAGGTAACTTTCATTTCAATTCCTTGCCTGCACAATTAAAACACAGACTTGAGACCTTTTTCTCAACACTTCCATAGTCTATTTCTCATTATGTTTCTTGATGAGATTTTTAGGCTTCACAGAACACCGTCTAGGCAGCTAATCCGATGCAGTGCTAAGATCACAGCACTTCTTGTGTAATTCTTATTAGGTTAATCAAGAAACTTACTGAAGCAGGAGGTTTTTTAAGGCCTGCCAAATTTGAAACCATAGATCAAAGTTCATAGCCCTCTGACCCTTTTGCCCTAACTTGCCTCAGCAAAGTCTATGTGAATGGCCTTATTGTGAATATGGCAATGTCAGAGAGCCTGTACATTTGCAATTGTTTAGGCTTAGGAGAGGCATTGTGTTGTGACTGATGAAATGCATTTTCTTCTCTTTCTAAAGTGTAAAGGTTTTCACCTCCATTGCCTATACAAGTGCTCCGGTGATCACAATAGCAGTTAGGTGATCCTTGTTCCTGTCAGACCGAGCACCCAGTTTTATGACAGAGTGTAATTAAATGGCTCAGAAGCCAACATTAGGAAAACAGCAGTGAAGAACAGGGGAAAAGCTTCATTTCCATATGGTCAGCCAAGCAAGAACACCACCAGCATTGTGATCTGGAGTAGACAGTTTAAGCACTATTAAAGAGACATCTATTCTTTAAGTTGTCTCTTGAATGCCACTGCTCTTCTTTGATTACCCTTCTTCATGGTCAAAACCTCTTCCTAAAGCAAATGCTTTTTGCATGGTGTGACTTCTTTGGTGTTATTAATATAATAGCAAGGATTATTTTGAATAATAACACTGAATTTAAGAATGGAAATCAAATAATTTAATTAAATGAAGTTTGACCCAGAAAGGCTTAGGGAATTTTAATAAGGTTACCTTAACAACATTCTGAATTACTACTTCCTATTTCAGGGAAAATTACGAAAGTAGGAGCACAGTAGGATTGGTGCTTTCAGGGAGCATGGGGTAGAAATGCTAATTGTGCTTCTAAAAAGGACCTGAAGTTCTTTGGGTAAATTAAGCAGTGTTCATTTTTTTTTTTTTAAACTTCTGAATTAATTTCCCTAAAAAGTAACTAATGACTCTTTGGATTTAGCAATTAGCCAGCCTGAAGAGTTACAAGGTTTTTGCAGTGCTGTATTTGAATTGTCTACACCAGCTATTTAAGTACTCAAATATAAAGCTGATATCTTGATTTTATATGTATGTCATCATTACAGCTACTGTAATATTGGAGTGGTCACTCTTTCTGCACCTGGTAACACTGCTTCCAGAGCCAGTGGGAATTTGGCTGTTTTAAACATGAGTAGTGGCTTTGAGATGAGTTACCAGGGTCTGCATCCTTGCGTTGTCAAAAGAACATGTTTAAAGGTTTGCAACTTACACAATGCAGAAATGAAGAAGAGTAGTGTGTGTGTGTGAGCAACATAGGTTGGTTGGTTTTTTAAAAAAATATATGTCTCACTGAATTGAAAGCAAATGTTTAGAAACAACATAATGCTTATTTCAAGAGCAGTTAACTTGAAAGTCAATGCCCCCTATAATGGTAAAACGATCAGAAATTTCTGAGAACACCCTTACAACCTTTACTTAGCAGAGCATATGAGTGTGGTACCAGAAACTACAGGAGTTTATTTTAATAAAGCAAGAGATGTTGTTCAGATCACCAATTTACTAATTAAAGAAGAGTGTCGATTGATTAAAGCAGGATGTTCATTTACAAAGCAAAGCAAACAAAGCAGTTTGGGCAATTATGGTTCTCCCCCTTATTGCAGGAAAACATTTGAAATTCTGACAGGCAGTTGTTTACTTAATATGAGTATTGAATTCTCTAATTTTCCAATCTATAGAAAAGCACTGTATCACCTGCAGGAAGTTCTCAAGATAAATACCCAATGGCATATTTTTTTACAATCAGAATGCCTTTCAAACAGGAAAAGGGAAAGGCAGAAGCAATAAAAGGCACCATTTTGAGGGGTCTAAATTTCTTCTGCCCAACTCCGTCTTGATTTAAGCTTAATTTTAAAATGCATCCTTTTGCATGCCACAGCCAAACCGGTTTCCTCTCTATGTATACAACAGAAGTGTCAGCTTTGTTTGATCCTTAGATACTGAACGTTAAGATGCATTATTGTCGGACGAGGCCAAGTTTATTCTGGTAATTGCATTAATGAGAGAGCAGTGTGACAGATCCGATACAAGCACACAGTGTCAGCTTGGGAAGGAGTGTATGTACAGAAGAGAATATTGTCATCACTCTCAGCAAAATAATGCCGAGTACTGCTTTATTTATGACTTGAAAAACTGACAGAGACAGTTAAATCTTTGTGTCAGTCAAGTCCTGATTTAAAGCTCCAGCTGTCGGTATTCAAGGACTCAATTACATTATGACCTTTCATCTTTTTCCTCTCTACAGCACACACAGTGCCCAGACTCCTCTTAATTTTTCTTTTTTTTGGTCTTATTCTTTCCTTGTGCTCTTTTCTTTAAATAAAATCAGGGAGGCAGGGAGGGGAAAATATCTTTCTAGCAACTTTATTTTTTATTTTTATTACATCATTATCATTTTCACAGTTGTAATTCCACAGCGTTTCTTCATGGCATATTCTCTCTTGCCTAGCCAGTGGAGCCAAATGGGATTTACCAATTTACTTCTGGAAGCTAAATGGCCTAATGTTCCTCTCTGGTTATCTACCCTTTCAGCTGGTGGGATAGATGCTCTGCCTTCTGCCTGCTTAGTGCCCTGTAGATAAATTTGTACGGAATTTCTTTAGCTGTCACAGTGATGGATGGGCGGTACAGTGGAGCCTGCTCAGCCAGAGCAAGTGGCTGCCTTTGCCATCCATCACTCTTCCTGCTGTCAACCCCTTGATCAGGACTTCAGAGCAGGTTCAGGCTTTGTCTAGGTCACAGTGCCACAGAAAAACAATTAGTTTGTCAAGGATATACATATTTTAGCATGAGAATATTTGATGTCTGAAATGCTGCTGTTGTGTTCTGTACTCGATAAATCACATTTTTCCTTCGTTTTGAAGTAGGGGCTCTGCTTAGGGGAATGTGTCACACTGGGTATTCTTGTAGTTATGATTGTGGATGGTAGGAAAGAAACGTGCGTGGCAGGTTAGAAAAAAGAAAATGGAGAAGCAGCATTAGGTACCTGAGTGCTGGAGGCAGATGTATGTTTTAAAAGGGATGGTAAAAACAGCTCTGGCCTTTTAAAGGATTTAGGGTTTTTTTCCTACTAGTAATTTTTAGTAACTGTGGTTGTCTTTGGGCTTTAGATCATTCTCTGGCTTCATTTGTTGGCTCTTTTGACTCACCAGCTATTTGTAAAATAGAAAAGTACCAAACTAAATTCAAGTATTTCTTTTTACTTGTGTTATATTTCACTAAGACTTGTGTTTCTCTGTATGTCATTACATTTCATGAATTCATCTGCTAACTTAAGTTTCTGCTCTTAAACGCCAGCCAGGATTTTTAATTCAGAACAGTCCTTAACTCTTGCTCGTGAACTTAATTTTTTCTTCCTCTTTAGAGGTGCTGGGGAGAAGACATGACAGATACCTAGGCTGACAATTCATTTATCTGTCAGTGAAATAGGGTTAGCTGTTTGAATGCTGATTGTCCTCCCGTGGTTTTTACTATTCTGTGAGGCACTTTTCCACGGTTCACCAGGAAGGACTCACAGATCTGCTCAGCTGCTGCTGGGGACGGTCCAACAGGAGTGGCTGAGCATGTGGCTTCACTCTGGGGGCAGCTGGCTGTTGTGTCACCTACTGGAGAGCACCTGAAGCACGGGATCGTGCTGAGAAGGACGAATGCTTGTGATACGAGGAAAGCCACATCAGTGTTACGAACCTGCTTTTTGGATGGTAGCTGTAGTAGACCCTAGGTTTGAGGTTGTCACAGTGGTTACACATGCCGGATACCACCCTTGACTGCACCGTGGAACAAGGGAACATCAGATCACACACGCTTTGTATAATAACATTCATACGGCAGGCTAACATTGGTGAGCCACGTGGTAGCTTGAGTAGGATCATGTGCAGCTAGCTCAGCCTGACACAGCACTAGTGACCCAAAACAGCATGCAAGGCTTTGTTCTTCTGTCCCTACAATTATCCTTCAGGAATAGGTAGGGTAGCACTGACTGCTTATAATCTGATCAATTTGTGTTTGCATGTATAAACCAATTAGCTACCAAGTGTGCTGTGGTACTGAAGTATCAACAATATTTTCTAAAATGAATTGGTTGTGTTTAGCATTTCAATGCCTGAAGAAGGTGTTGCAATATCTTGCAAATTAAATGGCCTTGCAAATAACTATAATGTTTTGTGCTTAAGTTGAAAAAAATATTTAAAATCATAGGCTTCTGTCTTTTGCAACTTGTGTGGCATGTTAAAACTCTGTGGAGACAAAATAACTGTGTTCTGGATATGCTGAGCAAGTGTAAAAATAATTCATGTCCTTGTTCACTAATATTCCCATTATCACCAGGACCTTTGTGTCAGTCTGAGCAACTGTGGTTACAGGCATGTTATCTCAGAAGACTGCTACAGATTTATATTTGAGTGAGGAGGACTTTTGCTTGGAGCTGTTACCAGTGGATCGGCAGAGAAAATAAATCTTCGCTAAATTTGTGTTTTTCACATTTTTCAGGTAATCGATTACATTTATCAAGTTTCTGGATAAACATAGATTATCTTCAGCTCAGTAAAACTGTAATGCTTCTCCTCCATATGTAGGGCAGAAGTTATTTCTGCGTGGATGCTGTGCAGACAGCCTTCTTGATGCCTGTGAGAAAAATGGCATAGCTCTGCCTATGTTGACATATTTAGAAGGAATTAAGCTCTTTACACACATCTGTATTTTAATAAAGTGGCTTTTTTCAATATTTCTTTGCACAGTGGAACAAATCAGAAATAGCCACTGCAGCTGTAGGCAACAGAGGCTCCTGCTCTAGCAACAGTGCGTGTTTCCTAATCCTCTTCTAAACCTTTCTTAGACAACTGTTTGTTACATTATCATGTTCAAACCTGTTCTTCTCTATTTGATTTGTTATTCTGCTGTGTCTCACACTATGTGTTTAAATCACAAGGTCTTTGTGACATGAACTTTGCTTGGCATGGGTCTAGAAGTGTAATATGCAAGTATAGTATAGACATTATTTATTTTAAGGAAAGAAGAATTTTGGCAGCTGGCTAGGAAAAGATGGAATTTCTGATTATTAGGACAACAGTAAGGGCAGGTTCTCATTACTAGGCAAGCATATAGATATTTCTGTTAACACGCCCCATAACAAGATAGCTTGTCGTGCTAATTTGGTACTAGGAAAGTATATTACAACTAGGTGGAGGTTTGGAAAGAAATTTAACCCGTTCCTGATTTTATTGAGAGATAAAATGAGACTACAATTCCAAAATAAATTAATAAATAAAAATTTCTGACAGTGGGAAATAGTTAATGCTTCGTGTTTCTCATAGTTAATGAAAGTCTATGGAAGCAGCAGGCTGACCGAATGACTATGAATGTAGTCTTAAGTGGAGTGGTTTTGTTTTAACTTATCTTCCTTTCAGTAAGAGTGGAGAACCTGGGCTCTGTCAGATGTACCAAGAATATAAGAGTACAGTAGCTGTATGAGAGTTACAGGAGCTGTAAACCAAGCACCAAGTTGAGAGGTCACAACATACACAGTGAATATTTAAATGCACTTCAAAATAAGTGCTGCTGATTTTAAAGCCTTTTAACATCTTATACAATATTTGGACAGGGTAATGATTCTTGTGTGCTTTACTCATCTTGAAAAATATTGAGTGAAAGTTTTGCTGGCTTCTACTTCATCCTGCTATGCGTCTGCTTATTTGCTTCACAGATGGCTGTTAAATGAGCTTTATGGGGAAACTAGGGCTACTATTTCTGAATTTCTGCAGGGTCATCACCTGAGCCATTGTAGTGACATGGTACATAGTGTGATATGTTGTTCATGTGGTTGTTGAAGGAATTTTCCATCTAGTTTCAGTGGTCACAAAGCCACATGAGAATAAGTATAGTGAATGAGGTCTAATACTGCCACAGAAAGTACAATGAGCAGTTTTAAGCAGTAGATGACAGACCTTTGAAGAAGGAAAACATTTGTAAGAGTCGATTTAGAAGTATCCAATATAGTAAGTGCAAGGTATGTGTTACCTAGTGTCAAGAGGCTCGACTAGTTATCTGTAACAAGACCCTGAAACTACAGTTATAAGCATCAGGTGTTTGGCATGTGGAACTGAATTTTCCACCTTAAAATCACCTGAGTGCTTTAAAGCTGGAAGAGACCACTATTGTCTTGTTCGCTCCTTTGTTTTATCAAAGAATACTCATACAACGGCCTAATATCTAATGTTTATCTTCATTTTCAGTATCAGCTGTTCTTTATCAGCCCTTGGCCAAACCTGGTGGTTCCCACTTCATTGTCGTTAGAGGTGAGATGACCTATGTATACTGACTTTTAGTGAATCCTCCAGTTGTTCAAAAGCTTTTCTCTCCAGGGTCTTTGTATGAACATGACCTTCTACAATGCTAAATATTAAAACAACTGTTTTAAGCTTCATGTTTTAAAAGCAAAGAAAAAGTCATGGTGGAGGCCAGCTGGCAGACTTGCGTAGCAATGCACAAACCCTTCCCCTTTAGACATACCAGAATTTAAATTTGCACTTAAATCACAAGTCAGAATGAATTTAAACCTATCCAAGAACTCATTTACGCACATCACAAAACCACCCCACAAACTGGTACAGTACTTTTCATTTGGCAGTCATTCCTCTAGAGATATCCAGGACAGAAATAGAAAGGGTACTGCAGGCCAGATATATGCTGGCAAAGCTGCCTATGGTAGAAAACTTGTTCAGCACCTGCCTGTTTGTGCTATGCCTGGCTGATGTCGCCTGTATTAGACTATCACATTTATAATGACTGAAATTGTCCAGATTATTTAGGAATAAGTGGTGTTTGTTTCATTGTTTCATGTGAGCTAAAATTTTAAGTGTAATATAAAGTTAACAAGAAGACAGAAAAGCGCAGCAGATCTGAGCAGAATCACTGTTTTCAGAAACTTGTAATTTCTGGGACACAGACTTGGAATTGGCTCTGCCTAGGAGAACACTTGTTCCTCTTCCCCACCATGCAAAGCTCTGTTAAGGTTGACAGGTCTCTGTGTGGGTGTGGAGATCTCAGAATCTAACAACTTATATTTTCCTCAGTGTTTAAACACTGAAATAATTGTTGAATCAGTCTCTTTATTTCTGCTTGCCTGAATTAATATCTGATGGTCATGCCGATGACTTTCAAGTCAACTGTGTTTTGTCAGGAATAAATGTGGATCATTAATTAAAAATAAAATCTATAAAGTAGGTTGGGATGATTTTAAGTCTTCTCAAGGCCACCTGGTTAGTGGTTGAAGACAGATCTTTGTAGCCATATGAAAGAAGTCTTCAATCCCAGTTTCTTTTTGAGAGACCCTGAAGAAAGAGGCTCCCTGTGCAACATGAAAACCCTGTGATGTTCTTCCTTGATGTGAAATATCTAAAACTGTGCCTGCAGTGGCTGCTCAGTCAGTGGCACTGCAGAAAATGTGGAAAAGAATAGGGTTTTACCTAGTGATTTTTTTGCTGAACATTAACCTATCATTGAATATTGCCTGGATTCCAGCACACTGATGTACTTTACTTTCTTGAGAGCTGGAAAAGCTGGCAGGAATTCCTCTTGTTGGCACTGATGGTAACGTGTTCACTGGCAAAAGTATTAAGCTCTGCTTTGTAGAATTGCTTTAAAAAAGTGTAGGAGATCTTAGAAATGAAGAAGCCTGGAGTCAGTATTGATTACTGTACCAGCTAAATTCCTTTACTAACCTGTGCGTAGGATCTGTTGCATCCAAGTTGCAATCCTTTTAATTCTTTGTTTAAGGTTTTGTATCTCTCGGCAAATCTACCCTTGCAAAATCTGACAAAAATTATTTGATATTCTAGATCTTATTTTTCACTCAATGTGTACATTTTTTAAACAGTATATATACTAAAGAAGTGAAATATGATTCATTTCAGAGAGGAAAAATGTATTTATTTAAGTGGCCTCTTTTTAAACTTCAAACTTACAGTTATAAAATAAATAAGTACCTGTGAAAGAAATGTGCACAAACTAAAGAAGTAAATATCCTGAGAACCTCTCTTTTTTTCCCTCTGTGCATCAAAATTGCATTGTGCTCAGTCCAGAACGTTCTTGTCATGAAAAAAATTAGCAGTTTTAGTGTACAATGTCTAACTTCATGCTGTTCCCTGGAAGTGAACCGTGTGTTACCTCTAACAGGCCTTGCTTTCTACAGGATCAGTTTGATCCTATTGTGTTAATCTGTGTTAGTCCATCTGCTCTAATTAGGCCAGGGTTTTAATGTCAGTGATAAGTAGAGTTAGTGCTCTTTATCTTATTTGGGAATTACTACGGTAGTAGCCTGTTCCAGCAAGGCTAGAAGATTTTAGCTATAATTATTTCATGAAAGGCTGTCATTTATAGAGACCTATTGTCACACAGCTGGGGGAATACTCCCCCCAGCTGGATGCTCACCAGGCTGCTCTGGTTACCTCCTGCCACACAGCCTCTGGGTGTTTTATGATTCCTGTTGTTGAAAAGTAGGATAGACAGGCACTTTGGTTTCTCTAGTATGCTCACAGGTCACAGGCTGTCTATTCATTTTCAGAAAAATGGGACCTCTTTGCCCAGCTGCCATAATCTCCTTGAGACAGTGCCGATCTCCATCCCCAGCCTCTGCTACCTCAGGCTGGAAAAAGGTGAATGTTGTGAGTGAGCTCTTTGAGTTTAAGATTCAGGCTCCCTGAGTTGTCAGGCTTACAACAAGCCAATTGCTTCATACAGTAGTCACACGAGAAGTATACGTTTTAAGACAGAATTATAGGTATGTGTGCATATTTATTGATTGTTTTTTGACCACAGCGGAGTGTGCCTGGGGCTTGCTGTCAGGTTTGCCTGGAGAACCCAAGGGTCCCTCCTCTGCCTGTGTTTTCCTTTCTGAATCATGAACTGTCTTCTAACATACAGCTACTTTCTCAATTTTGCCTCTGGTCTGCTCTCTCATTTTCCTCAGCAGCTGATTGGGACCCTGCCTTTATAATTTTTAGCTTGTTTTATTAAGTGAACTTCTGTACCAGCAAAAGTCAACAGAAACTGCTTGATGACTTTACAGGGAGGGGGACTGCAACCTGGCTGTACAGAGATGCATGGTATTTTTTAGAAATGCCTTTTGAGTTATGAACTACAGATCTGGTCATTTTTGTTCGTGTTATCTCTTACGTCAGTGGATTAGATTAATGACTTGTTTGTTTTTGACCTCATATTTGTATAATTGTTTATTTTCTGTAAGAGAGGCTGTTTGAACAGAAATATTTGGTGGGAACATTGTACTAGGTAACTAACTTCTTGTAATGGAACTATTTTTTCAAAAGTGGTAACAAGGTCTAACCATCCTTACACTTAGCTGTAGTGTGATAGGATGCAGATTTTTATAGTAAATCTTCAAAGAATCTCCATCTCTGATTCATGTAGATGGATATCTTACTGAAATATTTTTCTGGCATGTGAAAGCAGATGAATAGTTCTTGTTTTGTTTTGTTGGTTATAAAGGGAAATGAATTCTCTTAACAGTAAATTATTGCAAGAAGCATATTCATGTCATGGTTTGAGAAAGCATGTGGAAAATATGCCAGTGATGGAATTGCAGACTTGCTTTAAGTCCCACAGCATGTATGGGATAAGGCGTTCACCTGTAAGACTCTAATACAAGAACAGTGAACATGAAAAGAGAGCCAGGGAAATAAATAAAGCATAAACACGAAAACAGAGATGATTCTTGAGGGTCTCTTGAAGATGTCTGCCTTGGCTGGCTCTCCCAGTTCTAAGATAAGCTTCATTTTTTCCTTCTTTCTGATCTCTCCACCAGACATTAAGATGTCATTTCAGGTCCTGAATTATAATTTAGGAAAGTCTACTTTCCATTTCTGTCTCAGGATGGAATTCTGCAATTCTTTCCTTCCTGATTCATGACTTAGAATATACCAAATCCATGCTGCTGCGCAGGTTTTTTCTCACGAGGCATCTGTGCTGATGCAAATGACATAAAAACACCAAATGTGCCATGTAGCTGTTAGTGTCCTCTGATCTTTTATGTCACTACAAGCTAAGTTAGGGGTTTCTTACTGAGGTTACTAAGATAGCATTGATATATCGAGTTTTTCCCATGATGTTCACATCCAGTTGTCTGCTTATTCCAGCATTTAGACTTTCTCTCTAAAGTAAAAGAAGGCCTCTGTGGCTGCATGAATTGTTATCATACTGCTCACTAGTTACCTTTATTTTAGTGGGTCAGCAAGGCACCCACCTCTGGCTGGCTGGTATAGTGGGTCCCAAATGGGAGGTTTCCCTCATGGCAAGACTTGCTGTTCCTCTGCTTGGGTAAGGAGATCTGGTCACTCTGGGTGGACAGCTGCTATGGGTCTGGCAGCTATTTCTGTTCTGTAAGGAAAGCTCTTGCTGTGGGGTCTTTCTTTGTTTTCTGTGTAAAACTTGCATGGTTTCTTAAAATTAAGACCAAAAGATCTGCTGTGGATATGTGTCTAAATAACACATTTGATTTAGACAACCTTAGTATAACAGTGGGAAAGGTGAAGCAGAGGACATGAAGGGTGCAGGGATGTGCGACTTGGTATGTGGTCTCCAAAGCTTTCATTTTAGACAGAAATTTATGAAGGAGCAAGAAAAAAAAAAAGGAAATATCAAGCCTTGAGAAACTGCCTCTTTGACTACTCTGGAATACTATGTGGGAAGATAAAGTGATTGGAAATAGAAGTAGGGAACTCAAGAGTACTGCGAATGCAGGGCAGCAGATAAGAAAAAACAGAAAGAAAAGCTTGGTAGTATCATCTCACCAGCTGTTAAAATACCAGGCAACATCTTGGGGAATTATTTAGGAATCATTCCAGTGTGGGTGAGCTAGGAAAAATAATATATGCTAGTAAATGTAACTCATCAATGTGTGAGAATATAGATGTCTGCCATAGTTAGAAGGTTTTTATGCCCATACTGAGCATAAATATGTGGTTGCATACTAAGAAGCAGTAATTGCTGAGCTGCTTTGAGGACTAGGTCTCTGGAATACAGAAACGATGGTTATTTTTGCAGATTACAAGAGTGTACTAAGACCATTTCAAGTGTCAGAACTGAGCAGTGCAAAATATATTAAAGTGGATTGAAATACATATCAATAAAAGTGTGCATGTGTAGAGAATAGATTTCACTAATCTTCAGCATTGCCTGGAGATTTCTAGGATCCTAAAACTTAATGTATGTGGTGTGGTCAACAAGCTGGTTGGATCTGCAGTGGGAGCAGGAATATTCACTGAGGCTCTAATTCAGCTGCACATCCAATCTAACTGCTGCATCTAGCTTCAAATCCTGAATTGGTTGTGTCAAAATGGAAACTGGGGGGAAAAATACCCAATAAGCAATCATCTGTAAAAACATACATTTCGGAAGTATTGCATGTTAAATACAAGAGACAAGTCGGTAGTTCATGTGTGAGTTAGATTGCATATCCAACCCTGGATGCTATACAGCAAAAAAGATGTGCATCTGCTGGCGAGAGACCAGAGGTGAGCAATAAGGATGATAGAAGAAAACATGAGCTATGAAAGCAAACTGAAAGAATTTGGTTTGTTTAGTCTAGAGGTTAAGTAAAGAAGGCTGAGAATATGTAGGCAAAAGGCTGCTGTTTGGAGGAAGAGAATAATCTGGTTCTTCATGTCCGCTGGGGACAGGACAAGAACTGATGAGTTTAAATTAAAGCAAAGGAGATTAGAAGTTAGATATGAGGGGAAACTTTGCAATTGTAAGGGTAATTAGTCACCAGAATAGATTGCTTAGGGCTGCTACGGAATCACTTCAGCTTTGTAAGAACAGGCTTGACAAACATCTGCCAGGAGTGCCATAGGCAGTGATGCCTGGGAGTAGTAAGGTGAACTCAGGGACTAGTTGGGCACCTTCCTGTCCTAGTTTCTTTGATATGCAGTTTGTATTTTCATTCTTGCACTGCCGCTTTCTGGGATCCCATTTACCAAAAAAATCTGTTAAAATGTTTATTTGATGCCTGCTTCAATCAACCGGCAGGAAAACAAATATAATGTATGTTTTCGTGACAGAAGAAAAGTTAGCCTGAAACAGATTTTGCTACGGAGACCAGCTTTAGGGCTACCACAACTTCTACAACATCTGTTTCACTGTGGTGTAGCAGGAAGCAGCTTCTATTACACATTATCAGCAAAAATTCAGATCCCGAAGTGGCAGGGCAAGCTTAAAAGAAAAAACAGCTGTTGACGAGACTCTAGTGAGTATGCTATGGGCCTCAGCAAAATAAAACTTAATGGGAGGGGAAGGCAAAGCGTCTCTTCATTCAGCTTTGAGAAAAATGTACATGGTCACAGATTAGCAAATGGATTTATTCACCAGTTTACAAAACCTGTTATTCACAGCGCAGCACTGCGTGTTACTGTCAGCTGTCTCAGTGACCCCAATGCAGGCAGCGCCTTCCCCAAGGCTCTGATGCACTGGCTGCTTTTAATGTAACAGTCTGTGTCATCTGGCCTGATGAAGCAGGGCAGCGATTCCAGTTGCATAATTCATTTCTGTTGGATAAAATAAAATGGTGACTATGTTCAGTTCTGTAATTGTACATGTTTCATTAGAGCACTGGGGCTACAAGAACAGAAAAGAGAGAGAGAGTTGAGGTATGGTCCAGAAGTACATACTCTGAGTTGCTGGTGCTCAGATACTGAGCATTAATTTTGTAGTCCTAATTAAATTTTATGTTTGCTATATTTTCCTCTTGGAAAGGGTTTTTGTTTGTGTTTTTTTTCTGCATTCAGATCAAGAAGGGTGGATTTAAGGGGACTACTGGTTTTGGAGAAAAGACATAATAAGCCATCTTTCTCAGGGTTTTTTTTTGTGTCAGATCTTGGGCTAGCCATTGGCTTTGAAATGCCCTGTAACCAAGATTTGTTGCACTAAGTAATGTGATGTTAAAGCATCCTACTTTCTTATTTACCTTTTCAGGAAACACTAAAAAGCCCCAAAAGTGTGTTCATTATTTAAAAACAGACAAAGCTGGAATTCTTGCTACAAGCAAGGCATTTATTGACAGTGGTATCTAGAGGGGTATTAGAAAGAGGAGTGTGTGGTGACATCCACTCCAGTCCTCTGAGTTACTCATTTAATCTGTGGTTTAAATCTTCTATCGAATAACAATCAAATATGCTTTTGAGATAAAAACATTTTAAAAGAATAAGCATCACATTGAAGAAAAAACCAAACAAACAAACAACGAACCCAAACAAACAAAACCCCCCCAAAAACTCCACCCCCACGAAGTTATATTAATATGGCTACAAACCTGTATTGCAAAAATACATAGAATACCCCAAACTTGGTGAGGGGGGTGTGTGTAGCTGTTAATGAGGTAAGTGAGCCGAAAAGTAAACAGGATGTGCTTCATTTCCCCTGATGAGCTTTTCTGCACAGAATCCTGGAATTTGCCTTCAGGTGAAATGTCAGGGATAGTGCTTTCCCTTGGGAGAGCCACTTCTAATTAAGCAGTATACGGTCAAAATCATCTCTTTGCTCTCCCTTTATTGAAAAACACTTGAATACCAATTTTGTCACTGTACTAATGCTGAGAATATCGCTGGTTGCACATTACTGTGCGCTGCGGTGTTACAATGGGATGTGGGAATGGTGTCCACAAAGTCAGTTAAGCAGAGTGAGCAGTACCTGATCCTCATGGCATTGGCTTTACTTTCGATTTAGACAAAGCACAAATAATGAAAACTTGTTAATTGAATAGTATGTTGGTGGATTTATTTAACCCCGTGAGGTAAACGGCACACTTAAACCAGCGAAAGCTATTCTAACGTAACACTATGGGGGGTATGGAAAATCTATCCAAACAATACAGACAGATCTTAGTTTTTGCAAGAGAATAACATTCCATTAACTAAATGACAGTTGTAGCTGCTTAACCTGAATTTTATACTGAATGTTTCCCTAAGCAATTTCAGGAGTTGATGTTGTATAGTGTGGTGCAGAGCTTGATCAACTTTTGTGTAATTTTATATGTTGGTAAATGGATTTACGACCATGCAAAGATGCTTAATTTGGATTTCTTATACATGTTTGTCATCCAGATTCCAAGAATATTCAACATGTCGTTTTTAAGAACATTAGGGAAAAAAATGCAGGATTAAATTTGGTATACAGCTGGGTTTGAATTTTTAGTTCCCTTTAATGCATTTTGGTTAAGCTGAGCTTTTATGGTAAAGAACAGGCTTAGTACCCCTAGTTGTATGTTTATTGTGTAATGAGTCTGATCTACTCAGAGGACATGTCTTGGGATAAGCCTGTGAGATACTGTACAGTGACTGCAATTGCGTATAAGCCTACCTTCCTTTTCAAAAACAGTGTAGGAGTTGGACAAAGTGCATAGAACTGGCATTAAAGTGAGATTTACTGATTCATGGGTTACCTTTTGCCCTGTCTTCAATGGTACGCTTGAGGCAATGATTCACTCTAGTAATGTTATCTTTCAGAGACCTGTTTGAAACTCATCCTGCAGTTGGTACCTGAGTGGTTTTGCATTCCTTCAGTTTTTCGTGCAAGTTGCAGCTCAGATAAATCTCCAGATTCTAACATGTAAATTATTCAGGCTCATCAGATTCCAGCCTTTTTTTAACTCAGTTGTCAATTTTTTTCATAACCAGTACAAGAAGATTATGTGTTGATGTGCTGTTTTATGAAGTCTGATGTGTTTTACTTTTATAAATTCTGATCTGTTTTGATTTGAGACTTATTTCACTAACGAACATTTTGTTTACACACACTGAGGTATGAAACTGAAACAAGATTTTCAGAAAGAGCTAGCAGTGTTTGCTTGTCCAACTTTTGAGCTATATTAAAAGATTGTGATTTCAAAGCCAACTGAGATCTGTTTCTGAAAATGGGATTTCTGTGGAAACCCAGATGTTCATTATTAGTATTAAATGTTCACTACTAAGAAATAACCCACTGTTGATTTCAAATGTGAAAATATGGAGACTACTTTCCATTGTAATTACTCAATAAATCATGTTCTCAATCTTAAGAAATTATCCTTGAGAAATCCTCCTGTAATCACAACTGATGAGCCATGTTGGGTGATGGCATATTTCTGTCTTTAGCGATTAGGTAGTGACCATAAGACAGCACATAAAATTGCAGGTCATTATCTTGAAATGTAAAATATGTCAGCCCTCTGCCAGGCCTGCGGTCTTCCAGATGTTCAATATCCTTGTCATTATTTTATTTAGCAATCCAGACAGCTTTGTTACACAGGCTGTAGTGTGATATGATGCAAAAAACACAGGACCTGTATCCTCTGGCAGCCATTGTAGAAGTTGCATATATTCTTTAAAATGCCTCCGAGAAATAACATACCACTTGCAGCTGAGGCACAACAAGATGTTCATTTGGTGAGCATGCCTCCTTTTGGCTTGAGTGAGATGACTTCTTGGCATGTGTGGGCTTCAGGCTTTGTTTTCTGTTATTTTTCTATTGTCAGACATATAGTAATGCCAATGAAGAACTGAAAAGCCACTTGGAGTAGTATTAGCTAATGTGGTGTTGGCAAAGTGAGAAATCACAACTGTTCTGCTGGCAAAGAACATTTTTCTTGCTTCCTTTTATTTCCTATTAAGTCTCACTTTGAGAAACAAACTGAGTTATCACTGCAGGAATCAAACAAGCATGCTTACAGGAGAGACATTAACAGTCTGGTTCAGGCATGTCACCTACATATACAAGTGGAGAGCTTCATAGCTGGTTTTGTACCATTTATTTGTTTTCCAATACATTTCCTTTTTAAGCATAACAAACAATTCATTATCTATTTTTTTTCCACATCCAGAATACTATTTCTGTACTTGACTGTAATTCACAATTCCTATATATTTTGGTGTCAACATTTGAGGCTGTTTTTTGTGTAGTCTCTTTCTTCTGATGCATGGATGTTGTTATAAGTGCAGTTATGAAAGAGAGTTCATTAAGCTTCATAGTAGAGTGCTTTATTGATTCTACAAACTATTTGCTCTGCAAAACTGAAAACAGCCATAAGCATCACGTGATGCCATAAGGATGATTGGTAAACATTTTGAACAGGTATCTTTTAACCTGCAAGATGTTATACATCATTTATAGGCCTGTAAGCTGCCATGGGGGTATCCCTCTTTCTCCCCTTGAAAACACAAAATAACCCCAAATATTAAAAAACCCCCAAAAACCATAAAAACCCACCCTACAAACAACAATAACAAAAATCAACCCCTGGTGACTGATGAGATTTGTGGGTTTGGCTGGGTATTTTTTTTATTTGGATGGGTTTTTTTGTTCTCCTGGCTATAAGAATGGTATCTATGAAATATGGCTATTACAGTTAAAGTAAATGTAGAGGAATGAATAGTGATTACCAGTTGGCTAAAATCAGGGCTTGCTCAAGCTTAAGGTTGTGTTGATTGCAAGAGGATGACAAGCACGCATTATCATCTTCATGTCTGAGATAAAGAGGATTTAGTTTGAATTCAAATGAATTAAGGAGATTTGGGTTTGCTTCTGTTAGAGAGGGAAGAACCTGACAGAGGCTTCTGTCTGTCCTGAATCAGAACCAAAAAGCTCAAGTTGAGAGTGAGTGTTGGCAAATATAAGGTCCTGGGAAGAACCTATCTGAGGTATAAGGACTAATGTGTATTTAGCGCAAATCAGATTAAACTTCCAGGAATTCTGAATGTTGGCACTTACTGAAATTACTGTTGTAGCTGACACTCAAGACTGATGTCAGTGGATCCAAAGAGATCTATTCCTCATGCCACAGGTGTCTGAGCTACAGCTTCAGTTCTCACTAGTGCAGTGAAAGTGGCTCAGTTTGTTTAGGTGATGCAGAAAGAACAGCAGCATAAACCCCTTAAATAATTGTTTAGATAGTATCGCTCATTTAAGATTGTATTCACTGCTGCTAATTAAATTGTAGGTCTAACAAGCTAAGAGGTAAATTTTGGCACTATAGTAAACCACAATTATTAATGTAATTATATTTAGTTATCTGTGTAGATTAGCAGAATGGTGCATTTATATAGCATAAGCATGTAGCTTAAGCTGTGTTGTGTAATGGTGTATAACATAAGAAAAAGCCATCACTTGCTCCCTTGAGCAAAACAGCAGTAAGAGGAGAGGGTGCCTTCAAGGTAAACTTTGCAGCATTAGAACAGAAATTACTGATTGATAACAGAGGAAACTTAATATTCTTATTCTGACTTACTATCTTTGTAGTAAAGCCAAGCTCTTAGAAACGGTTAATTATAGTTTCAATAAAAATATTTAGATGACAGCTGTAAGCCTTCATCATTTCTACACATATGTTACAGAACTCTTTTGTTATTTCATTATGTGTAAAGGAAGAAGTTAAGTTGAACAAGTAAGAACAGATCTGACATCCCTAAAGATAGTATCAGCAAAAACACTGGAAAGGGAAGACAGGTTGTTTGGTCTCAGCCCCCCCAAGTTTGACGGAGCGTGGTGTGAATTACCGGTGAATTCTTGTGCCTCAGTCACTATTTCTCTACAGGCTGCACATGCCTTATAGCATATGTGGGTAAGTAGTACCTGAAACACACTGAAGAGAAGGGAAAACCCCCAACCTTTCTACCTAGCTATTAAAAAAATCTGGTTATGAATCAAGGTTTGAAATCCATTTAGGCTGTGCTACTCTGGTTAGCAGTCCTGTGTAAGAAGAGTTAGCTTTTTTTTTTTCCCCCCGCTCTCCAAAGGTGATGGTTTAATGAGAATTTCCCATTCCCAGTATTGAAGTCCTCAATCTTCTGCCGTGTGTGGCCAGCACACTGCAACAATCTCTATTGAATCAGCTAGTTGAAATGAACTAAATATTGTCAGCATCCTGGAGGCATTTTATTGATCCGAGAATCAGCCTTCATCTTTACTGCTTCTCAGGTAGCTTCTTAGTAGAAGCATGTTTGTGCTTGCTGTGCTACCGATGTGGTTGGCTTCAGCTGGAAACAGCTGGCGAGGATTACCTTCCTTTAGGCTGTCCTGCTGGTTTTTACAACTGATTTTTGGCAGGGTGAAGGATTGAGCTACGTTCTATAGCTGGGGAAGATGCTGACATAGCTAATTCCCATCCTTTTGTGGCTTTGCAAACTCACTGCCAAATGGCTGCAGTTCTGAAGAGCTGCACTGTATACAGAGGAAATGGTTCTCTTCAAGCCTATAGGTTGCTGGGGATTTTAAAGAGGTTTTCCAGGGATTGTAGATTATATTGAGCAGTGTTTGAAGACAGGTTCTGTTTTGGACTTATGGTTTAATGTATGTATTTTCATGGAATGTGTTAGTAACAGATGTTTCTTTGGGAAAATAAACCTGTCCCTTGGCCGTACTTTTTTTTTTTTTTTTCTTCTTTAGCTCAGGTGTTTGGAATTAAGACCTATTCTACCCCACCAAAAATACTGTTTGGCAGTGCTCTTGTACTGTGTTCTTTCTTAACAGTGAAGTAATTAGACACTGTAAACAATGTCAAGCAAGCTGAAGAGCAGGACAATGCCATCCACATGTGCTGTGGAATGAAAAATCCTGAAGCAGGAATTAGGGGACTTCCTATTGAAGTGACAGTCCATTCTCAGCATGTCTCTTCACGTCGGGTATAGTCATGTATTGTCCACACAGATTGAGAGGTGATGTTTATACACGCTCAGCTGCAGATTTATTCATAATACTGTGAGTTAATTGTCCTTGTCTTCACACATACTGTAGTTTTCTGGTGGTTTTAATACAAAGCTGAAAAAAAAAATTTTGAAATTTAAAATGTTTTTAACTGTCGACTCTGTTTAACTCTGTTGTTTTGTTTCCTTCCTCAAAATTTATTTTTTGTAAGTAAATGCAAGGGAAGGTCTTGACAGGGCTGTTTACTTTGACAACAATTTCAGCAGCATAATATAACAGACTTATTTGTGACAGTGAACTTGAAATATATAGTTGTGAATATACACAATGGAGATGAAGGCTTTGCTTATCCTCTGGGGAAGCTCATAGCATACTACGTACCTGAGAGTCCAGCCAGCATAGCTGAGAATTTTAATATTCAATACTGCAATGCACTGTGTGCAAGGATTATTTATGGAATGGTTCACAAATAATATTTAACCATGCCTTTCAAAAAAATCATTCAACAGGCCTGAAAAGACAGACAAATATCAATGCAAGTTTTGGTTAGACTGTGTTATTTTTTGACTGTCTAGCCTCATAGACACACAGTACAGAAGAAGTCTATATATTAATACACGGAAAACAAATGTTTGTGAGGAAATCTCTAAGTGAGCAAACCTGTTTTGTTGGAATTTTCTAAATGTGTGAGCATGTTTTGTGTGATGGGATAAAAAGAAAACAAGTGATAGGTGAGATCTGTCATGATCTGCTGTAGCTGGTCTTGATCCAAGATGTCAGTTGACCATTATCCAGTAACATGCCAGGAAAAAAGCTATAACGCATTTGTTATAAAGTGCTCAGTAAAACTTTCCCTGAATTAGCCTACTAAGGAGGATATTCCACTCTGAGAAGTGTTTTTTTGTATTTGATGCCCCTGCAAAATGAAGGTTGTCCTCTTATTCCCCAGCTGCACCAGAATACTCTGGTTGGAAAACAAAACTGTTGTCCTGTCCTGATCAAACAATTAACTTCAACCTTGCCAAGGCAATGGGGGAAAGAGGTGGCAGCAGAGTCCAGGAAAAAAGAAATCTGGAGACTTTTGCCTAAGTTATCATTTACCTACTAGACTCATCCGTTGTGTCCAGTACTCAAAGGTACTTGATTTGACTCAATCAAAATCAGACCTTAAAATCAGACAAACCCCCAGGCACGAATTGCCAAGCTAGTAGCAAATTCAGTGCGCCAAAAGTGAGAGCCAGAGAACTGTTGAAACGCAAAGTAATGTCCAGAGCAGGATACCGGCTTCATGAGTTCATTTGAACCATGGAGGCTGGTGCGTGTGCATGCGAGTGATTCATGCCTGAGGCTGCCGGGTGATGTGCTGCAGTGAGCGCAGAGGAAGGAAGGAAGAGAGGAGGGAGGGGGAATGTGGATGGGACAGCAAACCACAGAAACATCTCTTTGGTCTCTGGGGGTAAGAAAAGAGCACTTCACAGTGAAAGGATGGGAGTGGGGAAAACTGTCCAGTTAAACTATTTGTAAGCTAAATTGTAGTACCCCGAAGAAGAAAGTATAGTAGTTATGATTACATAGTACCATAACCACATTTCAGAAGTATTGAACAAATATATAACAATAAATTGCACATTTCTTCTATAAACATCCAAACCACCCTCGAGCATAATGTTTCAACCCCTTCTTTCTATTTCATTAGTGACCCAAGGCAATAGATTTAGAGAAATTCCAAAAAACACAGTTGCACAACAAGAGTTGATTGGGTGTTTTCATAATCCTGGATAACTTGCATCATGATGTATCATAACCTGTTTTTCTAAAGAAACTTTGATTTTCTTTGATCATTTGGAACCATTTTTCAGAAAAGGTCCCTCCCTCATCTCTTTAGATTCTTTGTGGTTACAGAGTGTGTGAGTTGTGTCGTGGTTAACAGCACATATGGTGTGTTGAGACTGACATAATTCCAGGGCTGTGCCACCATGTGGCATGTGGAAAGGGAATTAGGGATGAGCATATTGTTTGTTGCCAAAGAAATAAAGTCTGAATTCCTTCCTGAAAGCTATAGTTCCTGAGATGTTGGCACTGTTTGAGAGCTCAAAACCATGAGATAGACCAGTGGATCTATCCAGAGTGAAAACTGGCCTTCCTCAGGGCTGTGCAGAATGTGTCTCCTGGAGACATCTGAAAGTCTAGGAAAGCTCCATCTGAACTTTGTGTTTCTTCATGCTCTTCTTCCTTTCCCATCTCTCTCATTTCTCCATTTTGGACAATGTTCACCTCTCTGGAAGCCATATGAAAGATGATAATATTTATCTTGTTCACTGGGACTCAGACTGAAGCCTAGTGGGCTGGACCTCAATCAGTCCTGGGACTGCAATGGAACAGGCTGACATGGTACTTTTCCCTCTGACCACTCCCAAAGAGCTGAAAATATGGCACAATATAATATTTTGGAGTGCAACCATTTGGTATTGTCACCTTGATACAATTTTTTTCAACTGCGGGAAGGTGCCATGGATGGTAGTGGAGTGGCAGTATAGGAGGTGATGCCAATTGTAAGACTTTGAGATCCTGCTTAGTACCTCCCTTGCTGTTACTTGCCTGTCAGCACCGGATTCTCTGGCTTTTGAAGTTATTAGAACATACCTGTATTTCTAGAGAGAGAAAGAACAGCAGTTTAGATCAGCTTCTCAGTTTTTTTGATTCACTCAAGAAAACGTTAACTTAAATAATGTTATAAACAGAATCCATAAGAATGTTTCAATTTTTCCTTCCATTCCATCATTTTCTATATGTTGTGTTGCTGCAGAGGTAAAGGAGATTACCCTTTGCAGCAATGCAAGACATCGAATCCTTCACAGCCCTATGCAAAATGCTGCCTTGTGGCATTTCAGAACAACACAGTTCAGCTTGTTGCCATTAAACTATGTTCAGTGTTCCTATTGATATGTGCCCCTCTCTTCCTGGAAAATTAGATGTTTTAAGTCCGAATGGGAGTATGTGTAGACTGTAGACTATAACGTTCTTTCATGTTTTCTCAGATGGACTTTTCTGACATTTCTCCTTAAGGCACAGGAGGTAGCTGATATTCACAGGCTTTCCACCTTTGAAGGAGTGTAACATTGGGGTTGGGTTTGGGTTGGTTTTTTTTTTGGGTTTGTTTTTTTTTTTTTTTGGCAGAAAGCAAATCAAATCACTATTACGACAATTTTTGTTACGGCATCCACGAGGTGCATACGTGTGCGTTGTTCTAATGTAATGACCTGACTAAAAAGATGTTAGAGCTCTTCAAAGATTTGTGCCATGCCGAGCTAACTTGTTGCATCTGTCCCTTGGTTCTGGCCTGCCGTTTTGCTCCAAAGCTGAAATACTCCCCATCCTGACACTAAGGGATGCATGAGACTCTGCTTTGTCCCCTGACAGCCATCCTGCTGCAAAGTTTCACACCTTTCCTTATCAAAAAGTTCAGTCTCAGCTTCCTTTGAACCAGTACATTTCTTACAGTAACAAACTAACTGATTGCTTTAGGAAAATCATGACATCTCTCAATTTCCTTTTTATTAGCTGCTTCGTTAGCATTTTTGTTGGCATTGTGCCAAGAAGATTTGTCTTTTTAGAACAAAAGATAAACTTGTTACTTAAACTTTTTTTGGCATAAAAGTGGATTTGTTTTTCTGGTGCTAGCCAGTCTGACAAAATCAAAACCTTTTTGGTTCTGCTGGTGCCCATTCCTGACTGAGCAAATGTATAAGTGAGGAGATAATGAAATAAAAAAATATATTTTTTAATGGAAAAAAAAAACCAAAACAAAAGGGAATTTATTAAAGATGTCATTCAACTCTAGCTGTTGATTTATCTTCTATGGCTTTTTCAAAAAATTGCTTATTAGAAAAACAACTATCACACTGAGGCAAAGAATTGGGGCTATTTCAAGCATATTATTTCACTGTTTCTTGCCAGTGGGAGACTCAGGGAGGGGGTTGGGGGTTTACAGTGGCTAGACAGACCATTAAATTGGTATTAAACACTTTTCCATATGAAGGAAGTCCCTTTCTGCCAAAAATCCGGGAGCAGAGGGATCAGTTTCAATGCAAGTACTGCTGGGATGGGGCTAGATAAACTTTGAAAAATTAAGAGGTCACTGGGGTCAGGGTGCAGGCTTCAGAGCCCGTCTGGCTGGCTTCCTTATAGACTCTTGGAGAGTTGGCACACCAAAGCAGCATGATGTCCTGCATAAACATTTGATCCTCCTGACCAGTTTTTTCCATGGTATTAACTTTCTTAGCAGAAAAAAAAAAAAGTATATAAAATTGACCCAAGCTGTTTTATATCAATTTTCACCATGCAGAGCCACAGAAAGATTCCTGTGTTGTGTCCAAAACAAAAGGGAGGGAAAAGGGAGAGGGAACAGGTTGCCAAACTACTTGTATAGATTCACAAACTGCTCTAGTTCCTAAAATAGCAGCACAACACAGCAGAGGGCTCCTCTGAAGCTATAATAAAGTGCACTGCTATTGATTTTTCAGCTGGTTAATCAAATGGAAAAGATAAATAATATAAATGCTACAAATCTGAAAAGATGGAAAGGAATGTTAAGGGATTGCCTTAAAACCCCAAATCAAAGAAATGTCACAGGGCTGGCTAAATCCCCAAAACAAAGAGAACCTGAACGGAGCAGCAGTGTCAGGGTTGCAGGCCAGGAAAGGTAGATCCTGGGTTGAACAGGGAGCTGGCACTGCATGGTGAAGGACACAGGTGTACTTTCATGTTGCTTTTCTGTGGCCTTGGCTTTGGGGCCACCAGTCAGTCCTGTGGCAGCTAGTACAGTTCCAGGCCAGCTTAAGCTGCATGTTGTCCTCTGGCCCCTGGAAACCACCAGATCTCTTGAGACCGCTATGTGCAGTGCAGTCATGCTCTCTGGAAAGAGGCAGCTAAGGGTAGCTGTGGCCTGACTAAATGGAGTAAGGTGAGGCTGGAGTCTTGGCTGGCTGGATACATTTCACTTTCCTGGAAGCCAGAGCCAAGAAGAATTATGGATTTGGCCCGTAACTTCTATTGTTAAGAACATCTCTTCTGCCTGGCTTGGCTTTCCTTCACTGAAAAACAATATTTCAACTTCAAATACCGATCTTAGTTCAGTAAAAACAAACAAGCATAAAATCTTTGCTGTGCTGTCATAAACTTCTCTTTTTATCTGCTGGAGTTTTGTTTGGTTGTACTTTAACATAGGATCTAGATTCTGGAAATGAACTAACAGTGTTTCTCTTCTGAGCCTGAGCACGAGAAAGTGCATTAATGTTCCTGTTAGCTTGGTGCAAATTTAGACTGCACTCTATAGGAATCCACCAGTGTAGAGCTTTGTGCTTGGAGGTAGCTCTGCTAATTTCCTGGGGAATTTCTGTGATGTATCTGCACTAGCAGAAGGTATTGCAGTAGCAGAGCTTAACTCTGAGAGAATTTGGAGCCATTAAATAGTGAAGCAGCTCAGAAGTCTGCATTGTTAATACAGGATCACAATGGTTTATTAAATCTGCTGGTTTGTTTTATTTATTTTTTTTTTTTTAAGAGTTGTTTTCTATTTTAAATCTGGAAATTATGTTTGATAAACGTAACATCATTTGCAGAGCTGTCTTGCTGGTTCTATAAAACAGTGCTGCCTGCCCTCTTGCCTACAGCTGTACAACCTTTCCCTGGAAGTCCTCAAGGGCTAGATGCTACAACCCTATGCCTATAATGGGACCAAAAAGCAGTTCTGTTCCCATTGCTGCATGGCAGTTTGGTCATAACATGCATATGTACATACATGTAATGGTATAGGACTGACAGCTTGCTATGGATCCACACCTTCAATATGAGCAAAATGCTCTTTGGAGGAGATAGGAATCATATGTATTCCTGCCAGAAGGCTGGAAGGAAATTCATTATATAATGGGGATGTTTGGTTTTTATTGCATAAAACATCCAAATCAGGTCATCTGAATAAAGAGGGACATTCCAGGTGACATTCTATTCCATGATGTGGCCACTGGTGAGGTAGTAATAAAGGAGGATACTCTAATGACACAGAAGACTAATGAATGCAGCACATGGAGTGGGAGGGAAAGCAGGATCAAATGACATGACAAAGGCAAGCAGAAAGGATTTAATATGTTGTACTAAAAGCTGAAAATAACTCAGGGAGATGATAAAATCTACAGCATGGGGGTGGGGGGAGTAGAGCCTAAAGAAAAAAGGAGTGGAGACCACAGAAATGACCATAGTCCATTTTTATTTTCACCACTTACAGGAAGGTGGTGAGTCACCTCTTCCAGAGCTCTTTGATTTATTGGTGAGGTGAATTTCCTGCTATGGAAATTAGAGCCAGCAGAACTGCCAAAGAGGGAGGAAGAGTGTGCACAGACATCTTTGCAAGCTCTGCAAGAAAGAGGAGGAGGAGGCAACACATTTGGCTGAGGAGAAGAACATGCCAGAGACATAGAAGTCAGAGCAAGAGTTATGTTAGCCCCCAGAAGGTGAAAAATAAATTAAAAAAAATTGTCAGAATTTCTGTTACAGAATGGACACAGGTAAAGAAGCATTCCGAATTTAACTTATTTTTATGTATTTCTGAGTGCAGAAAATTTCACTCCTGAAACTATATTGCTCTGGTAGGTCACTGGAAGGTCAGCTGCCCAATAAGTTACAGAGCTATGTTAATTTGTTCCACATTGGGCCTGAAGTTTGCAACTAGGTGAAATAGAATTTTATGGAAATTTCTTTACTGAAGTAGAAGATTTCCAGGTCCTGTCATCTGCATGCACTTTCTGGACATGACCAGCAGCCCTACTGGAGAGCTTGGAAACCTTCTGGTAGAAAGATGCTGAAATGTGTATTTTTTTAAAATACGGTTTTATTAACACAGGTTTTTGTTTGTGGATTTTTTTTAAAATTTTATTTTAATATCTTCCCACTCAAAAATGTTCTCAGAAGTTGTAATTGACAGTGAAGCCCAGGAAAAGGTTAAAACACTTCTAACAAAAATGTAGCCCTGTGGTCTGCATGCATATATCTGCCTGTGTATTGTTTTCCCCCTTGGGGAAAAGGACGGGTCACTTAGAGGCGACAGACCTTCTTCCTTAGCTAAAGTGCTTGAGGCTTTGAACTGAAGTATTTTTATACATAGATGTATGGCTATTGTTACAAATAGAGACTGTATTGAGCATTAGCAGTAACTCATTAACACGACAAAGCTCTGTGTAAAATAGTCCTGAATAATTACACAGCTGTAAATAAGATTGAATGTTCTCCAAGTTTACTCATTCACATAGTCAAACATCCTTTCTAACTCCAGAAATTCACAACGTCAGAAGTGGTGTTCACAGAAAACCAACAGAAGACCAGCTTGTAAATGTTTTTTCAGGCTTGACTGGGGTTCAAATGGGCACCATGTGTTCAAATATCTCAGTTTCCATGAAGCTGGTTTCCATTCTGAGCTCTGCAGATCAGCCCAGCCAAGTTATTGGCCAGGCATTATTCATCCTCACTAGCTTAGATAAAACATTCGTCATCATTATGTTAATATTTGTTGTGTAGGTTGGTTTTATGTTTGGGTTTTTTCCCAATTTCCCCTCCTTCTTCAATAACTCCTCAATTTTTTGCAAGCCTTAATGTGAAACTATTTAAATTTATTATTTCAACTTCCAAAGATGATTATTTGGCATTGAGTAAACGACCTTAGCTATGCACTTGCTGACATTCTTCCATAACACTCTGCCCCTGTTTTATCACTTATGGAATTGCTTTCTAACCCTTTCATAGGTCTTTTTTAAAATAGCATTCTTATATAATAGATAATAACATTTGTTATAAAATGAAAGTAAACCCAATTAAATCTGTCTTATTTTACTTACAAAAGATTGATGTGTGTGAAGTCTAACGGCTTATTTGGGGATTTTAATCTAAAAGTGCCCTGCAATAACATTCTCTTGTGTTCTGGGAACTAGCTGTAATAGAGAAGCCACTGCCTGCAGAGATGCTGAACTAAATTAAAGTATTGTGTGCTGGTATTCCAGCATCTGCCTCCTACATTAATCTCTGGAAAATGCTTGAAAATACCCTTAAAGTATCAGCCATTTCTTTGTTTAAGTTTGAAAGCTTTCTGTATCTGTTCTCATTAATGCTATAGCGCAGAAGATTCACTGTTCAGTAAATGAATTGAACAGAAGCTTCTGCAAACCAAGAACAGATTGCAGTTTTCCCATTTGGGTCTCCATTTTATTTTTGTTGTTTGTAAAGGATTTAAATTTGAGCTCTAGGGACCTAGGTTTTACTATGCTTGCTTCAACATATGTGTTCCCTGCTAGAAAGCAACAAAATTTTTGGATTTAGATGAATACTGCAAAAATTTAAATATTATGCTGTCTGAATGATTGAGGATTTCTTACCCTGCCTTAGTCTTTAGTTTTCTCTTGAGTTATATTTGCATATATGACTTTAAGTGTATAGTTTCTCTGAAAGGTAGATTCTGAAAATGCTTTATCTTCATTGTAAAGTCTCTCATTTTTCTTCTCTTTTATAACATTTTCATTCATCCAGCCCTGGATCAGAAACAATACTGTGTGATTTACAATTGTATATGACATAAATAGTTGAAGCTGTAAGAGCAGCATGTAGTAAACAAACAGACTGTAGGCAGTAATATATTTGAATACAGGATTTTTATGCATGAATAATCCATGAGTTTATAAAAATCAGTCTGTTTATAGATAATTTAGGAATAGAAGAATGCTTTAGTTCATGAAATAACTTTTCTTCAGCTTAAAAAACAATTCCATGAAATGCAAGAAAAAAAATAGTTGTGACGTACAATTTGCCAAACTTAGCCGTTACTATTTCAGAAAATAAAGTATGCATCCATTAGGACAAGGCTTGCAAATAGAGGATGTTTCTCCGAGTACACTCCCCTAGCTGCTGATCTGTGCGGTGGTACCTGAGCTGTAGGCAAACATCCTTGAACATCCTCCCGCAGCCGCAGCTCTGCTGGTGGAAAATGTTATTGCTTCCAGCTGCTTGTCCCTTTCCCCTGCCTGGACATTATACCCCTCTTAGAGCTGCTGGAGGAGCTCCTCATACAGCCACTTCTCAATCCATTTCTGACAAAGTAAATGGATTGGCACAAACGTGTTATTTAAATTGTTTAGGAGATGATGTACACGAGCAGTTTCACTAGCAGATCTGAAGGGACAGTTACGGCTGGAATAGGAAAATGATGAGTGTCCGTCACCTTGATCTGTCTCTGGCCCAGTGAATGAGCCAAGTAAATCATCAAAAGGGGAGAAATAGCAGGCTATGTATCCTGGCACACAGTATAGCCCTGCTTAAAGATGCCTTTGGAGTGTCTGGGCAACCAGAGAACAGTTGTAGGAAGACCCTGTTATAGGAGAGAGACCAGCATCTCTTTGTCCATCTAGCCTGAAAGAATGTGTTTCAGTAATAATGATTATGACATTTCTGAACCTTTCTCTTCATTGTTTTTCTTCAGCCGAAGGTATCTGTTGAATTTGAACTAAATTATACCCATAGTTTATGACTGATTTGAAAATTATTTTTATAGCTAAGAAACTAATTTCTTAATTTCTTCTCCAAAAAGAAGTCCATCAGCTCCCTTCCCATCTGAGCTCTTATCTGCTCCTGATGCAAGTTTCTTTAATGGTTTACAACAAGCTCTGTATGCCTTTCACCTTGGGTCTCGTGTACTTGAAAACAATACTTGCAAAGAAGGAGCTCTATTAGGGTAAATTAATATCTTAGAGTGCTTGTAATAAGAAAAGCCCTTTACTAGTTTTAAGTATGTATAGTAAAAGCTAGTTTTAAAATACTTACAAAGGAAACAATTTGAAATGGGAAATCAGAAAAGGACTGTGAAGAGAAAATAATGAAGGGATTAAAAGAGAGTGTGGTGGTGTTTCAGACTGCGGTTCCTTATATGTATTTAATTAAGAGCCAATAAAATAGGATTTAAATGTACATAAACTAGACACAGTAGAAACTTGTTAATTTGCACTCTAATAATTTGCAGATTTTATAATTCATGGAGAGAAAAAAAAAATAATTAAAAGCTTCCTTCTGCCTCCCAGCAATGGTTTAAACCAGAGGCAATAGTGAAATAGCCTATTATTAGCACTTAGTTTGTTTGGCAAGTATACCGGAAAGCAGTGGCTAATGCATATGACTGGGTTATAAGGGTTTAACTACTGGATCATAGTTATTAATGCACCATAAAATGTACTTCATTTTATCTTCCCATTCCTACTCTTTCAGACAGCACCCAATGCACCTCCCGAAGACTTTCACTGATTTGGAGCTGGTCATAAATAAGCAGTTGTGCCAGGTCACAAACGCAATGATCTGCAATAACTCTCAGACGTTAAAATCACAAATTACCACTGTCAACAGGCCAAAGGCCTGATCACAGAAGGTTTTGAAAGCGTGCCTGGAAATTCCTTGTGAGTGTTTGAGTTTTCTCTTTCAGGAGGTTTTAGTGAGCTGTGGTGAGTGGCAGGAGGTCAGCTCTGTTGTTGCAGTTCACTGTGTCTGTGGGACAGTGTTCACACAACAGTACTGGCAAAGCAACCAAGAATGATCTGGTTTAGGTTGATGTGAATTTTTCTAAGGGGAATCCTGATAGGTCAGCTCCTGCCCATTATTATTATTATTATTATTAATAATAATCAATGTAGGTCTGATTTTATTGCCCACTGTGCAATATAGCCAGATCCCATTGTTCAGTGAGGCAGTTTGTGTCTCTTCCTTTAGGCTTATTTAAATTCAATTTGATGTTCCTCTGTGACACTATAGTTGGTACTAAATTAATATTTGACTCTGAGTTTTCAGCCCCTTTTAACCTGTTATTCGCATATTATGTGCGATATTTTCAGCTTTCCTGGTGACCGTGTTCATACAGTGTCTAAGAAAGATATTATTAAAATCTAAAGAAATTCCAAACATGCTTCATACTTTTAATTCATTAATTTTGCAATTAGATTGAGATGTTAAATATGTTTGTATTTCTAAACTAATGTTTACTTAAATGAATTATGAATCAGTATTCATTTTTTATTACCACCAGAGTATTTTAGAATATTTTCCTTTCAAATTCAGTTGTGTGAACTGACCTTGATGTGCTGCACTAGCTCCGCACTAAATCAGAAAAAAACCCAAAGAAAATTGCAATGTGACTATGTCAGATGGAGATATTCCAACCCGCTTTAATCCTGATTCCAGTTACCTGGAAACTGTCTATCCAGTTATATTGTAAACACTTGGAGGGACAGTCCATTGAGCCAGATTTTATTATCTGCCAGATAATTACAGCCCTTGTTATCTTCAGCAGGGAGGTACCCATGTAGAGCTCTGGGCAGAGTAGGACTCATTTGTATTTGTTCTTCTCCTGTGGTGTATTTGTTTAATCAAACATACTTATCTGCAGCTTTCATTTTGGAGCTAGAAAGCCTGTAGCAAGGTAAAGGAGCTGGCATTTGCATTGTGATTCCAATTAAGTTGAAATTAGCATGAACTTATGTTCAGTAGCTGATGTTTAATGTATGTTAGATGAAATAGTACTTTGCTAAACTGACTCCGAGGATTGTTACGACATGGCTTGTCTGCATCCTACAATGTGATTAAACTGCAGCAGTACCATGTGATTAATAGACTTAGTTCTATCTTGTGCTGTACCTTTGTGGCATAGGGAACCAACCAGATCAGCTTTTAAAGCAAAACTTGTTTAAAAACAAACAAACAAATCCCTCAAAACCTAAAACCTCATACTAAACTAAACACACACACAAAAATGACCACCTCACCCCCCGACAGTTGGAACACCTGTCCTAACTGTTGCAGTTAAATAGCAAGGGTCAGAATAATTTTCAAATGGCATGGGAAATTATTATTTTTTATTTTAGTCTATTCTGTATTTTCATTGACACAAGTGATCTCTTGGAAATAGCACACATTCAAATGCTTAGAAACAGCTTAGATTGCATCTTACTGGCAAAACCCAACCAAACAATAAACATGAAGTATTTCAGCCATGCCAGGTGTGCAGGAGTTGGCCAAGTACAGATCCTTCACAAAAAGATCTATTTTTTAGCATTGGTCTTTTGAGGAAATGTAGGCGACTACAGTTCCATTATACCTGCAGAACTGAGGCTCTAGCAAGAAATCAATAGGCCCTGGTGACTTAAATGCTTACCTCTCAGAGGGTCTGTGTTTCTAAAACATATCTCATGTTACGCATTTGCCAAGGCTCATTCAAGCAGAAATTGGTTTTCTTGTTTTGTAGGAGCATTTTCCCCCAAATAAAAGATCAGTTCATCTTGTCATGAAGTTTTCTTCTGCCGCTTCTGTTTCTCTTTCCTATTCTGCTTTGCCTTTTCCTCTCAAGGCATGCAAGGAAGTCTGCTCAGGCTGAGAGACAGCAGGAATCTGTTGACAATGGAGAGATGCCCCAAGAAAGGACATAATAGCACAAGCCAAATGTTAGGAATTTACTGCAGCATTCCCTGGCCAAAAGGAGCTGAACAATAAGGCAAAATATTATCCTGGTAAGAATATGCTCAAGGATTTAATTAGTAACAGAGATGGAAGAAAAGAACAGGTGTGAAAACATGAAATTAAGTGTGAAGTTAAATGGAGCTAAGTATGCAAACCTGCTCCTGCTGTGGGTCAGTATTAGTGATTTTTAAAGCAAACATGACTGGGCAGCACCAACTTAATTTTATATTTAACTGCTGATCCTAACGGCAAATACCACTGCCTCCATTTTCAAAAAAATACTCTCTCACAGGTTGACACTGAAAAGGTGTGGGGCCTTTGCTGTCCCATGGTGTTCATCTCTTTGGAAGTTCAGCCTTCAACAATTGCGTGGGGACTTGTGCCCCAGCTGCCAGCACTGTCTGTGCTAGGACAAACCATGGCACACGGGCAGCAGTCTTCCAGCCTTTCTCCTTTGATGAAGCTAGAAGCCACCTTCATGCCTTCAGTTTTAGAGCATGGCTGACAAGGTAATTTATCTTTTATATGTTTTACTAGTGTACTTGTTCAGCCATTTTTAATTTTTTTTTTTTTATTGCAAGTTATAATTGAGCTTGGGTGTCTTTGAAAAAATGTTTTTAATTCCTCATAGTAGTCAAAATATTTTTCAGTCTATTTTTTAGCCATTTTAAAATTGTATTTCCTCACTAGTAAATATCAGTAATTTAAGATTTATGGCTTTTGTTCTTTTTCATATGAATGTTTCTCCTAGGATTAAGCTTGAAATAAATTACTTCATGTTGTTGCCCATTACTTGCATTCATGGGTAAATTAAAGTGTCTGGTTCCCTGTCACTGATTTTTCAAATGTTAGTAATTAAAATTGCAGAAGCGTTTTAACGCCAAAGATTAAACAGATGTTGGTGGACACATTAGCTTTAGACACAGATTTGGCAGGTAAAATTTAAAGTAAGAATGGCTGTTTCTGTATTCTTTGTTTTTAATTTTAGCTTTACTGGCCTTTCAGGTGTGCTTAAAAGCAAGATGGATTATAAAAATGTTTGCCACATTTATTGGCATGTATCTCTAAAACAGGAACACGTGAGATGAGAAACTTCATCTAGAGAGATGTGTGTAATGGAGGATATCAAAAGCTGTTCACCCATCCTCTATGACTATAACCTGAGAGCTGTTACTAACTTCATTATAGCATCTAAAATGACTTTTCCTGCTATCATCTGACTACCTTGGTTTTTTGTCTAACTCTGAAGCTCATTCCTTATGCTGATGAATGTCTTCATCTGGTCCTGAAAGTCACTGTCATCCTGCATGTCTCTCTCTGTTTCTCTTGTGTTGCTACCTTGTGAGTAATTTCTCATAATTACAGCACATTTTTGGAAAGACACATTGCATCTTCTGTCCTGCCAGACGTAGTCCTCAGAGTCTCAGTAGCTGGAGGGTAGCCAGACAATATTTTGCAGCTGCTTTGTGAAAATCCCAGTGGCTGAGACCTCAGTGATGTTAAGACTGTCAGATATATCCAGATGTCAAGAATTCTTACAGGGCCTATCCTGAGCTTCGAAATACTCATATTCCTGTGTGTAATAAGTGCACCCTGTCTAAAGAGCATGTCTACAACTGTGCTGCTTTAATATCAATTCTATCTCCAGTCCAGACTCCCTAGCACATACAAGTTTAGAAGGAAAAAATTGCTGCAAGCCATTTTACAGTCAACTAAATACAGGCCAAGCCTCATCCTGGAATAAGAATAGAGCTGGGTAAAAGCTGCTGTGATCTATTTCTAGCCGTTTGAGGTATTGTTCATGTACTGAAGTGTTGGATCTTGCCATACCCTCCTGTAACAATAGCCAGACAAGGACCAGCGAGTTGCTGATCTAATACCATGATATGTCATGTGATGGTTTCTCCACCCTTGGGGAATTCTCCTAGAAGAGGTGAAGCTTGTATGAAAACTGTTTTGCACTGTTGGAACAGTTTAAAGAAGCTGCCTGCCATCAGTAAGTTGAGCCCTTTGTGTCTGACAAACATTTACACTCCTGTCTGAGAACTGCGTGAATTCACATCTGAGCCTTAACCTTACCAAGCACATTTGAGTGGGGTCCTTTGCTTTGTGCTGTTTGCTTTTTCACCTCATTTAGTCTGCCAGTTTACGTGCCAGTGCTCTGTGCATGGATATCCTCCAGTCAGCACCAAATCTCTGAGGGATTTCTCAGAGAAATGGTATACATGTCTCAGAAGTTTTTTAATCTGACTACTATGAATAATACAGAGCGTGTCAAGAATATCTGTCTGATCTAGTGGAAGTGGCAGGTTTCTAAGTTGGAAGTTAAGACTCTGGCTTTATCTCTCAAATGGGAAAGGTGCAACCCCGACACATTATTCTGCTTGGTGCATCTGTTTGTGGTGCTCTTGTTTGCCTGTTTGTCCTCTTTCTTAGACTGTAGGGTGTTTGAAATAGGGTGATTTTTTTTCTGTTTATAATAACCTGAGAGATGAACCTGTCCTCCATCAGAGTCTGTGGAATTTTCTGCATTACAATGAAAACAATTGAAAAGGCATTGTAAGTATGCTACAAAAACTATTTGCTGGCATGTTCTCTGAAATTTCTGTATCTCATTGGCGATTAAAATGTAGATCTATATTTTGGTATCAAAGTTAAACCTTTTAATTTAACCTTTTTTTGATATCAAAATTAAACCTTTTAATTTAAAGTTAAACAAAAAGAAATTTTTCCCGCATGATTTTCCTTTCTTCTTTCTCCTCACAGTGTCCTAAAAATACTCCCATCCTTCTGCTTTTCATATAAACGTATGGATTGCCCTTTATTTTCAGACAGTCACCTGTGGGCTCAGTGGGAAGAGGAGTTTTGGGGAGAGTTTTGTGTCTGTTGCCTAAGCGCAGTGGTTCCAGTTGATGCCTGGGGAGGCAGGGAGGATGGTGCCCAGGAGGGATTAGCTGTATTTGGATATGGGGCCCCACCTCAAACTTCTTCAACAGCAGGAGAATTTTATTCTCTGAGCTCTCTGATGTGGTCTTTGAGTGCTTTCTTACTGAACACACATTTAATTTTCCTTTGATCTGTCTGGTACATTTAGCAGTTAGAAACAGCTTTTCATTCCACCAACTCCAATCAAAGATGGCATCCATCTTGTCTTCCAAGTCTTATTATCTTTGTAGTAAATCCATAAACCTTTTGAAACTGAGCGTCATGCTCATGGCTTTACTTTTGCCTGTTCAGACAATTGTCTAATTTAAAAAAAAAAAAAAAAAATCATGATATTTGTGAGAATATTTGCTTTCTTAAACCATTTGAAGCTATTTGTGATCTGATCTTTTATTAAACTCTGTCTGACCTCACTTGTCCACAAAGATCAGACAACTTCCTCAGCTTCTGGTTTACCAAGTAGCACCCACTTTGGTGCTTCTCTCCTGTTCAGAGAGCTACTTTTCTTCCAGCTGCACGCATGCTTTTTAAAGAAGGCAGGTGAAAATCAGTCCAGTTCTGGAGTTCGCCTTTGCTTACTGTTAGTATGTGGGCATGGTTTGCTCTAGGTGGTTTGCTGTTGCCTTTAATTTTCCCCTTTCCCCTTCTCTAATGTGTAGCCTGATCACCCACCGCCAAACTCCAACTTGCCCATTAAAAGGGTCTGCCTGCCTCTTTATTTTACACGGAAGATAACAGATGTGTCTTAGCTACTCAGAAAGCTACATGCCACTTCTTGAAATCAGTGCTCAGTCCAGGCCTTGGGTGATGGTGGTCTCTGGATGCTGGTTTCACCAACTGGGAGTTGTTCAGGGTCCCCTTCTCTCTCACCCCTGCCATGTTAGCAAGTTGGGGGCTGGGTGTCCTCAGATCCTACTGCTTTCTGTCAGATGGGGCATTTCTCACTTTCTTCCATTAAGTGTTCTGCTGGCTTGCAGAGCATTGAAGAAGAGCTACAGGAATGCCTCAGAGGTGAGTTTTGGTAGCGTAGGTGTTGAGGTTTACTTGAGAGTCATGGAAAACTAGAAGAGTTGAACTTTACATTATTCTTTAGAATTTTACTTTCCTCTGAAAAGTAGGAGTGAGTTTGTTTTCCTTGCTTGGACAAAGAAGGTCTCTGAAGTGTGATGTGTCTGTCTTCAGCTAGGATATGGCTCTAGGAAGAAGGAGCTTCTCCATACTTTACTACCACTCTCATCCTAGGTGTGTCCATGTCTAACCAGGAATTTAAATATGTGTTCGCCCCTCCAGCTTAATTTCTGACAAGTTTGGAAGGTAATTTCTTTCTTGCTGAGAATTTAGGATGCCGTATGATTTCTTAGAATAAAACAGCATCTGCAACTTTATGAGTTGAAGTTCCCACAGCATTTCAGATTCTTGTCCTGGAAGATATAGTCCTGTTTTAGGAATGAATTGGTCCTCTGTCCATCCCTGTTGATATTGGGACATAATATTCATTTGACATCTCTATTAGGTTGGTCTGTTTTGTTAGCAACATACCCATGCAGCTGCTTCTTGAGTCTCATCTGATCCCTGAGTCCATCCATCCTGGAAATGTGTGTTAGTGTGTCACTACTGTTGAATGGTACTTTCCTTTTTTACAGTCTGTGCCTCCCCCACTTATAATTCAGACTGTCTTGGGTTAACTCTGTATCCTTACCATCATCTTTTCTGCCTTTTTCCATCTTTTTACTTGCAAGTTATGTCTTATTCTGGCTAACTTTATCACTTTTCCTGCTGCTGCTGTATTTATTGATGAATGGCTCATTTCACCACAGGCCACATAATCAGTACTCCTCTTCTTCTTCCCTTGCTGAGTAGTTGAAAAATGTACTTGCAGAAATATTTGAGGATAGGACATTTTGTGCACTTCAGGCCAAATTAGAGACACAAATCCCATAATCTTTAATAAGGTGCACATCTACCGTTTCATAGAGCACTTTGAAAATTTATGTCCCTGCCTCTGTTTCTCATTTAGGTCACAAATTATCCCTGATTATATTATGGTTACTGTTGCATCGGTGCTGTGGATTTTATTTCATCCCACCTTTCTTTTTAACAGCTCTTATCCTCTATCTTGCAGGTAACCTAATTAATGGTTCTATTATATGTAATTCAGTGGCAGAATACTCTCTGCCTCCACGGGGCACAGGATCAATCCTTACAGTTCTCTCTGTCTGAGGTCCTTTTTCCCCACTTGGGGACGGAAGGCTGTGTGTGTTGTACGACACAACAGGTGGGGTATGGGCATGTTTGCTGTTTCTGGAAATACTGCCAAGGCAATTGTCACATGCTGTTACTAAATATTGCATTTCTGTGGGTTCAGAAAATCAAAACAACAACCTTCCCGCAGCCTCCCAATATGAGTTAGATATAGAAATCACATCAATGCCTCCTTTTTAAGGCATAGTGTAAAAATACGATGAGAGCAAAAGTAGTTCAATTCTGCAGAGTTCCACAATGCATTTATTTCCGCTGCATTTTTATTGTAGAAAAATTGTAAAATTTTTTCTTGTACCTTTTTTTTTTATTATTATCATCCTTTATCAAATCCATGTGGTCATCTTGACTCTAGCTTTTAACCTCTTAAATGGCTTCCCAGTTTTTATGTATTTCACAGTTTAACTTCATAATCAGGCAAATAAATCTCTGCAGTAAGTTATTAAGGTATGCTTTATGTTTGTTTATGGTGAGAATCACTGTTTGGTCTGTGAATACTACACTGCTTTTGTTCTTTTTATTAAAACGCTAAGTGAAAAATTGTGTTCTGAGTTATGGTAGGTGATGATTAATAAGTTGAATGAGGTTACTGGTATTGTTCAATGAGTGAAGGACATAGCCAAAGTTTTAAAACACAACTGTCTGCCTTTGAGCTTTGTGTTGGGGTCACATAATATATCTTACACAACATACATAATTTTGTGTCTTTAATAGAACGATTGGTTCAATAACAGTCAGATCTTACTTGCCTTCAGGTGTGAGTTTGGAGCTGCTGTTAACTGATAACTGGCTGATAAAGGGATGGAGGGAAGGTCTACTGGATTTACACAACTTTTCTTCCTGCTCCTTTGTTGTAGGTTTGTGTTTTATATTTCTAGAGATGCAGGGAGAAAAGTAACCACCTAAATGAGAGGACAGGTTTTGTTTCTGAGATCAGTGCTGTTCAGCCCCAACATCTTTCCCTGTGTTTCTCCCTTCCCAACCATCTTTGCCTCTTCTCATCTGACAAGCTGCACAAACTGTACCTACTACCTTTCCTATTGTATATACTTGCGTGGCATGGAGATGGCTTTTATTTTGGGATCATCACAGCTCTTGATGGCTGAATACAGAGGAAAGAAGAGACAAATTATGTGGGAACCTTGGTTTAGTTGAAGTCCAAGGATGCCATAAGATAGATGAGATACAGGAAACAAGGGGAAATAATAGTGGGGTAAACTGAGTGGTCCTGTGATCCCAAACTTGAGGTGGTTGCCCCAGCTTTGGAGGGTCTGGATGTTTACGGAAACTTTAAAAGAAGTATCTGGCCAAAGAGTTTTTCCCCTACACAATCCCTCAGCTTTGCATGGCTCTCCATTCTCCTAAACTCTTGAGAGAGGAGTTTTCGAGTACCTCCTCCAGTTTCTCATAGCTGTGGCCTGAAGCAGAGGATAAAGTATTACTGTTGTCACTTAAAACTACCTGGAAAATCTGTTTGTGGCAGTGTTGTGCTCTTTCAATAACCATGAAACAGTGTGAGTATGAGAACTTTCCTCCACTACTATATTTCCATGCCCTGTCTTAGCTGTTGTCCATTACTTATGCTGTTCTCTTTCAATATTAGTTTAAAAAGCATTTGACATGCTGCCAAGGTTATTGTTTGCCCTTGCTGGTCTAAAAGCCAAGAAGGTAAAACAATTCTCAGTCTTTGATTTCCCAATATTTTTAGCTCTTTTTATTGTATTGGTTTTTCAATAAGATTATGGGCTTTACTCTTGAGAACAAAGCAAGAAATAAAACTGTTCAATAACAGATGTAATGGGGATGGAACCTACTTCAGGTAAAGAAAAATTATCCTCCATTTCACAGTAAATATCTTACTACTTTGCATGATTTCACCATGTAATCGGGAGCTCCCTGTTCCTCAAGTAACACATGACAGTGACCAGGTTGCCACAATCTCTTATTCCCAGATTTATTTCCTACTGCCTGCATCCACAAATGAGAACTCATGGCACTTGTGTGGGTGTAACATGCTTAGATCACAAGCTCTCTTTGTTCTCAGAGATCTGTGTTTGAGCTGTAACAATAGTCCTTGTCATGCTAGCATCTCAAAGACTAAATGATGTGATTGCTTGTCATTCTTCAATGTATCAGACAATCTGATCTCAACTAAATTACCAACTTCAGTTCAGGCCACGTGTAATACGTAGAGACATCAAATCCTAGCTAATACGCCTATATTATTTTTAGAGAGTCTATTCTATTAGAAGTCTATTCTAATAATGGAATTCTAATGAAGATAGTCTGTTCTTCATATTTTTTTTTGTTGATTTCACTGCAGCTTTATAATTAAACCTGTCTCTGGCATCCTGGGAAAAAAGAAAAAGTGCCCTGTAGTCGTGACCAGTTGGATACTGTCACGTGTTAGAAAATGTTGCTGCAACAATAGCTGTGTTTACATATTGTGTCTGCCTAAAATTATAATGTACAGTGTCTAGGGATCCCTAATCCATAGACTATTTGAGGAAATTGAGTGGATTACCTTATTAAATTGATAGCATGTATTATGTCATGGCCTATTTGTGAATTTTAATTTAAGAATCGTTGGTCTGATTGCCTTCAACAGTTCTTTCTGTCAAGTCAATGAAAGCTTTTGAGATTTTCTTGCTTTATTTTATGTCATTCTTCATATACATTAAAAAATAATCAACTGCATGTAGATAGTACAGCAGTAATACAGTATATGTAGACATCTGTACAGTAGTCTTACAAATTTAAATGCTCAAAAATGAGTAATGGTGCTCAAAGGCTAATGCGTGTAATGGGTAGGAAGGATTGGAATTAAAATTCCGATATGCAGACATACTGATCTGTATTTTTGGATATCTGTATATGTTCAAAAGTAACTATGGTAGGTGGGAAGCCTGTATTTAACTGGAAGTCGATGCAATTTAGCCATTAGTGATTTTCTATTAGTATTAAGCACTATATGCGTATAAAATATTCTGAAGTACTAGGCCACTTGTCAGAAAAGTGGGTTATGTTTAGGGTATTTTCTCTACAACCCAAACCTGAAATAAGTTAATTGGAGTGACTCAAAGTATATAAAGTTTTCAGTTCTTCTCAAAGTGCAGCACATTATATGCGTGATAGTTTTCCATAAAAGTTCTTAAGAACATAAAAAACCAGGTGTTTTTTGCTTTGGAATGATTAATCTAAATCCAATTTTATTTTTTTTTTTTCAGGCTAAGCATGAATTTTCCTCTTTTTTACAGTACTGAGCCAAGTCTTTACTCTCTGAAGATGTCATTTAAACCACCTAAAAGTACCTCAGCCTCACATGACGTTCCTTTCAGAAATTCCTTAAAAGTAAATAGTAATATAACTTGGGTGTTATAAGGTAAGTAATTAAGAAATGCAAAAAGAGATGAATTAATCTGATTTCCATGAAATTATCATTCTGAGAATTTTTTGGTTTGTAATTATATCTAGTTTAACCTGACAATAAGACTGAGAATCTGTGGCTTTTTAAACCCTCCTTTGTGGGGAAAACTCTAATTTATTTGACATGATTCATTTGCATTCTATAAGGCGTCCTGCCCATGGGTCGGGGCAATCCCAAACACAAGTCCAGGCTGGGTGATGAGCGGATTGAGAGCAGTCCCGAGGAGAAGGACTTGGGTTTATTAGTGGATGGAAAACTGAGTGTGAGCCAGCAACGTGCCCTCACAGCCCAGAAAGCCAACTGTGTCCTGGGCTGCACCCAGAGCAGTGTGGGCAGCAGGGCGAGGGAGGGGATTCTCCCCCTCTACCCTGCTCTCTTGAGACCCCCCCTGCAGTGCTGGGTCCAGCTCTGGGGGCCCCCAGTGTGAGAAGGACACAGACCTGCTCAAGTGGGTCTAGAGGAGGCCACAAAGTTGATCAGGGGGCTGGAGCCCCTCCCCTGTGAGGCCAGGCTGAGAGTTGGGGGTGTTCAGCCTGGAGAAGAGACCTTACAGCATCTTTTGAGTACATGAAGGGGGATACATGAAAGATGGGGAGGGACTTTTTATCAGGGTGTAATAGGATGAGAGAAAACAGTTTTGATAGATACAAGGAAGAAATTCCTCCCTGTGAGGGTGATGAGGCCCTGGCACAGGTTGCCCAGAGCAGCTGTGGCTGCCCCCTCCCTGGCAGGGTTCAAGGCCAGGTTGGACGGGGCTTTGGGCAACCTGGGCTAGTGGAAGGTGTCCCTGCCCATGGCAGGGGGTTGGAACTAGATGATCTTTAAGGTCCTTTCCAAATCATTCTGTGATGCTACGATCTATGCTTTTCTAGGACTTTTTTGCTGAACTTTGAATGAGCCACTGGCTTGTGGAACTTTTAACACAGAAGATAGCGTATTCCATTTCAAAAGGAAGAATGGAGGACCAACTTGGAACGCACACTGTTCCAAAGCTTACGTTTGCACAATGTATCTAACTGCATTATAACTGTAGTCTCAGCAACATTTGAGCTATTCAGAATTTTGTGGTATGTAGATCCGTTTTGAGGTATGAAAGGGGATAACTACTGTCCATATTTTACTACTGATGGACCTTTCAAATGAAATGTATGTGCTGACTGACACTTCCCTGCTTTGAAGATTGAAGACCTCAAATATGGAGAAATAGAGACTGACCTTGAGTCTCCTCTGCCAAAATTCCCTTTTTCTTTCACTAGTGTGCTTTGCTGCATATATTAACTTGTGGAAAATCCTATAATGAAAGATAATATTCTCTTGTTACTATGACTTTAAGTCTTGCACTAGGTAATTCCTAGCCAATGTGTTAGTATGGTGACTCCTTTGTTCGAAGGAATAAAATTCTAATGAGTGGGAAGGAGAAAAACTTCAGTCTTAACGCTAAATTTTCCATCTATCAGAAGTATTTCTGATTCTCAGATGTTGCTGGAATTAAAATTCTGACCAACCTTCAATTCATAGGAAAAAATTAAGCAATTTACCAAGTATATTTTTTTTTTTTTTGCTAGACTGTTGTACAGTCATAGGAATGCCAGGAATTTGACAAACATATATTAAATCACATTAAACTTTTCTCTGGTAATTTCAGGAGACAGCTTTATAAAATTTTGCTGTCCTTATTATTTTTATACAAGTGATGATAACAGTGGATGCTGAGGTGTTCTACAGCAGCAGGGGTCTAGAGGAACACACAGGATTAGTCTCATTTAGATTTCAAATGACTCTTTGAGTGTTTAACCTTTGTCATGATTGTCCTTCAATTACACATGACAGTATGTAGACCTGTATCTTTGTAACATACTGTGGATGTGATTCTAAAATATTGTCCCTTATGGCAAAACAGTGTGATAAATCATAAATTACTGAGCTAGGTATATGCCAAAATGTGTGTATCTCCAGCATTAGGAAAGCTGGGAAGAATTGTGTTTATGTTCTGCAGGTGTCTAAACATCAGAAATCAATTTGTTCCATGCTTCAGTAGGATAAAATTCTTGGAAAAGTGTTTCAGTTGAAAGATGTAGGGATGCTTTTTGGTTAGCTAGCGTCCTGTCAGCCGGGGTTCTCCTATGGCTTTGGGATGTCTCCCACTGTCAGACTGGGGGCTTGGACTTCTGCTGTCCAGGGAGGTGGCTTAAGCATCCTACCTGTTACCTGATGGGATCTGAGCCTGTCTTTCTGAATTTCTGCTAGCATGTTCCACTGTGTAAATATCTGTTCGGTCACTAGGTTAGCCTGGGCTTCCCACATCCAAGGTGACTACACTAGGTCACTACTTTATGTCACTAGACCTTATTTTTCCATTACTGAGTATTGGTTATTTGTTCAAAGGTGAACATTCCAGTAGAAAACATTGCACAAGTCTCAGCTGAAAGAATTTGCGTCCAGCAAAGGAGGGACTTGAAGCTCTTGTTCCTGTTTAGACCAAATCTCTACTGAAATTTGTGCTGAAATCCATGTTGTCATAAAAATGTCTGGGCTGGACCTGGGAAATTCCTTTCAGAATGAATAGACTACACAAATTCTTGATTGACTTTACTTACTAGTCAGAACAAAACAGAATGTCGAATGACAAGTAGAAAAAGAGCACTCTTTTCTGTTACTTGCATTTAATGCTTTCTTTATGAGATATTGCCAACAGAACAGATCTACATGTTTGAAAAACAATAACCTGAAAAGGTTGGTTGATTTTCCTGCAAAAGGGGGGTGTAATCTTCAGAAATCACTAGTCCTGGAAACAAAGATTTTAATCCTTGTACTGCTGGATATTTTTCCCCATCTGTAAACTGGAAGAAATTATAATTTTCAGAACAAAGTCACAATTTCAAACTGCAAATTATAGTGTTTCTACTTAAACACTTAACAATTTGCCAGAGAGGATTCTGTTGTATTTAAATTAGTATAGTGTAAAGCTGCTATTGCTTGGTTAGAGAAAGCAAATGAAGACAATCAGTCCACTCAGTGGGAAATGCAAAGGAAAAATGCTCTACTAGTCTAGGTGACTTTCATTTGTTTTCACTAGTTCTTTTAAGTGTGATATCTCTCCCTGATGTATGTATAAAATGTGATTTTTCCTATATGCAGTTTGGTTTTGGTAAAGTTTGTTTTCCCATTGATCTCATTTTGAATCATCTTTGTTTTCCAGAATTTCCTAAGAACCAGATGAGTTTTAGATATTTGTTGTTTACAATCATATGGCAAAAAACATTTGAAAGTGATCAACAGAAAGTGAAACACAGAGCACTGGGTTTTGTTGCATTTGTTCAAAAAGTCTTACTGTAGTTTTGGCCTCTTGCATAGTGAATGTGTAGCACAGCAAGAGAAGAAAATACTAATATCTGGGTTAAATATTTTTCACAGAATCTTGTACGTATGATGCAGGAATGAGTGTGATGAATACTGTGGATTGTTTGCACAATGAAGCTTTTAATATTGTACAATTTATAGTTCTGTGGATCCAGTTCGTTGCAGCCTTTTTGCCTCACCAAACTAATATTTGGGTTCAAATGTTCACTCTGATGTCAAGGTCTGATATTTTTACCTCTCCCTTTCTCTTAATTTTATTGATTTTTCTAAGCCAAGCATTCCATAAATTAGTTATAGTAAGAAGGCTTATTGTGGAATGTGATATAATTGGCAACTGATTGTTGATGTAGGAGATTTATGTTGGCCTTATAGTAATAGTTTCTTATAATGGGAAACATATGTGATTTTTAGTGTCTAGACTTGGGAACTTTCCCAGGACGGAGTTCCAGGTGGTTATCTAAGCATAATAGGCCAAATGGCTACCACTTAAAGTCTACAGACATGGGAAATATGTAAATGTTGCTGGCAAATGTAATTATTTCATAAATTTAAATTTATAAATTGCAACATATCCATTTATATGTAATGGTTTGACCAGATGATTTGTTTTATAGATTCATGTTAAAACTTGAAATTTGCTTTCTCCCGATTGCTCCCTAAATTGAAATCATGTAAAATAGAGAGACGATAAATTCTTGATATGCCTGGATGTCAAAAAGCTTTTAACTACCTCATGTGCCTAATTTAGTTACACTGATGTATGCGTGCTTAACTTGAAATAGCAAATAGTTACGTTGTCATATTTATTAAATTAGTTCTGTGAAATTTGTTTTGGTATCGTTAAGTTACATGGCACCTTGAGTTACGTCTCCATTTGCTAGTAGGCTAATTTCTGGAAGGACCTCAGAAAGGAAACATGCCTGGATCCTGTACAGCCTGCTAAAGCATGTGGTGATTTGATATTGTCTTGATCCCAGCTTGCCTTGAACATGCTCTGCACGTTAAAACATCCCTGGAGAAGGAAAGCACAGTTGGCTATCCCAGCATGAATACTCTGCAAATATTGTTCTGGGACCTGCACAGCCTGTGACTCACAATGAGTATTTTCAGCTCTGGTTCTGACTGTACAATAGGAAATACAAAAGAAAATAAGTAATTTGCTGGGGCCTAACACAGTATGACTTGATCATTGTGGCTCACACAGAGAACACAGAAGAGCTGCACTAGGAGATGTGAAAAGTCCTCTCAATTCAGTTTTCATGTGCCAGATGGTTGTTTCTTGTTCTTGTATTTTTTTTTTTTTTTTAATCCTACCTGTTAAGATAGCAAAGAATGACATACGTTATCTAGCTCTGCAGCCAAGTGTGTGGTCCAAATTATTTTCACAGAACGCTTGACAAAGTCTGCTTACTTGACTGCCTGCTTCAATCATTTTTCTCAACTAATTAGAAAAGTCTGCCAAGCATTGTTGGGCTAAGGCACTAATTATTCTCAAACAAATGTTTCAATTTTGCGCAAGTTAGGAAGTGTCTCTGTTTTAAATGACTACATGCCAGGATGCCAGAGTAGTCAGAACAGTTTCGTTTATCAATATGTCCGGAAGTCCCAGAGGACCAAAGAGATAAAACCGTTTAAAAGCAAATGACAGTCTGCAGTCTTAGGTGCTCTTTTAGGAAATAATGCTGTAGTACTTCTTTTTGTATATGTTAGTTTTTAATGAGAAGTAGCAGGTCAATTTTCCTTCTGGAAATGTTTCTTGTGATATTCCTGACTGCGTTGATCCTCAAGATTCTCTTGGCTTTGGCACTGAATTAAAGGAAGTTTTGTTATTAGTCACGCAAGAATGGCCTATCTAAGCCTTTCTCAGGTTTTATAGCCTGCTCATCACCACCCTATCTGAGCATTAAAGAAGTTGGTCTCTGATAGCCACACTGGAAAGTCTTTCCTTGTAAAACTTCCAGCTGAATTTGGCAACTGGAAGAAACTTGAACAGTTTAAAGGAAGTTTATAGTTCGTTTTCCAAGCAATGGCACTGTACCTGGACCTGAACACCACGTTTCCCTACTCAAAACAAGTTGTGAGCTCCCATAATGGTGTCGTCCCACATCTGATCCTGAAATATTTAGGTCATATTGATTATTTGTGACCAGGTTCACAGTCTGATAGTTTGGTGCATCACTAATGAGGTATGTGCCTCTGATCAGCTCTATCTTTGCTGATATGTTATACATCTGCCATCTGTCTTTCCCACTGTTTGCACTCATCCCAAAAGCAGCTCTTTAAGAAGCAGATAGATTGCCATGTTTAGGAGTCTCTTTGGCTCCTGTTGGATCTGCCCATGTATAACCAACAAAAGAACAGAGTTTCCAAGAACTACCTTCTTCTCTTCCTTGAAAGTAGGGAGCTGTGTGTTTTCGAAGACAAATGTTTTGATTATATTTCAAAGATGACAAGAAATTCAACAACTTCCTTCACAGGGATAATTGGAGTGGTTTATTTATGAGCCAGCTCAAGAGTTTGTTTTGTAGATGTGTATTAGTTCAAAATGGTTGGATTAATATTTTTTTTTTTAAGCATATATTAAGGGCAGAGGAAAAATTAAAGAATTAAACCACCAGAATGGCAGCAGAACTTGGAACATTTCATTACTTGATTAGTTTCCAGCAGCCACCTGTGCCAAGGAAGAAAATGTGCCTAAATATTACGGTATTTGTATCTCCTTGAACACTCATACTAGGATAAATGGGCAGGCATAATGTGTATTTGAGTAACGATTTATATGTGTTTTCTTTTTAACCTCTCCCCTTCCTTCTTTTAGGGGGAAATATGGAACCTGGTGCCTGGATACTTTCTGTCATTAATTGCTTGTTGCCCTTATCTGCACCCACTGGCTTAATTGCAATCTGTCTGCATAGTGTATGGTGTGTGCTTTTTTCCAGTAAATTTTTTAAAATTATTTGTGAAGAGGAGATATAGTACACGGGAAAATCTACTTAGTCTGAAAAGAGTTGGCTGTGGACAGTGCTGGCAGCTCCTGGAAATAGCTGCGTTGCAGGGGTATGTGCAGACAGATGATCTCAAGTGAAGACATCACAAACAAAACATCCCTGGTTCTCCAGTATGATGTAAGGCAACAAAAAATGAATGAGCTGCGAATTGCAGGGTGTTCCTCAAAGTTCAATCCATAGTCATCCCCCACACACCAAAGAACGTTTTAATATAATGGTGTTACATGTTTTGAAAGACTTTTCTTTTTCTGTGTTGTCCTTCTTTTCCTTTTTGTGTGTTCAGTGCGTTGTTATTTGCTAAATAATTATCCCTGCTGATTTCCAGGTGCTGGCCGTCCTTGGCAAGAATATGAATCCTACCTGTAATACCATTAACCTAGTTTTAACCAGAAAATACACATTAAATGCATTAAACTTTTGGTAGGCCTTCTTTGGGTTTTTTTCACATCTGCATGTCTGCAGATTCAGTCCTCTTCTGAGGGTTGGAGCAAGAGGGAGGATCTGGATTTGTCTGAGTAGGAGTCTGTGCTCCAAGACCAGTAAGGATCTGGTGGCAGGGAGAATCCCAGGATATATAGCCACGCAAGCATTGGTAATGAGCCCAGTATCCTCTTAGTGATGCAATACATTTTTGCCATGAAAGGATTCCCCTGTAGGCGTATAAACTTCCCAGCTTCTCCTTCTTCCATTTTAAGGATGTTTTGCACATAAAACCACTGCCAAGCATTGTTAGTGTGGCAGGGAATCCCATCCCATACATCAGTTCCACCATGTTCATTCTTCAAATACATTGTGTGCATCCTCTATTCGTATTTAGGAAGTGATAAAGACACAAAAGGGGAGGCTAAACGTTAACGTAGTACTTTTCTCATAATAGGTCATTTTTCACAAGTGGAATACCCCAAAATCAGCTCTTGTTACAAATGAAATATTAGGTGGAGCCCCTTATATTCCCTCATAAGCAAAAGAGATCTTCTGGGGCTGATTCCAATGTCATTGACACTTTGGCATATTTAGGCTAATTCCAAATGTTGGTCTCTGTACTTATCACAAGTCATTCTCTTTGAATGAAAATGTCCTAAATGACTTGATTCTCTTTTTTTTTTTTTTTTAAAAAGTGAAATTTGTGGATGGGCCCCTGAGCATGACAAGTTCAGCTGCATGTTTTTGTGCTGTATAAATCTTTTTACATTGAAGGTCTTTAGTTTTATGGATGACCACAGTTTCCTTAACTGAAAAGCTATCCTTTCTATCCAAGAACACTTCCTATTTTGTATATCTACACATCTGAGTTTGCAGAAGTGGAATGGAATTCCAGTGGGAGTAGCATTCCATTGGAGCTACATGAGTGTTAAATTGTTTTAAATAAAGCAAATTTTATTATATAAAACCTATTGCTCTTCTTTCTCATGATCCGTTGCTGCAATTATACTTGATTCAGTAGAGACTTAATTGTACTTTATTTCTTAATTTTATCTTTTCGGAAGAATTCTTTTGGAGTTATTTTCTGATTTTTTTTTTTTTCCCCCTATGTAGAACATTAAAAGGTGTACAGTAGAAATGATTTGGAGGAGGTTTCCAAGTCTGCAATTTTTTCTTCAAATGAAGGTTGTTGAATTGCTCTCTCAGGCACTTGGTAGTTTCCCCCATTTGCACTGTTTATGTAACCATAAACAAATGTGAACTGTGAACTGGTTCATCATTTATACCAGACCTTTTTTTTTCTTAATGCAAACCGAATGATGTCCTGACTGAAAGCAAGGGGCTGGGCCCTTGGTTTGTTTTATTCTGAGGAGGAAATGCATCAGCAATGACCAAGAAACCAGTAAATTGCTCTTTCCATGGTGCTTCAGAGGGCGATGAAGTGTCCTCTCAGGGGTCTTGCTCACTTTTCAGTTATTTCTCAGTGCATCAGTAAAGTCTGTTTATTGCATAAAGTAATTTTCACATGAGAGAAGAGCATTCTCTTACATAGGTTAGCCATAAACTCACCCTAAGGGGCATGGAGTACAATGAATGTGAGATTTAAGTTGTCAGGTACATGATTGCACATAATACTAATCTAATCACACTCCTTGTGATGGAAAAAAGAGGAGACACGGTGGAGATTCACTGTTCCAGAGAGAGAGACTAGCATTGTACAAGCAGCAGGGATAATTCGTGCTGTTCTCTGGTATACCGGGGTTGCTGCTGTTATGCTTGGCAGAAAGCATTCAACCTAAAAGGTTGTAAAGTTTATAGCTCTTCACACTGTGTCACTATGTTGTGTAACCCAGTAGGGCACAGCTATGAAAAGTGATTTCTTGAAAATCTTGTCTGTATATTTTGTCATTGCATGATTGATCGCACTGCAAACATAAGCTGTGTGTTTTACGACAACACTTTTGTCTTACAAAATTATAATGTGGAAACTAAATTTGCTGCTTGCTATAGGTGCTTCATTCTACTCCAGCAACGGTCCTTCCTTTTTCTTTAGCAGGAATGTCTCAGTGCCTCGACCTCCGAAAAAAAGAGTCAAGTGTGATGCATGGGGTTTCAGCTGAAAATGGATTTGGTTGCAATATATAATTGAGCAGTGGAGTGAGAGAGTTTTTAAATTATGGAGTTGATTTTAAAAGTTGACACTGGCATTAAATGTTCTATATTTGGAGCTCCTGCTTTAGTGGCTAAAATGGACATTTATAGATAGAAATAGTGATCTGAATTCCCCTTGTGGGTTTGGCAGATAGGTTTGAAAGTTGTTTCATTTTTGTGTGTAATTTTCTTTTGGCAAGAACGTGTGCCAGGGGGTGGTGGAGAGGTCAATTTGTCTATGTTTATAGGTGCTGACAAGTCTTCTGAGATTTATTTTTAATTCAGCTTGTTTAAAAATTGCATGGCAGTGTTTTTTAAAATACACTATTGCCAAAGATTTTCACATTAACTTGTATGTGTATACCATCATTTTTGTGACAGAAATTGGCTTTATTGATGTGTAGTGTGTTACAGTTAGACAATAGCTAGTTAAATCTGCGCTTTCAAAAGTTCAGTCGCCACCATATTTTATAAAGTTATGCATTCTGTGTTTTTTATATGTCATAAAAGCTAGCTTATGCTTTTACTGATTAACACAGTTGGTAAGGTAACTATTTTTTTGATTTTTTTTTTTTAAATGTGAATTTGATATTTAATGGTAGTTTTAAAATTTACGTTTTTCAGGTATTTGAAAAAGAGCTGCTTTCGATGTAGGCAAAATTATTGTTAAAGCTCTGGTTATTTCCAAATAAGTTCAAATTTACGTGGTTTGTAAAAAATTACAAAATAGATTAATTTAAATCTGGGCTAAGGAGCTAACCTGTTAAGGCTGTGATTAGTTCCTGTGCCTTCAGGACACGTGGACTGGAAGCAGTGTGGCTTTCTTTGCCATGCAGGTCCTCAGGGAGGGTGAGCAAAGGAACAGTGTCAGAGCCTCCCCTCACTCTGGCTGCTCATTTCTCAGCCACCGTTTGGGGGTATCAGTACCTTCTGTTGTGTGGAGTGGTAACTTCTTTTCAAGTATAATGTTGATAAAGCAAGTAGCTGCAGAAATATGTTACCAGCCAGATCTCCTCTTGACTATATTGCATTGATACCAAAACCATATAAAAATCAGCGTCAGGCAGAGCCAGTGCCTGTAGAGAGCAGCCTTGCTGCTTTCCCAAAGGCACTCCCTTACTCAGCACGGCAATTTCAGAAAGGCTGTGGGCCAAGCATTGCAACTTCAACATGTCTGTCATGCAAATGCTCTCTTATAATGAAATTCAGTTAGATTTTTTTTTTTTTTTCTGATGTAAAATGACTTGGAATGTGAAGCAATTAATGTTTCTGTAGATATAATTATCCATAGAAGTCTGCACTTAAGTAGCTTTAGCCTCACATCTTTGCTTGTACCTTTCCTTTCTGAGGTAGCACCTCTTCATCCAGAATTAGAAGTAGCGTTTGTCCATGAACTGATCTAAAACAAAAACCTAGATTAAGAACAGTGCCAGTAGTAGTAAATGCTGCAAGAATCATAGCCGGTTAAAAATTAGAATTGCTGAAAGCAGGTCTAGAGTCTTAATATTAAACAGCTCTGGAAAAATTGCAGCCCTGGTCTCCACAGGGAAGGAGGAGGGGGAAACATTGATTCAGAAAACATGTGCTGCACTCCACTGTATAAATCTGGATTTCAAAAATAAACTTTTTTAGCATGCTTGAAAGTTGTTGCTGACTACTGCCAACTAGAAAATTTAATAAAGAGTTTAACTTTGTGCAGCCCAAGCCAGCTCTGCAAACACATGCTTTCCCGCTGAGATCAGAATGAATATCTAGTGCAGTGTGCAAGAGCCAGACTGTACGAGCAGGCCTGTCTACATGCATCCCTCATCTGACTTCAGTTATTGTTATGATGGGCACAAATCCACAGCTGTAAGCATTGCAAAGTGTGTGTGTCCAAAGCTCTGCTCCAAACTCTATCGTGCTGGTTACATTTTCAATTATTTTAGTTGAGACCCTTTCATCTACAAGTTTAGTCTGTTAGGTAAATGGACACATTTACCTTCCCAATTATAGATCTTTTTGTAGAGGATGTCTTGTGCTCTCCTTACGTATCTTCTAGTGTGGGATTTTGTGCTTATTGGAATTTAGCCCTAGCCATTTTTGAAAGAGCTTCTTAATCAAAAGAGACTAAATTAATAGATTATTTAAAAATTCACATAATTTTCATTAGTTCTTTTGGAGAAGCTTTTTCAAATCTAAATTTAGATAGTTGAGTCAGTATAGATGGGGAAAGGAGTTGAAAACACATTTCTGAGTTCAGTCAAGAATACAGCTTTTGTCTAGTGATGTGTGGTGATGAGAGAGGACTGAGTTTGCGAGAGCAACACAGAGTTTGTGTTTTCAGACTAGATCTTTATTCTTCTTCCAGAAGGAGCTCGGAGTATGGAGAAATGAATTTGCTTAGCTTGTTTTGGGAGGAGTGAGACCTCTGTAATGCTGAGCAGCACTTAATGCAGAGACCTGTCAAGCCGTGTCCAAATCTGTTTAGCCAGTTACGCTGTGATTGGCAGAAGTCCATAAATAAAGGAAGGAACCATTTATACCACAGCCATGTGAGCAGCCATTTCATAAAATACCATCTCTGGCACTCTTCCTTCAAATAAACACTCCTTTCCAAAGTGGCAAACAGGAAGAATATGTTTTGTTTGTCAGAAACTAAACAGAATAAAATCTTACCAACCTGTCAAGAAAAGCTGAGGGAAAAGAAAGTGTCTTCCCTAGATTTTGGTCTAATGGGACCGGGGGACTCAGGGAATAGCAAGAGAGGGAGAGTTCTTTTGGCTTTGAAAAACTGAGTGATAAAGAATATCTTAAAATAGAGAGGTTATCAGTGATGGCATAGGACAGGAAGAAAGACCCATAAAATTGCATGCTTTGCAACTTAGGATAGCTCTGCTGAGTCTTTGAATTGTCCAAACTGGAATGAAAGGGATTATGGTTTTGCTTCTATTATTATTATTTATTTACTTATCAAGGAAAAAAAAAAAAAGCAAAAACCTGACCTTCACAAAAGGGAAAACGGTTTCTCTTTTGCTTTCTGGTCCCAGTGCCCTCTTGTTCAGTGTGAAGGCAAGAGTCCAAAAGGTGAAATCATATACAGATATTACTTGGGAAGAATATATACTGACAATTATTGTGTGAAGCAATTATTTTTCTACTGTTAAAAGAAGAGCCACTTCAGGCAATAGTTTTGTCTGGAGACAATCTTGGCTTCTCTGCTGTTACTTATAGGGACCATACAATCTCCTTAATGCCCAGAAAAAAGTTCTTCTCATTGCCTGCATCTCTGAGTACATGGCACAGGGCTACCTGTCCAACATATTGAGGCATTTCTGGCTTGATTATAAAATCACAGATTTGATTACCTCACACAAAAACTCTACAACGAAGCACTGACTGCCCATTCAGAGGTGTCCTATAGTTGGCCTTTATTATCAGCCTGTAGTGTTTTGTTTTTCTGGCATTTGGTCTCTGTGTTCACCATTCTGACTAAGGCAGAGAAAATCTGGAATCACACTTTCATGTCTCTATTCTGATTGTATTTGTTATTCTAAAATAAATGCCAACGTGGCGGTGGTTTAGTTAGCAAAGCAAATAATGTCTTTTCAAATGAGTGAGAAACTTATCTTCTTTTATGTCTGATGACATGGCCACATTAATAAATATTTTGGGGTAGTGCTTTCCAGCAATGTTGTCTTTCTTGCTGTTTTAATATGCAACATGATGTGATGTGCTTGAATTAAATTCTAGTAAATATTTGTACCTGTCACAGGAACGATCATTTGTTGTCACAGCAATCAGGGCAGTTGAAGAAGCACTGAAGGAAGTGTCTTCATAGGATCGGTGTAGTGGGTAAGCTTGCACTGCAATTGCTCACTTCATGCATGATCTGAATAATTCAGCCTGTTTCCTATACGCATTTCTAGCACAAATTTCCTTTGGCAAAAAGCAGTAGTAGAATACAAAATTAACTAAATCCGTTTGGGAAAGGAACATGGATAAGCATCAAGGTTTGTGGCTTTTTTTTTCTGAATTAAGTTTTAGGATGTACAGTAGTTATCTTTGGGTAAATCAAGTGTAGCACATGGTGATGGCAAGAAGACTTAAAAAATAAACAAGTAGCAGATGGATAAGAGTAGTCCTAGAGTAGCTAGGGGAAAAAAATAATTGACCATCCTTATCCAAAATACCTGAGAAGAAAACATTTTCATGTAGCATTTGCCCAAAAGCATTTTGGATGATTGATAAAATTTGAATTAATATCTTGGATTTTAAGTTTTGTTGAATACCGTTGGGCTTCAAAATACAGTATTGCAATGCTAAGTTCCTTGACTTTTGCTTTGACCAGTTTAGATTTCTTTCATCCTTGTCCTGTCATCCCATTTACAAGGGAGATATTAATTGTTTGTCTTAATTTTCCTATGGAGCCTCACACTTCTGTAAGAACTAATACTGTAGATCTATAGATAAAATTCTGCAAGCAAATGCATTCTCTGCTATCATGGGGTTATAAAGATGTGGGTGAAAGAGTAGGCTTCCCTGAGTAACAGTACTCTTACTTCTTGGAGACTTCAGCTGAAGTCTTACGTGTATATTGCTGTTTGTGGTTTCACTCCCTTTGTTTGGTTTATTTTGGTTTACAGTCATGATGGAAAACTGATATGAAAATAAAAATGAAACAAGCACTAACCAGAGCCAATTGGTCTGTGCACCATTTGTGTGTGAGAGAGGTTTGGTTTTATTGTGTCAATCTGAAGCATGAGGCTGCTTCAAGGAAACGGTTGGCAATAAGTGTTCTGCTAACAACTAGGCAATTGCATTAAAGTAACACTAGAATACTTAGAAACCAAGAAAAGAAATGAAATTCTAATGTAAGGAGTGCACAACATTCAGAAAAAGGAGGAGAGAGTTTTCAGATTCTGTGGCTTTGTTGCTTATTCTTGGAGCTCCAACTGTGTTGCTGAAAAGAAATACTTGCCATGAAGAAGCATTCTGGATACGAACTAGACCTTTTTGAAATGCCCATTTAGTAAAAATTTATAGGGAAAGCAGTAAACCTAATAGCTGAATTTTCAAAGAATCGCCCCATGTGGCAATTATTCCCAACAGAAACCAACACCTTGGGAAGTTTGCTTGGCACAGCCCACTGCAAATTTTTTATGGCCTGACTTCAGCTATGCAAAATCTACCTAGGAAAAAGTGGTTTTAAAACTTTAGCTCTTCCTTCTAGGGTTTAGGGTATTGGGCTGGAGGAAGTCTGGCTTGAATTCTTAACTGATGTTCTAAAATGTTTTGTTCTAGAAATGCAAAATCCCACAGTCATCTCACTTAACTGAGATGTTAAATTTAGTGTCCTAGTTTCTCAATATAGTCAATGAGATAGAAGCATCTCTGAAGGGTAACTTGACCCCTGCATGAGCTGAACCTGCCCCGAAGGTAACTTCTTTGTCTATATGGTTGTGAGAACTGCTTATGACTAGACTCACAACTTACATGCCTAATTTGTGTAGCTATGTTTAGGATTTTACCTGAGCAATTATGTCTTGCTTAGCTTTACTTTAGGCAAAATGCCTTGTGGTATTTTAATGTATAAAAACTTGCCTTAGAATGTCTGAAAAGTCTGCAGAGAATCTTTCTGAAGCTAAAATTCTGGCTTTGGCTGCTAAACTGAGGCAGAGAGGGGCAGGATAAAACCAAACAGCAATAGATATTATGCAGCATGTAAGTCTGGGAAGTACACAAAGCTGGGATATGGGGAGAGACACCATAAATCCTCAGGTTTTGAGAGATATGGGTCAGGGAAATTGCTGTCTAGTATTTGAGGTCAGAAGAAATTGGGGAGAAGGAGAAAGATGTGGTGCTGACAGAGCATAGGTGAAGGGATGATAGAAAGCACAGAGCTGTGCTGAGGGCAAAGCACACAGAGAGACATCCTGTGACAGTTGAATAGGGGGAATTGGGGCATGTTGTAAAGTCCATTAAGGGTTATAAACGATGTTCTTAATGTTTTAAGATGTAATGTTTCTAAATATTTAGAATAAAATAAATGATGCAACCTCATTTTGAATGCTTTGTGCAGTTCCAGCTGTCCCATCTTAAGAATTTGATGGAAGTTGTGGAGGTACCAAAGAAAGCAGCATGATCAGAGGGATGTGATGGCTTCTGTGCAGGGAGGATGCAGGAACCCAGGTCTCTCCAGTTTCAAGGTGGCTAATAAGGGAGAAGCAGGATACACCAGAGCTGCATAAAGTCAGGAGTGACTCGAAAAGAAAGAAATTAAAGTGATTATTTATTATTTCTCACTTGACAATAAACAACTGAAATGATCCGGCAACACATAATTAAATTGTGGAAATTATTGCTACAGGAAGTTGGAGATGCCAAAATACAATTGGTTTCTTAAAGTGATTAGATATGGAAAAATAGTTCATAAAGAGCCATTAAAGATACTGATATAGGGCCAGCCTCCAGCTCAGGAAGTTTCTAAACTGCATGTTTGCTGAGAATTGGCAGGCCATAACCTATCCTTGTCCTGTGTTCATACTCTTTTCTTAAGCATCCGTTTTGGCTGTTGCCCAGGGACAGGATATCTGTCTAAGAGAATCTTTGGTGTAACCCACCGTGTGGCTTTCTTCTCGCTAAACCACACAATAGAGGTCTGCACCAAGTATTACGCTGTAGTCCAGATGTAATTTTAGCTCTGAGAATTCTAACTTCCGCATATATTATTCTTTCATTTACAGTATTATTTGATCACGTGCATAAAACCCAATCTATTGGCCTAAAAACCAATCTATTGGCCTAAATTTAGTGCTACACTTTTGCCTCTTTGCTCCTGGTGTGCTGTCCTGAATTGTGTTCTATGTGTCATGTTCTGCTGCTACTGGTTCAGATTATGTGTATTTTAATCTGGTCTATGCAAATAGTCTTTCAGTATTTCACCGTAGCTGTTCAATAAGAATATTGACCTAGGTCAAGTACCTTTAATTATCTAGAACGGTTCTTTTTAGTATTAGTATAACCTTGGAAAATTATTAACTCATATGTAGACCCTTGTATATAGGTCTCAGTGAAGGCTGTTCCACAAGCAACTAATAAGTGAAATATAATGGAACTCCTACTATCTTTGTGGAGTTATTAGTCACATCACTTAAAATAGTTTCTGCTCCAGTCCACATTCTCTGCCTTCTTTGATTAGCAATATTCTAGTCTCCTGCTGAAGTACTGCTGAGAGAGCCAGAACCATGTGGTAAACACAGTGGGACACTGTATAGATGCTGTAGCTTTTCTAGGGTGTACCCCAAGAAGACTTTCATACTCATGTGACCGTCACTAGCAGGCCAAGAAGTTTTGTTTAACCTTCAGCATGCAGACTGATCTTTAGGTGAAAGTTTGGGAGGTATTTCCTCTGAATCTTATTTGTTGCTCTTCCTTATGTATATTTAGTATATATAGGTTAGCAGTTCCACTTGTGCAAAGTAAATTAGTCCTGTCAATACCCTTTAAAGTTTTTATTTCTAATGAGAATCCTTCTGGAGAATTGCTCATGCAAACCTGGAGTCATACAAGTGTATTTACTGCATTAACAACATTTAATGGGTTGTTTACAAGCAACTGAAATAAAACATGCAGAATTTTACATTCCTGTTGAGGGGAATGGGGATTCCAATACCTTGAAAACACAAGAAATAAAAATATTTTCTTATAAAGTAACAATTAGCTGTCCTGACTTCTTGGACACTTTATGTCCTGTGAGTCTGGAAAGCATGAGAATCCTTGAGGAACCAAGGTAATAGTCGATTGTTTGGCATGAGTAAATTCTGTATTGAGGTGAAATTCCCACAGCACCCATCTTCCTGGTGTTTGCCCCCAAAGCTATAGAATCTGTAAGCATGAGTGCTATTTGCAGAATAAGGCAATCCCAGAGATTAAGGCCATGGAAACCCAAGCTTTTGCAGAACTTGGAGAAGTAGCCGACAGGAGATCGGGCACCCTTCACTGTGTCTGCTTGTTGCTCAGTAGAGATTTCTGGAAATAGGCATTTCTGTGACATAGTCTTATCTCAACACATTGGCATTTACCAACAAAAACATATCCTGTTAGAATTCCCTAACCAGCTCTAATTCAGACGTGAAAGAGGGTTGAATACATGTTTCTGCTTTCTGGGATTTATTACCATTGCATTCCCTTGTCCCTTTCCCTCCATTTCCTTTTTAATTTATTTCCTCTGAAAGTAGATGCTGTGAACTGATGCTACAGGAGGGTACTGGTTCTGATGTCTTTTGTGTGCTACAGAAGAAATTGCAGTGATTCAGGGCATTCAGTTTTTACAAGGTAACTCAGATGATTACTAAGACTAATTACTGTTGTTACATAGTTTCATGAGTGACGGTAGGAGCTGCCTGTACTTGAATTTCTCACTGCTTTCATTCTGTTAATGTGGGGACAGTCACTTCTACAAGCCCATTTTGCAGGACCAATGTTGTGATTTAAGCGTGAAAATTAGTATTTTCTGCATTCTTTGTTTTGTTTTGGGGTGTGTGTTGCCCTCCCCCCATCACCTCTGGAAGTGTTGGAAGGGTCTTGCCTAGATATTATTTAATACCAACATTTAGCATTCGCTTTTGAAAATCTTGGAAGGCTGCCAAGCCAAAGCAAACGCTTCTTGCACAGTCTCCTCCAAACGTGTAGGGAAACCTCACAGAGTCTTTAAAGCTGTAAAATATAAGGCAAAAAATCAGGGACATTTGTAATACTTGTATAATGCTACAAATATGGTGGTATGTGAAAAGCTGCGATATCAAAAAAAAAAAAAAACAACAAACCAACCCCCCTCTTCATTTACCCTATTCTAGAGATAGGGCCTGTGAAAAACGCAGAGAGCAACTGCTGCCCAGAGAACCGAAGTGTATTTCAGCTCAGAGAAGGCTATTTGCAGGGGACAGAGGACATGAGGTTTGATCAAATGCCAAATTAATTTGTTGCAAGTTGGCTTGCGTAGCCATCATCTGAGACCACCTAGTGTGTCATTAAAAGGGTAATATCAGTCCTGTCTTACAGATGGGAAAACTGAAGAACAGAAAGATTAAGTGACTTGCCTATGGTGTAATAACAGGGCACTGACAGAGCTAAGAGAAGAACTGAAACTTCTGGAATATTTTTTTTGTTTGTTTTTTTCTTCTGCTGGACCATGTTCTCACAGTGGTGAGAATGTTAAGAAAACCAAGCCTGGGGTGCTCTTTGACTCTGACCTCATTGCATGCTATTTCTCTAAGAGAACTACTTCAAGGATTACAGCAAAAGAATGTGCTTCTAAAAGCCATTTTGATGAAATCCCTAAACTAGCAACAGCAAGCAACCTTTTCTCACTTTCCAGCTTGATAACAAGCCTCACCAGTTGACAGTTTATTTTCTTTCCAACAATCAAGTCTTGACTGAAAGAGCACTTGATTCTTGAGTAGGCAATAACAAGCGTAGGCATGGAGTTGTTGCCACTTGTGCTTTCATTTCAACAGAAAAGTAGAAAACCAGATTTGCTGAAAATGAATTGAAATGTTTTACTTCGCCTTCTTCTCCATGTACATCTATTTTCTGTTTGGTTTTCTTAAATGGCATTCACAGAAGTTGACAAAGATTCCCACTTAGTTTTTACATCTCTTTCTTTTGGCTTTTCACTTTAGGCTTATATAACAAGGTAAAAGACTTAGTTTTCTTTCCAGCTTTTTTAATGAGGTAGAAGTCTTGACTTTCCGTCCAGCTATGGAGGTCATGGACAGAGGAGATGAATCTGAAACAAAAGTGTTAAATCTAACAGTGAAGTTCACAAAACCTTACTGTATGCAGTGCACTCAAATGAAGAGAGAGGTCAGTGAGCACCACATAAAACCATGCCCTTAGGAGGTCTGGTTAAATCAGGGAATGCATCTCCTTGCTTGTGTCTGTAGCATCTAGAGGGCAAAGACCACATAAATTACAGACTTGACTGAGGTATCTGCTTTGAAGGTGAAATAGGACTTGTGTGCAGCATTTGTCTGTTCCTATTTCATGCAGTCCTTGCCCATTCCCAGAGCTAAACTGGAAACTAGACTAACATATACGTATGCTTGCAAGTTTGGCGTTCTGAGGGCAGGAATTGCCACTGTTCTGTACAGAGCCTGGGGCACCGAGGTATTGACCTTGATTTGAATCCTGAGGGGGGTATTGTACAGAAGTATTGTATGCATAAAGGAATAAGATTACGGAATTACTACTAATTGTTCCTAGGGAGTGTCATGCCCATGACAGGTCTGGTATATTCCCTTTCATTGGAGTAAAATACAGTTGTTAGCAGCTACCTCACAAAGCTTCCTTTCTTAAAACTACTTATCATGTTTCATAGGTTGGTTATTTTCAAAATGTTTTGAGGCAACTTCACTCTAGATTAGTTTAAATCACCACGTCTCCATTAATTTCTTAATAAGTTCATTTGCATCAGATGTTGCTACCATCCCAGATCCCAGAATTTCCATACGGTTTGAATAGAGAACCTTTAAATCCCAACCTTCATTAGAATAAAGCTCATTTTTCCTTTGTTATCCTGTATAACAGGTGTTAATATAAAAAAGTGATCTGCCATCCCCACAAATTCTTTGAATTCTGCTTCTAAAACTCTTCTTTGAATAGAATAGAATGGTTTGGGTTGTAAGGGATGATCATATTTTCTAGCATCTCTCAGGGTTTTGTGCAAAAAACCCATTCTCTTCAGCATTACGCAGACATTGACTGGGAAATCTCTTTATCGGTGGTTTGAATCAAAAGTAATTTTTTTTTCCTAGAATCCATTTTAGTCTCCTGTACTGCTGGTTCACAGTGTGAAAGAATCTATTTAACTGCCTGCTTTTTTGGATGGCTTTTAATGTTGTTTTTAGATTTATACAAGGAGTATTTTGCCAATGAGCCTCTTCATCTTCACCACTAGAATGATTTTTAATGGACATCCAGTAGTTTAATACTAAGTAGTTTCTTTCAGCTTTGTTCTCCCTAGGGAGGAATGCACTGAATGGTTGGAAATGTCAGCAGCTGCATTAGCCGAAGAGTTTAGCTGCTGCCACCTCCTAGATAAATCTTGCCCTTTTTCATTTCTGTGTTTCTTACTGTTTCCCTCAAAGTAAGAGAGCCAAAGAAACTTCCTGCCTGGCATAATACAGATTAGGAACTAAATTAGCAGCTATTATAGATGGGCATTTTTCTATTGATTTCAGGGTGAAATCCATTAAAACTGGCAGAAGAGTTGGCTCCATTTCCATAGAGTCAACAAAATGAAATAAAAATATGAAGCTGTGAAAAAGGAAGGAATGTGTGCAGCTGCGTGGAGTACAGTCCAGCTCAGCCTTTGGGAAGGGTGACGAGGACCCAGGCTGCCTGACAGGGAAGGTGTGTATGGTGTGGGCACTGCCACTCCTCTTGGCTACTACTTGACAGACAGGTGAAATTTAGCATGAAAGTAAATTAGCCAGGATACTCATCCTTTCCTCCAGAGCATCTGATCATGGGCCTGGTTGGAGGTGGGAATTAATTAGGTGAACTTTGTATTATTCAGCCTGGTACTTCCTGTCTTACCGTCATAAGCTGATCAAGTTTGGCATTACAGGCATATATTTGGTGTGAAAATGCATAAGGCCGAGTCTTCTCCCAGGCATAAGCATTGCTGATATTAAATCTTATACTTGTCTTCATTCATATGCATGTTGTGGTGATTGGAAATAACAACTAGATGGTTGGAGAAATTCTGTATGTAGTGAAACGCACCTGCCAGCATGCATTGCTAGTTAGTTGACCTCTCGGGAAAAGTCCATGACTTTAAATATGCTTTCTTTTTTTCGTGTTATGTGATCAATAAATTCAGAATTCTGGTTGCATCATTCGGTGTATTACACAGAAGTATCACAGGTTGTTCCTTAGAATATAGCTCTGGATCTGTCCTTTGTCTAAGCTCCTCAAAGAAAGGATTGTGCTTTACAGTGATAGAATTACATTAAACATACACAGTGACTTGATTAGAACCGAGATCTTGTGTTCAGAGTTCTTGATATTTAATACTAGAGTCAGCATATCCCACAGCTGTGCAGTTATTTCCAGTGCCAGAAATCAGGTTTTTAGGAAAGAGATTGTATGTCTTGAGTCATCAGCATGGATTAGCCCCCAGAAATGTTATTTAGTGTACCAGATTATCAAACTTTATGGTTACTTTCAGAATGGGTGTTTTTACAGCTTCCTGGTAAAACTCTCAGAATTTTATTTTTCAAACTGCTAAAACACAGTGACCACTTAATTGCCAGGGTGCATATGTTGTTAATGAGAATATGGTAAGGCTTTTCAAAAATACATTGTGACCATTTTTGAGTTAGAGAAGCATTCAGCCTCATAAATTCATTCCAGTTAGAAGGAGAATTCGATGTTGAAGACAAACGGCTTTCATGTAATCCTGTTTATTTAAAAAGATGTGCCAAGTACCTTTTCCTTGAGCATAGGAGGATCAAACAACAGGAGATTGGTTTCAGCTGGTACTCAGACTAAAAAGCTCTGTCTAGGATTTTCTCAGTGCTCACCCCACATTTGCCCAGCCTGCATCTGGATATTCTTTCTAAAATTCTGCCTGTCTGTGGCATTTCTGTTGTCCTTTTTGTCACACCCACACACCACTTAAACAAATAATCTTTTACATCATTAAAATTCTTGACTGTTCTTTTATATTCCTGTTTTGGCCTGTGACAAGCTGTATATTAGGATCAAGGGTCTTTTTTTTAATAAAATAAACAAACATACATATACACATATAAAGGAGTTTGACTCTTGTGTTTTAAAAGAAAGATATTGGTTACAATAGCATCTCTACTAGTCTATTCTGTACTGTTATTTCTTTAACATTGATAAAAGTTTGATATTATGTGGACAAGCCATAAGAAAATAGAACTCTTGGGCAGAAAAGTTTTCTAAGTGGGACATTCCGCATGGCCATGTTTTTTGTGAGTGCAAGGAAGATTGCAATGGGAATTGTTTGTTTGGTAAATTTTGAGTTTAACATCTGTATTCATCATTGTCTGAGAGTGAGTGGGTGTTTCTTAGCTTTGAGAAAACACTCCACTATTAATCCCATCAGAGGGTGAAATAATAAACACAAAGGGGGAGGCAATGACTTTAGGTCAAGGTCCTAATATGGTTATAGCCAGAGAAATATCTCTGACAAAAGTCTTCTCCTCCTTCAACCATGCTCATGGGAGTAGTAGTTGATTGCTGACTGGTACCAGCAAGTGTGTCTGGGCTGCAAGGAGAGACGAGGAGTTGAGGCTTGCCCACCTCCTCCTGCATCAGGGACTTGCCCAGGGCGGTGGATGTGACTCCCAGGAAGGGATGACCTGGCCACAGGTTGCATGTAAATCCAGGTCAATTACTGTCATTCCTGTATTTATTCAGATATAGCTTCTGCGTATCATCGAAGACAATTTGGCTCTCGTTAGTAGTTAAATAGTATTCCTCTAGTTTGTACTCCCTGTGAACATGTCTTGTCAATCTCCTCCTTGGAGGATAAAGCAGCTCTGTGGACAAGAGAAAGCTGTATGCAGCATAAAGCAAAACTAAGGAGAGGGTTGTCTGCCAAGTGATTGGAGAGGACCAGCAATATGTATAAATTGCCTTGAATACTCAGTTCGGAGATAAATTTTTTAAACTTTCTCTTTTCACCACTCAAGTTACAAAATAATTGAGACAGAATTTTAAAAAGGGGGATGGTGATGTAAATAATAATAAAAGATTGTAGTTAGAAACTAACTGGTTCACGTAGTGCTTCACCATTTACAAATCCCAAGCATATTTTAACATAATTTGTCCAAGCAGCATAGTGCTCTTTTATCAAGTTCCTTCCCCAGACCATCTTTCCTCCTTATCTAAATGTCCCCAGATTCTTTCATCTCTCTGTGGGAAACTGTCAGATGGTTATGTAAATCCAGCAGGCAGGCCAAGATTTCAGTGGCACTCATGACTCTGAAGGCAGGATCCCATCTTGCTTAGAGCAACCCTTGGGCAAACTAAAAGGCCACCCATTTGCAGCACCAGAATTGAAGTTTCAAATTGCTTTTCCTTGGCACTCGTAAGCAGAAACGTGGCACAGGGCTGAGTTTGCTACTTCTGTGTGTAGTTATAGATAACTTACTTTGGGGATATCAGATCTGCAATAACCTAAAGCCATTAGGAATGGTTCATGAACATCCAGGCATGCATACATAATTCATGTTAACTGAATACATTTATGTGCACACTCATAAAACGGAAACAGGTTGCAACTTATTAGTGGAATAAATGGAATTGCTTCTTTATAGCATGTGTTTTATGCTTCTCTCTAATTTAAAGCTAGATCATTAAGATATAAAATTGGCTGATAATTACAATAAATATTCCTAGAATGTTTCTACTTTCCAGCCTGTATGCAATTTTCCTTTGTTTTTCTTTAAAAACATTTATTGTATTTCAGATTGTTCAATATATACTGAGGATTTCAAATCTGTGTGCATGTAGGTGGGTAACTTCTAAATGAAGGCTTGAGGTAAAATGTCAAGTTTTACCTGAGTTAAATTATTTTTAGTGGAGATTCAATGAAAGAATTAAATCCACTTCAAAATGGCTGTTGCTCTTAGCTAAATTCCTCCTATATTATTAGACAGCTTTACCAATGTTATGTTACGGGAGTCTAGAGGGAGCAAAAAACAAAACAAAAACATCACTCTCTGATGCTGTGTTGAATGAGAAAAAAGAAGTGGAAACAGGGGGTATTTTTGCATAAAAAATATCTATATTTTATAATCCAAATCCTAAAATGGAATAAATCCCAACCGTACTTTTTGATCTACATGAAATGATGAAGGACCAGATCATGTGTAACATGTCATTAGACTCACAAGGCCATTTGGTTTTGGGAAATACAATACATGCTTCAGCATTACTAAGGATCACATACAGACTTTCTTAATATTGTTTTTTCACAGTGCTTAAAAATATAAAAAAAATCCTTGCATAGTTAAATTTCTGAGCTTCACCGGAGTCCTCCCTGTACTCAAGAATTAATGTAGATCTCAGGGCTTGAATTTTTAGCAGACTAATAAGCAGGCATGTAAGTTTAAATCTTATTACAGTCCATGCAGGAAAGGGTGTACTGCAAAACTGAACATTCACAAAGGCCTTAGTATCTGAGAGTCTTGTATGTCCACAATTTAAAGTCTGATCAATTTCAAAATTTTGATATTTAATTAAAAAAATAAAATCCACAATAGCCATTTCAGATCTAATTTTGATTAGATGGATTCAGATTGTAATGATTTATATATTTGTAATTTGAAAAAAAAACACACCGATTTGTTCATTGTTTATTCTTCATCTCAGTTTAGTAGGACTTTATTTTTGTGGTTAAAGACCACATGGAGGAATGCAGTTTCAAAGCTACAGCTTTTGCACAGTGAGAGTTAACTAAAGTTAGAGCAATTGGAATGACTTCTATTGATTCTGTGATGTATACTTTTACTGCTTTGCCTCAAAGTGAAACAATTATAAATTTAAATCTGTAAACATTGATACGGAATGTAATATTTTCTGTTCTTCTAATGTTGAAGTAATCATATTTACAGGATTTGATGCATGAGGTTTCTGATATCTCTGCCCTCCCTATTTTAAGCGAGTTGTAATACTAATGGAAAACAAGCAGAAGATAAAATTCTGCGGATTTTGTTAAGACCCATACAGTCAGATGGAGCCTTCCCTTTTCCTTATGTCAAATTACGTCTTCAGTGTTTCCACCTTTCTTGGTTCTCCTTAGAATGAAAATTTTAACTAACAGTTTCTCCCTTACTCAGTCCAGCTTTATCAAAGCTGACACCCAAAACTCTATATTACATAGCTTTCCTATTTAGAAATGCTCTAAAACATCCCATTGTGGTGATGTTATTTTGTGGGCTGGTTCTTTTGTGTTCTTATTTTTTTTGTCTGACAGAAATCTGTAGTTTACGAATGCTTTCTCATGTTGTATTAATGAAGGCAGCAAAGACAGCTGCCTCGATGCTACCTGGATATGCTGGACAGAAGACAGAAACATTTGCAGAAATGTCAAACTTTGAAGGTTGGCTCTGGCATACAGTGTAGGTAGTAATCACTGTAATAATCACCCCAGTTTTTCTTTGTCTGATGGTTAATAACCACCCGGGATTACATAGCTATGAGTCTAATGTCTAGGTCAGACTACCCAGAATGGTTGGAAGTTTAACTCCCTTGCATTAATCCTTTTGATGTATGTCATGAAAGCATAGCCTGTAGCTGTCAAATTACATATGCACTGTGAGTGTAGTCTGTTTAAGTTCAAGACTTAGCATCATGTATTCTGACTCAATTTATTTTTATATCTCATCTTTCTCACAGAGGGTCTGAAAATGCTCAACAGTGAGAGACAGAATAATGAGATAATGCTTTACAGAACTGTGTAAAGTGACTTGCATATAGATAACAAGCAAGGAAGAGGTTGGACTTGAGAGAGAGAAGACAGATGTAAATTAAGAGTAGTAGCATAAATAGTAATTCTGATAGAAGAGACTTGAAGGGTGTATGGAAAAGGTTTGTGTTAACGTTAACATCTAGTAAGAGTCAACAGTAGAAGAATAAAGCTTCCTATATATATGGTGATGAAACTTTGTGCTAAATAATATTTTGCATTACAGGAATTTGTATTATCAGGATTGGACAGCATGCTTCTAAATTTGTTTACTTATGGGAGTAATAATATAAGGATGGAAAGGAAAAAATCTTATGATAGCATATGCCTGATGACAAACAGAGTTCCTACTGAAGGGATAGCATGATTAAACTGTGTGGGGGAAGAAAAAAAATCAAGAAAGGGAGTTTTAAGGGTCATTTTAGATATAATTAATCCTGGTGTGAGCAAGAGTCGTAGTGACAAAAATAGTGGTAAACCTTCTGTCAGGGAAGTTGAGGTCAAGGGGAATGATAATAATATAGGACTCTGGTGATATGACTAGATATCTTGGATTGGGTGTTTACTCCCAGATTATTTCACATGTCTGCAGTATCCAGCACTGCAAAAGGAAAGCAGAATTCCCCATCATGGGATTTTATCCTGGTTTTTCCTTGTTAAATTGTGGTCTTTCCAGGTAAGGTCTGAGTCTTGTGATCTTTAGTGAAGAGGCAAACCTGAGATCTTATCTGAAGAGAGTAGTAGTAGAAACAGGGAGAATATCCTACCTTTGAACTGCACTATAGTAAAAGACAATATACTCTAGCTTCACATGCCCCCACATTCCTGAACTACTTTGGTTGCAGGTACACAACTTATAATGGAGACTGGATCTGAGTTGAGGACTACAAATACATTCACATTAATTGCACAGAATTGATGGGCCAGGCTGAAACAAGCATAGGAATTCAAGAGAAAAATGTAGTTGAAAGCACAGAGCCTTAAGCAGTGAAGAATGGACAAGATATAAAGCCTGGAAGAAGTAGAAAAAAAGCTTCAAATATAGAGTTTGGTCTTTGAGGACAGCATCAAAGGCTGATTGTTGGAAAGGTTTGTGAAGGACAGACTGAATAATCAGTGCTGCCATGAAGATGGCTTAGGAGAAGCTCAGTATCAAAAAATAATTATTAAAAAAAATAAAAATTAAAAGTAGAAGTGGCTCAAAGCTGTGGGGGAAGGATTTGGGAAAAGAATATAATCTCCCTTGAATTTTCAGAGAAATAATCACTGAGAAATGAAATGGTGATTATCTAGCCAAGAAGTGCATGTTGTAAGGAGAAAGAACAAGTAAAGAAAGTGGAGAAAGGAATTAGAGATGGAGGAAATGGGATGGGCAGGATGGTGTAATAGAGAAGAGATCTGCAATAGCAGATGGGATGGAAAAGAAATATATTCAAAATTAATAGTATCTCCACTTCATGTTTTTTGGGCACACTTGTGCTCATTCTAGATGAAAAAAATAATGTCTTCCCTCTCCAGTCAACAGTTTTAGAAGTGGACTAAAACTTCTAACAAGAAACAATCCATCTGTTGTGAGCAATTCTAACAGTTCAATAGTTAAGTGAGAATAACATGCTATGTCTTCAAAAATTGATGGTGAATTTTAGGATTCTCCTTTTTTTTTTTTTTTTTTTTGGATTTGCTGTACGCATCACCTTAAAAAATTGGTTTGGATGAGAGAAGTGCAAATATAGTATAACTACATTAAGGGAGTGCACATTTTTGCTTTTATGGAAAAGTGGATTGTCTCATTTTTATTTCCTCTGTCTCTATCAGCTGAAAATGTGAAGACTCATCACAGCAACAGTACTATTTTTTCTGGATCTGCACAAAGCTGCAAGCCCAAATTCAACAAGTTTTGCAGCAATCCTGTCAAACTGTTGTGTGACATCAGGCATGCTCCTGGTGATGCTCTGTTGGTGGCCCTTCTGGTTTACTAACCTCTATTGACTACACCTATGGTGCGGTCTGAGGTGTTTCTCTTGCTCGTGTTCCATGAGACTGAGTCAATAACTGATTTTAGATAAAAAGCAGATGTCAAACAATGTATTATCATGTGGTTCATCATCAGAAGTACTTGGTAAAAAAGGCATGGCGGAACAGATGACATTATCACAGTGGGAGTATACATAATAAGGAAGGTATCAGTAAAGAGAAAATGGATATCTTTCTTGAAGAGTCATGCTCCAAAAATTGCCAGCTGCTTGGTTGATCTTTACTGGCATTCATTCAGCTTCTGAAAAGACTTGGTTTTAGAAGGTAACATCACTCTGATTTACTGAGACATGGGCATCTGTGTACAGCTTTCTGCAAATTTTTGATATACACCTTAATATGGAATGTAGTATGCTATAAAATTGAATTACCACTGAAGTTGTTTTATTCCCAAAGTACCTTTTATATAAATGAGCTGGCTGGAAATCTCAGACAATTGTGGTGTTTTTTTTTTTCTTTTTCCAGTGATGAATTTGTCATAGGACTACAATATAACTAGTTATTAAATATCCCTAATATATTATCTACTAATAAAAAAGTCAAACTGTTTAACATCATTATGCTAAGAAACCACAATGACCCTTAACATAAGTCCTGACATAAATTATTATTGTTTACACAGACCTCCCAGCAGTCTACTAAATGTAGTTTGCCACTCAAAATTTTATAGCTGTGTTGCTTGAGACAGACTTTTTTTTTTTTTTTACAACAGTACCAGGCTCTAACACAGATTATCAGTGCATAAATAAGTCCTGCTTTCTGCTTCTTTTCATGATGCCACATATGTTATAAAAGTAGACAATATATTTGAGATAGTATCCTCTCAGATGACCTGGGAAATCTTGCATCTTCCCTCTAACCTCTTTATCAATAACTTTCCTATAGTTGGTGTAAAACTGCAGCACGCTGAGAAAGGTTTGGATCTGAAAGATTTCATCACCTTTAAATGACATTAAATGGTTGAGCTTAGCTGAACACATGCACTTTCTGCTGTATGGGGTAGTTAATAAAATATGAACTTAGCACACAGTCTAATATTGATTTCTCTAGGAAAGACTGAATTGATATTAGATAATTATGTTGCATATGGACAGCAAATGACTTAACAGACCTCCTCAGCTTTTTGATAGTCACATTGCACTTTCAGCATGTTCTGCAAATATATCTGAACATTTCCTGTCTAACCAGAATTGACTGCACCTGATAACTTGTCAGAGAGTTGGTCAGCTTTATTTCAGTGAAAGGTTTTATGTCAGTGTTTGCAGCTCGGGCTTGGTTAGAGAAAGTGGTGATATACCATCTGATATTCAAACAAGGAAACCCTCTAGTGTACTCAAAATAACAGTCTTGACTTTGTTATCTTCCAGAGAGTTAAAGAATGCCCGAGCCATCATCTGGGGAAAGGTAAACCCTGACTTTCTGTTCCCTTGTGTTGCTAGCCCAGAACCTGAGCTGTACCTCTACAAAAACATGAACATACCCAGAGAAGTATCAGGTAAGGTCAAAACTTTGGTTAATGTTAGTGTTAGGAAAGGAAGGTCAGAAGAGCTACGTCACCTACCAGTGTGGTGGGTCAGTCCTTCAGTATCCACTGATACCGAACTTAAGCTCTTTTGTGTATTAAACCACAGATCTAGTCAAAGGACCAACTATAAACAATTTATTAATACTATTTCTTTATTGAGACTTTAAGTCTGATATATGGAATAAAGGTCTATATAACTGAGAAGCATATAGTTTCTCCCATTTTTGGAGCCTCGCAGTTTTGCAGCAAGACTCAGCCAGTATTAGGATAAAGAGGTCATATGAGAGAAATGATTTACTAGTGGATAACAAAAGCCTAGCAGTAGTATCAGGATGGAAATGGAAGCCAGAGGTTGGAGGTTTGCTCTGTGGCATGTAGGATATAGAGGGCTATAGTTAAGACTGGATAAACATTGGTGTGAGGGGTAGCAATAGAATTTGGTAAATAGTGGGTTGAATAACTTCCCTCAGAAAAGCCTGGGCATCCTTATGAAGAAGCTACCATAGCTCAGTCTGAAATTATGGGCCTGATCCAGAAATATTTGAAAGAGGATACTTGGATTGTGCTATATAGCAGTTAGACTAGATGATAGGAATTGTCCCTTCTGGCTTCAAAAATATGACTGTTCATTTCTCAAAGAATCTGCTTCATAAGCTGAAGAACTCTGGCAATTTTTGTTTGTTTGTTTCATAGATAGCAATGTTTGAAGTCTTCTGACATCAAATTCTTTAAAAACTGAAAAAGATTTGCAAAATGCCATATCAAAACACCTAAAATTGAAACAAACCAAAAATCTAGGCTTTTTTTCATGGTTGGGAAGCTACTGTGAAAAAAACAAGTAAATAAGGTACATTTATCACCCAGAAAACTATTCTAGTGAAACCACAGTTTTTCTTTCTAATATTCTAGTAGTAACCTCATCTGACTTTTTTTTTTTCACTGTAGTTACATTGACTGTATATTTATCACAGATCAGCAGTGCAAAATAATCTGGAGTTTCCTTGTACAAACTGGATGTAATAGAGCCTTCAGATAATATTTACAGGTATTGGAACTTTGCTGAACCTTACTTACAAGAAGTAGGTGAAATTTGCTTACCTTCATGTCAGCTAACACAAAGAAAACATTTTTTCCTCCAAACTTAATTAGGTACATATACTATGTATTATCTTTCACTAACTTCTCTTTAAAGACTCAAGGCTTAGATGACTGTTCATTAAGTCTGTTGCTTTATACATGAAGACTGAGGTTTTCTGAATACGATAAAGCTATAGATTAAAAAGCTGCCATGTTGAAATTGGTGTAAAGATTGGCAGAAGCCTGTGGGTAGTGACTTGGTCCGTGGTGTATAACTTCTTGAATGCGTAAGACCACCTTGTACTTTAGGATAAACCACCATGTGCACTTCCAGTTGCATGTTTCTATCTTCTACCTAGATTTGGTGACAGAAGTTTGGATGTTTTCATATTTATTTCTGAAAAGTGAGTTATTTACTTACAACGTCTTTAAAATAATCGGGACTGTCTTTTCAGAATCTTTATGTGGTGGTGGTTGTTTGTTTTGTTTTGTTTGTTTTTTTTTTTTTTTTAAATAGACATTGATTTTATTTTCCTTTCATAATTAAAAAAATTATATAAGTCATGCCATAAGGGGTAAATTAAAGAATCCACTCAGGGATATATAGACCCTTAAGGAATAGTTGTGACAAAGCTTTCTTTTCACTAAAGGTTTCATCTAGTAAGCCTTGAAGCTTTGGCTGTGGTTACATACTCCAGGAGGCATGTGCTAGTATTGTCCTGGTTTGAACAACCTGAGCTGCAAGTGTCTCCTGCTCAGGAAACTGAACCCTTTTGTTATTTGCAGCACTGAGCTGCACAAACCACATGATTCCTTGCCCTACTGAAGCATCAAGAGGATGGCTGATGGGCTGCGACTACCAAAAGGGAAGCTTGAGCAGGACGCTCTGATTGCCACCAATATTCTGGAAAAGATACTTGGGAATCTTTGACCTTGTGCTATTAAAGGTCTCCCTTTAGTATCTATTTCATCATATAATGTCCCTGGTGCTTAATAACATGCTGGTGCTTTGGTTCAGAACCAACTTCAAGGGAAGAGTGCCACCTACTGAACCACCGATTTTGTTTCCTAAAACACCTGTATTCTCACCCAAAATAGTGACCAAATCCTGTCTTGCTGCTTGTAAAAAATGTAGGAGGATCAAGGCCTTTACAAGACATGGATGTATATAATGTTGCAAATCTGGATGAAAATACTGCAGCATGGCACTTGCTAAAAGATTTTTTTTTTTTTTTTTCATTGTGGGCATTAGAACTTGTATTTTAACACGCTACTTCTAAGAGACTGCAATAAAAGTGAAGTTAACATCAGCCTACATAGCATTATTATTATCTGGCCCTGATTTGAACTCTTCACTGCTATAAGTGCTAAAATACACTCCTAATTATTTCCTTGGAATTATGCTAATAATTGATGTGGTGTTTCAGTCTTAGTCTCATAAAAATTAGAAATGTCTTTAAAAAGAATTAAACCAATAAGATTCCTCATGCTTCCCACTAGACACTCAAGTACATTTCATCAAAGTCTCTCATGCAAAAAATTCCGGTTATCCTTCCATAAATATGGATGAAATAAAGTATATATTTATCTCATAAACTCTTCTATTCATTCCAGCATGACTGAAATTGCAGATCTCTCTATGGTTTTTCCTTCTAAAAATCTTTCTTTTGGCAAAGCAGAGGGGAAAAAAAAAATCTGTCTTTGGACATGAGTATGTTCATTTCAAAAGGAAAACAGGACAACTTCAGTTTTGTACAAAAACTGAATCTCACAAAATTAGTATTTTGGATGCCTTTCAGATAGGACTTCAAATTTTTGTTCAGAATTGGTAATTTAGCTTCTTATGGATCATTTGGATTAGAGGATGACGATAATAATTTCATGGAACTAACCCAAGTAACTCCAGAATATAAGGCTCTATGCCTACATGCCTCCGCTAGAAAAAAGAGACACTGAAATAGATTCAAGCAGGAGCAATGGGGGTCTTTCTAATCAGAAGAAAATACTTTGAGGATTCTTTAAAAGAATCTGCTTATATTTGCATCACAGTCCATTGGTGACCTTGTATAAACAAACCTGCATCTGACAGCTTGAGGTCTTTCCTTTAGGCAGCTGGACCGTTTATAAAATTAAGATTGTTCATAGTTCCTGTCACACTTCAGCAAAATCTTCTGCAGACATTCCCTCAAAATTTAGCAGAAAATAAGATAATGGTCATGAAAGGGGGTGGGGAAAGAACATGTAGAAAATATAATTGCATAAGCAACAAATCTATATATTTTTTTTTACATTGTCAGGATTTAACTGTCACTGTGCAAAGTAGGCAGTGCTGCCCTATGCATCCAGCCCAACAGGAATTTTTTCTCCAAGCAAGATCTTGTGCCACAATTTAGTTACCTCTGTGGTCTAGCAATACTGGGAACTCCTATACAGGAAATTCTCACTACTTCAGTAGCTATAGGTTCCTTTTTATTGTGCAGTGTATTTTTTAAGAGCCAACACATTTTGTAATTGGTGGACTTGAAAAGTAGAGTTAAAGTTATTCTAGGTAGCAGGTGGTTCTAGATATTCCACATGTTGGACAAAGCAGGTTATGACACAACCATGACAGAATCTACCCTTATTTTTAAATTTTATTTTTGCACTCATTTAAGGGAATTATCTCATGGATCCACTCCTGTTCTTCACAGGTGATCTGAGCCACTGCTCTAGCTCTGTACTTTGAGGAGGGTGCAGAGGAGACCGTGGTGCAAATTAGCCAGAATGCTCACCCTGAGCCTGGGGGTCCTGGGGTATATAGGGATTTAGGTCCTAATCTAGCCGGTTTTAGCTTTACATCAGCACTGCTTCAGGCATCGTGAACTGGTTATTTTGCTTTGGGAAAAAAGCAGCTGACGTAACCATTTTTACTTTGAGATGAAGCAGAAAATTCAGTAGAAACAAGCTGTTATAATGTGCTTTCTATGCCTTTTTCTTTGCCCACCTCCGTAGTTTCCATTCTTGGGTTCTCTTCAGGTGAGTTCTCCCACTCATGCAAGCTGACAGGTCTCAAAGGATGCTCAAATAGCTGGTTCTGATGAAAGGGTTACCTTTTCCGGCAAGCATTAGCTTGAAACGCACCAGATCTTAGCTATCTTCCATGGAGATCAAGGGCTCCATTCTAGAAAACATTAAGGCATCCAAACACTTGTGACTGCAGTGAGATTACTCATGGGCTTAATGTGCTTAGTACCTGGCTGACTCATGCTTTAATAGGAGGCTCTCTGTGCTGTAGAGGAAATTAATAAGAGGTTGGACTCTATCACTGGTTAGGTGAAGTTCACTAGTAACGCTCTTGTCTCCAAACAGCCAGTACTTAGGAACAATTCTATTTATAGAAGAAATTCAGTGATTATGGGAGAAATTTTTCTGCACACTTTGTGTTTTATTTCCTTGTATTGCATATTTGGAGATTTATTTTTTTTTTCTGATTATCATAAATATGTAGGTTGCTAGAAGTGCTTTTATATGTCATGCTTCTTACTCTGTGCAAGAACAAACTGATGCTTTATTCTTTTTGCAGCAAATTGTTGCTGAGTATAGATGGTGCAGAGCATAGAGTTTCGTGTGTTTTCTTTGTTTCTTTGCAGAAAAATGAAGTGACAGGTGCTTAGCCTCATTTTTCATGCTAGCTTTGCCATGCCATTTTCACCAATAATGAAGGCAGCTGCCAGAGCTTGAGGAAATCAGGCGAAAAATTCAGCTGGCAGGTAGACGCAGTCACTTTAAGAAATGTAATCTTATGTTAGCAGATGGTAATTAAAAGGCAGAAAAAATAAAATTTTGTCTCAGTTTTCTGCACTGTTACATCAATTAAATCTGCAACAGAAATGCAAGCAGAAAATATAATTTATTTTCATGTGGCTACACAGTATGATTGTATGCAAATCTAATGATTTGTTTTGCAAAGGCAATTGCAATTTTTTAAACCTAAGTAGAATAACGAATCATTTCCAGAGTATGTGTATGCAGTAAATCTTTTAATGCAACGAAAAGCATCTCCTCCTTGTTTTCTATTCATTGTTAAGCCTCGAGTTGGGTTCCACTGTCTATCCACTTCCAGCTTTCAGTAACACCAGTTTTAATCCTAACAGTTCAGTAAATCTTAGTGTGAAGAACTAATCTACCTCAGGCCTTCACAGGGGTGCATCCCGTTAAAAAAAAATATCTAGAAGTGCAAGGCTGAACCTGGTAACAGGTGTTATGATCTTGCAGGAAAATTATGGTTTAATTCTGATAAGATTCCTAAAGATCTTCTGTTGTTCCTCCTACTTGCAGACATCTAGCGTTGAGGACAGAGCCTTATCATTCCTCATATGTTACTTCTTATGGCTGCTAGGATCATGAACAACATGTGCAAATCAGCTGAAGTGTGAACTAATTACATAATTAAAGCTCATTATGGTAGTGGCAAAACTGAAATGCTCGTGTAGCTATGTCACTGTTTCCATAGCTAGTTTTGATTTGCAGGGGTTTTGTGAGTCATGCATAAATATTCACCCAATTTTGTAAAACCTCACCCAATTTGGAATGCTACAGCGTAGCCAAACTTGAATAATATTTTACTAAATGCAGTTAGTAATTTTTAAAAGACATGGTGGTGTTTAGTTTAAAATTTAATGACTAGATGGGGTTTTTTGTGTTTCTGTAACTCCAAGCCAGGTTTGTCTGTGATGCTGAAACCACATGTCCTTTCTTACCTCTCTTGCACAAAGTCTGCATTGAAGACAATGAGAAAATATATGTTGCTTAAAAATTCAGTTCCTAGTTCTTCTGTCCTGTTGACTGATTGCTGATGCCTCTAAGCATAATAGAAATTTTATCGCTGTAGCTCCCATTCTAGTGAGACTGGTATAACAAGCAACATTTTTAAAAATAGTTTTTCTTAAGTGTTCAGTTCACCAGAAATGCAAACACACTCCTTAAAGCTACAGTGATCAAAAGCATCACTTCAGATCAACTAGTTATCCCTACTTGTGTCTGGTGACATACCTGCTCATGTAAATATATAAAAATAGATGATCTTATAAAGATGTGGGATTTTTTTTAAGTTCTTATGAGTAATAATGAATATTAGGTTTGAATCTGAGTTCACATTTATTTCACATTTGCCCATGGAGTATCTCCAAAATTTTGTATTTAAGAAAATTTGTAGTATTTCAGTGAGGGATTTCACCAGTTGTAAGAAGTGGATGGTGCCAGACCCTTCATTAATGCAGCACAGCACAGAGAGACCTGCTGGAATTGCAGAGAGCAAATGTGGGGGTCACAGCTCCTGCTCCAGATGAGACTGGTGCCAACTGGAAACACTTTTATCTCCTAGCGTGGTCTCTGAAGTTGGGTTTTGCTCTAGTTTTTATTCCAGGTCACAGAATTTCCCTCGTGGTCCCTGGTGGTGAGCACTGCTGTGCACAGGTTCAGCCTGGGGGTAGTGGCAGAAGGGGAGAAGAGACTGCAGCTCTGTTAACCCCCCAGGGACCTCAACAGGCAGGGTGAGACGGGAGCGAACTTCAGCTTCTCTGGGGCCCAGGTGTTGGCTTTTTGAGCCACATCAGCTAACAAATCACTTGGTACATCACTGGAGGAGCAGCAGTTGTGGGCAAGCAGAAAGCAGAGCGTGGAGTTTGTACTGGCAAAGCCTCCATCCGTGGTGTCTGGGCAGCAGCAGTTAGCTGAGCCTGTGGCTGGGGGTGAGTCTACAACTCTCACCACGTTTTCTTTGCTGTTGCCACCACCCTGACCCATGATACTCTTGATACTCCCTTCCCTGAGCTCTTGTTCCCCCAAAACTACTATTGCCAGGTGGTGTGGTATTCTGAAACATGGGTTTGTATCCACAGAAAACATGTTTTCCCTAGAGACCTAGGCCAGAACTGATTCTTGGACTTAGTTGAAAGGTTAAGGCATTTAACCCTTCCTCCCAAATATCAGCTTTTAACTTCCCAGTTTTTGTCATGTTTGTCTCACCACATTATTGAATCTTAAACATTTTTGAGTGCCAGAGATTAAAAAGGAACAAATAAATAAAAGATTTAGAAAGGTAAAAGTACAAGTGTGTGAAACTTTGGTACTCTTTGTTAAAGGGGGTGCGCTTGATAATGTTGCTTAGTATTTCTCCTTTTTTCAACAGCCTTATCATTGTACTTTGGCATCGATTAAGGTACTCCACCACTGTTAAGCCTTTTGCTTTCTCTAGAGACTGACATTTAACCTCTAAGTTGTTTGGCCACAGGTTTTAGATCTGGAAGCTGTGTTTGTACTTGGCTTTGCCACACACAGCCAGTCTGTAGCAGACTGTGAGTTCCTGGGGTAGTTGGGGATGTTCATTACTGTCTGAGAAGCCAATGCTTTTGCTTTTGAAATTTTATCTGTATCCTCTGAGAAAAGATCTTTTTATATACCCAAAAGGATAAAAACGTTTCAGCTAAGGCCTTCCAAAAATGAATGCTGTATTCCTCCTGCTGGGACTTTGTGTTGAAGAAGGAAACAGATGCTTCATTTGGTTTCTTCCCGCACACAGAAATCAATGAACAAGGTAATATAAAGTCAAGATTTTGAAAATGTGCAAAGCAAACTCAGTTGCACTTACAGTAGGCATTCTTTAAAATACTTAAATGCCATTAGGAATTTTGAGGCCTTAGTCTTAGAGTGCACCATAGTCTTAAAATGCTGAACGGCCTTTCTTGACAAACTAGGGTTTCTGGGTGTGTCACATCCTTCACAGAAATCACAGATAATAAATAAATAATCAAAACTTAAATAGATATTGGCTTCAGTATTTATGCCCTGTCCCTTATGAATCTTCTAAGTAGTTTCCTCCTCTGTTTTCAGATTTAAGACAGAAATGTTGGGAGTGGTTTGGAAAATGGCAGGGGTGTTGGGGGTAGGAAATGCTGTGGTCTGAAAATAAAGAGGGGTTAGGTAAACTCTTAAAGAGGGAGGTGAAGTGGGAGAATAAGAAAATATTTTGGAATCAGTTTGACATTTTCTTTTATAATACTTGCCCTCAGTCAGCTCGTGCAGCAATAGTAATTTCTCAGCACAATGTCAGGTACATAAAGAAATTTGACAGCCTTCCCTGCTAACCCAGGCTGCCTGCTAGAAATTATCATTCATTATCATTATTATTATAGCTAACCAACTTCAAGTCTGATCCCACTTCAGTGGCACTGTAATGGCAAAAATCCCAGTCACATCAACAGTATAAGCTCAGGTCTGAAGCTCTATTATTTAAAGAAATCTAGTGGTGATTAGTGACCGTAGTTCTGTTATTGTACCTGGGATTTATGTTCTGTTTTTTAATGGAGTGTGTTAAATGAGGAGCTGTAAAATTGCAGCTACTATGAGAAAAATAGTTTAATGTGATTTTAGAGTTTTGACATGTTACCAGATGTAGCCACTCAATCAATAAACCAGCTTTTCTTGGACAGCATTCTGCTCCACTGGATAAACTTTCATAATTACTGTGCCACCACAATTAAAAAAATATCTAGACTCCTTCTTTTCTAGTTTGTTCAAGCTGATGAGAAACTGGTAAGATGGAGTTTCAGTGCCTGTGACATGTTGTTATCACTTGGCAATGTTCAAATGCAGAATATTTCAAAATCAAATCTGTAAGTCTGCACATTACTTTGAGGAAATGTGTCAACAAAATGCTGTCAGCTCCTTGCCTCTTGACAAGCTGTACAGATTTCAGACTACTCTGAACCGTAGCTTGTCCATCAAATCAGCAGATGTCCTTTTTGGCACTGCTGGTACTGCAGTTAGGTTGGTTGGTGGCTTTTTTTACAAGGCAGGAAAGAGATTTTGATTGTAACTGAGGCCTAAGATCTGGTCTTAATGGAGTGGAGATGAGCAAGTGAAGCTTCTTTCTGATGTATCTGGCAATGAGAAGAGGGAAGCCCTGAAGACTTTCACGCTTTGCTCATTTGATTTCAGATAGGATGGGGGATCCTGAATGACAAGAATGGCTAATTGAAAGCTGCTTCCCTCAGCCCTAGAAAAGGAAACAAATGCTTAGAGCACTTGTTCAGACTGCAAAGTGTCACGTCTTGTGATTCTTACTGCTGTCATTGTACTATCTAATTTTCTACCATTTCAAGAGGTACAGCACTGAAATCGCACCCCTTTTTCAGTCTGAGAAAATCCTCTGCTTGTGAGGTACTTCTGGTCGCTATTATCTCTGCTTCTTGTGAATCGGCTTGGCTGAAGAGGTTCAGCTGTTTCTGGTTCTCATTGAAAGGGACCATAATACATAGATTCAGCAGGTTTAATGCTTTACATGCCAGCTTGATAGACTGAAGCATCTTGTCATGACTTGAGAGATGGTAGAATGCATTTCTTGGTTAACTCTGCGGATTTACATGTCTTGCGTGCATCCTTGTGCTGTACTTACCTCCTGTCTTTTTGGGCCCGTAAGTTGCTTTTATTCCCTAAGGCCACTGTGCATATGCTTCTCAAGTAACACAAAACTAAAGGCTATTTGTAGCCTCCTAACTAAAGTCTGTAGAAAAGAAAGTTGATATTTTCCATCATATGGATTCTTAAGTTTTGCAAAATGTTAAACGGGTTGAAACGCCTTTGAACAGTTACACTTTCAAGTACGCTTATTTAAAATGTATGCACTTTGACTCTATATTTTGTTTGTAAATTAAATCTGATTTCCTTGCATTCTGTAATAGCTTGCAGTTTTATTTTTCCTGGCATTAAAGCTCTTTCCGTCTGTCCTTTAGTTAGTCAAAGGTAGAATTCTCTCCCTGAGAGAGAGATTAGTTTTTCTCACTGGAATTTCATACTGCAGGATGACAGTCTTCTCTGGCACACAGTAAGCTCACCACCATCCACAGTATACATGAAATCATAATCAAAGACAGATGCCTTTGCCTGTTATAAATAATCAGTGCTGCTTGCATAGACCAGGAAAAATCCTTGTTTAGACTGGTCTTACTTTCTCTCTTGGACCTCTGTATTTCCCTTGGCCTTCCCTTTTTTCATCTTTTCTCTGTCTCTAATTCTAGATATTTGCCTAAGGAAATAAAAGGAATGGGGAAAGTAGATCTTGGCACTCTCTGAATTCTCAGTGGATTACCCTATGGAGTGAAATTAAATACACATGACATATAAAAGGGAATGGCCTTTTAATTTATAGCAAAAATCCCAGTCCACAATAAATCCGTTCTTTCCTGTTTGTTCATGTGCATGATGAGAACATGTCATATGCTTCTGTGAAGCTGATATAAAAGCTCTTTGTTCTGTGTAGGATTAATTTTCTTGAATTGGTGTAAGGTTCTATGTAAATATCAAATAGCAATTGTGGATACACTTTTGAATTGTTTATCAAATTTACTTGTTTTTCAGCAAAACCCAGTTCAGTACTGTCTATTTTAATAGACGAATTGTCCTCAAGTAGTGATGAGATTTCCGAGATATCAGGACTCGGAAGAGAGCCTTTTTTATGGATAGTATTTTCAGATCTCTTTGTGGAAAAATTCTGCTCTAGAGGTAGGTGCCATTATGAATTTTCAGCCCTGGGCAGTGACCAAAACACTTCTTTGCTGAGTTTTAAATAAGGTTTTCAGCTGCAGTCGCCACCCTACCAAAAGGCCTGTTTAAATTTTCTGCACTGTTCCTGCCGAAACAGCGTGTGTGAGCATTTTGCTTTAGTGTTTTGTATTCTAGGCTCTCAAATTCTTGTGCTGTTTTCTTTTTTTTTTTTTTTTTTTTCAGGAACGTATAGTGTGACAAGGCAGAGATTGCAAAAAGAGAGTTGCATGACTAACAGGTTGCTGCTACACAACCTACATTGAAAGTTCTAATCCTTTAAAAATCTGAGCACTGCTGGGTTCAAGTTCTTGCCATGTTCTGCATTCTTAAAGGAGTTTGGCAAAGGCCTGCCGTTAAGAAATGAGAACATTATTTTGCTTTGCAAGGAGGGTCAAACAATGTGATTGGGGTATCAGTTTTACTCCATCAGATTATTTTGCTGCAGAAATATGTCTGCAAGTTGCAGTGGTCTGATCCCAATAAGACTGAATTTGGTAGCACAGCAAGTCATGACCATTCTTACACCATTCATCAGTAAGGCCATCTAATGTGGAAAGTAATTTTAAAAATTTCTGACTAAGGAGGGTCATTGTGGTGGAACATCAGGATTTTGATTTTAAAATACCAATGGTTTACCATAAAAACCACCACTGTCAATGGTTTGATAAATTCTGGGCTGGTCCCCTTCTAAGAGAACCAGCATTTTGTCCTCAAAGGTCAGCTTTGCTCATGATAAATTGGGGGTTGAGAAGATTTTTTTTTTTTTCCTCCCTTCTTGTTTTTTCTTTCTTTTAAAGAATATGGGCCGATTCCAGTATTAAGTGCTAAAAGTCTTATTTTACCATGGTAAAAAAGAAATTGCTACAGTTCCTTGCCCTTTAGTATTTATAGTTTTCTGCTTTACTGAATGTTTTCCTCCTTGGCACAAGACCATAAATACATTATGGGGAAAAGGAAAGTATGATCAGGTTGCCTTTGACACATAAACTCTCAAGCTTGTTGACATTAGTCATATTAATTAATCATTTTATAGACTACAGGTTTTCTTAACAGAAGCATCATCCGATTCAAGCAATTAATCCATTCATCTGAAAAAAACACCCGCTCCTGGCATTAAGGTGACCTATTGATACCTGTTGCCACAAAAAACCCCATGTCAGATAGGTCAGATGCAGTTAAACTGACTCTTAGATTTCTATGCATGGCAGTCAGGCTTTGCCTGTCATCGTTTTGACCTGTTTTCCAGTTCTCTTGGAATACCTTACGAATATGATAATACAAATCTAATGAACTGAAATCCCTCAGCTTCAGCTGCCCTGGTAATATTTTTTTTCCTTCTGCAGTGAGAAGGGTCTGACCACATTCAGCCACTTATATTTTCCTCTCGTAGAATATACAGATGGTTAGCCGTGCAGGGCATGTGCAAGGAAAAGCACAAAATCAGTCTGTGTTTGCAGGCTAGCTCTATCTCTCACAGCATGTTCAACCCTGACACTGTTCTCTGGTGATACGGTTCTAGAGAATGAAAACCCTATGGAGCAAGCTCCATGCTCAAACTATCACCGAAATTCCTGCTCTATCTGGAATGCCAGAGAGTCTTTTGTGTTAGAAAGCAGCATGTTTCCTGATAGCTGATACTCTGTGTTTTGGATAAAGCCATGACAGAAATGTCGCACTGAGGAATTGCCCAGTGGATATTTACACCCATTTAATCATCCCTTGGAGAAGTGAGGCACATATCACTGGTGATATGAACGCTGTGTGTTGACTTCCCAGCTCTACTGGATGTAGCTTAACTGTATGTATAGGTTAATAAAACCAAAACATAAGCTGTGCTCCGTTCTCTGGAACAGGTTTCCTTTTTTCCCCCTCCTTCCCTTTTTCTTTCTTTCCACGCTGTTGTTTGATTTCTCTGCCTCTGATAAAATGACAAATTAGAATGGAAGCCAGTTAAATCACTTTGTTAGGGAATGTTGAATCATCCTGTCTTTGGGTCATGGTTGCAAACAGAAGCATCTTGTCCAGAAGCATGAATTTCACTAAAATTATGCACAAAATCCATTCAGTTAAACTGATGTAACCTGTTGAAATGTTTATTCTTGTAGATTCAGTAAACCCAGCTGATAAGTATTTTAGGACAAGTCATGCAGTTGGTAGGTTAAGGTAAATTGCTAAAGGAAGTTTTACTATAGTTTATGCTTTTGTGATCACTCAGCACATGCTACGTCGCTGTTAGCCCTCTGTAAACACAATCTGCACCTCCAGCCTTTTTTGAAGCTGTCTTCCATCAAAACCAGGCAATATAACAGTATCCTTTGTGGTGCACTCCGTGCATAAATAAGACTGTTGCCGCTGAAGCAGTCCATTAGACTGATTTTGTGAGCACACAAAAGGTATAAGCACTTACCTTCTAGTAAGTAATTGTATATTTGACCTAATGCACTATGTTTGCAATCCTTTCAATTAATGTCACTTGAAACTAAGTCTAATTCTTCCTTCCCCTCACCCAATGCTGGATAATTGTAAACCGAAACCCCTGCAACTGTGATTTCATCTTAATAAATGTTACACCACTGAGAAGCCTGGCTTAATGTTGCTAATGGGTAGCCAGCTCGTCTGCATAGAAACAGTAAGTGAAGAAAAATAATTCTCTGTTTGTGCGCAGGAGTGCAACATTGAGGGTTTCAGTAGGGATACTGTAAATAAAAAGCTCATTACAAAAAGAACCATTTATGAGGTATCTAAGGACATTCCATTCTCAAACATGAGTTAAATTAGCCTCTAGTAATTAATCAAAGCTAGGAAGTCTTGGACTATGGAAGCCTGAATTGCTTTTTATGATGTGCACAAGTCCACATCACAAAGTCAGTTTGGAGGAAGCGGGTTTGGGGACAAGCAAGAGTCAATAGATCAGAGAAGGTGGGTGGTTGGCAGTGCAGAGGAGACCTTCAGCTCTATTTTCTGAGAGGTGTTTGTGTGTATACATATGAATGTGTCTGTCTGTGCTTCAGGGGCAGGCGTGGCTAAATGGGAATGGCAAAGAGCAGGGACAGAGTCGGTACTAGATTGGTGAGGAACAGAGATGGGAAGGCCACATAGGATGGATCAGAAGAAAAAAAAGACTCAGAGTTGGAGCTGGACCAGCCTTCTTTTGTAGTTTACTGGGGGAATTAACTCTCTCCAGCATACTGTATTTTACATCATCTCTATCTTAATTTTAGGAAGTCTGCCTCTGTCATCCACTTCAGGTATTAAAATAGCATTTCTTAGTTGTTCCTCATTTTGACAGTTTTCAGTGGGGCTTCAAGGAAAGTTAAAACCCTCTTCCTTAGTCTCTGAAAGCGTAATCAGGGAGATAAGAGGCCAGGATTAGTCTTGCTAATAAATGTGTAAAAGAGAACTTCTTTGGGGATTTCTGTTTTTCTAACTATTTGCTTTAAAGGATTATGATTTTCTACCCTCCCCCAGTGAGACAGCTGGAGTTTGCCTCGTCCTCCAGTACGTTGTAGAGGGGAAGATAAATTACCCAACCAGTCTGCTCTTTGGCTTTCTGAAAAGCCTTTTTTCACTGTTTTGGCAGTTACAATTTTTTCCTTTCCAAGGGCACTACAGAGACACTCACCATCCTCTGAGAAACTGGTCAGTATTATCTGTTTCCTCCAGGGAATGACAGCAGTGATGGTAGCTCTGTCACATTAATGTGGGTTAAGGTCACCATCCATTGTGCTAGCTAGCAGGCTTACCTTGGAGAAAGGCGTGACGTTCTCTTAAATAAACTAAAAAATCCCTGTGTGATAGTGAGCTGACATTCACACATACTCAGAGCCCTTATTTTAAGTTGGTTTAGACTGTGTGAGAACATATCTCGATGTATCTTTGTCTGATCTCATCTAGTACATTGGAAAATGAGCAGATACTTGAGCAGGTCTGTAACTTCCACCAGGGGAGGGAGAAACTGCACACCCGCCCATCACGCAGCACGTTAGCCTCCATCAAAACCAGGCAAATGGATTTGGGCTGATCAATGACTTTGTGCTGGCTGCAGTCACCGATTACTCTGCGACCTTTCATAAATCATGGTTTAAACAGTAACCTTTTTCAAGAGCTTGAAACAATTAGGTGCATAGATTAAAATAATGCACTGCCATGGTAGTTTTACATTGCATGTCTTGAGTATGTGATATTTAGTCTTTGCTGGTGGAAGCCTCCATCTGTGCAAACATTATAGCTGATACCATTCTGAAGGAAATTTGATGAGTGGCAGAAGAGAAATAAGTTATTTAATTAATGATTTGGTTGCACATATGGACATGTAATCCCTGGCCAGATGCATTCAGACAGATTTTTTATATAAGCAGCATGGTAGGTCTTTAGATACCCACTTACAGGCCTCCCCAATAAATTTAATATTGCCAAGCCTGACCCCGTTTTGAAGGGTATTTTTTGTTGTTTTGTTTTTTTGTGTGTGTGTGTGTGCACACCATCCCTCTTCTCTTGTGTCTCCGTTTTTGTCTTTTCAGCTCAGTAACAATCCCTTCAGCAGAGACCCTTTGGATTGCTTTGATAAAAGCATTCAAAAAGATCAAAGAGAAAGTAGGACTCAGCTGGTGGCCTTTTCCCTTTAAAGCAGTGACTTTTAGGCCATGTCTATGCTACAGATGTTTGCTGGTAGGGCTATGTCAAGCCAGGTTTGATAAGGACTTTGATCCCTGTCAGGCAGATTTGTGTAAAGAGAAGCCCTCAGAGCAGATGTAATTTTTCTGGCTATGCTCTATGCACTTGTTTGGCAGGAGCAAGCAATAAATGGACCTGAATATGCTCCGTGGTGCAAGTGCAATTTTGTCAGTTTAAAAAGCATTTGCACATAGGAGACCTTGACTCTCCTACCATAGTGGCGCTGACCTGCCTGCAGTGCTTTGGGAGCACGACCCAAGCCCATGCTTAAAAGTTTTCGCCAGTGTAGCTGTGCTGCACAGGAGGCAGAGCAACTCAGCCTAAAACTGACACAGCTCTAGTGGCGAAGACACTGAAGGCGATGTGCTAAAACAACTTTCTGGTGTTGAACTATCTTCTGGTTTAGCAGCTGGTTTAGCCTATACTGGCCCAAAAAATCTTGCTGAGGCAGGCTTTTTTTTTTTTTTTTTTTCTTTCAAGCTGACATGGGTTTATTGTCTATGGTTTAATTCTACCTCGTTTGCTAGAAATTGCTTTAAAGGAAAACCCTTAAAAGCACAACGTCAGTTTCTCCCCCATAGTTGGGTTTTTAGTGAGTAGAAACTATGCTGTGAAGATCAAGAGAGAGGAGATGGACCACCTCTAAATCTAAAATGTGACTGAGTTCAGAGGCCTTTCCATTTTTGGTGGAAATGCAGCACTTCAGTGTTTGCCAGAATGGATTATAATTCCCCTCTTAGAAGTAAAGTTTCCTCTTGGTAATGACTTGAGCATGTCAGCAATTTAGGCACTTAAGAAAAGGAGCACTCCTTTCATTTTCAGGAATTTGTGTTTGTAGTGCCAAGGAGATGCATTTTGGGGAAAGCTGCCTCCTGCTTAAACCCTAAAACACTGAAATGGAATGATGGGCTGCTGAGACTGTATTTGACAGTGATACTGGTCAGGCTGCACATCCGTGGCTAGAACTGATACTCAGAACTGCCCCTTCTGGAACAGAAAAAGAAATGCCTGATATTTTTGCAGAGAGCTGCTCTAGGCTTGCTTATTTTAAATGAAATGTAGGGCGTGACATTGTTCTCTTCTGCCACAATTTAGACTAAATTAGTTTTCCTTTCATTTCTTACTGTGTTTTATCTTGTATAGGCACTAAAGATGGTCCAGAATGTTGATTATATGCTAACTTTAATGCATATTACTGAACCTCACAATTGTGAAATCAAGTAAGTGCTCTTTAAGCACAGGGTTTTTTGTTTGTTTGGGATTTTTAATCAGAGAATTTATCTTTACTGAAAACCAGACATTTATGAATGCAGTTGCCTAATGCCTGCATCGGTTTCAATTAATTCGGAATTTACCCCTTTCCTAGACTTTTTTGATTTTATTTTACCTAAAGTTTTAAGGTTTACAATGTTGCTAGGTTTACTGGGCTTCCAGTAAAGGATATATTTAAAAAATAATTATTTGAAGGTGTGGTGTTTTTTTTTCTCATGTTATAATTTTAGTTATTTTTTTAAAAGTATGATTTTTCAAGCCTGCTTTTGCAACAACCTACTCAGTTGGGAGACTGATCCAAAGCTCTCTGAAATCAGTGGAAAACCTCCAGCAGGTTTCATGAGCTTTGGCTAAGGCCTTTTTTTGAGAGCACGAGAATTAAGGCTTTTTTGGTTTTCACTGTTGCATTCTTAAATCTGAATAAGTAGAAAATTGGATTTATTACGGATAGACGTGGATCTACAATAACAAAGGACATGTAGTTCTCTACTGTAAGGGATATAGTTTGGCAAGATGTACAGCAGGTAACTCTTACAATGTGAAAAATGTAGACAACCCGAATTAACTGCAACCAAATGTACCCTGAAACCAAGGCTGTAATTTATAATACATTCAAGAATGCATTGCAGACTCTTTAATCGATAAGCTAATGAGAAAAATGTCTGCAATTAATTACAAATCAACTGGGTCAATATCCTGTAAATGAAAGATATGAAATTACTAACATTTGGATGAAACTTCTTTGCCAAGTATATTTATAAACCTCATATAAAATATATTTATAAAAAGAATAAAAGCTGCTTTCACTGTTCAAAGGCAGCACTGTGAATGTTTGATTTCCTTTTGCTCTGAAAATTCAACTGAACTGACTTTATTTCAACAAGTTTTCTTCTGTGTTATAAAAGAACTGAAGCAATCTTTTGCCTTTAATTTGAGACCTTACAACGAAGCATAAGCTCTATAAATAGGACTCCCAGGGTGATGCTACCCATGACTTAATGGTCAAAACATCTAAAATGATGAAAGTTTGTGGCCAAATGATTCTCCTAGTAGATGGCAGGACCCGAAGTGTTCTAATCGGTGATCTTGGCAATCTAACATCTTGTCACATTTATAGAAATAGTCCCAAAAAGGGCAGCCGGGGAGCGAGGAGATGGGCTAATACTGGTACTTGAAAGCAGCTATCGTCTGCGTGGGTCTCCAACTTCAAACAGCTCTATGCCTTTATAACTTGAAAACTGGGAGTGCTACTTACCAGGAATCCTTTTCATCTGGCAGTGATGATTTTTTTTCATATATATTTTATAACATTTCTGTTTTTTATTAAAAAGGCAGAGGACAGTAATTTCCAAGGAGGAAATAATAGTATTAAACATGTGAATCTCTACTTTTTTTGAGAGAGATAAATTTGTTTTATTACTTTTCTCCATACTTTTTACTGTCCTTTTTGTGGGGTCTGTGGAAATCAGAGGATTGTATTTTAATTATATGCAACATCAATGAGACTTATACTGAACAATAACTATTCTTGAACTGCAACACATTCATTGATAGTGGAGAATTTTTTTCAAGCAGGTGGACAAAATGCCCTATAAGACATTGACAATAAAGAAAAAACTTGGGGCTTTATTACTTAGTTTCCCCCCTGTATCTTCACTATATAAGGTCCTGGATCTAATTTTTATCATCACAGGATTTCACGGGGCTGTTATTAGGCTTCCCAGGTTGTCTGAGGTTCCTAGAGTTGCTTGTTCACATTAAAAATATACCAGTCCTCTTTGTTGTTGCAGATAAAAGCTTCTTTTTTTTTTTTTTTTTTTCAATATACAAACAAGAAAATCAAACTCTGCCCACACAATGTTCCTGGTTTCACCATGGAAGTCCAAACCACAGTAGCCATGGGAGTTGCTGAGACATGATGTGTGAACAGGGTCCCATTGTTTTCTTCATCTTTCAGGGTAGACTGAGGTTGCACTTTTCAAGTTAGTGAAAGAAAATATGAAAATGTGGAAAGAGAAAGAGAATCTGGAAGAGCATGTGGAAGTCAGTGACCACTGAAGGAGGGTCTTTTCTCTATAAAGGACAAACGTCTGGAGCAACCCTTAGCAAAAAGTACAGGAATAAGGGTGTGTACTGACTTTTTAGACTTTCCCAATTGATAAGTACAATGATGTTCAATTTTTCTTTGCCAGTGATTTTTTACTTTTTTTTTTTTTTTTAAAGAAAGCCTGTGGAGCACCTTTTTATTTAATGGTAAAATACTAATAAGTCTCAAGGTCTTTTCATTTATGTTAAAATGATAGTACTCGTCATGTAGACTATTGATGCCATGTTTAAAAGACTAGAACGTTTGATACAAAAATATACTAAGCTTTGAGTCTTTTCTTATATATTGGGAAGGATACATAGTATAAAACGTAGCTAAGGTATGTAGTATTGCATGATTTTAGAGAAAAAAAGTGTCTGAGAGCTTACATTATAAGAAATGACAGTGATATTTGACTACTGTCATCGTAGCTTCAATGAAACTCTGCCTTAGTGCTTTCTCTGTCTGACTTCAGTGCAATTATCGTCACACCTCAAGTCAAGAATGTTGTGCTAATGTTTGAGGAACATTGAGTTGCTTCTTTTCCACCTCATGAATCTTGATGTCTAGGATATATTTTGTTTTTACCCTCCTTTCCAGAATGTAATAGTTAAGATGCAGAGTCCCCATCTATCCAAGCCTTCAAACCCACATCCACAAAGCTGGTAGTGAAGGAAGCCTTCTTGGAGTTGGCTGCAGTGTGGGTTTCGTGAGACTTCCATGAAAGCTCTTCAGTCTGGGCTCTGGTTTTCTTCTCCAGTAGCACATTTCTGAGCTAGACTAGCTCTGCCGAGTCTAGAAGTATTAAATCACCACCAACATTGCAAGATTTTAGGTGGGAGAAGCATGGCCTGTCTCCATGTGAATGATGTCCTTGGCTCACAAAACACTTCTGTTACTTGGAGCAAGAGTAGGATCTTTTTCCAGTCCCCTTTGTTCTTTCTTGTGCCACATCTTTTCTCAGCCTCCAACAAAATCTTGGGGGTTTTAGAGTGTATAATAAAATGTAGCTATGTTAGTGAATTGTAATATGCCCATTAGTTTAAAGGTATAAAATAAGAAAACCATAACGACTGTTCATGAGTTCATCAAAGAAAACTCTTTTTGGAGTGGCAAATATGTGTCATGATGGTTGTGTGTTATCACAACAATGAGAATTTCCTACTTCTTTTGACTATTTCAGTAGATTTTATATACAGCTGAGAAGTTGTCTTGCCATGTATTTTTCACCTCTAGAGTTTCAGTACTTCTGTCTTGATCATTTCATCTTTCTAGAGACTCAGTTCTGATTTGAGTTGCTATTTCTCACTTGCAGTGACAGTGAGAAATACTAGTCAACCTCACTTGAAAGACGAATTTATTATATAAATGTCCAAGCATAGGCTGTTCTTAAAAAAATAAAAATACAGAAAATTAAAAGGATCATTCCTAAATGAATAACAAAGGAAATAAATGAATGATTCTATTTTAATAAAAGATAATATTAACACAACACTGACAAATATGTTATTGTGTTAGCCAAAATATTACCGGTGTCACTGCTAGCGTTAAGACACCTGCAAATTACTGGAGAAAATGCCTAGATTTCACCTTTATGAAATTAGCACTGCAGAGGGAGGACTGCTCCTATTTCAAACACATTCCACCTGCTCAGGAAGTTGCAGATAGATTACAAATATCTACAAGATCTATCCAGCAAGAAAATCTGTTACAGTAACATTATTTGATTTCCATTCAACCTGGAGAAGCACAATCATTTTTTTTTGGTCTGCATTTTCTTCATTAGATATTCAAATGAAATTTAAACACATGAAATCTGCATTACTATGAGTATATTTTGCATTAAGCTACAGAAACTAATTGGCACTAAAGTTAGATTCCACATACAATTCATGAAGTTGTCTTTTGAAAAATCAAAAACATATAACACAACAACAACAACAACAAAACCCCCAGTTAAACAAAACCTGCCAGCAGTTTTACATAGAGATATCTGCATTTTTAAGCAACTGAAGAATGCTGCCTCTGTAATTCCACTGTAGGCCACACTTCATTTCTTTTGACTTTCTCTTTAATTAAGCATTGGTTTTCCAAACTACAAACGCATTATGACAATAATCAGGTTTTAATTTAAATGCATTCCTTCATGTATCAAGTCAAGCAGTCTTTCTTCTTTCCTTCTAATGTGGCTTTTTTTGGGAAAGTGAGGGTAGCATCAGAGAATTTTCTTCTGTCTTTGTCATTGATTGTTCTATTAGGGACCAACTGTGAACATTTTACAGTCATTAGCATGATAAGTTTATTGGCATTGATTGGTCTCATGGTGTGAGTAAGTGGGAGAACAAAAGGGTCTCAGTATCACTTTTATGAAGAATTTGTAAATGATGCAGCACAGACAAGTGCGCTGGGATAGGGACACATCTTGAAATATGAAGCTAGAGGTAATTTCTTGTCTTATGTTATATACTGCTACTTCAAGAGTTAGCAGTGGTGAGTTATTAAAAAAAAAAAAAAGAAAATACTTATCCTAGTATTACAGGCTTCTTGTACTTTTTTGTTTTGAGGACTAAAACTCTGAGATAGACTAGAGTTTGGCCATTTAATAGCTGAACAGATGATAAAACAGCAAAACAGTCAAAGCAGCCTTTTTGGTAGGGCTATCTTTCACCATACAGGCATGTTCTTTCATCTGAATTTCAAAGGTAATGAAAGATTTTCTTCTTTAAAAATATGGGGAGATGGGGTGCGGGGGCAAGTCTATAGGAGATACGGCCCCTCTTCTGTTGCATATTCATCATTTCCAACAAGGGAGCTGGGTTTTGTGTGGCAGTTGACATTAAGCAACAAGTACTGCTCTGGACAGCAATGAGCCTCTCTCTGTAAGAACCATCTGCTGCACGGGGAAGGAGTGCAGGGAGAGTGTATCGTGTGTGTGCTGCTTATATCCGGCAGGCTTAGTTAAAATAAATAGCGAGATAAGATTTCTTGCTTTGATTTCCAAGTCTGCTGTTACTTTGTTCTATCACCTTGGCCAGTTCAGTTCAGTTTACCTAGCTGTAAAATGTGTTCCATAATATTTACTTGATTTACTGTGATTAAATCTTCTGTTATTAGTTTAGATCCCCTTTGTTCTAGTTATTGTATACATTTATAAGAAATCAAAGTCTCTGCTTCAGGGAAGGTATTACCTTCATAAATAATATAGGCAGAGGTAGCAAGAAATTCTAGGATGAATTAGGGGAAGCTGAGCAGTTGGGGACACAGCTAAATAACATGGCCATTTTTACAAAGAAACGGGAGGCATTGGGTATTGAACCAATGCCTAGCAATTCATGAATAATTATGTTACTTGTTCTTTCTTCTAAAGGAGCTAAGTTAAATTTTTTTACATTTTGTTAAAGAATTTTCTGAAATCCTTCAAAGCTTCCAAAAATAATGATATAAACCCTATATGTGTTTTATGTGGACTGTACAAAGTAAGCCATATAAAACCAGTATCTGGTAGGAGTGGGCTTTTTAAAACATATATTTAATCAAATTTACAAATGGAGAACTTAATATTTTTAAAATTAAAACAACAGCCAATTTGTCATGATGTTTAATGTAAACTAACTTTTTCACTTTCCTCCTTGCATGTCCTCACATAATTTCTAGAATTGGTTTTAGGAGCTAGGTTGATTTATTTAAATGTTGTATCTGGAGTCAAATACTCTTTTTGATTTAGCTTTTAATTTAAAAATACACATGTTCATGACTCATACTCAAGTCAACCTATAACAGAGCTCGGGTTTGTTGCTCAGTTCTTAGGAGACAGCAGTCTAACAATGTTATACACGGCTTGCTTGAGACTAACTACAAAAAGGTATGCTAGAGCACTCTCTTTTAGTGTCTTGACACAGTATCTCTTTTGTATAAACTGCTGCCAACAGAAAATACAAATTAAGTGTGTCCCCAGCCTGTTTCATGAAATTATGGCACAATATTTTTGCAATTTTGCCAGTTCAAGATACAAGCAAAAGATCCAGTGGCTCTGGCTTGCTACTGTAAATGTAAAACAGTAAAATGGTGATTAATGAGTAGTGGATGGAATTCAATCCTGCCCAGGAAATTCACCTAACAGGGAAAGGAGTCAGAAATATCTACCGTGGCTCCGGAGCCTGATTTGTTTTCTTGAAACTTTATTCTCCTCTGCCTGAAATCTGCTAGAAGTTAGGGAAGATCAATAGCGTTTGATTGTGTGCCCTAGGAAGGAAGAGATTTCTCTAGGTGGTGCTAATGAGTGATAATTCGGTTCTGGTGCTGATTTTCCTCTCTTCTCCCATCTGCCAAATTCACTTTACTTCGGCACTGCTTGATCTGTGACCTTTTTATCCAACTTGCTTCTGGGGTTTCTTAGTTGTTTTCGTTGTTACCCTCATCATCTAACCTGAGTGCTTGCCACTGCTTACACATCCTTCTCCAAAGGTAGGGATCATCCAAAAAATCAAGGAGAAAATGCTTGGCCAGCATTAAAAGCTGAATATCAGCTAGTGGGTTAAAAGTAAGCAGACTGAGGAGTTGGTCAACACCAGCTCTTTTCCAGTTTTTGAACACAGTTAAGTGGCAGCTTGGAGAGCCCTCATGTCATGAGGAGATAGAGAAAAGAAGGAAGAGAAGCCTGTTGAGAGTTCCACTTTACTGCCTGAAAAACTGTGCTTACTCTTATTCTTTCTTCCAAATGTTCCTGTTGCTGCCTCTTACCTTTCTCAGCTGTAAAATAGCAATAGCATGTCAGCCTAGCTGCTGCTCAGGTGAGTGATTCCTATTTTCAAATTCCATTCAACACATAAAGTACGAGGTATTATTACTTATCTGTTATTACTTGTCAATTATTATCATAGCAAGATTCCACTCTGGGCATTCATTTTAATTGCTCGGTATATTTATTCTTCAGAAAGTCTTTTTCCTCTGTAGTCTGGAAATTATGATGGATCTGAATGACATACAAGCAAAATCTGATTTGGGATATACTGATATGGATAGAAGACACACTGATGCGTTCCTTTAATGCTGTATTTATATGACAGGTGAAGTCAAGAGAAGAGAACAGTTATGTCACTTATGCAGAAGACCCTTCAAATAAGTCATCAGTGAGGCTGCTAGAAATACCCACAACTTCATTCTGGTCACATTTAAGTAACTCAATACTTCTGTGGCAGGTACTTTTTGTTTTGTGGTTGTGTTACAGTTGTGCAACAAAACTGAAAAGAAATAAGTAACACATTTGGGGTGGATTTCACATCATTAGGTTGAAGTTGTATCATTTTCTTAAAAAAGTTAACATGGCAAGAGATTTAAAATGTGTATTAATTAATAGATACAAATTACTGTAATCACACAGAGATACAAATTACTGTAATCATGTTCGCTTAAATCTTTCCGTGATTGTAATGCCATCATTTTGGTGTCATGTTTCTAACAAGATATTAGTTTCTTGTTGCGAGCAGTTTTTGAATTGGTATAACTGTGTATCTTAAAGCTCTTGGGGGAGACAAATATCACTTTCAGTGGCAAAAGAGGTTTGTAAAGGTAAGAGAAGTTACTGTGGGTGGATGTGCAAATCAGGTAACTGTGAGCCCGTATAGATGTAACTACTGGTGTGCCATGCCATCACTACCCCTTTCTTGAAAAACGGTTGTAGTGATTGCACAGGGACTAGAATCCAAGGAGGCATCCAGTGCTAACATCGACTTCTCCCAACTTAAATGAAAAGGGGTGGGGAGAAATGAAAAATTTTCAAAAGAGGAGATCTGATGTGTATAATACACAGAGAGCCCTGAGGCAGTGTGATTACAAGGATTATAAAACACCATTTTCTCTGCTGGTATATGAGAGTACCGGAATTTACCAGGGCACTGCACACATGCAACATAGAGGTCCTGTGCAGAGAAACATATGCCCACACTACAGTAGATATTTTAGTGACAAAAAAATTGTTATGACAGTGAAAAGTGCTGCTATTTTCTACAAATTTAAGGGTGAACTGCTATACTATTTAGCTCCTGCTTTCATCAAAATTAATGTGGACTTTTGCAAGCCAAAACAAGGGAGAGGAGTCTGTGTTGTAATATTTTTCTGAGCATCACTTTTCTCAGTGTGGCTAAGGGCAAAGGAACTATTTTGCACTGGAAGCTTCTGCACTGTAGTCAAAAGAGGGCGTTCACAAGTTACAGATGTTTATTGTGTCAGGGATTTTTTTTCCTCTCTCTTTTGGGGCATTTTTTTTTTTTTAAAAAAAAAGTTTTTAAATTAAAAAAAAAGTGTTTCCTAAGTATAAACTGTTTTCCAAACTTAGGATTTGCTTTTAGTCTACTCCTTGCTTGAGAGCATATTTGACCATCTATAATTTAAATAATGTACTTCTGAGAAATGTATTGTCCAGTGAAATATTTTCCTTATTTCCTCTTAATGACTGCCCCTGTTCATTGAGAAGAAATATGTAAATAATGTTATTACCAGGGAGGAGACTTAATAGCTTTTAACAGCTTAAATTCTGTGAAGAGTCATGCCCATGAGGAACTCCTTACATCAACAGTCCTGGTAAACTCAACAGGACTCTTCATGTGGTAAAATTACTCATACAAGTAAGGGAGAGCAAAATGTCAGTGTTCCTCCCCCACATTCCTCCTGTTTCTCCATGAAAAAAAGCCAGCACATGAACCAAAAAAGGCATTTTTTGTCGAATATGTCCCAAATAAGGATTTAACCTAGACTAAACAACTGTTTTGAATATTTTCTCTAACAATTAATTATTTAAAAGGTTTTGGATTTTTTTTTCATTTCCTAGCTTTTAGTTCTTGATTTAAATCATCTGTAATGTTCCTACTTAGTGTGTTCACTTGGTATTCAACATTTATAATATCTGTTTATTACAATTTAATAACCTCTCAGCTGCATTTTACTCAAATTTATTACTCTAAGAAGGTTCTGGAATGAGTGGTTTATCAAAGAAGCAAAAATAGCTCAAACCTGTGTCCAACTAACAAGTCAATGCCTATCTGTGCACTCTTGGTACAGCTGTTTCATGGATACATGTTTTAATTAATCGATAAACCAGCCGTTTTTCTGAACCCTTTGGTAAAACTATTGCAATAAACCTATGATTTTTTGGAAGCAAGTATGCAAAATTTCCCATTGAGATTTTTGGTGGTTTGGTTTTCTTTGGTTTACTGTATTATCCTTGATCATAATTGTAAAATAAAACTAACTGCATTTAATTTAGGCTGATTGCGAGTCAACTCTCTATCTGATCTACAGCTGCTGAGAAAGTTGACTGATTCATCCTATAATTAGGTCTCTACAGCACCTTCCTCTTACATAAATGGGCAGATGGATTCCTGGTTGTTTTTCTCTGGCCACCAATGCAACTGAGGGACCCATCTGAGTGACAGGTACTTACATTCATTTGGAATTTTTAATCGTGGCTTAACACTTGTCAGCTTCAAAGCATACACTGTTGGGAAATTAGTGTCACTTCATGTGATACAGTGGTTGAAGTCTGCAAAGAAAACAGATTGTTTGATTATCTTTTTTTTTTTTTTCTTCCATAGCTAAGGTTAACTGTCTGGACAGCTGTGAGTCAAACCTTCAAGACACGCTGCTTTGTCTCCGTCTTGATCTGGCAGATGAAAGCAAATGTGAGGAAGTTTCAAGCAGAGATCATTTTGCAAGTCCAAAGATGAGGGTAAGGTCAAGTTCGCTTGCATTTTCACAGCATCTCATTACAAACATAACACGAAGTGCCATGCAGACAATATGAAGTTTAGCGTAGCAGTGGTTTTCACCTTCAGGAGATTTACATTGCTGGAGTATTTTCCATGTTCTGTTTACCAGTATCAAAGAAAAATACCACAGTAAACAAAGAGCAGTTTTTAAAAAAAATTTTTTAAAGGTGACTCTTCCTTCTAGGGAACAAACATATGGTGACTTTATCTAAGTTTTGACGTTTAACTTGCACAGGTGTTGCCAACATCTCGTGGGGCTGCAGGGTAATGTTGGCATTTCGTTAAGGAGTAAGTTGTCATTATTCATGTTACATTAATTTAGCCCATAGTGTTACTGTAACTGCTTTCCTCCTGTAGGAAACTCATGCATACAGAACTGTGGAGGTTACTGCAGGAATCTACGGGCTGGGAAATTACAGCTTTTTGCTATTTTTTTTTTTTTTTAACAGTGTTCTTTATAGTTATTGTGAGCTGTGTTTGAAACTTAAGAATTTTAGCCAGCAGGGTGGAAGAAGCTGTCCTTACCCACGAGGCTCACCAAAAACATTTCCTGAGCTACGGATGAGCGTTTCCTTACAAAGCCAATCCTGCCTACTGATTTTTCCATGGAGAAACTCTGTTCCAGTCTCAGGGCTGGCTCCTCAGTTTGTAAAAATTGTCTTAATTCCAACAAGGTCTCAGTGAGATTTCCTAATTACTTATTTTTCTGAAATTTTTTAGGTCTTAAATATGTGTATTGCTACGCTGCAATGCTTTATGGCTTTATGTAATCGATTTCTCATACGGGAGAATTGTTGGTTAGCTGTACTTTTCGGTAAAACCACAATTTAAAATTTTGTTAGCTGTTGTAACATGCAGCAAATTCTGTGGTTAAAGGAAGAAGCATATTGAGCAAGACCCTGCACACTCTTCAGTTCAATAGCAAAAAATGCTGGTGTTTGTACGCTGTGCGTGAGGAACGGGTCTGGCACTTGCAACAGCTGCGGTGTAGATGTTGTATTTCTCAATATCTACCACAAAGAAGCAGAAGTTGGGAGGGTTTTTCTCTCCAAAAATACAAATGCAGAAGAGATAAGAAGAGATGCTGTCATTGGTTACATCTGAGCAACTCCCATGGGGTCACTGTGTATCAGCATTTTGCACTTTTCACGTTCAGCTGGGTATATCCATGGAGGCTTTGTGCGTGGAGTCATGGTAGATACTTGATGTGATACACACGCAGGGAAAGCACTTTGTTTCCTTAAGCATCTTCACATTTTGGGCTTTTACATACAGCTCCGCTAAATGTTGGAATATAGATGATGCAAATGTATCATGAAGAATCTTTTTGGAGGTCTTCAGGTGTCTGAATCAGAGATTTTAAAAAGTAACATCCTCGTCCCCCAAACTAAAAATCCATGCACTGAAAGAAGTCACCCTTCTTTCATGAAGATATTCATTATAAATTCCATGGAAATGTAAGATCATAAATTGGCTATAGAATATCTTAATAGGTGGCATGGAAATTATTCTACCACTCTATAACCGTGTAAATAAGCACAGTAAACACATTATGTAAATGGCTGCAATAATGGACACCTTTCTGAATCCTTTTGGGATCTATATTCAGAGAGGTAATTACAGTGGTGCAAGCTATAATGTAATAGTGAAAATGAAGTGAAGTGAATGATGTGTTCATAGACAAAATTTGAAACGATAGAGCGCTCAACTGTTAGAAATTAGCTATGGTTTTATTTTATTGTAAGTTTGTAAATTCTCCAAGGTTTTAGTCTGCTTTGGATTTGGGGGAGGGTGGCTGGTGGTGGTTCTTTTGTCTTCAGAAAGGCATCTTTTATGATCAAAAGTGCCCAGTCCTGGGATGCTCTGGTCACTGGGATGGTTATTAGGGAGAGCTGTACCCAAACTGGAACTGAACTAACCCCTCAGTGCAATTCCCCACTGTGCTCTGAGAAGAGGATAATACAAAAAGGAGTGTGACGTGTCCTCATGTCTCCTTTGCTTGCCTTAATAAGAGCTAGGAGGATTTCACAGGGAATAATAATATGTGCATGTTCAGCTATCCTGCAGCGATCAATACAGAAGTGCCCTCCCCTTAGGTGTCAGGGCATGTCTGAAAGGCTCCATGGTAGGTGTTAGGGCAATTCCGGCATAACTTTCATCACATTCTTTAGAAGTCCCTTCATTTACAAGTTCTGAGTGTTTCAAAGTATTTCTCTGCTTTTCTGTGCTGTTTTAATTATTTTTATATTTTTTTTTATTTTTCATAATACCATGAAACCATGTTTAACTTCATGTAGAGCTTTCTTCCAGGGAGAGCTGATCTCTATACAAATTTATCCTGATCAATCTGTGTCCAATCTGTTACTGGCTTGATCAGATAGAAATGGATTGTATCAGAGAAGCTGGCACATTGCTCCTAACCCTTCCTGATGGTATATTCAATACTTGAAAATACCAAAGGTCTAAATTTAAAGGAAGATCTGTAAAATCATTGTCCCCTTTCCAAGAGAAAGGAGCAATTCCTGTAATGTCTATCTCCTCTCTCTAAAAGTCTTCATCTGAAATCACTTTTTGCTGCTGTTTGGTCTTTATTCCCATTTAACTTCTAGGGCATGCTCTATTCCTCAAAAATACACCCCTAGCTTTCACCTTTTCCTCATTATTTTGCAGGTTTTTGTAAATAAAAGTAATGAGCGTTTGCCTTTAAGTGGACCTGTTTTTCCTTTTCAAGGCAGTGTCTTTCATAATTAACTTTCAAAGAGCAAATCAATTCCACTAAGCTGACACACTTTTTATCCTAATTATTTTTCCATTTGCTGTGAGTGTTTCTTATTGCACATCTGCATTAATATAATGTTGGTCTTCTCCCTTTTAAAAATAGTATTAATATTTATGTCCCTTTACTTTCCAGCTTTATTGATGTTATTGGCATTATTGACTCTCACCTTTTGTTAATGTTTGCCCTCGAAGTTTTTAACATTTGTGATAAACATGCACTTTTGCTGCTATCATTAGCTCGCTTTAGCTATAAATTAACTATTTCAGCTAAAATTCAGCTCCCAGTTCTCTTAAGGCACCATCAAGAATCCTTCTGCCCTAGCCAGCCTTACACCAGAGGAGCAGGAAAACCAGTTTCAACATTTTAAGAACTGCGCCTTGCTATAATGTTTCTTATAGTCAAGAATATCTCCTCCTTAAGTATTTTCTTACTCTTGGCTAATGGAAATCCTTTGGATATTTCTGTTAGAGTATGCCCCTGCACTGTCTGTGCTAAAATAGACAGACGTTCCAAGACAATGGTGGCACGATCCTGAATCAACCACAGTAAATTTTTGTGGGTGTTACTGCCTTTTTAGTTCTTTGTGGCATATCATATCTTTCATCCATGCAATCAGACTCTCCTCTGTTGTCATGTCTGTGACTGCATGAAGAGAAGAGCTGTCCAGTAACATAATCCATTTCAGTGATACATACTTGTGACTTTGCTAATTTTGAGGTGTGATTACTGACTACAAGAAGAATCTGGCAAGATAAAGGTTTCTTATTTCGGTCCTTGGATAAAAATGGCATGTGGTTGGACTATATGAAAGACAATATTGTTTGTGTTTGATAATCTGCATTTTTAGCTTATTCAGTCAACTGTTCGAGTTTGAAAAGACAAAAGCCATTGGAGCCAATCTGTGATATTAGTCAAAAAAACTTCAGTGATGTCATGAGTCAATTGTAAGGAGTTAAAAAAAAAAATTCTGACAAGGTCTTCCCTGTTAACAAAGTCTGTATTTTAGGAATTCCTTACTCTCTGTTGTTGATTTGTATTTGATATTATACATGCATACACGCACATATTTTTACCAGATGAACGACATAGGTGGTTTAGGTCTCCGGGCAAAGCTCATTTGTATGGCATGTACAACAGCTTTACCTCACTATAACCTTTCCATTCCTTTTCTCCCAGGTTCAAAGGGATTTCTTGTGTGCTGATATCTCTGCTAATGATGTGTGTATCTTTTTCTAAGGTTTTAGAATGCTAGTATTAGCACTTTTGCACTGCAACAGAGTGGGTATCTGTCTTGGTAACAACAGACTGGGTAGATGACCTAAAAGCTGCAGAATAAGATTTAAAACTCTTGGTCCAAGGGAGAGGCTAGGGCACTATCAAGTCCTCCCAGAAGTTTTGACTTCTGCTTCAAAAAGACATGCTAGACTCAAATAGATTGGAAAACTGCATATTAATAAGCTTTTATAGGGTCAGTCTGTAGGGAGGTGCTGTAATGTATAGGCTGGTAGAGTCTCTGAACATAGGCAACCTCAGAAACCTGATTGTTTTGTTCCCTGTTTTTTTTTTTTTTTTTTCCATTCTACACAATGTATTAATTCTTTTGCTGAAGTTATGCCCTAATTTACACATAAATGTGCCAGTCCCCTTCTGTTCCTGTCTGTCTTAGAAGCAGTATGAGAAATTCAGTTTTTCCTCACTTACTTTTCAGTAGAACACAATAATAATTGATTTTTAAGTACAAAATAAACTCATGCTAGGGACCACGTGTTTTGACAGGCAACATTTAAAAAACCAAAGACTGATGGCCTCCTATATCCAAAACTGCTTGTTATAAAATGCAATTTGAATTGTTCTCAGTCGCTTTGGCACATCTATTTTTGAGGCATAAGCACAGTTTGTTTGCCCCCTCTAACTTATAGAGAAACATACACTAGATAGTATAATACTTGATGCATCATTTTTTGCTCACTGTGTGGTGCCCCTGAAATATAAACATTGTGTACATGTACACATACCTCAAGCTAACAGTAAGAAGCTCTATACTGGACAGTCATGCAGATTATTCAGGTTTTTTAGTATATAGAATAAAATAACTCTTTTACAATTAAAAATTGACAGAAGAAGTTCCTAGGATGCAACTTTCCTAGCAAATGCATCCTCCAGTTAATGCCACTAGAAAGGGTACAACGTAGTGATCCTACACAGATCTTAGGACAGCTGATGTCTGTGGTGTGAAGGCTGCTACACATACATATCCTACTGGTTTTACAAATAATGTTTCCCAACATACGCGCTGTACTTGACTTCTCCATTTTAATGAGATGCAAACGTATTTTTAAACAGCAATGGCATTTGAGGTGATTCTTTAAAGGTTTTTTTTTCTTCTCTTAAAGGGCTTTTTGGCCTCTGATTTCTCCAAGGCCTGCAAATTTAAAGCTAAATGGTTTAGGTGAATGTGGACTTTCAGGAAGGACAGTCACATGTGTTTCATATTCAGCAGTAAGGAACGGACATAATGAATAGAAAGGTGTTACAAAAACACACAAAGACAGACAAAATGTTTAGCTTATGCCTCTAAGCCAGTTCTAGCCAATAGGCGGTACTTTAGCAGCCTTGCGTAGGACCAACTTCTACAGGGGGTAAGGAAGAATCTTGGGGCTGGTCTTTGGTGACAGCATAAATGAATATCGGGAATATGCGTTCACTGCATTGTGTTCTAGGTCTTTGTTTCATCTCTGGAGGAAGACGGAAGAAATCCATGCAGGAAAAATCCACCAAGGGATTTTTAAAAATAAGACAACATCTGACTAGAAGTCCCTGAGCCAGAAATTGCTGGAAGCTGGGAGAGGACACCTGGGAAAGTGTCGTTTATTCTCCTATTACAGTCTTCTACATTTATCTTCTCATATAGGATAATTTGGCTTAATGTAGTACAGCTGTTCTCACGTCTTACACTCAGATTTATATGGATTTATTGATACATAGTGGATATTCACATGTTTATTTTAGCTAGTATGTTGTATAGTTCTCCCTAACCCCCCTGTAGAGCCAATGAGGAGCAAAATATTCCTGCAGAAGGTTTTTCAGAGAAAAGAGGTAATCCTCTATCCACTGATAGCAGAGAGAGGTAAAACAGTTGAGCTGGCTGATAAAAGCTGCAGTGTTGGATGGTTTCTCCTGAGCTCAGCCTGTCGATCACCACTGAATGTACCCCCTTAAGACAGAACATGCCCGATCTGTGACAAGTCCTGTGCAACAAAAGTTTGTGTTGTGCTATATCAAAATATCACATCCGATTTAACAGAGAATAACAATCATAATGCAATTATTTCATTGCTACAAGGAGAACAAGACACAATAGTGCTTTTTGTTGGGTGCACGTGGCTTTTTATCGTGCAGCGTAAAATTCAGTGTATCTCTCGAGCCCTCAGGGAACATTTCTTGACCCTTTTGGCTGCTCTGCAGCATGGTGGGTTGGTCAGCTCAGCACCTCTGTGAATAGCTGTCATTCTGGTGGTGTACCCCTTTGGTGCCAGCGCAGTTGCAAGCAGAGAGCCTGACCGAGAAAAAATGTGCAAAGATTTGCCTGTAAAGGGTGCGACAGAGGAAAGACTGCGGTAGGTGGGTTGGAGTTACCACAGTTTGGGGGCACTGCTGTAAATGTTGGTGGCTGAAGATGCCCCTTGAGCTATGCTGGAGCTGCCATGGCACCTGGTCCCCTGGGCCTCCAACCCTGCCTGTGTTTTCCCACTTTATATGAGAGAACCAGCAGGATAACAAAAGACTATTTCTAACACATTTCACTGGGTTTTTCCTCCCTCTTTGTCTGGGATTATTCTGAACATAGCTTAAACCCTAGTGCCCTCTTCTGATCTTGAAATAGGTGTCAGCTCTGTGCACACCTGTCCCTGCAGCTCTGGCTCAGCAGACAGCGGCAGCCAATTGTTTGAAGTTAGGCAAGCATTTGGGGACATAGATATTTCAATTTGTAATTAGCTTTAAAGCCTTCAAAATTTACTCTGATCGGAAACAGGGGCTTAGGCAGAAATCAGTCTTTCTTATTTAAAAAAAAACTTTTTTTTTTTTTTTCTCCCCTGGCAGGAGCTGTAGGCTTGATCTGAAGTCCACAGAAGTAAAGGGATAAACCCTTATCAGCTCTGGCCCAGCCCTTAACACAGCAAATTCCTTGGCCAGTAGAGTCTTTTAGACTGAAAGAGGCATACTATTACAAGATCTTCAAGGGACGAATACTCATTAAGGATAATCTTGTAGAAAACATTACTTTTTGAGACATATTTAACGTGGGAAATACTGGTAAGTGATAATTCTACAATTCCTTACTTTGGGGAGGCTTTTCAGTGCTACTAAACCAAATTTAGTTTATGCATACATATATCTAGGCAGATGTATGTAATGCATATTAGGTGTATCTCTTACACTCAGATAGCTACAGACTGTATGAATAAGTTCATTCATCATTTATAGGCTGCCACCTCCGGGATGGAAGGCAGCAGCTGTCAAGGAGCACACAGCAGTCTCAAGGCGCATTCAAAAACTCTGCATCCATTTCTCATTGTAGGGTGATTCCATACAAAGGGAAGTAGAAACCTCTTCCTTATAGAAATGTATGTTTTCTAAAATCATCTTAAAACTATATTTTTTACTGATCGTCATTTTAAGAATCCTAATAAAAAGTTTGCCCTTAAGGCACTTGATATGTCCCAAGTATGCAAAATGTTGCTAAATCTTCTAACACTATATTTATTGCAAGAAGGTTATGAATTAATTTTCACAGTACTGGCTTTTCTAGACTGTGGCTGTTTGCTTATGTTTTAAGCAGCTAATATTCTGCAAACTGAGAGTTGTGCAACTGCAAATAAACATTCTCTACTGACAAAACTATTTGTTGATAATTTTAGATGGGAATTGTTGAGAGACTGATGGGCAGATTAACACTAGAGGCCTCTCTAGCAAGAGGTTTATCAACACATTAAGCAACAAAAGGGATATTTATAGTACTTTCCTGGAATATGCTTTTTCCAGCTCTCTATTGCCATCTTGAGTCTCTTGCTGCTTTCAACAGAAAATCCAATTTGGGGCGTAACACATAGAGACAAAAGGAAAAGAGATTTTGAGTCCTGATGACTAGAGCCCTCTCCAGTCATCAAGTGTAAATTATCAAGTGTAAGAGCAACAACATTATTTAGTTCAATTGAGATGATACACATAGTGACAAACTATAAAAAAGAGTTGAGTGGAATGCCCGGGCAGTGTGATCTTAGTGGAAATTTGTTGTAAGGGATGACAGAATAAGGTTCTTGGAAAGCAGCTGAGGTCAGGCCCAATGTGGAATTCTTGGATACGTGCATCATGCAGACACAACTGGCAGAGGATCCAGTAAGAGTTTAGAGTATATTTGCAGGGGGGATAGAGAAATACTGAAAGCACTATCCTCCCTGTTATGTTTTGGCACCATTTTCTTTGTCCTATAATTGCCCTTCATAAAGTTTTCACCTTCCTCTGAAAAATCAGTAAGATAGAACAGATCAGGTATTGTAGTTCCTACGATCCTAACTAAATACTAAAGAAAACCTACAGATTCGAAGTCCCTTGGGATAGATGGCATAAAAAGTAGAAGCCTGAGGCCTTCCTATATGGGCATCTCTCCAAGACCCCTGGCTTTCTACTTTGCAGTGTTCAGACTTCTTTTTATAGATTTATAACTTTTAGAAGTCTTTTTTTCCTTATTATTCCCTGTTCTCTTCCATTACCTTATTTCACACCTGGTGACAGTATTTTCAGTCAGTATTCAGAACTCAGTATTTTATGAGTAATCAGTGTCCCAGGAAGCAGGAATATGATTGTGAGATCATTGTTACTAATTGAATACTTGGTGGGGGTTCTCTTCTCCTCTACAAAGTGATTGACATGGACTAAAAATAAGTTGTTAAAATTTGATACTAATAAGATCTACCATCCGTAGCTCATTTTAGATTCTTGAGTGTATTTGGGCATAATATGAGCAATCCCAAATAGTTCCAAATAGAGGGTACTGTTTTATGGCACCATTTACGCTCCTTTCTGATAAATCCCATACCAGTAGCTGACACCAACACAGTTTAAACTGTGTTAGCACAGAGTTAAATTAAACCCTGATGAAAACAGCCTGAGCTGGATTTTCCACCCCACTTTCTTGCTGCTGCTCTGCTGCAGCAAATATTGGTCCTCTCTCTTAGCTTGTTGATGTGGGAGTTTCTGCAGTGAGTGCCAAGCCAGTACAACCAGCTTCTAGACCCTCCTGACTGGTGCGGGGGATAAATGGTGGTGAGATACAGAGGTGTCATTCATGTTGATGCCCAAACACAAGTAAAACTTTGAAGTTGTCAGGCCTCAATACCATTACTCTGTAGAATAAATGGCACAAAGGAAAAATGCATGTTTTGTGCCTGCCACAGCTGAACAAATAGGTGTCTCTCTAGTCTTCTGAAAACCTAAATTCACTATTTTTTTTTATGATTGTGTACCCATTTCAGTATCTGTGTTGCCTTCCTGGGATTTGGGTGGCTCTTCAGATATTGGTTATGGATCAACCTTAGCATTTCTCCAAGAGACTGGCCTAATTCAGAAGACTGCCTTCTCTGATCTGACTGCTGGCAACGGTCTTCAAGAGAGGTACTTAGGCACACCCATTTTAGGCTCTCAGAATTCATAGAGCTGATTATTCCTCAGAACGTTATTAAAAATAATCTTTGGATAGTGTGTGTTTGCATTCGTATTGCTGTCACCACACTGCTGTAGTGCTGACTTCAATGCTCCTTTGCATGTATTTCCTGCAAGTGCCGCATTAAATGATCAGGGGATTCTTGGAAAAACAAGAGGAAATTATATAATGGTGTCCACAAGTTCTGTGTATTGACTTTTCCACAGACTTGCTAGTCTCTAAGCCTAAAAATTGTTGGTAAAACAGAGATAGTTGATTTTCTTCTTTTTTCTTGGTTCTTGTTTGCACGTTAGAGGCCCTGACCTTTTGCTGCTTTATTATGGAAAAAAAAAAAAAAAGAAAAAGAACTAATTATAGAGATTATTTTGGTTTTGACTATAGGGACAGTTGTTTAATTTAGTTGCTTTACAATCCTAACTAACTATTAGCAGGAATTCATATGGACACACTGTTATCTGCAAGTAAGTTACAGCTTGCGTTGAGATGCAGCAGAAATGTCTGTGTAATAGAATCATACCTCTGGTATAAAATTTGTAGGAGGTGGAATAAATAATTGCCTTTTAAGTCTACCTCAGTACATTCAAACCATAAAGGATAACCTATAAAATTGGAGGAAAGCTACAGGGAAAACTGTTGTCTGTGACGTTGTCCCTTGGTAGCCTTACACGGGTCAGGAGCTGTTGATGACAAGACAAAGATTTCAGCGGAAAATTATAGAAAATCACCCAAAGCCAATATCACAGAAACAGGAATAGCTGGAAGGTCTGTGCTTTTGGCCACGTCTACGGGAATCTCAAAGTGCTTCTTAGTAGATTCTGAATATTTATAGCTGAGAATTCAAAATCCTTATCTCTATTGGCCTGAAAAGAGCTTTGCTTTTGAAGATATGATGACTCTTTCTGGTTCGTGTGATGAATTTACCAAATAACTTTCCCCTCTTATGGGTTTAGTTTCCATCTGAGGGATAGTTTGTCCCCTAGATGCTAGCAATAAACAAGACCTATTACACTGCTTAGAGCCTTCCGGCCTCATTTGGATAATTCCTTCAGTAAATTCCCTCCTCAGCCCGGATGATTCCTCAATAAATTCCCCAGGCCAAGTTGGGTTTTCACCACATTCCTTTAAAGTCTCATCACTGGATGAGTCCCAGTAGATGTCTTAGTCTAGCAAAGTGTTGGGGTGGTGAAACTGTGCATCCTGCCAGGCAAAGTGCTGTCTCTTCACTTGCGCTGTGCTGTTGACAGTGGCTTGCTGGGAGCCTTTGGTGATGCTCCTATCTTGTGCATTCCCCATGTATGTTACTGTAGAAGGTATGAATACAGTTTTAAACTGATAGTCACAAACCCAAGGAAATGAAAAGAGCCATATGCCTTCTCTGAAACCTGCCATGAAGTCCATCACTGTGTTAAAATAACTCTGGTACCAGGAACAGTCTAACCTTACCAGGATGAGGTCAAAAAGTGCTATTTTACCCTAAAGCAGGATATTTTACTCAAGCAGTAGATGAAATTAATCTCTCCTGATCTCTCTGTTGCAACTGCTGGATGGCTTCCAAGACTCAAGCAGGCCTGTGTAGCATTAGCTCGAGTACTTCGGGATTCCTGTGGTCTGAAAAAAAGACATATCCTGTAAATGCTGTTCTAGTTCTTCATTCAGGGTACAGACAGCACTGCAATGCTGCAGAGGACAGAACGCTGTGGCAGACCTAGGCAGCTGCATTTACTGAGCCTTTCAGAAGGACTCAAACCAAGTCCAGTTCCCCTGGTTATACCTCCTTGGTCCCAGACTTTACCATCTCCAGAACAGAGATACCGACAGTTGTCCTAAATCATTAAGCACTTTTGTGATGATTTAAAAAAAAAAAAAAAAAACAAAAACCAAAAACCCAAAAACAAAAAACCCAACAGCAAAAAGTGACCCCAAACTCCACCTGGGGTACAAATATTGTATATATTTTAATTCTACAGGCATGAGATTCTCAGACCTACTGGGATTCCTGAGCTTCCTACTTCACAATTAATTGAAATGGCATATAGGTTTGTATTTTCTGAATGAGAACAGCCCCTCCTCGGCATTTATTTTGTTAAGATCTACAACACGCAACATAAACTCTGAATAAAACTGACATCAGTTCAACGTAGTAATATACTGAACAGAAAAGTTTACTGAAAAATCTTTAATTTTTTCCCCCTCCAGCACAAAACACACTGTATTACTGTGCTATGTAAGCTATTTGCTTTTTACTGCTTGGGTGTTTAGACTGTTTGGATAGTCTGCAAATGAAAACAAAAAGTATTGGAAACTTCTTCTGTATTTCTTGAAAAAATATCACTCTTATTTAGTTGTTCACTTAAATCTTTTCCCACAGCAGATTTTTGTAGCCACGTTATACTACTATCAAAAAGATTTGATTCAACTAAGAAGGGGAGATGGGACCAATGTGTTTTATCATGATTGAGGATGAAGAAAAATGAAGCCTCTTTCCATTGTAAATACTTACATGTTGGGTAGTGTAAAAAATTTGCTTTATGATGTTTAGAGTGGAAACACTCATTGTTCTATAAGTAGTCCTAATGTTCTGAATGTTGTTGCTAAAATTTAGTTACTCTTTGTTCTTTGTTTTCTGATAGACTGTATGAAATGTCAGGTAACAAACACACTTTTGGAGCATGAACCATCATTCCACTTTATTGTTTTAATCAGTGTGAAAGGAATGATTTCATTCACTATCAAACTGCATTTCTGAGGATGATAATTTTCCTAATTTATCTGCTAATCATTAGAAACACATTTGGCCTCAGTTCAGAGACTTGTGTCCTAAATTTCAAACTGGGATTAACACAGTGCTAAGAATCCAAACCAAATCTATGTTTTGGAATTAGAGTATTTTGCACACACTCGGGTGAGAACAAGTAGGGCTGATTGTTTGTATGGTTAGGGCTGTGTGTACTCATCTTCACCTGCACCCATAAAGGTTAAGATTTTCACTGGTTAATGCAACTTCCTTAGTAGGATTTAATTACCAGAAATAAAAGTGCACGCAATGATAGAGAAGTCAGTTTATCAGGTACTAAATTGGTCTTGCACTGTTTTAGAGAGGTGGTTTTTGAGCTGGGTGAATAATTGTATGTACTTTCATTGTAGTGGCTGTACTGTATATGGATTCACGTATCTTCCCTGCAATGACACATGGTTTTCTGAAAATTTACTACCCAGCAGGGGTCAGGAAAGATGAAATTCATTTCTAGTGCTATCACAAATTTGTCCAGCACAACTCTGCAAGTTTTATCTGTAAATCAGGGATTAGTTTTTTCAAGATCCTTTTCCCACACCAGATTGAATGACTGAAAAACATTGCTTATTTTATCTAACAGAAAATAATCCTTATTATTTTTAATGGAATTATGGATATTATTGACTTCTACAAGATTATCTTTATAACTAAATGTTTATTAGAAATAAGCCTGAGCAATAAATTTAAGGGCAATTTTTTTAAATGTCTAAAAAGTCTTAGAGGATGCTGCTAAATAAGAACTTGTCTCAAAAGTAATCTGCTTTAAAATATGACCGGGTGATTTCATAAAACCTTGAGTCTTAATTTCACTTCAAATGGCAGTGCTTGGACATAATATAATGTTCTTTTTCTTGTTGGGCTATTATTAGGCCAAGAAAACCCAGCTTCCCAGGCCTCCCCAGAAATGGACTTATTCCCAAAAAGAAAAGCTGACAACAAGGATTATTAATGTCCCCAAAAACTAACTCCTACCCTGCAAGATAAATAGAAATAGTTCAACCATCTGCAATAGTGTCAGTAGAATTAGATAACTTATATAATATCTGGAGTCGAGAAGAAAAGATAAGGAAATATAATTAAAAGTTGTCCTATAGGCAGTATAATACTTTGTGACAGCTACAATATTTAGGAAAGTACATATAGACTAAACATAGTTTTGATATCACTCCAGGACACCTACGAGAGAAATTATATAATTTTAACATAACTCCTTTAACTGCAATGAAGTGCCTGGTTTGATCCCCTCTTGGAGAACCATGTCTTCACATTCCAGGATGATGCACTTGTTGCTCTTAGCTTTTTATGTTTCTAGTTATGCAGTGAGAGTTGACTGACAAACAGCAAATGTCATATGCCTCCTCCTCACCCTGTAACCAGAAGTTTGGGATTAAAAGTGGGAGGGAAGAATAGGAGAGGAATAAATGAGAGCACAAGCAATTTGGCAACGTCAGAAATCTGTATGTCCAATGAAGTGCTGAATGACGCATTAAGGCAAGCCACCTTAATTATAAATTACACGTGGTAAATTACAAGATAAAAGTATTTTAGAAACTAAACCCATCCCATATTGGTATGTTACATTATCCTGAAGTGACCCTGAGCAGCCAAATGTTCTTGCAGTCTGTCCTTGGCTCCTTCTGCATTATACAGGTTCCTAAGCCAAATTTGCTAAGTTAAACATCTGAGCTGTAAATAAAGATTCCCAAAGCCTACTGTGCTTTCCTTGTTCTAAGACTCCCTTCACAGTATGGCCCCAATTCAACTAAGTACTTAATATGTACTTAAATCCCACTTAAATCAATGGGATTTAAACATTTGCTTAAATGCTCTGCTAAATCATGGCCTATTAAACTGTCTATGTTGGAGATCAAATTGTAATTTATATTGCTGTGATTTCTTTTTTCTGGTGTTATACATGAGACCCCAAACTACATTTAGCTGTAGTCTTGCTTGAACCGAAGCTGGAACTGTTTAGAGGGAATGTGTGCAAGACCTGTATTCATCACAGGCAACTTTCAATTATTTTGGGCATCAGCTATTGTAAACTTGTGTTCCTGACAAAGTGAAGTCATATAAGCTCAGTTAAGAGACCAAATGTTTTTCAGGCACCATCATTTTGAATATTATTAATATGAAATTTTCCTTTTTGAGTAATAATTACAACGCCTGGTAAATGTGGGATCATACAATTTTTACAGAATGTGGATATGTAAAAATATTGGTGGGGGAAGTGAGCAGTTTTTTCTTCTTTTGCGGATTTGTTGGCAATCTTGTCTTGGCTATTTTTTTTTCACAAAAGCGACTAGGATTGACAAGGAAACAGCCTTTTGTAGCAGAGGAGGCAGCAAGAAAAGAAGTTGCCAAATGGGCTGTCAAGAATCCTCATGTAATTTGATGTGTAGGGAAAATATATCAAAAATATTGCAATTGTATATACTATAATTTTTTTAGAAGAGAGTCACATGTCCCACTATGACTGGGATGCCCAGAGAGATTACTCTGCCCTTATCACTGTTTTTTTGGAAAGGAGTGAAGAAAAATGGTGGGAAAGTGAGGACTCGTCTTGACTTTTCCTATAATGCAAGCTCTCTGCTTGTAGTGGAACTCAGCCAAAAGACAGCTCATATGCCAAGATAGCCCAAGTTAAGAGATAAGTGGAAAATATCAGTTGCTTAAATTTGTCTTGAATTTTCTCAAAGCTGATAATACTGGCTTTCAGCTTAATTAGCCAAATAAGGTTTGGACTGTGCTTCTCTTTCATGTACAGATATTTCTTGGATCATAAAAGAATGAATTAATCACCTCTAGGGCACTGCTGTCCATGTACAAGGAGGAGCAAGATATTGAATTCTTAGACAACATTAACAGGAGATAACTGCATATCCCATACTCCTCACCCACAACACAGATACCCTACCAGAATTGCCCCAAGACTGGGATTCCTGAGACAGCTCATTGTCTGGAAGTTAGTATAGGTTTCTATTCTAGGAAGAAGTTACTCTCAATGGGTGCATTTTCCCAACTAGAAAAGATTTATTTCCAGTCAAAGTGTTGTGCTTTTTGTTCACAGCTTAGTTTTCTTTTAAGCAGCTAGGCTTTTCCCAAGAGATCTCAGTATTTTGTGTATAACCTCAGGGGTATGGATGGACAAATAAGTCTATCTCTTTTGGACATGAAGTGACCTTTCTGTGCGGGGTGTTTTTCACAGGCATCTGTAAGCGTTCCTCAGCATTTTTGTACCTCTTGAAAGGTGAGAATAAGTCAAATGTGCATTGAGGTTGCTTGAAGGTGCAGAATCCTAAGGCCATACAGAAGCGCATTTGAAGTAAAGAAAAGGCGAGCCTCTTGACTGAGGAAAACTGTATGGTATTGATCAACTGTAGAATCAGCAGAGTAAAAAAGCAAACAAGTTCTGGAGAGGAGGAGGTGGGATCAACAAAACCATCAATATGAGATATCACAAAACCTTTTAGAGTATATTTGTTCTTTGTATCACTTGGTTTGCCCCATAATTACAAAGCCTGCAGCAGTTGATTAGTCTACCAAACATATCTGTTATGGCATTTTCAGATAGAAGATGGAAGTGATCTGAACACATATGGAAACACGTTGTTTCCATAATTTTATAAGATATACATATATATTCATCTGTATGCATCACATATAGAAAAACAAAATACATGCAGGATAGGTTGTAATTTAAAACAAACTAATATAAAGGTAATGTTTATATTCAGAATATAGTTTAATAATAGTTTAATACTAACATTTTTTTCCAAATCGTGATGGATGAATTTTAATCCTACTTCACAATGTAAGAGATTCAAAAAATTAGAGTTCATCTCTGATTGACAGTGCTAGTTATCTATTAATTGATGTATTTTATAAAAGTATTTCTTACCAGGACTTTTTAACATCTCCAGTAAGCCATTACAGGACTTCTATGAAAGGGGAAAACCCGGAATTTGTTGAGCAGGGAAAGTAACTCTCTTCTACTTCACCTGATGGTACAATTCTTCATTTTTGTGTGTTCATTGAGGAATCTTTCTTTTGCAACTTTCTTTGTTCCCAAGCCTGGATAAAAATAATCATTTCTTTTAAAAATCTTAAAATATTGCAGTGCACTTGGTTTCACTTCAGAGGCTGATTTGCGAATTGTACATGAAAGTGTTCCATGTATTCATGTTGTGTTTTTAAGATTTAAAGCTTCCCCAAATATTTACTACTACCCACTCTTTTCTCACAGCTATGAAGTGTAGATATAAAAAAGATGTCCCCTCTTACTTACACATTCTTTATCACTTACTGAATTAAACTAGAAGTGAAAATGGAAAGGAAATTAAATTGTAATTATATGACTTTCTTAAAATGATCATAATTTGATTTAGTTTCAAATAAAATATTAATAAAGTATTAATTTTTCTTGGTGGGAAAATCCATTAATGGAACAGTTTCCCAGGGAAACAGAAACAAAGTGATTAATTGTCCTTTCTGCTTTAGTAATGAGATATTTTAAAAATAAAGTTTTGCCTCGTTTAGCATCTGTCTCAAGTATTTATGCACAGGTCTAGTACATCAACCTATACATGGTATGTTCTGGAACTTTCTTAACTGTCTCTTAATTCTCATAGTTTTTAGTGGTTGTATACTGCAAGCAGGCTACAAGAGAATTCCCTGCAGATTCTTTCATAAGAAATAGGAAAAAAGTTATACACATGTCTAATTTCAGTGACACAATGACTGAAAGTATTTTTAAAAAACAAATGAGAAATGTGTCCAAATGGAAATTCTCACGAAAAGGTTCAGAGTTTCAAAATTAGATAATTTTAATGTGCTCTTATGGTTGTTTTTCAGTTAGAAAATTAAGCTCCAGAAATGTCCCCCTAGCTAAAAGAGGTTTCTACAATGTTGAAATTAATCAATCAACTCTTCAATAAGAGCCAAGCCTCAAATCCACAAGCATGAAACAACAGCTCATAATGGCTATATAAATTGATTTCAGAAGGTTAAATGTGCACATTCAGGGTTTAGAGAACAAAGTCTTTATGGCTTTATCCAAATGGATATCTGTGTGACTCACATTACTTTGCATACACTGTAATCATGAAAATTAAGGGACTGGGTTGATGAGACCATGAAGTTTGGTTCATGTTGGAAAGTTGGATCGGGGTTGTTGGGGGTTTTTTTTGATGAACAAGGTCCGTGGATGTCTGACACTGAATCATTTTGTTCACTGCTGGGGCAGGAAGAGGGATATAAAAAAAAAAAAAGAAGATACTAACTATGTGTGTGAGGGTAGATGGACTTTTTTTTTTTTTTCTTTGGCTGATGGTTGGGGACATTTCAAGTATAACAATAGGGTTTCTCATTAACCCTAGATGAAAACCAGAGCCGGCAACAGTAGCTTGTTTCTATGCTAAGGTTGTGGCTGAGGTTGGCATCAATACTTTGACTAAACTTTAGAAGAATCAGTCTGAAAAATGGGTGCATGGTAAGAAGTGGATGTAAATCTCTAAGTAATCATGCCTAAAGCCTGACTGGGTAGAAATAGGCAGGCTTTGGTTTACTGTTTAGCCAAAAGTTTTCTCCAATATAGGCATATCGAATGGATTTGAATAAGAATTCTGAATGGTGAAGAAACCTCTGAGAGATAGATTTCAACCAAGAGAAGGATAGAAATGCATTTTGGAGATGTCTCTTGTAGGTTTTGTCTATGGGACTTGCCAAACTAAGGCTGGAATTAGATACAGGCTAAAAAAGGGCTTCTGGGCTGTGTTGACATTTAATATCTGTTACAGAAGAGGTTCCCAGGCTAAAATCAATGTTATGTCCTTCAGACCTCAGAAAATTACAGTTAGGGTAGGGACACGTAGGTCTCCCTGAACTAAAGTTTTTGTGTTATCCACGCTAATACTCTTTCAGGTAGGATGAGGTAGAATTTGGGCTGCAGCTGTTCACAGTAAGATAGGTGAGTAGGAGTCCTTGGCTTAGCTTTCTGTTTAGGTGGTGTTGATCTTCCTTGTCAGGGCAAGGTTTCCAGGGCTAGGTGACTGACCAGGCTTTTCATATTCGAGCTTGTGTTTGGATTTATGCATATGTTCCTTAGCTGAATTGAAGACCCACAGCCAGTGTCAAGCTAGCACATGGAATGGCCAATTTTCAAAAAATACAAAATGAAAAAGGATAGGTGGTCTAGTGTCTAGGCTCCGTGGACATTAATAAAACCAGCTAAATGACAACAAAACATAGGAAAGATGAAAGGTTTGACAATCAGTCTAATCAACACAAAAAGCCTAATTTCAGAATACAGAAATGTAGTGGCTTCAAAAGGTCTTCCAAAAATATTAATTAAAAAAAAAATCAGAAAGAAAAATAATCTGATGGTGACGATTTGAATCATGTGCAGCATATAACCAAAAACTGAATGAGAAGAACAAAATGAAAAACAGGAAGGAAAAAACCCACCTCAAAAAAAAAAAAAAAAAAAAAAGAGAGAGAGAGGGAATTGTTTAATTTTTTAAAAATTTTTTTTTTTTTCATCTTTTTAATTTTTGACAAATCACACAAGGATTTGCATTTTTGAAAGAAGCAACATTTTGGAATGTCCATACGCTCCTGAAATAGTTTAAACCCTTTGACTGAGACTCCGCAGCCTCGGCTACGATGCCGCAGTCTCTGCAGCCATCTCGCGGGGAGTCTCGGCATGTTCACTGAGGCAGAGCCACAGAGGGACACACTCCTGTAGTAAGCATCACGTAAAATCTAAACTCGAAACTTGACTTCCTTGTGACGATGAGTTTTTAACAGGGTCAGAGTGAGCAGAGTCCTGTGGCATACGTCAGTGAGAAGTGATTCTATATTGTGGTAGGCAATTTCTCCTTTACTTTTTAAACCCTGGTTTCCCCCCTCCTCCCCCTGTCGCCACAGACTTACTATAAGAGTAAGCATGCAGGCTTTGGGGCATTGGCCGCAGAGCAGCTGATGGTCCCTTTCATGCTGGAGCTAAATTTCTCGTGTTATGGCACAGCAATCATCAGCGTTGCTGTAGATTTCTCTAAGGAGGCTCTGAAGGGTGAGCTGTGTTTGACAGCAGTACTGATAGGCTGAAAGGCTGAACAGTTCATTACTGTTTCCTCCTTTTGTGAACTTAGATGCCTTCTGTTTTTCCATTCTCTCTGATTATACCCTTACTATTCCCATGCTGCCAACTCAACCAGCCAAATTTGACTTGGGGATGATATTTCCTTTTCACAACTGCTTTACTGTCTCCCTCTCTGTCTTTTTGGCAGTTCTTTGCTCTGCGAATCCGTGAAACAAAGGATGCTCACTTCACTAGAAATATTGATCGTTTTCCTGAGGGTTTTGTGGATTCAGCTTATAGAAAGGTAGAGACCAAGCAAGCATCCTTCATAAAGGTAGTCCTGTCAAGATCAATGATGTAGGTACAGGCCATCCCATTCACAAATTCTTCTCTAAGGACTCTTAAAGCCTTTTGATGATGCTTATCCCTGTGTCCTGCTGCTGTACTGCTGCCAGTAGTCAGCCTTTTGCCACAGCATGTGCTGCTACATATTCCAGTCGAAGCTTCCCTTTCTGCTTCATCAGCAGTTCAGGTCAGAAAGATAGTCAGAGGTTATTAACCCAGTCAGGTAGAAATATGTTCATAACACTGAATATAATTTTTATTTTAATTCCTTAGGGGAACTTCCTGAAGATCTCTAACAAGCTGGCCTACCAACACCAACCCCTCCCCATATGAGTTGGTCATGCTTAACCGTCCACTTGCTGATAGGAGGGTTCCAGTCCTCTGGATTGTCTCCTAGTGATCTTGTTTCCTTGACATGGTGAGCAGTGTGGAAATGGCTTCTTAGTGATGGCTCATGCCTTTGTTCTAAATACGTACCTGTTTTATCATGGGTAAATTTCTGAACTGGAAACCAAGATTATCTGTGCACTGTTTGGGGAGGCCATGGCAAAAGGCTGCCACAAGAAGCTCATGGCCAAAACTTTGTGAAGAGCTGAGTAGTTCAAGAGGCTGTGGCCTCTGCTTCCTCCAGAGGTTCCTCTGGCTTGGGTTCATCACTGCAAGTAGCTGGGGTCTAGAAATGCATACACAGAAAAGGATTTTTTAAAAAAAAAAGAAATTTTCTTGCTGTTTAATCAAGCAATTTCAGTTTATTGTAGCATCCATTTAAATGCTAGAGACTGTTATCCCCAACAGATGATCTTGCAATGAAAAGGATTAAACAGCTGAACCACCTACATTTGGGTAAAAAAGCAATGTAAATTGATTAAGCAGTTGTCAACCGGATCTGAAATGTGGGATGAGACATGAGAGCTAAATTGAACTGTAATTACCAAGAATCTAATAATTATTGACACGGCTATCTGGGTTTTGGAAGATGTTTGTTACTAAAAGAAAATCTTCAGACATCTCAACGTTTCCCCTCTAACTTCTGTTCCTAGGAATCTCTCGAGAATTTTTCCTAGCCTGATAATTCATCTTCATATGTCGCTCATATTATTTGCTGAAACATGGATGGTTCCTGAACTCGCTGCCAATTGATCTTTTAGATATTCTGAAATCTGGACTTCGTGGCACATTTAAAGATAACAACATGCTGTTTATCATAGCGGTCTCAGAGGAATTCCTTTCAGATCAGTTTGCATGTGGTACAAGTCACAGCATCCTGAACAACTGAGCTTCAGCATCAGGTCTGATGCAACCTTTCACCTCCAGTTCTTCCTGTTTTCCGGTAGCTGGTGCATTGCTACATTTCCCACTTCTGTAAAATGGTATCTTGTGGACACTTCCCCTAATTAGGAGGCAAATGATTTAGACATTGCTTTTATGCCTGTTCTTTCCATTATGGAATTCCCTGCTAGGTTCTGCACTGGCCAGAGCGAGAGTATTCCCATCAGGAATGGGTACATGAGAATTTTCACCTTCTAAAATGGAGATCCGTGATCCGGTGACTTGAACCTTACCCTCTCAGGTATTCTTGGTTCCTAACTGATCTATTGCAAATCCCATTAATGTTAAATGTTTCAGGAAATTACTGCATGTCATCTCAAATGATGGTATCTTGTTTAGCTACATTCATCTCAGATTCCAATTGTTTTGTCTCTGTGTATGTCTGTGGATTTATTCTGCAGGCTTTTTTTTCCTAAGAGAAGTGCAGGTTCCTAATCTCATTGATCTGGCTTCTTCATATTAGGTCATGTTACAAAAAAATCAGATTAGGTTCTTGTTCTTAAACAAAACAGCTTAAATGTCTGGACATGGTATTTAAAAAAAATTATTTTACAAAATTTGTCTACTTTAGGTGTGCAGGAGGAGCAGAGCACTCAGTATTGGATGCATCACCCCCTTAATTTTATTTCAAGGAGACTTTCTGTAGGAAGTAAACAGTGGATTACACTAATAGCCTGAGAAAGTAGTTTTCAGAATAGTGCTCTGGCAGGTGAAATGTCACTGCTATTCCCACTGTAAATTTCATTTACCACCTTCAAAAACTCCTAGGAACACATCATGTAGTCTGCACTTCAAGCTTGTTTTATAATCTGGCATTTACAGTATGTTGATTTTATTATTCATCATTCCAAAAAGAAAGAATTTTGTTCTATGACAGTTAGACAATGGAGTCACATTTCTGGGAAAGACATGATTCATCTCAATCAGACGTCTCTCTTTTGTGTCAAAACCATCTAATTACTTATGAGGGCTTCACATTTCAGCAGAAGGTGTTGTCTCTCTAAATGTATGAATTTGTCCTAGGTCAGAGGTTGTGGGACCAGACTTTGCAAAAAGCTGTATTGAATTCCTGCATTTTCTACCACTCCATGATGTGCAATTAATTGAAGGGGGAGTCCTCATTCTATAGAAACAATATTTTCAAGGTCTTTATGGTTGGAATCCTCAGTCCCACTAGACCATTTTCAAGGCCCTTAGAAAGCTCAGGAAAAACTACTGAAAGGCTTCAGTAGGCTTTGAATCAGAGCCTAAATATTCCTTCATTTAGGTTTCTTGTTGATAAATGTTAATAACAATAGTACTTATTTCTCTAGTCATCTGCAGATATTAAGCAATTAATGTAGCATTGAATATTTATGCTATACTGTAGTGCTCAAAAAGTTCACTGAAATCTTGAGCAAAAAGGATAAAGTAAAAACCATTACTAATGTTTCTGATATTAAAAGTAAAGAAAAAAAAAAAAACAACCCTAGGTGAAAAAGTGATGCAGTCCATATATTTCAGAGAGAAAGAAGGAAGGATAAAAGCGTCTTGCATGTTACATAGGTTCTCTTTTTTGTTCCTAATTAACTGCTCACTATTTCTTATTAATGAATCCAAAGAATGGTCTTTGAGTTTTAAATGATGATCTAGATTTCAAATGGGGATTGAATTGTTTCTGGACTTTCACCTCAATTTCCTGTGACTTTAGTATTCTTGGGTTTATCTTAATTTCCCAGTGACATTTTACACTGTGCAGTTAGACTGGATACAGCTGGATCTGGAGTTGTTTTTCAGCTAGAAGTGTCTTGCGCACAAGCGTACCGCAAGAAAGTTAGTGGAAAGAACAAGAAGGGGGGAATAATTTAAAAAATAAATATGGTATGAGTCAAGGTTATTGCCGGAATGGACTGTACATCTAAAGTCCCAAATCATACCAGTTGTTAGTTCAAGAACTGTAGCTGTGGCAGACTTGCCAGTCGAATGGCCAAGGAAGACATTTCAAGTCTTCCAAATGAAACTGTCACGGAATCACAGAATTGTCTAGTTTGGAAAAGACCTTGAAGATCATCCAGTCCAAGCATTAACCTCACCCTGACCATTCCCAACCCCACCAGATCCCTCAGTGCTGGGTCAACCCGACTCTCCAACCCCTCCAGGGACGGGGACTCCCCCCCTGCACCGGGCAGCCCATTCCAACGCCCAACAGCCCCTTCTGCACAGAAATGCTTCCTCAGAGCCAGTCTAAACCTTCCCTGGTGCAGCTTGAGGCCATTCCCTCTTGTCCGATCGCTTGTTACTTGGTTAGAGACTCATCCCCCCTCTCTGCACCCTCCTGTCAGGGAGCTGTAGAGAGCTGTGATATTTGAAAAGAAGTATCCATGTGTGAACGTGTCCTAATAAACTTATCCCGTTTTTTCCTTCCTTCCTTCCCCGCTCCCGCAGGCCGGGCGCGGTTGGCCGCGCGGGGGCGCGCTCTGCGCGCTCCGGGAGCCGGGCCCAGCCCTGGCGGTTGGGGAAGGACCCTCCGTTGCCATGGTTATTGATGCTTCTGTGCGTAGTGGTGTGGAGGGCTTCCCCACCCCCCCCTCGGGTCTGGAAACTGCTTCTAATGGTGAAATTAATCACCGGTGCGTTTAACTCAGTCCGGCAAAGTCCGGTTTACTTCCAGCTGCAGGGCTGCACTCCTAGCTTACTGTCGTATGCAGATGAAGGGGTCCTCAGCCTAGTCATCATCCCTAGATGTATCAAATCCATCATACATATACATTTATTTTACAAACAGAAGCAATATGCTCTCCTCACCCTGTTTCCTCACTGGACTTCTGCCTCCAAAAAGCTCATTATATGTTTTTCCTTCCTCCAGGCTCATCTTGTATCGTACTTGACTTGGATCATATTGAAGGGAAAGGCTAAGGACCAGCAGCAGATGCAGAAACATTACTCAATAAATTGCTAATCCATCCTCATTAACGAAGAAGCCCTTCCAGAGCGGGTATTAAGACAAAGAGCTTTTGGCATTTGGGCAGACTGAAGGGAACCATCTGTGTTTGTGATGGCAGAAGATTCATTGTGCGATAATAGAAATGAAGCCTCCAAGGAAAATCCTTTCACTGATAAATCTAAGACTTTTTATAAGAACTAACTTTCACTGGTGATTTTTTTTTTTTTTCCAGATTTTTCATCCTCTTCTTACCCGTTGGTAGGCTTGTTATCCCTTTAGAAATGAGTGCTCATTTGAAAGAACTGATTAGATCATACATCAATACTTTCAGTGGTTCTGGTCTCTCACTTGATTTTGTGTGCTTTGAGATAAAATGCAAGTTTAAAGGTCTGTCTATATGTACAAATTGCACAGGCTGAATTAAATAATGTCCTAAGTTGGAAATGGTTCAGTTTAACTCCTTAGTCATTTAAACCAGTTACCCAATTAAACAAATCGGTACTAGTTACAGCAAAGGTGATTTACAAGTATACAGAGTGATTGCACTCATTTAATTAAATCTGAAAAAAAATCTATTTAATTTCATTGATAGGATTTCTGTGTTTAGGTTTCACCTTGGAAACATTTTTAAATTGTGAAAAGAACCACGTATCTTAAAACCTTGGGAAGAACATAGGATTTAAAAAATGTGTGAAGATTTTGTGACTAGAAGAGAACTTCTTGATTACATCATAAGCAGGAAAAGACAAAAAAGGGAGAAAACCAAAGCCAATCAGACTAATTTTGTTGTGCGATGTTGATGAAAAACTAAATATTAATGATAGGTTGTGAGCCACAATCCTATTATCAAGACTTAAACTGCTTTGCATGAGCTGAGCCTTAGAGGCTGCCCATATGCATCTTCATAGCACATCTCAAATCTCAGGTGAGTTAGCTTAGCTAAGCCCATGCTTTCTATTGTAGGGCTTTCTCAAAACATTCCACCTACTAAGCACATAATAACATGAGAGCAGTGAACGTAATAGACTAATTTACAAAAACCAGCAGATGTTCAATTTGTACTGGTAGGAAGGAGATTATTACCACAGCATCTGAGAAAGTCTCTACACTGGTGACAGAATTTGAGGTTTATCTTCTAACTTTTGGGTTCAAACACTCCACTTCCATAACCTCGATGATAGCATTTAATTCAGCATCAGAATAAGGCTTATGTATTTGCATCATGAGGTCCCTGGAGGATAGGACTATTTGAAATATATATTATGATTTTGTAAGTATTTACTTAATGTTTGTAAACTATAGTTTGTATTTTCACATTCTTTTTACAATCCCTTTGCACTGAAGTTAGCACACGAAAAAGCCCCACAAATCCAAACAACCAAAACATCCAAGATCCTTGCTCTGCAAAAATAGGTTAAGAAAGGATCTTTCACTGAAGACGTGAGTGTTCTGTGCTCTGTTCTAAAAACCAGACTATGAACGTTTAATGCAAAGGCTATGAGTCTGACTTACCACCCACTGAAGTCAGGCAAAAATGTGATTTTATTCATCATTGTAGTGTTCCTTCTGTTTAGCTGAATCACATCAATTCAGAATGCTCAAAACCTCTATAGCTGTGTCTTTTCCTTTTGAGACTAAAAAGCTATTATGAGAAAAATTGTTATGTTGAAAAAGTGAGAGTGCTAATGGATTATTAAATGTCTGGGTTAACCTTGCTAGAGATGTTTTCATTGGGATAACTCAATTTAATACAGTATAACAGAATTTTCTAGTATATGTTAAAACCCAAATGGTGATGTGCAAAAGCAAAGAATGAAAGTCCCTTTGAGATATCTGCTTGAAAGCTGATTATTTGAAATTGCTGTAACCTTATAACTCCTTATTCCAGCGATGAGATAATGATATAATTTAGAAGCGGGTGGCTTAGTGATATATGTTTCATTTAGATTCTTTCTAATAGGTGACATTTATTGAAAGCTGACTCTTGAACTGTGTTCCATGTCTTGTACTATCTATCTGCCTTGGAGTTGTTGGACACTGTAATTACATTTTGCTTCATTTCCTGTATAATTTATGTGAAAATCCTTCCATGGTAGGAAAGTATGAAGTCCAGATAATGAGAACATGACAATGTATGAGATTTAAGATGGTTGTTTAGATTGCAGCTTGAACTGCCCATGACTCAGGCACTTTCAAGGTCATCCAATATGTAGTGAGCTCAGGCAGACATGGCACTTTTGAGACTGTATAAAATAAAAATTCTTTGCTACTTTTAATAAACATCAATCTTAGCATCATTATTCCTAGAAATAGTGGTGTTTCTCATGGGTAGAGTAAGAAAAAAATGCCAAATCTTATCATGCTGCATTACTGTGACATTTAGCCACTAGCACGCTGTTTTGTGTGAAGAATATTAATAATAATTTTATGCCAGGGCATAATGGTTTGAAGTTTTGTTATGTTACACTTCCAAACTTTCCCCCTTGGCAGTTTCTTGATGGTACTAGATGTATTTTTCACTAATGTGTTTCTTAATGCCAATTTTTTATTTTTCCCTTTAGAAAACTCTTGTAGCTAAATCATTATGCTGCCAGTTCCTCTCATCACCAGCCTGGTCTACATTACATCTAGAGATAATTGGCTGGATTTGTTTTCCAGGCTAAGGATATTTTATATTTTCATTATGCACTGTTGGCTCTTAGGGTTTGTGGACTTTGTCTAGGTAGAATTTCTGAATCCTGTTTTAATACTGCAAACTCTGTATATATGCCTGGGTGTCTTTCATTGCATTCTCACCATATATTTTGTGTGCTAAGAAACAGAAATGGGCCACAAGACAACAGCCAGTGAGCATATTGGTCCCTGAAAGTGACGTTAGATTTGCTTTGCCTCCTTGGTCTAAAGAGAGAGAAAGTTTGCTCCAGATTCCCCGTGGGAAAACTACAGGGATCAGCTTTCCCCAGAGAAGAGAGATGGATTTTGGTGAATCCTTTGAAGTCTGATCTTGGGAAGACTAAAGGGGTTTGGGGATTGAATAAGGAAACAAGGAGACAAGTTTTACAGAGGAAGCAGGTACATTTCCAAGGAAGGGAGAAAGGGCCCAGCCAGAGCTTGAAGAAAACATCCTGTAAAAGGTACAGGCTGTGGATGAACTACTGCAGGGGCATCCTGTGGCCCTTAAGGACTTTCAGGCAGTTATGACATGATACCTTTGACATAAACCCATTCTACTGTTCTAAGGGATGAGCCCACCCTGTATCCCTCTGGTTCATTCCCACCACCTCTCTTGTGCTCACAGTAAGGATTATGCTGCTGAATCAAAGAGCTGATCTGCTGAAAACTGATCTGGGAAGTGAGGAGAGGCAGGGGATTGTCAGAAGTATAATGCAGAGGTGCTAATCATGTAACCACAGTCGGGTACACCTAGATTTTCAAAGTACTTTCTAAGTGTTGATGCAATATCCTGGAAAGCAAGAGAAACAAGTGCATCTCTTTGGGGACAATAACTTGAATAACTGTGTTTGGGGGTTTTCCTTGGACAAATTATGATTGCTAATGAATTAACTGTTGTGTACCTAAACAGCCTCCTAGGTGATGCAGTAATAGAAAGTAATAGAATTAATAACATTCCTTATGCAGTGAATTAAACTGATCTGGATTCCCTCTCCTTTTTTTTTTTTTTTTTTTTTTTTTTGTGAACATCTGGTTCGTGAAGAGATTAGACAATAAATGCAGGTGAACTAATCTTACTGTTTCAGTGCCAAAGGCCCTTGGGGGGCAATTTTAGGCTGTAAAATTGAGTGGATGTTATCAAAAGCAAGGAAAATAGAACAGATTTTTATGAATGTCTGCTCCAGCCACACCCCACCTCTCCCAGGCTTTTGTCTTTTAAGACTTTCCCAAGTATCATCACTCCAGAAATTCTTAGCCAATCAGATCTGTGCATTGTATTTTAAATACACTTTACATTAAGAGATAGTATCACTTCTTTCTTCTCACTCTTTAACTAACTGATATAGCCTAAGCATTCTTCTGAAAGGGGAAAAGTATGATTTTTCTAAATCCCTTTATTTTAAGACACAGTCAGAATTCAGGTCTTGTACTTCCTAAGTGCATGTTTTCAATATTAGGATACTGGACAAAATTATCATAATCTTTTTCGTTATTGTGGTTACCGTGTGTGGAGCTCAATCCATGATGTTCCATGATAAGCATATGGGATAAAACTCTGCAGGGATTTAGGCATGACATAAACATGTAGCACCTCAACTCTCACAGGTAGAAGATCTGGGGAAGGACAAGGACTGCCTGAAGAACTTGACTAAGGTGAAATCAAACTCTTGGGGATCAAAAGGAAGTTTAGAGTCTTGACTATTTGTGCTCAGAAGTCCTTGCCTTGGCTGAAAAAAAAAAAAAAGACTGCTCTTTTTCAGTTCTTCTTGGATGAAGAACTTCATCACATGCATTTCAAAGTGGCACTAAGCTCTGACAGAAGGTGTGGTTATGCTGAATTTTAGAAATGGTGCAAAACAACATTCTAATGTCTGGAGGACAACAAAAACCAATTTGAATTGAACCAGACCCAAACTTTCTGCATTTCAAATTTTGACAGTCCTTTGCTTCCTCACACTGGGACAAAATGAGACAATCTCACAGAAAAATGCAACTTTTAAAAGCAGTTGTGCAAACTCAAGGTTTTAATCTCAGTCAAAAATGCAAAACCAACCCAAGCCCTGACTATTCAGTTACTTTCTGCTTTTGTCAATTCCTTGAACTCTTCCTCTTCTAAAATGTGAAATTTTTGTTTTGTTTTGTTTTGTTTTTTAATATTCTAAAATTTTCTTCATTTTCACTGACTTGTAGGTCTGGCTTGTAACGACTCATGTAAGTCTGGAAAATAATTTGGTTACGGTACTTTCAAACATGACTCTGGTAAAATGGGTAAGTCTGTAGGATGCACATCATACTGCCCAATAGACAAATCTGCACAAAATATGTTTTCCTTCATGGCAGACACTTGAAAAATAATTTTTCTCATGGTGTTTTATTACTTTCTTGCACCTGAAAGTAGAGAGTTGCAAGTTACAGGGTCATGCAAACCAGGGCAGTGCTGCAAGCCATGTGCATCAGTTGAACTGGCTGTAAAAACTGTTGGGACCTGCTCTGTCCCACCATCACTGCTTGACTCGGCATGTGACTGTTCTGTTTGTCCCTAGCCCCCCTCTGCTCCCTTTCTGTTTGCCCTTAGCCACTGTCTTAGCATTAGGCTCTAAAACACTCTTTGACAATTTTCTGAATTCGATATATTCTGTTGCAGATTGTAATGTCACAGAAATTTATATTTAAATAATCATGATACTCACCTATGAATAAAACAGGTCGTGATGGTGTAAGATCAGTTAACTGCATAGGAGGAGCTTTTTAAACGGAATATTTTTTTATGTGGGATGTGAATTCACGAAGAAAATTGAACCACGATGGGAGTATTCCCATTGATCCAAGTCTGATAAATGTCATCAAAGTGTTATGAACATGCTGAAATTGAAAAGTGAAAGCTACTGTATGAAATTAAACTGTCCAAACTTATGGGGAGACAATGGTTTAACAGAGTTCAGTAGATCAATTTTACTCTCAATAAGTAAAGATGATGGCTTTGGCATTGCTATCCTGGAAATCCCATAATTGTTCTTACGTCCAGCTGCACATCTACAGTATCTCTGGGGACTAAACAGGTGAACTCAGATTGTAACTTGGGAATGGAATGTCCGTCTTTGAACTCCAACTGGGTTGTCTTTTGATCTTACTGCTTTCAGCTCTAAAAGTAAAGGTCCTCACCTAAGAGGAGTTTTAGTGTTTTCACACGAACTTGGATGCTGTACAACATCATCACCTATCACTGGTTTCTGTGGGGTGGAATGTTTTTAGCACTACCGATAATTAGTTTGATTAAAGATGCACAAAGCTCCTTTATCAGTGTTTCCAAATACTTCTTTCCCACCTGTTTTATGTACTTAAGGCTCTGGAGGGATAATATTCTCTTTTTACAGAGATGACTGGGAAAACTTGGTCCTTTCTGAATTTTTACCTTGGAATTGGGATCAGCACTCTTGTGAACCTCCCAAGCAGGGAGATTTTGAAAAGGTCCCAGAGTTTAACTGCAGTGCTGGAAAGATGGGTAAAATTTAAACTGAAACTCCATGGGAATGGACAAGCACGGAGAACATAGCCTACTGTTTGCTTGAGTTTTCGGTAAGCAGAGTTCACCAACCCAGCTTTTTCCTGGGTAAGCGTTTGAAAATGCAAAATGATCCTATGGATCAAATGTGAGGCTTCCTATTGCACACAGCGAGCTGTCACTATAAGTTTTGCAGTAAAAGGTTAATGTCCTGTTTTACATTCAGTTAATGGCGATTGAAATTAAATCTGTAACCTCGGTAGTATTCGTTCAGAGTAAAACAAACCCCGATAGGTTTCTGGCTTCAATAGAGCATATTGAAACGGGCAGCTGGGTGTTCTGGCTGCTGAACTGCTTGCTGAGTTGAAAAGCAAAACCAAAACCCTCTTTGTGATCCAAGTGAACACTTGGGTTTTTTAAAGAAGCCATTGCAGGGGTCATGGGTGACAGAAGATGCCACCAACTTCAGAGATAAGCTCTCGAAGCCTGCTTTCTATTTTCTCTTAAAAATCACTCTGCATCCTTTGTCGGATGGACTCTGAATTCATGAGTCTCTTGCTGCTCGTTGTGCTTTTAGTGTTTGGTAGTAACTTCAGATTATGTAGTGATTCCAGCACTGGCAGTATTAGAGCTATATAAATGTCAGGCTTAAATTGTCCTTTTGTTTTTTTAGACTTTAGGCTTTATTCTAACAAATGAAAACCAAAATTAATCTTTCTTGTTGACATGTTAAGATATACTAGCAAATTAAATCCATGTAAATCATTAATGTTAGCATTTTAATGTCTTTGGTAGTGCTATATCACCATCATATTAAAGGACAATGCTTTATCTGTGAAATCTACTCATTTCAGGGAATGACCCATGATGTTAAATCTTAATTTAATAACCATTAACAGTGTGGTTCCTTCAAATGAAAACTAGGGCATCCAAAAGCCTATGGAGAAGTGGGAAGCAGGAATGGTATAATTGAGGGAGAAATAGCTGAGTTTCTGTCCTGTAGTTTTAGAGGTGTAGCTTCTGTTCTCAGAGGGATTTGGGATGTTACTTTGTCAAAACCTATTTTCTGGGTGTAGGATAATTTTCCCTTAGTGAGATGTCTATCTGCAACATGAGTTTAATGTTTCTGCACATAACTGGACAAGCAGGCAGCTGATGGACTTTAGTAGATTGACCTGACTAAAGAGCATTTCTTCTCATGAACTAGAGCAGAAGAATCTGGCCCCCAGGGCCGTGCCACTGGCCAAGATGTAAAGGAACAATTACAACAAAGGAAATATATTTGAACTGACTTATTGTTGCTTTTAAATTATAAAACGGGAAGCATATCTTGCAGCAGGTCAAAAAAAGTGGTGATGTGGGTGTGTTTGCAGTATACTCTAGAAATCAAGGGGCGTTTCTGGCACTTAGAATACTTCCTCTGTTTTTCCAGCTGGAAAGAGGTGATAAGCCTTTCAGTGGAGACGTGTTTCTGGGCTGATACCCGTTCCTTCTGGCTGTTTACTTTCACTTGATGAATGGTCTGACACACAGAGAGGATAGTAGGATGCTGCTTCTGCCTCTGATCTAGGAGCCAAACAGGAAAACCTTTCCAAGGCTGGTGGATTTAAATATGGTACAGATAGTTTGGTATGTCAAAACTCTAACAGCCTCTATTTTACGAACTTCACTATGAAAAAATAATAAAATGCAGCACAGAAAATGCAGAATTGCTATGGTCCAACCTTCTTGGGAAGCTGGAAATTGGAGCCCAAACACTTTAGTCTCTATTGTGGCTAACAGAGGCATGTACGAGAGATGCTCAGAATGGAGTTGGGACTAGCAAGCTCAGCTCACAGAAAAGTCCACGCAGTAAGCAGAGCATGGCTGAGTGGTGTTTCCATGAATGGTTTTTACTAGGTTTAAAAGTTATGCATATGTGACAAAAGGGGGAGTGAAACGGGTAGTGAAGAATACAGCTGCCTAGTTTTACTGAACTCTGAATGGGGGCATTAGAGGTATTTTGCTACCATTTTGGTGCTTTTCTGCCTTTCCTAATGGAACTCTCGAGATTTCTGGGGAGGCTTCAAACAAGATACACCCGGAGATCTGGGCTTTACTACTAGCTCCATTTTTGAAATGCAGAGTCATCTTTATCTGGTCCTGCCATGTCATCTAAAAAGTGTGGAGTGAATTACACCAAATGGACATTTTGAAAACTGTAAAACCATACAAGTGACTCTCAGACTATAAATAATGAGATTTGTGACTACTTAGCCCTGTAGTTATTTAAGTCTAGTACAATGGACAGAACCCTGATCATGGAAAAGTAAAATTTCTCAGCAAGATGCAGTATTTTAGATTAACTCAGGGCAGAGGGAAAAAGCAGCCTGTGCTGTTCTCTATAGGAAATGTAGCAGAGAGAACTGAATGTTCTTTCTTGTCAGAGGCTGCAAATAAAAGTTAACTACAACAGACCATGATTTATGTAAATGAAACCCTTGCTGCATCGTGCACAGAGCTATTAAGGAGAGAAAATACCAAGTTAGGAACAAGTGAAAACTCTCTCTAAACTCTTCCTTTCTCTCCCACATTCTCAGCATCAAATGATGGACGTAGAAACTATTCGTATCAAGTTTTCTTGGTCTGTTTTGTTCTGTTTTAATAATGTGACTGTGGTGGGTTGGCCTTGGCTGGATGCCATGTGCCCACCAAGGCTGCTTTATCACTCCCCTCCTCAACTGTCACAGACAAAAGAGACTCAGCTTAGGAAAAGTAACTTAATTTATTGCCAATCAGAGTAGGGTAATGAGAAATAAAACAAATATTAAAATACCTTCCCTCCACCCCTCCCTTCTACCTAGGCTCAACTTTAATCCTGATTTCTTCACCTTCTCCCCCCAAGCAGTGCAGGTGGACAGAGAATGGGGGTTGCTGTCAGTTCATCACACGTCTCTGCTGCTCCTTCCTCCTCAGGGGAGGATTCCTCACACTCTCCTCCTGTGTGGGGCCCTCCCCCAGGAGACAGTCCTCTAACGTGAGTCCTTTCCACGGGCTGCAGCTCTCCGTGAACTGCTCCAGCGTGGGTCCCCCACGGGGTCACAAGTGCTGCCAGTGAACCTGCTCCAGCGTGGGCTCCTCTCTCCACGCGTCCACAGCTCCTGCCAGGAGCCTGCCCCAGCATGGGCTTCCCATGGGGTCACAGCCTCCTCCGGGCACCCACCTGCTCCGGTGTGGGGTCCCCCTGGGCTGCAGGTGGGTCTCTGCTCCCCCGTGGACCCCCATGGGCACAGGGCACAGCTGCCTCACCATGGGCTGCAGGGGAATCTCTGCTCCAGCCCCTGGAGCACCTCCTGCCCTCCTGCCCCGCTGACCTTGGGGGCTGCAGAGTTGTTTATCTCACATATTCTCACTCCTCTCTTCAGCAGCAATTACTATTGTGCAGGTTTTTTCCTCCTTCTTAAATATGTTATCCCAGAGGCGCTACCACCATCGCTGACGGGCTCAGCCCTGGCCAGCAGCGGGTCCATCCTGCAGCCACCTGGCATCGGCTCTATGGGACATGGGGGAAGCTTCTGGCAGCTTCTCACAGGAGCCACCCCTGTAGCCCCCCACTACTAAAACCTTGCCACACAAACCCAGTACAGTGACCCAGAATAACCACAACTCCTGTGACGGAAAAAGGCACAGGAAATTCCCTTGACCATGTGTCAAGTTCTTGAGCTGCCTTGGTCCCAGAAAAACTTGGAACAGGCTATTCTGTCCCGACTGCCCAACACCAGTATCCCAGAGGCGCTGACAGAGAGGTGGTGGTGGAGCTGACTGTAAGAACTGTGTCAGGGGACTTTCTATTATGAAAATACAACTGCTGGCAAGTACACCATGTCAGTTGTCCAGAAGTTAATCTTGGATTAAATGGATGGATAACTTTTTGAGTAGATGTAAACTGAGTGAAAACTGACACTACTGTATTTTGGTTGTGAGACATTCAAAACTGAATACTGGTGGTTTACAATCAGTTTTATCATGTACTCGAATACTTCGAGTGAATTAGGAAGTTCATGCCCATATGATGATTGTTAATGACTTTATACGTAAGCATCATATAATAGGCACTGGGTGCATCATTTCAGTGAAATGCAAAGGCATTATCCTTTTTTAAGGATGGAAAATGAGGCCTGAAAGTGCAAGATTTTGGCCCAGGACATAGAGAAAGAGAGAGAATAGTTATTTAATACAGGGTTCTTGAGCTCACAGCACCAGTCCATTTGTTGTCTTTTTAGTGATTCTCTGTGTTAAATAAGCTTTTAGTGTCTATTAAATTATTTTTGTAATAAAATCAGTTAAGTAGTAGAGCTGAAGAAATGGGAAATTAGCATCAGATGGCAATGTTTTCCAGGAGTTTAGCTCTAGGGATAACCATTATTATAATCAATAATCTAGGCAAAGATTATTGTAAATGTTAAAGGTTGTATGGTAATTAATGGACTTGAGCATAATTAAGATATCAAAAATATCAAGAAAAAGTGAATTACTTTGTAATCTGTAATTGTCTAAATAGTAGGTATTTTGATAGTTCCAAAAGAAAAAGTGTAAATTTAAGTATAACGAATGGAGGTCATGTGGAGAAGTTGGGGCCAGGGCCCAGGAAAGCAGCAGCCCCACATTCCATCAGGGCTGTCCTTTGGGAGAGGGTCTGGAAGTCCTGTGGGAGAATGATGCCTTATTTTTCCCTGTCAGTAAAGGCCAAAATGCAAACTGTCTCACTTTACCCAAGTGAGACCATTCTCTCAAGCCCATAAAGCAAAGATATCGACAGTACATCCGTCATTCACTGGAAACATCACCCAGAGCAGGCCGGCGTGGTGCGGTGGGATGGCGCTTTGACGGAACACCTCATCCACGACGAGGGGAACTTGGCTTTGAATTAAAGCCCACATCTGGCCCACCCTTGGACTCTGCTCCCCTACCTTGCTCCTGGGCATCCCTCTCAGCAGCGCCCTGGCAGGGGCTGCTGTGCGCTGCCGCTTTAAGGCATGCAGGCACTGCCAGGCAGAGGTCCTCTCCACGCTGGAGCAGCAATCCTCTGCTCTGCAGGGCTCGCAGTCGCTCGCTGCTCTCTACTTAATAACATTTGGCTGCTTATGAGACATCTGACCAGCAAGCTAAAGGCTTCGTTCTAGCGCAGCAGAGTTTCACCTGGTGCGGGCGGCAGCTGCCACCATGGCAGCAGCAACGGGCTCTCCTGCAGTAAAAACTGCCAAGTCCTGCAAAAAGTATCGAACGCTGAAGCGGCACGCTGGCATTTACACCTACCAGGAGCCACCCCACAGGTAAGAGACCCTCCTCTCCCCTGAAGTGCACATCTGACTTGTCTGGCACAGAAGTGGGATCTTGTCTTTTCGCTTTCATTTAGACAGGGTGAGGTAACGTGGGAAGGAGCGTGAGAAAAAAATCACTCTTCTCTCTAGATGTATTTCAAACCTCTTTGTTTTTTTATTTTCACAAAAGTCATGTTTCATACTGCAACATAAACACTGTACATTAAACAGTGTAACTCCAATGAGTTCGGGGTATAGCAGGGTAAGAAATCTCTCTGCTTTCACTGTGTAATGATATATTTCCCTTGAATGTCCCCTGTGACCAAGGTGACAGGACTGTGGACTGATGGATCAGTGGTCTGATGAAGTATGTCCTTTGAATGTTCTTACAAGGCATGGTTTAGGTTATGATTTATTTCTAAGTGATTAAAAGGTGATGCTTTTTCAGCAAAAATTGCAGGGAACTTTCCCAAAAAGTACATAGCAATACAATTAGAAAAATTCCTAGCTGGTGGTTGTTATAGTACTTCAGATCTCTTCATTCAGGGGGAAACAGTCACCACAGGTTTTTAGACCTAAGCCTCTGCAAGAATGGATATTGCTGCTGTTTCGTATATAATGCCCTGTTTCAAACAGGGAATTGTGAGAGCTGCAGCTTAACAAATGTGGTGACAGCATCAGAAAAGATGATTTAATAATCATCCACGGAAATCTGCATCAAAGCACGTGAATCTTTTTACAGGGACAAGTAATTCTTGGTGTGCAGGGTCCCACACTCCCATCTCCCTCAGCAGGGAACAGTGACTGCGAGCCAAGCATCTGTTCCCCCCGTTCTAATGAGAAAATATTTTATCAGTATTACAATCAAAATAAAAGGCCAACACCACCTGGTGAATAAATGAATATTAAGTGCTCTTGCTATTTAGACAGCATTTTGTTCCAGAAAAATACATAAAGTGTCTTGCTAGCATGTTGTACAAGCTGTACGGCTGGAAATGCTTGGAGAGGAAAGACTGGGGTTCATCGGGGGAAGCGGGGATAATTTATAATTGGTGGGGATTCATCAACTTTAAAACAATAAGGTCATGCAAGTTCCTTAGCTCACTGCTGTTACGTTGCTCTAATAGGATGGATCCTGTGCAAATCAATAGTTTGTTTGGGATCCGAATGGGAATCATTTGTCTTGTTTTCCCTCTTGTGGGGTGTGTGCTGCGTTGCCAGCAACTCGGATGATGATATCGGTGAAGAACAGGCTGAGAGCCACGACCCAGAGCAGATCTTTCAGAACATCCAGTATCAGAAGGAGATTATGTCCAACATCCGCTGCCGGCCGTGGCCGATGAGGCAGAAGCTGAGGGCGCTCAGGTAAAGGTGTTTGCACAAAAGCTTTCAGGCTCACTGACTGTGACAAGTGCTTCCAGCCTCAGAAGTTTCTCAGTGTAAGCTAGAAGGGGTTATACATAGAAATGATTAAGAGCTGCTGGGAAAGCATGCCATGAGGATGATCTGACAAGATCTGAGAGCTGGCTGAAGGCAGCAGCCTCGGGGTGGAAAGTCTGCAGGTGAAGTTGTCTCCGATGTGTGCCTGTGGCTCCCATTAGACAGCCACTGTACAGAAGAGAGCAAGAAATCACGCTTTGGCTACTAACTATTAAAACAGTGTGTTATCTATTCAGCAGCCTAAGGAAAGGATGTTGGTAATACTCAGTAATCAATTTTTAAGGTAAACTGTCTCACTGTCCCAGAAAGGAAAACCAGTCTGCCATTTTCAAGGTAATTGCATGTGATGATGGCATGATATGAGAACAGAAGCTAGCCAGAATCTTTGGATAATAGATTGTAAATGGCAGTAAATACTGGACACTTGTAGGTTTCAAAGGTACATTCAGTTTAATAATAACATGCTTCACATTTTAAGATTGCAATTATTATATTAATAATTCCAAATTTACAATGAAAGAGTGGGTGCCTAACTCTTTGAGTTACCTGTCTAAATTTTGTCAGGTCTTTCACAGCGTGATCTCTTTGCTTTATTTTTCCTTTTCATCTGGCATCTTTCTCCTAAAACTATGATGCTGGGATGGTATTTTAGTGATAAGGAATCCCTACCAGCAGTAGAGCCCTTTTGTAATCTTGGGAGCAAAGAGAGATTTTCCGCTCTCAGGCAGAGTCTGTGACTCGCTGCCTTCCCGCTCCTGTTGATGAGATTTTGGTGGTCCCCATCCACCTTCTGCTGAGCTCAGAGACTCCATATGACCAGATGAATGTGCACCTATTTGCATCTTACAAGCGTGCTACACAGTATTTGCAGAAGATGTGTTAGTATCCACATGAGATTAGCCTGACTGTAATGGGAATTATTTTTATTTTAGTCATTTGAGTTGTGCCATTTTAAAAGAAAGACTTTGAATCAAAAGGATAGAGAAAACAAAAGAGAGAAATAGAAAACTCTCCCTGCAGTCAAAATTTCGAATACTGAGTTTTCTCAGACAAAAATCTCAGTGGTTTTAAAGTGTCAGTAAAAATCTCAATAGGAAAAGAAAAAAAGCTTTGCCTGGATAAGGATTTTATGGTGAGACAGTCCACGATGGTATTTCAAAGCATTTGACAACTTCATTAGTTACTGCTTGTGCCGAATAAGGGGCTCCAAGTAGCAGGGTCATTGTAGAATGAATTTCCACCTTCTTGTGCAGACAGGCAAAGGAGATCGTGCTGAAGTACGAAGGGAGGCTCACTAGAACAAGAGGTTACCAAGCCGCTGGTGCAGAGGTATAGCTGCTTTTCCTTAAATCACAGCTCTTTTCTGTAGTTTTCATTTACAGAGACATACGTTTGCTATGCTATCCTGATCTCCAGCTCAGGAACTCTGTAGAGGGAGGAAAAAGCAGTTAAAATCTTTTTTTTTTTTTTTTTTTTTTTTAATTGTGAATGCAGTAATTACATTTTTGCAGACTAATTTGATGTGTTGAGGGATGGATGTCCTTCTATTAACGCAGTATAAGCTTCCTTCTCAAATAATCTACAAATATTGATGCCTGCTAGAGGGGGTGATGGGAATGGGATACCAGCAACACGATACCAGTTTTCTCTGAAGAGCTATTTCACCAGACTCTGGGGCCACAGTTCAATAGTTTACTATGAAAAATGTGTCTAGCTTTTAGTTTGGAAGAAAATCCTACAAAAGCTTATGGTAAATACATTGTTAAAGCAGGGTTTTGCTTGCATAATAGTCAAAGGACTTGAATCTGATCTTGGCAAGTCTACTTACATCAGTGAAAATAGATTCTGGCCCTAATTTCTGGAAATTAAGAACATGTAGGAAATTGTCACTAATATGCAAGCAAGAGAGAAGAGATCTTTAGTCATCTAAGCAGTCAAGAACATTTTTGTCATAATGAGTAGACTTTTAGTGAGTAACAATTCAAAAAGGCAGGGTTGTAACAGTAAGATTCATGTTTTATTCATGTGAACAAGTGAAAAGCTGCATATGTATCTGTCATTCTGTTATGTTGGCCCACAGCAAAGGTTAAAAATACTCCTTTTCAAGGTAGGAAAGGGTCTTTTTTTTTCCTTGTTCTGCCTTGGCATGTGTGGAAGTAATGCAGCGGAAGTAACAAATCCTGTTATAATAAATACTGGTCTTTGCCTTTGACTTGAGTGGAACTAAGATGATACCTAGAAAGAGAAGTGCTAAGGGTCTGCAATACACGTTAGTAAAGCAGAGATTGGACTCATTGCTTGTTCATATTCCCTTTCCTATTAAAAAAAAAAAATAAAAAATAGGCTTTTATCTTAGAGTTCACAATGCATTAAAGTTTGTATCTAATCTAATGGCTTCTATTGTGTGTATTTGCTTGAAGATATTCAGTATAGGGATATAATTCAGCAGTTAATTAACACCACTCATTATGTGTAGGGGAACTGTATTATTTTTTCCTAGCACAAATTAGGAAATATAGACTTTACATCAAGGCTAAATTCAGTAAATGCAACAGAATGAGCTGCACATTTTTATTTTTTTTTTTTAATATAAAATTGGAAGGGCTTCATTTTCATGTATTTTCTCAGAAAATAGCATGGTGACCAAGGAGACAAAAACTGTAGCACAGCAAAACAAGCACGATGTCATCAAAATTAAGAACTCTAGGGTTGAACATATGCTAAAACCAAAATGCAGCTGTAAGTTTATACATTTTTAACTAAGGTTTTTAAATTGGCAAAATACACACTATTCATAATTGGGCAATCCATTCATGCTGCTATGTATGAAAATTCAAGTTAAAATACCTCTTGCTGTTTTGACACTGAAAGTATTTTCCTTTCCAGTTCAATTATTTTATATTTGCATTGTATATGTTCATATTTGCAATTAATGCCAGATGCCCATACTCTGCATTCTAAGAGTATAAATTATCTGTTCAGGTATGCAGTAGGCAGGAAAAGAGGTGATAGCTATCTAATTATAATTTTAACAAATACTACTCCCACATGGACTCCTTTGTGTACTTTGCAAATCTGCAGTGCAACTGGCACAAGCTGCTTGATTCCTTTCTCTGCCTTGCGAACCCTGTTTTCAAATGAAAATAGCAACCCCAGCAATTCCCATGCAATTCCCAGCACCTACAGTTTCTTTGTTCAATTAAAATACTTCCCGTTCATGCAATAAAATACCACACTACTGTAAAAATTAATTCACTTTGGCCAAAGATATTGATGATATATTCAGTAATTAAAATGTTATTTACTCCTCTTTGGTTTTAGGAGATTAGATTACATGATATACTATTGACACTGCTGCTGCCTAAGATATAGGTGTTTTTTTTAATATCTAGCTGTACTAAAAATACTTTATAATGCATAATATATAAATATTATTTTCCTGTTGATACTATAAAATTGTAGCTCTAATTCAACAAAGCAAGAACCAGCGCAGTTTCGCAGATGCAGATATTGTTTCTTCTCCTCCATGGATATTCACACCCCACTGTGTGCAGTTGCTTTCCTCTGACCATGCAATAAATGGAGGTTGAATAAAGACTCAGCGCCGGTTTTCTGCACGTATCAGCTGTTAAGACATGGAGCTGAGGATACGATAGTTGAATTTGCTACTGTTTAATACAAAAGCTTGTTTTTCCCCTAAGGAAGTTTCCTCTAAGGCATTACACTTCTCTTAAATTTGAAGTTAGTTGTCCATTTTGTTTGTCCAGGAAAGCAAATTTATTATGTGTAGCATGGCAGAATTCCCTCATAAATTACTCAGAGGCTAGGTGTCCTGGCAATACCCAGCTTGGATGACTTCTGCTGCCCGGAGCCACTGCCTGGTCCTTCTCTGCAGTTCCTCCCCTCCACAGCCCCCACCCACGGAGAAGGTGTCAGGGAACTGCACCCATTGGCTTCCTTCTGTTGGTTCCTCATGGTCTTGACATGTAAAAGGTGTAGAGTGGCAGCTCCTGTCTGTCCCCTCGGTGTATAAAGGGTGCCCTCTCTCGTCTTTGTTGGCATTTGGCCAAGGACTCCTTATGGCCCCCACATTTATGTGTTTCCAAAACCCATCATGGTTTGCTTTGCCCTCCTTACCCAGAGACGTTCTCGAAGATCTTAGTAGTTAGTGTTTGTAATATTTCTTGTGATACAAGATGAAAGAGACATGAGCAAAATACTCTGCATTTCTTTTTTCTTTTCTTTTTTTTTTTTTTTTTTTTTTTTTTTTTTACATGCTGGAATGTCATATTTCTCATTTCTCTGCTTTTTTCTCAGCTTTGGAGGAAGTTTATTCGACTTGCATATAATTTTGTCGTAATCTTTATTCCTTGGGAAATGAGAATAAAGAAAATCGAGAGTAAGTATAAAGATTTAATGCAATTGAACAGGAAAGCACTTGATAAAATAATATTTGGGGGAGAGTTAAATGTAAACTTTCAGCGGTCGCATTTTTGTTTGAAACTTTGCTTTTTCTTCTTTTCCTGGTGCCTTAGACATCGCACAGTTCTCATTTATGGTTAGTGGGGGTAACTTTTAAAAAGTTAAATTTTTCTCATTGTGATTCTGAAAATGCAGCAAGATTCGGTTATAGTTTATATATAGTCCATGGGGTGGCGTCCTCGGACCAGCATCTCCAGATCTGCCCAGGGTTAAGTGTGGTTGTAACCTGCATCACCAGCCCTTGAGTTTTTGAATTTAATTAAAGCAGCCCTTAACATTATATCAGCAGTCAGGTCATACCTCCGTGCTTCAGTGGGAAAGGGAAATGGATGCATGATGTCACCCAGTTTAGCAGCTTCTTGCCTAAACGCTGCTGGTAACCATGAGACTTCTCCAACAGACTTTGTGTTGGAATTGTATTTTCCTCAATGACATGTTAACATTTTCTCTACTTCGCTGTGAATAAGAAAGGTTTTTCTTTTATTATTCAAATAATATTTCATGCATAAATAATATGAGCTTTTATAAGAATGGGTAGCTCAGATAACTATTTTCTGTGGTTTAAGGTCATTTTGGGTCTGGCGTTGCCTCTTACTTCATCTTCTTGAGATGGCTATTTGGAATCAATATTGTACTTACTATAATGACGGGAGCATTTGTAGTCTTACCAGAGGTAAGAACATGTTGCTCATGTTTACAGAAAAATGCTTACTGTTGTGCTTTCTGAATTAAAGTAATGCCACACTTAAAGGCATACATCAACTTGAAATGTACAATTTCAGATTAATTATTTAAAATAAACTCCCCTCTTAAGAGGTTTTCTTCTGCCAAAGGATGAGATATTTTTGCTATTAGTGTTAGAGATTATATTTTGTCAACATTGGTACTAATGCTTTTACAGAATATGTTTGTATCCGATTACTAAAATGGAGAACCAAATCCTGAAAGCTGTAGTTGGTGTTGAGTACACTCAAGTACTCTGTTACACCAAATGACTCTGTTAGTGTCATTTACAGACAGAAAAACATAACCTTCCTCTGCACACTCTGGATTATTGTCCATTAGAAATAATTTTCTAGAAGTTCTGAACAGCCACAACTTTGTTCAGTTCTTGCATGTAAGTAAGGGTTATTGTTAACTTTGTTAAATTATTAATATATATTATTTTCCCTCATCCTGTACTTTAATAACGTTATGAGAAAACATGGAAATATCTGATTATTCATCTCATTGGCTAAAGTAAAAAAAAAAAAAAAAAAGTATGCACCCACAAAACAAACAAAAAAGTAAACTGTGAAATAGGAAAGTTATTCACTTTGATCTTTTACTTTTTTAAGGAAAAGTAGATTTAATCTTGAAATACCATTTTGAGATCAAACACTGTCATCTTTAATTTTAAAAAGCTTAAATTAAAACAAAGATAACTTTTAAAGCTATTTTGGTAGTGGTTTCAGTTAATCTCTCTTTTAATTTCTCGGCCATTTTGAAGACATCTACAGAGCACCGAATTTCCTCATAGGTAGACCACAGGCAGCAAAAAAAATGAATGCAGGATTTCTCATGGAGTTTCTGGTTTAGGACAAGGAAGGACCCAATACTCGCTGTCCTAATCGTATCACGGGGGCAGGCGGGCGGCTGGTGGTGGGTTCTGCTGTGCAGCCCCAGGTCCGACGGGCTCGCCCAGCTCCTGACACCATCTCTCTCTTTCCCAGCTCCTGGCCGGAGCCCCGTTCGGCAGCACAGTCAGCAAGACCATCCCCAAGGAGCATCTTGCATCTGCTCAAGATCTGGACACCATCTGGTCACTAGGGGCAAGGCTAAAACCACTCTTTATAGTTTTGCTGTTGCTGTTCTCTTATAATCACTAGTTCCTGCTCTTACTTACGGGCTCTGGTCTTTGCAGGGCTACCTCCAGTACTCTGTTTTGTTTTACGGTTACTACGGTCATGACAGGAAGATTGGGAAAGCTGGGTATCGGCTGCCCCTTGCCTACTTCCTCGTTGGAATGGCAGTGTTTGCTTACAGCTTCATCATTCTCTTAAAAAAGTAAGACCTCCAATTTACTGCTGTTCATAAGCTTGTGTGTTCAGGCAATAGTTAACGGGGCATTTATCCCATTTCCTCTGTATTTATTCTGCATAGAAGTCTGCTAATATCAGGGATGCAGACTGAGGCTAATTCTAGCTTGCTTTTTATCTTGCTGTCATTTATCTTTGCTCTCTCTTCAGTTTCACAGTCTATAAAAGGAGGGCAGCACAGATGATATATGTGCTTTGTGTTTGTGTAGTGTAAGGTCTGACACTCATGGAAGTCCTTCCTGTTTTCCTTTTTTCTGCTATAAATATTGCTATAGCAGAAATTTATATTTTAAGTGTAACAGTTTCAGCACTATTATTCCCATCTGTTGAACTACAAATATACAAATTCCATCCTAGATGTAATATAATTTACATTGTTTCAGATGGTATGTGGCATTACGTTCAAATATAAGCTTAATTTCTTTGCAGTTGAAGGGCCAGGAGTAGGAGTTACTTAGCAGAAAGAGAAAGACTGCCAGTCTGACCATAAATCCAGGAATGGGCAATGCTTGGAGAAGCGGCAAGGTCACTCTATCCTCTCCTGATTTGCATTCTCTTCCCTTCTGGATACCTATTTATCCAGCACAGTGCAGTCCATGGACATTTTTAGCACTGCCTGTATTAAATCTGTTTTGAAGCTGAACCTTCCCTTACCATTTATTTTTATTCTACCTGCTGGTTTGTGCCAAAGGGTCACTGATAGGTTTGGAACTGATGTACAAATCTGCAGTTTCTGGATATGATTAGCTCTTCTCCTTCTGACTTAGCTCACTGACTCTCTGCTTAGCTGCTTATAGTTCCTCTTTCAACGTTGTCCTTTTGGATGACCTTTCTTTCATAAGCTATTGACCTTCATTTCATTTCTTACACTTTGCAATATTCTGCCATTTTGCCTATCCGAGATGAGTAAGTGGGGGTTTCTTTCTTTTTCCTGAGGTCTGTAAAATGGCACTGGGTTTCTATTTGACAATAACATGTATTTTGAGGGTGAAAACAATACAGAAAACAATCAGATCTTGTGTTTGATCACTAGTTTTGCCAAACTAGCTTGTAATCACAGTAATAGTGATCTTAGTGATGGTATCTTACAGCTGGATCCTACCTGGAGATTGTAGAACTGAAATATATTTAAGTCCACAGCTCTAGGGAGATTTATTTGCTTTATTTGTCAGCTATAAAGAACGTAAATATCAAAACGGCCTTCCACAATGAGTCACTTCTGCACTAGAACAAAAGTGAAGTTCATGCTCGGAACCTCACCCGGTTTTATTTTCTTCAGAAAGCTGCCAACAATGGCACTAATTGCTGCAAACTTTTCATAGTTCTAAAGGCACGGACATCTGAAAACTATGAACCAAACCAGTGATTTCCTTCATTAACAACGGTCGAATATTTGTTATTTTTTACAGAATGGCAAAGAACTCAAGAATGAGTTTAGCAAGCGCCTCTGATGAAAATTACACTTTCTGTTGGAGACTGTTCTGTGCTTGGGACTATTTAATAGGAAACCCTGAGGCTGCAGAGAGCAAAGCTGCTGCCATAGTTAATAGCATTAGGGTGAGCAACTGACCTTCAAATTATTTAGACCTGATCTGTTTGTTAATCTCTAAATTATCTTTCTTTCCTCTCATTCCCTTGCGTTTCCTGTTGGGTTTTGGTATTCATTTACAGATCTGTTTGCCTAGGGTAGGGTTAGCATCGCTTCTCTGTGTGGTATTGCAGTCACATCGTACTTAGTGATGCTGTCATTCTGTCCCAGGAAGGCCATTGTGTTGTTCTTCCTAAGAGCTTTATTTAATGACACTGTGTATGTGACGAGTTAGATAACTGGAAACAAATTTGCTTGTGATGCAATTTTATTGAGTAATAGGATCAAATTAATGTTAACAATGTGAAAATACTCATTTATTTCATCTCTCCATAACAAATGGTCTAAGGACATCTTACAGCTCTCTCAATATTAGAAAATTGCTTTAAATACAGATGTTTTCCATTGAGAATTTAAGAACAGATGTGGTTTTCATCAAAAGTAATTTATTTCTCAAAGTCGGTGGATTCTCATTAAGTCATTGAACAAAATTACTTCAAATTGTGTCAAGGATAAATTAATAAGCTATGATATTTAGTTATTATGAGGATAACTTTTGACAGTTCTGTATTATATTACTGACACATGAATTCTATAGGCACATCCTGCAAAAAGATCAGGTAGTGTAAACCTCTGGTTGTACCCCATTGAACCCGCATGACTGAAAGTGCACAAGTATTTGAGGAATTTGTTTCTCAGAAATCTCCTTCGCTATTTAAGCTTACTTATCACTCCTAAAAAGCTATGCAGGGCAGAGAAGTACTTATCTACTTGCACTTTCAGGATGTGAAGTTTTTTTATTAGTATACTTGATAACTTATGCAGAAGATATGTGCATTATTTTTGCTGAAAGCTGTTAAAATGGTAATGCTGTGTTTCTTTCCAGGAAGCTATATTGGAAGAGCAGGAAAAGAAGAAAAGCAAAAATTTGTATGTATATAAGATCAGAGATACTTTTCAAAGCACTATTTTGATGCAGATAGCAGTGCTGATCTGCTTGTCTCGTACTTCTAAAAATCATATTACAAAAGGCCCCTGGTTTCATAGGACAACCTACTGTATTGCCTGTGTCCTTTTTTTTTTTTTTTTTTTTCCCCCCAGGGCAGTGACTATAAGCTTAAGAATTATTGCAAACATCCTTGTGCTTCTCTCACTTGCTGGAAGTATTTACATCATATACTTTGTTGTGGATCGATCCCAAAGGTTAGAGCGCGCCAAAAAGGAATTGACTCTTTGGGAAAAAAATGAGGTACGCTGTCTTTATGCCACCTCTGTGTTAGAAGGAGGATTATTTTCTTGGGGCTTTCTGTAGCGATAGAGTGCACTGAGGTGTAAATTGCAAAAGATTATCCAGGAGAAATGAGGAACAAGAGGGCAGAGTGGTGATTACCTGGATCTGTCCTCGCACACTTGCTCCCTCTGCTCTGCAGCAAGGTGTTAGCAGAGCTGGAGTGGGCAGGGGCATGCTGCAGGTCCTCCTTTCACAGAGGCTGCAGTTCTAGCTGGCCCCTGTTTTGCGAGGACAAAGCACAGACTTTCCTGTCACTTACAAATCTACTCTTGCACCCATGATTGAGCTGAGCAAATACTGGGCCAACAGACCAGACAGGAATCAGCTTTGACAATAACTATTGATTTCAGCTGGGGGATAGTGAATGTTCTGTGAATATTTCCATTCAGAGGAATGAGTGGATACTGAGAGTAGGAAGTGAGTAAGTATGGAGAAAGTACTCATCCATTTCAGGGGAGGATGCTGGCTTCATATTTCCCATGTATTGTTTTTATTTTAATTAATAAAGTAGTAACTTTAAAGCTATAACATCCAAAGTAAAGACTCCTGAGTGGTATTCCAGATCTATAATTTTGGATCGTAACTACTGTTATTGTTAATGTCAATAATAACTTTTTAAAATATCTCCTCCAAGAAAAGCCATCACCAAAGCATGTGCATCAGCAGTATTTTAATCAGCACTCAAGTTACCACAGAAAATCTACATGAAAAGCTACCAAAATGCTGTGTCTTTCTGTTCTGTAGGTAAGTGTAGTTGTGTCACTGATTACAATGATCGCACCCTCTGCTTTTGAACTTGTGGCAGCTCTGGAGATGTATCACCCAAGGACTACTCTTCGCTTCCAGCTTGCCAGGTATGAGCATTATGCAGTGTAGAAAATAAGGGGGAAGAAAGGGAGAAAGAGATGTGCTCTGGTGACATGTTTTAATCCAGCCAAACCAGAGGATGTATGAGAAGGGAATGGGATAATGATGGCAATAACCCATATGTTATTCTTGTTGTTTTCAGGGTTCTTGTTCTATACCTGGGAAACCTCTACAGTTTAATCATTGCTCTCCTGGATAAAGTGGACAGTATGAGTGTCACTGTAAGTTTAACTTGATGTTTTCTGATGTGTAAAGCGAGTAGACTTCATAGATAGAATTCCATTTACTGTGATATGTATGAAGACAGATGAAAATTTCTTTGCAGTTGATTAAAACATATTACATTTTCATAGGATTGTAAAGTTAAGTTTAGTTTTTAATGTTCGTTTACAACTGCTTGTAGTTTTTTTGGATAACCAGATCCATTTGACTGCTAATGTAAGACAATAAATAGATTTCTGTGCATTACTTAACTATTAAAAAAAGAAAAAAAGCCATTACTTGAGGTCAAATATTTCCACCTACCTAAAATCAGCTTTCAGTACTGCCCTTACAAGTTTTTTCTGACTCCATACATTGACAACCACTTAAGTCACCTAACTGCTGCTTGAAAATACGTGAAGATATGCCTCTAAGTGTGTATGTTGTAGAAGGTACAGACATCTGCATGTATGTACAGTTGAAAAAGTAGCTTTCAGGACATTTATCATTTCAGGACTCTGACATTAACAACAACGCAAGTAATTCTACCACCTTCTTAGCAACCAAAACTCTTTCTAAAGAAGACAATTTATCTACAACTATTCCTGATGTACAAATTAAGAGAAATGGCATTGTCACGTTGGAAGAGAGTCGCGTTCAAGGCATGACAGTCTCTGACTCACTGGTTAACAGAACAGTTTCCTTTAACTATAACACCCAGAACCCACAGGATCAGTGCTGGGAAACATATGTTGGTCAAGTACGTAATTGTTTTATTATGTCATTAACTTATTCCTAAAGCAAGTTTGACTAAAAAATAAAATCATGTTGTGCTGTGTACAATTTTAGAGCTTTTCTTTGTATAAATTCCAGAATTTAGCTAATGATTGTGTAGAAAGAGTAAAAAATACGCAAAGTGATATGGCCCAGATACAAGCTTTGTTTTTTGTTCAGTATGTACAATGTGTTTAGTGTTGTACAGATGTTGTTTTGCCAGGCTTTGGTCTCCGTCTCCAGCTCTGCACAGGCAGATGCCTACAGATGTCTGATACAGATCCTATTTTAATAGGATACATCCTTTTAAACTGATACAGAGAAACATGACTATAAAAATGTATAAGCAGTAACATGCACCCAGTGCAGATTCAGATTGCTGCCTGGATAGAGGGGGATGCAGACCCAAGCCAAGCACAAGATTTGCACTTGGTCATATGTGTAATATCTTTGAAGTTTCTATTAATTTTGCCTCAGTAAATTCCTAGAGAATCCAGTGTTCTTCATTTCTTTGGAGAGAAAGAAGACAAGAACAAAAGGTTTCAAAATACTGTCAGTTTGTAAGAATGGATCCAGTTGGGTGGCAGCACCTTCTATGCATGTTCCCACAATTAGGTTGCAGAAAATCTGCAGATTTAATATAACACCTTTTCCTTCCCTCCGTGTGAAGTGTACATCGTTTGTGGCATTTACTTTGAGTGACTAGCAGTGGCACTAAAACATACAGACAAATTTTAACCACACAAAATTCAAAAGACATCATTTGATCCCAAAGTACTTTGGTCTCTGTCAGTGTTGCACTTATGTCCAGGCCACTAGAGTAAGAATGATGCTGGAGTGCTTCTGACTTGCTGATCTCCTCGTTCCAGAGTGAGCAATATTACAGGTCTTATTTGATTATCTGGAGCAAAAGACTCCTCCTAGGTTTATTAGCCTGACTTTTGTTCTTGTATGCCCCTCTCCCTATTGCACAGTTATTAGGAAATTTTTAGAATCGATGTCCATGGGATTTTTTGATTGTTTTTTTTCCCCAGAACAGCCTAGAGATGTTTTGAATTGAATCATTTCTATTTAATTGTATTATTTTAAAGCGCAATTAAATATAGAATAACCCCATTCATTTGTAAGCACTAAACAGGTCTCTTATGGGTTGATGATCCTACTGCCATTGGGTTTTGGTTTTGAATGAGTAATAAGCATTTCTCATTGCAAAGCACTTAGCATGTATGTATTACAACCATCAGTATAATAAAGAATTGGGTATAATAGAAAAAAACGGTCTGTTTAAGTTTATCTAGATAAATTTTCAGAACAGTCATTAAAAAGAAAGCTTGAAGCCGTCATAACCAGAATTTTATTGCTGACAACAATAGAAGGCACACTGGAAACTTCATTATATTTGTTCTTTGGTAAAACAAAGTAAGGGAAACGTCAAACAGGAAAAGCTTAAAAGGGTATTATTTATATATTCAAATAATATTTTATCAGGATACTAAGTTTTAGCTAAAATACAAGTACAAATGCAAAAGAGCCATATGCAGTCCATTTGCTTCCAGAATGACTCAATATGTATGAACAATGTGTATTTCAGGAGATGCTAAAGCTTTCAATTATCGACATGATTTTCACAGTTGCGAGCATCCTGCTAATTGATTTTTTCCGTGGATTGTGTGTCCGATATTTAAGTGATTGTTGGTGCTGGGATCTAGAAAGCAAGTTTGTAAGTACAGTCTTTATCAAACTAAAGTGTTGAAGGTGGGTAGGCTCCTTTCCTTAGAATTGAATGTCCTTAAAGCTTTTCGACAGATAAATTATTTCTTGGTAGCACACATCTATAATGGCACAGCTCACACTGAGTTTAAATTAGAGGGCTCAGGGTAAATGCTGAGACTGGATGTTTTTCTCAAGCCTACTCCCAGTGCCATGGTGAATAAAAAACTTTGTCTTTCCCAAAATGAGATTATGGAGTAGTCCCAGAGTCAAATGGCATGAGGTTTCTCCCCACATCCTCTTTTCTGCAGCTGTAACATCTATCTGTAATGTAGATAGTGGTCCAAGAAACATTAACCGAAAGCATACAGCCCTTTAGGTCAATTAGAGTGAGTAGTATTTGGTTAGCAAGAAGCTGTTGGCATGAAAAGCTGAGGACTGTCCTTTGTCCTTAACTAAAGAAGTGAACTAGAGAGGAATGAATTTATGTAATTTGCTCCTGTAGAGTAGGTTTTACTGTGTTCCCACTGCTGAAAATTGGTATTTGATCTGGGTGTTTCAGACTATGTGCTGTCTGCAAACTGATTCAGTCAAATGCTTCTAATAAATGTTCTGAAAAAAAGATTAAGACAAGGTATTCATCCTACACTGTGTTTCTTGTAGCCAGAATATGGAGAATTCAAAATTGCAGAGAACGTTTTACATTTAGTCTACAACCAAGGAATGATCTGGTATGTAGTCCAGAAGTGATTTTTCTTGACTTTTGTTGGCTGATTACTAAGTCAGTCTGATTATTTCCAATGAAACCTACTCAAGTAAGATATTGGTAATACAGTCTGTTATACTTTATTATAATAAGAGATCATCTGTTGATAGTGAGATGTTTACCCGTTTTTACCCCATGTTCTTTTGCTATTAAAATTACTTCTGGCAACACTGAGCACTGACATGATACTATTTTTCCAGGATGGGAGCTTTCTTTTCACCATGCTTACCAGCATTCAACGTTCTCAAGTTGATTGGACTCATGTACCTGAGGAGCTGGGCTGTGTTAACGTGTAACGTACCACATCAGCAGGTTTTCAGAGCATCTCGGTTAGTCAAAATAAGAACAAAAGATCAAGAACAAATCGAATGCAGACAATGGAAATGTCCTCTGTGCACAGGAACAAAATGACAGGAGATTTTAGCTCTGAAAGATGACAATCAAATTTGATAGAAATACTGATAGCAGAGGTCTGTGAAAAAAACATAGTTACTGAGAAACTGGAGGGTTTGTAAAGCCGGGTTAAAAGATATTCAAGCACTGAAAAATATGTCAGGGAATATTCCTTGACCCATATATGTGGCCTAACATAAATGCTTTATTTCCATACAGGTCTGACCGAGCACAATAACCTGCACGTGTGTGTTAAATGTTGTCCTATTTCTTGATGTTTCTTTCTTTGAAAGCTGTAAAGTATCTGCTTTTGTCTGCCATCGCACAACAGATTTCCCCACTTTTCTTTTATCATGATGAATATCTTAACTGTTTGTTCAAAACGGAAATAATTTAGGCCATCTTTAATTCTTAAGAATCGGTTATTTCCAACATGTTTTGAAGATGAAGCAACTTCTGCCACTGTTCTTTTTCTCCCCCAACACAACTGGGTGGTAAGGTCAGTTTTTATAGAAGGGTGCTATAAACTGTTCTCTGGCTGCAGCAGTGGTATCTGGAAACCACCGCAAATAGGATTTTCATCATTAAGAGTCTGTTTAAACGGGCTCTGTGCAGACTTTCTAATCATAGCAGAGTGATTTTGATCTTTCCGAAATTTAGATCTTGAACTTGTTAGGTAGATGCAGACTTGCACCTTTTATGTTGCCTCTGTTTTTCTCTCTGATTAGTATAATCTGAAACATGTTACGCCTTCTTGCAGATCAAATAATTTCTACTTGGCCATGCTGCTGTTCATGTTGTTCTTATGCATGTTACCAACAATTTTTGCTATTGCCCGATATAAGCCATCTTTAAGCTGTGGCCCCTTCAGGTAAGTTATAATGGACTGCTGAAAATGGCAAAGATTTTATTTCACCCTCTCAAAATAAATTAATCAGATTCAGTAATACCCAAATTACCAATTAAAAAAAAAAAAAAAAAAAAAGGATTTTATAGACAGGACAGTTTTTCTGCTGCCAATGTTTTCCAGTTAAAGATTTAATTAGATGAATATGTCAATGTTCTGAGTGAGGCTCAATGTTTTGCTTTATATACATGGGTCGGTTATTTTATGTTTACATAATATAATGTGCCACCAAGCAATCTAGCACACATCACCGTCCTGTGTCTCAATTCAAGCACTCTCCAAGCCAATGCTTTTATGCTTTTGAAAAATGTGTTAAAAAGCAAACAATGAACAAGTTGCATTTATCTAATTTTTTTTATCTTTATTTTTTTCCTTTCACTATACTGTTTCAAAGTAGTTTTGACTGAAACTCCTTGTTTATTCAGTGTCAACACTGCTTAACAAACTGATGTACCTAGAATTTCTGACTTAATTTTACTTTTTTTTTTTTTTTACCCTCTTGTAGTGGACAAGAAAAAATATATGATATTGTTTCTGAAACAATTCAAAATGATTTTCCCACATGGTTCAACACAGTGATTACTTACATCAGCAGTCCTGTGGTTGTTCTCCCTGCACTACTACTTTTATTGTAAGTACTTTGTTTTTCACAGGCAGGTTAAGTTGATTGTATTAATACTGGCCTTATCTCTGTAGAGTCAGATGTTGATACTGAGGAACAAACATTGCATTATTGTAATTTTATTAAGCACATCTGAAAAGAAAAAAAAAAAGTCATCTTATTGAATATATGATATTTGGATCAGACGGGAATGACAGGACATTAAAAAGACTGTCATCACATTTTCAGAAGGAATTTCTTCTTCTGGGATACCATGGTAAAGCAAGTTCACTATATTGTGTCAAGGCTTGCAGTGCTGTTTGTTCCAGAAGGTTTTAAGATACTTCTTCCCTCTCAAGAGCTCCTCAGAAATTAATTTTCCATTTCCTCATGGTCATTAGTTCAGTTCATGACTGTGAACAGAGCTCAGTCTGTCATTTGAAGAAGCTACCCAGTCATCTTGATTTCTGACAAGATAAATCAATTATGAAGGTCTGTTCTTACGTGTTAATGTAATATAACTTGCTGCAGACTTTCCAGAGGAAGTCCTTTCTTACTCTAGTTTCTAAATAATTGTTCACAGCTGGGAATTAATATCTACTTTGAGCTGTTTGAAATTCACTTTCCTCTGTGAAGTATCATTTGTTTTGCGTGTAGCTTTGTATCATTTTTTTTTACCTGTAAACTACAGATGAATGCAGTTTGTCCCACCAGTGGGCTTTTCAGACACATCAAAAAGACCAAAGCAATACTTTCTATTTGTAACCCTTTTCCTCTAAGGTCCCAGCCACATAAATATGAACGTATTTATGAATTTACATAGATCTATTGACTGCTTCACACTGACAGCTAAGCACTTATGTAAATGTTTGTGCTGTGAAGTCTAGCTCTAAGACTTTACTTCATCCGAAAGCCACTGTAATCCATTATGTCAGGCCAGATCTGATCCTGGCTTGTGTAAACAAGGTGTTATTCCAGTCAACAAAATTGCATTGGTAAGAATTTGCAAACTCAGCTGTAATTCTGGTTCTGTTCTGTAACCTAGGACTAGAGAAAAAAAAAAAAAAAAAAGACAAAAAAAAAAAAAGACGAGAAAGCCTTTGTCAAAATTTCATACAAAAATAAGCCAAAAATGCACAGAGGGTTACATGCACAATGAAAAGAACTGCAAAAAAACACAGGCACGATTAGAACTGCTGTTAAATCTGTTTTCAGTGTCACTTTCTTTCATGTATGTTTGCTTGAAAGAAGGCTCTGATCCATTATCACAGTATAAAGGAGATGCTACAAAGCAGCAACTGAACCTGTATATCATTTGATGACCTATAAACCCTCAAAGGGAAAACTGTCAAGAATGTTTGTGACTTATAATCACCTTTTTCACTTCTAGCATGCTAATCTATTACCTACAAAGTATCGCAAGATCATTAAAATTCACCAACAATCAACTGAGAATGAAGATCCAAACAGTAAGTACGGTTCAAAGCACTTTTACATGTGATTTGGTGGGTCTTCAGGAAAGTACTAGCCTAATTAAATCTCTAAAATTACTTCCAGTGTTTCACAATGTAAAACTAATCCTGTATTTATCCTCCTTACCACAGCAGTTTTACTCTCTAATCCATAATAATCTACTGCTTCTCATTCCTCTGAATGTATTCTAGGAAAGGAGTGAAGATAAGAAGAAGGTGGTTCAGATGGCAGTAGGTAAGTTGGTGAGCTTTAGAAATGCCACTATTAGTAAAGCATTTAGACGCAAAAATGTTTTGATTTCTCATACATATAGGAAAGACCAACTTATTTTTTCAAAAAATGTATTTCCTGTAGAGTCCTCATTTTAGAGGGTATTTGAGCTCAATTTGACTTAGTCTTGGCAGCTGAAAGATGTGTAGTTTATACTTAAACTCTGCTGGGATCTCTGGACTGGGTATTTTCCTGCTTTTACTACCAACAGGGCAGAACATGGGAGGCATCTCAGATTCAAATTTTGTCAGACCTTGTGAAAATTCAGAGGCTAATAAGCAGAAGAGGGGGAAGGGAATGTGCCCTGTTCTTTGATCTGAGTGAGTTCTGAGATTCTAGCAATGAGAAATCACAGAAAGGATGCCCTCCTTCTAATACCTCCCAGTGAAAGGAACACTTAAAAATTTGCCAAGCCAAAGAGAAGACATGATTCAGTAGCCTTATAGATAGATCGTGATGCTGCTGTGACCCGCTTATAGCTCTCCAGCAGATAGATAAACAGTGGAACACCTGATGTATAGCAATATAGTGATCAGAAGTGAAAATTATGGGCAATGAGGTATGTGTCATAGTTGGGTTTTCTTTCTTACAGAAACCAAATTCAGCTTTTGGCTGTGACCAGCACAGTCACTGGAACCTGTTTGCTGAATTTGGCCACTTTCATATTGGTAGTGGTGAACTAAAACAGGGCTCTTGAAAAGAGACATTGGCTTGTTGCCCATTTTGGAATCTTTCAGTGCTATGTCCAGTGTTTTTCCTGTGTTCCCCAATACTACGCCTGCCGTGTACCGTAGTATGTCGATCCACCCCTTCATCACCATCTCTCCCAGTGTGACACCAGCTTCTCCCTTCTGAACACAGTGGGGTTCTGTTAGCATTGGATCCCCTGACTTAAGGGTGAATTTGAGACACGGTGTTTACACAGCAGCTTCTAAATTCAGAGGCCTGGACAGTTCCTGTAATAATTTCTGTTTTCTAGCCAGAATCCAAAATCTGGATGGGAATGACAAGAGACCAGAGCAAGAAAGTGATATTATCAGCCAGGAGTCTTCTGTTCGGTCCTCAACTCCCCGAAAGAACGGCAGTGTCTTGAATTTTGAATCTCCCGTGAGCAAAGGCACCAGAATACAAACCATTTCCCAGTCTGTGCCCCAATCTGTGCCTTCAACTGATGTTGCAAGACCTACGAATGCAACTCCCACAACTTCAACCTCTTTAACGCCAGCTCCCTCAGCGTCAAGCGTACAGAAACCAAGAAATGATCATATCACAAACAGGCAAGACTGCTTTGGTTTTGAAATGGCACTTATTCCAGCAGCTCTATGACATACCTGTGTTTAATTACAAAATAGCTGTGTATTCAGACTGTCTGGAGCAGTAAAACAGCTGAGGAATTTTTTAAAAGCAGATTCATTCATGGGGTACTATTCAGATTGCTGGTGACACCACCTCCTTAACTCTTCTGATCGAGATGGGATTATAAAACTTTTGAAATTATGTAGTTGGAGTTTACACACACCTCAAGCAAAGGTAAATACTAAACTTTCCCTCAGGCATGTAATTATAATTGTGCAGGACACTGTTTCCATGAACAAGACAAACACAGTAAGAGTGAAGGAACTCTGTGCAGAATGCCTGTGCAGGTTTACTTGTAGGAGAACAAGTTTTGGACATCAGCAGACTGATGCTTTAAGCTGTCTGTTGGTTTTTTTTCCCAAGTGGTCATATAAAGAGCATTTTTAAATAGGTCTCATAATAGTAAGAAAAGAGAATGCGAATGTAACTTGAGAGGTCAACTGTCTTCTGCCTTTTCCCAAGGAAAAACAAACACATCTCCTAATTTCTAGGGTATGTTTCTCAAACTGGTCCTAAAAATTTGGAATGATGGAAATTGCCATCTCCACCCTTACAATCTAGTATTTGACTTCCAGAGAAATTACTTTTTTTTTTTTTTATGTTTTAACTGCATTAATAGAGAAGTGTGTATCTCAATATTTCCTTCCCTTTTTTCCTTCCTAAAGGTACCCAAGTGTGCATGGGAGTGCAAGTGAGCTTTGTAAAACAAAGCCCTACACACCAGTGTCTTTCAAAAAGCACACCGAAGATGTTCATTCTGAGCCTCTCTTCAGAAAAGGCATTCGGCAGGTAAATCCGGATGCCCTTGGGGCCGGTGCTCCTGTTTTTGTGGGACGTAGACCATATGCTACCAGGTATTTTATTGTTAATGAAAATGAGACCCGCAAAAAATCGCTCCGTTCTACCTCCCGACTCCAAAGGCACTTCAGAAAGGATGAATCAGGAGATATTATTGAGTTATATCCACACAATGTCAGAAGATACGTGATTCGAACACCACATCAGAGGTATTCCCCTCGTCCCAGTGAAGATGAGGAGGATGAAGAGGAACTCAGGAGAGAATTCATGAAGAGATCCCACCGCCCTCGCTCACTGTCTGACCTTCGCCCAGCACCGCGATTTTACATTGGGGAACGTGCTGATGGCCACATTCTTATGAGCAAGGATCTAGCCAGAGTGCATTACAAATCCTGGGATGATGGTTTTGAGCTAGACCTGGACAGGCCTCCATATGCTTACAAGAAAGTGCACCTGAACTATCCTGAGCCACGTGTGAAACCAAAATCAAAGCAAAAGCTGGAGCAATCTCTAACAGAATCTGATTCCATTTCCATTGAATCCAGCAGTGATCCACAGAACAGCAGCAATGACCAGTATATCCAGGTTATTCATAGCAAGGAAAAGTATCCAAAACCTGGGACAAAACTCATCAAAAAGAAATCAAAAACAAGCATTGATCTAAGTATGTCTGAGCCTAATGAACTGGTATGCTCAAATGTCTGAAGAAGCGCCTCAACCTTTTTTGTGATTTGAACGGGTGTACGTGCATGTGTTGTACTTGTTGTTTGAGGTCTGTCGGAATAACTAAATCATAGACTTTGCAGTAGTAGTGTATGCAGTCACTCGAGGCAGAAAAGCAGAATCAGCCTTGTGTTTTACTGTTAACTGCACCTTGCTTTAATATGATACGTTGCAAAATTTGGAAGAGGAAATTATTCTAATTTATTACTGTCACGTAAAAAAGCACCCCACATACTGGAAAATCAAAAGCTATGTACTTGGGGCACTGCAATTAAACCAGTACAAAAATATGTCAGATGAGGCTCTCTTTGACACAGTCACAGCTAAAGATGTTTCCACCGAATAAACGAAGCAGGTAATCAGCTTCCTACAAATAAGAGCTGCTATTTACAGTATAATTTATGACATCCTGATGCACTTAGTTTGAATACGGCATAGCTCAGACAAATCAGTGGGTTAATTAGAGAGAACAGGGAGTTTCTTTACGGCAACCTGCAACGGGCAACAGTTACTGACTGTAGCAACGCACGCCAGCCTTCTCGATAAAATATTAAGATTCTCCAGCAATTTTGTGGTGAGACTCCTCAACCCTGCCTGATAAAACTTCACTGCGGAAAACTTCCTGTACAAAACCTTTTAAAAAACACTTGGTTTTCGTTCTCTCCTGGTTTTCTTGCGTCTCTCTAGATGCGCCGGGATAAAAGCGCCATTGGCCTTCAGCCAGAACCGCGCGGCCCGTCCCGCCGGTCCCGCCGGGGGCCACCAAGGCCTGGGGGTGGGCCAGCGGGGCGGCCCCGTGCTCAGGGAGGAGAAGGGCGAAGGCTCCGCCCGCTCCCGCCGCTCCCGCAGCCCGGCGGCGGCCCGGGGATCGTCTGCTCAGCGCGGCCTGTGCCCGGGCCGCTCTGCTCCGCGGGGGCGCTTACCCGGGAGAGCCCCGCCACGGCCCCGCGGCTCCGGGCTGGCCCCCGCGCCAGCCCAGCCCAGCCCCTGCTCCGCCGCGGCCTCCCGGGGGCGGGCGGCGCGGAGCCCTCCTAGGCGGCGGCCGCGGGCCGCTCCGCCCTGCCCGGCCATGGACTGCGCGGGGCTGGCCGAGGCGGCGGCCGAGAAGATGGGGCTCTACCGGCGGGACCCCGGCGGCTGGCGGGGCTGCCGGCGCACGGTGGGTGAGCGGGCGGGCGCGGGGGGGGGTGGCTGGTCCGGCCCGGCGGCTGAAAGCTTCCCCTGCCCGCCCCGCAGAGCGAGGTTGCGGTTTCTTGGAGACCCTCCGCGGAGTTCGCTGGCAACTTGTGAGTACGCCCGGCGCCCCGCGGCCCCTTCCCGAGGCGCCGCGGTGAGGGGTCGCCCCCCGCGGGGTGCTCGGGGCGGAGCGGAGCGGAGCAGCGGGGTTTGGGTTCGTTTCGTCCCGCCGCAGGTACAGGGGAGAGGGGATCCTGCCTGCCAGCCCCCGCCGTGTCTGGGAGTGCATCAAGCCGGTGGCCGGCGGGCCAAGGACCCGGTGGGACCAAAACGTGAAGGACTTCGAGGTCATCGAAGCCATCAGCGATGTAAGTTCCTTAAAAACTGTTCTGGCGTGATTAAATGCAGCGTGGTGTTCGGGGGGGGGGGGGGGGGGTAGCGCCTCATGAGACACCCTCTGGTACACGCGGGGCGGTAAAAGGGTCTCAAGAACTTGTGCAGCCTCTGTCGGGATCAGTCTGACAATACTGGCATTAGGAATATTATTAATTTTTTTTTTCCCATAAATTGCATATATCCTCTTAACAATGGCTTACCTTTCTGAAGGGAACTACTAATACATTCTTAACAAAATACTGCATACTTAAAACATGTAAATGTATAGCGTTAAAGATGCCCGCACTATGTTTATTAATGGTGCAAATCAAGCTAAGCGTCATTATTTTTAACAAGTTATTTGAGAGAACAGGACGTGATTATTTTTAACAAGTTATTTGAGAGAACAGGAGGTTTAGAGAATCCATACGCTTAGCTAAGCAGTGAAGTGTTCGTGTCATCAGCTGTGAATTCAGGGCCTGTCTTTCACCGTGGGAGCACACGAAGCTCTGTGCTCTGCGTGTCGCAATCTGCCATTGACCGACCGACCTTGGGACCCAGCACTTTGTCTCCATGTCTCTGTTATTAAAATAGAGATGCTGCACTCAGAGCGTTACAGATGAAAAGAGCAATGTGTGAGCAGTAATTTCTAGTGCTGCAGTTATACAGTCTAACTTCCAATGGTTTTTTTTAAGTGTGCCAGAACCTTACAAGGACATTGGATTTAGACCCCCAGATCTGAAGTAGATGTTAGGTGCTCAGAGGCAGCCAGGGTGAAAACACAACCAGTCCCAGGAATGCTCGTGAAAGTCCTGGGAGGATTGTTTTTCTTGCAGGAACCTTACATTTAGCATTAGTTATAAACTTCAACTTTAGCAATGTTGCAACCTGCCACTTGAAATTCATAAACTTTGAGACTTGTCAGTACTTAAGAGTGTGGTTGAAACATCTGTTTCAGGGAGTCTGTCACCCCAGAGCCTCCACAGGAGGAAATAGTAGTGTTAAGGCTTCTGCAGTATAACAAAACTGGTTATTAAGTTGTATCCCATGTGATATGATACAAAGAAGTTATCTCTGTTAGCTTCCTGGAAAGGAGAAGCATTTTAACTGTTCTGTGAGCATAGATGTGCCAGATTCACTTCTCAGCATCCCTTGTGGTATCCGTCCTTAAACAACCTGGAAGCATTGCATTATCACTGTTCTTCTTCATTAAACTCTCCTTCATCCACACACCACGGTGCCTTTGGACTGTGCTGATTAGCGTTTTGTTCGGCAAGGGGTGTAATAGAACTCCTTGATACGGTTTAGAAAGTGTAACTGAAAGAGTACCAGAAAGTACAGGGATTTTTCTGCTGTACTTTTGAAAGCATCAACTGGCATAACTCTGTCCTGTGATTTCCAGACTGTCTCTGTATGCAGAACCACAACCCCTTCAGCTTTCATGAGGATTATTTCACCAAGAGAATTTGTGGATGTGGTAGTAATGAAGCAATATGAAGATGGGACGATGCTATCTGCTGGTAAGATGTTTGTGTTCTCAACGTGTTCGCGTCATGTTAGGAGATAACCAGCACCTACCAGAAATAAATATAAAATAAAAAATAAGTAACATGCTGTTCAGTAGTTGTTGATCTGATCTTCCTGATCAGAAGATAGAATATTAATGCTTTCCCTACGTTGTTGTTCTCAGAGTATATATATATCATCTTCATATTCAGATAATGATGATGTTGGCCTGTGGTTTCTTCCCTTGCTGTGCTTTTGAGACTGAATAATTGTTTAATTTACTATTAAGTTCTGGGGATTTGTGTGTGTGTGTGTTAGGGGTTTTTTAAAGAATTCACAGAACTCTGAAAAGGAGTCCCATTTAGGCTTAATTGTGTTTTAACATGTTCTGCACTGCCTCTAGATTTTGATGAAGCCATTGAATAAATGTACCACTCCTGTATGTGGAAATAGTTGTTCCTATGAAACCAAATAGTGCTGTTTTTAAGTTTTGCCACTGGGTGGAAGGATGTTTCTTTGTTTTTTTTCACTTTCATCCTGTTGTTTAACTGTTACAGGTCAGTGCTTTTATTGCCCCAGTGTTCAGCTGTCCCACTTTCCCATCCTGTCCAGGAATGCCTTGCCAGGAATTTATATACTTGCTAGAGTGCAGCTTCTCAGCAGCCAAGTGGCGTATGCCTCTGTGGCATGGGTTTGTGGGAAGTATCTTGAATGACCTCTCAGGAAAAGCAATCCCCTCGCACAACGTGGATTCAGTGAAACTCCCTCAAAGTGTCGTGCTTGAAGTAACTGTTGCTTCTAAATTCAACAGTTCTTTGATTTCCCTATTCCACAGCCAGCGTGGTTCCTTTTAATGGTCCTTTCTGACCGTTTGTATGGCGTGGCCCCGCACTGAAAAGATTATACTGCTGTTCTTAAGTATGTTCTCATATAGCAAGCTTGCTTCCCAGCTGGTGCTTTGAGTGCCAAGGACTCTTTCCCATCTTCTTTGAAAATGACACTTGAATGCTTTTTCTTATAGCCACCCATGTGGAACACCCGTTGTGTCCTCCTCGACCAAATTTCGTGAGAGGTTTTAACTATCCCTGTGGCTGTTTCTGTATACCTCTTCCAGGGTAAGAAGTGATCTATTTGAACATGATGTATTCCAAAGCCCTTCTTGTCCTGTGGTGTGTTTATGTGCACATGGCCACATGTGATCTGTAGCCTCTTGGCAAGGGCATGTTTCTGTCTTCCTTTGACTGGTAATCATTATGACTGAGTGCTCTTTTTGGTGCAATGAATTAGTCTCTTTTCATTTCCTAGAGGGAAGTCTTTAATGATGCAGGAACCATCATCATGGTAGGATTCTCGCTGACCTCTTAAGCAGAGATTCAGCAGAACATACAAGTATGGTCTTAATTTTTGGTAAACGAGTGTCCGGTTGTTTATTACATTGCTATAACTCATAAACAAAGTTATGTACCTAATTAGGGCCTAGTTTAACTGTAATTTGACTTGTGGGGGTAGCCACATTCATTGAAATTTGGAATTAATGTCTGTTGTTTGTTTAAAAAAAAAAAAGCTCTTGGAAATATCTATCACCAGACAATGTATATGAGTCATTGTAAAGTTCTCAATGCTTCTAAACCACTGGCTATAAAACCACTTGCCTTGTCTTTGCAGGGAGCCAGACAGGACTCAGCTCCTCAGTTTCTTTCAGACTGATCTTGGTGGCTATCTTCCCCAGACGGTGGTGGATTCGTTCTTTCCAGCAAGCATAGCTGGCTTTTACAGTAACCTGACCAAAGCTGTTAAGGCATTAAAAGCATGACAAGACCAATTGTCAAGACCAGCTGAGGGTAGGAAGAAATGTGACAGCTTGAGAGTAGATATAGGAAGTTGGCCTACCAGTACAGATAATTGGGAACTGTGAAAGGGGAACAGTGAATTGAATAAAGTAAATTTTTAAAACAGCGTTTTCCACCTGTCCCTATGCAAAGCAATGCATTCTTTTCTAATGTGATGGCCTTCATTTTCAAAATTAGAAAAATCTCACACCAGAGGCTGGAAGAATCCTGGAGTCAGCACTGGTGGCTGTCTGTGGGGAGAAGATGCACCTATGGGATCTGTTCTTGGCCACACTTTGTCAGTGTCTGTGAGGAGAAGCATTGCTAAAATTCACTTAGCGCTACAGCATTAGCCAGGTGTAAGTCAGCACTGTTTTGTTGCTGAAGCTCCCTGTAGCATCCTGTGGAACAATATTCCTTCCCCAAAAGAATAGGTGGCTCTTGCTGCCAGCACTTGTAGAGCTGCTGAGATGCTCCAGTGGGTCCAAGCCAGCAAATGGTAAAAAAAAAAAATAAAATAATTGGTTCGTGTGGAGGATCCCACTTGTTTATTCCAGCAGACTCCAGTAGTAAGCAAATATGCCTTAAGTGCTTTTTTTTCTAAAATCAAGGTCTAGCTGTGCAAATCAATTCCTAGATCTGTGGGTTAGCAAATAGACCCTCTTCCTTTTTCCCCTCTGTACCAAAACCAGCAACTTCCACAATGTCATGAACCAAACTACCACAGACATAGTGGCAATGAATAAAGAGGATTAAGCACTTTACTTGCCATTCTTTGAACTGCACTTGAAATGACCGGTTTTAACTACACTTGAATGTTTTTTGGTCTCTTGTGGTGAGAGTTTTTAATGGGTAAATAATCTTTTCTGTAGCTTTGTCTTACAGGCCATAAGGATGCTGCTTTTTTTTTTTTTTTTTTTTTAAGACTGGTTTGCCTCACAGCACTATCTTTTGAAATCAGCTCCTGACCTTGTGTGCGGTGATGTATCCAGCTTTAGAAAACATTTGTAGTGCTGGTTACTGTAGGAATGTCAGACATCGCTGTGGATTACAGATAATTACAAAAAGAAAACTAATTTCTGAGTTAGGAATTTAAATGCAGATCGTGATTTTAATGCTGTAACTCGATTATTTAACAAGGTTAATATGTTCTGCTTTCTGTCCATGTATTTGTTTTATATTTAATATAGGGCATGGACTTGCACAGTTTCCCACTGTAAATCTCACTATGTGGAACAGATTTTTTTTCAAGGAGTTTTTAGTCTAGTCTCCTTTGTCTACAAAGATGTAAAAATTTGTATGACTGTGATGAAATAAATATATTTCTGATACACTTTGCTGGTTTTCCTGGGTCATCCTTTCAAATGGTTCCTCATGTACCTGCTTTGCCATCAAGGAAACCTAGTAGCCACTTAGACCTGAATTCAAGGTAACAAGAGAGGGAAAAACCTTCCCTCCTATTTACACTCCTTGCTAACTGGGGATAAAGGTGTTCTGGTGAGAACACTCACCCTCCCAGCTGCCTTGCCCTTGGTTGGTCCTTATTTCTAATTGCTGCTTTCTGTACTTACAAAAAGTAACAAATTCACTGAGGAGAGATTTGGGCCCTGATACTACAGAGGGTCACACATTTTTATCTAAATATACTAAAGACATGTTAGCCATGAAGTGCAATATCATGGAAAGTCTTTGCAGGATTGTGATTACTTTAATTAGCAAAAATTTCAGGGATCGGAAGTCCGGTCACCACTTGTTATTCCTGCAGGTAAACCTTTTGCAAACAATGGGGCTTTTTATAGGCTATTTATTATATATTTAACATTTTTTTTTATTGCTCTGAGCAATAAAGGTGGTAGGTGAGGCTCTTCCTTGGAGTAACCTAAGGATTCCTTTTCTGAATGTTCAACGCCTTCTACCCAGAAGGAATGAAGAGCCCTTAACATTCAGCCTTCTGCCCTGCCAAATTGGAGGTGGAAACATCTTGGCAAAGATCATCTTGTAAGATCTTGGAGGACTCCCCAGTGAGACAGCTGCCTGTCACTCAGCATCTTTTGACTTTCCTGGCAGATGCCAGGAAATGCAGAGGCATGCAAAAACTGAAAAACTTCGGAAGTGAGAAGAGCACCTCTGGAAAATAACAAGACCAAACCTGTTTGGTGGTTCTGTGTCATTAAATTGGTGACATTAAATAGCTGGTTTGGGTGAGGACAGCTCCAGCAGATGGCATTGAAGTATTCAGGGCACTCTGTGCCATGGCCGTAACAAGTCCAGTCCCTGCTGTTAAAGTTACGCAGCTGACCAAAAAGAGTGATCTGTCTTTCGCAGGAAATAGCTTTTACAGTGCTAAAGAGTTCAGACCTGATTTTCTGTGCAGAAACCATTCATGTTTTTCCTGTATTGGTGGTATGGGCAAGTGGTTGAAAAATCTTAGAATCTTTTATATGCACCAGCCCTTTACTAAGACTTTGTTAAGCCTAAACCAATAATGCAGATTAAATACAAGAAATTTTACAAAAAAAAAAAAAAAAAAAAAAGGAGAGAGTTTAATGAGTTAATGTAGATACCAGTTTTAAAATGTACAAAAAGATTCCTTCTCTAATTTTCTCCTATTTTGGTTGCTACCTAATTTGTAGAAATTTTGTTTTGAGGATTGTTTGGTTGGTTTTTGGAAAAGGCAACTTGTTTGGGAAGGGGGTTGGAAGTGCAGGGGCAGATGGCTCGTCAAGAATGTTTTTTCAATGATTAACAGAGCTGACTTGTGAGGAAAGTCCAAAGAAAATTACATGCTTGAATTCAATACCTTCTGCTGTCTGTCCTACTTCCCTTTCTCTCAGCTGCTGTTTTTGTGAAATTGTGTTAAGTGCACAGAAAATAGCTTCTGAACTCCTGCAGCTTATGGTTTGGTGAAATTAAGTAACCGAAGAAGAGTGCAGCAAATTCCCAACTATGGGAAGGTGAACAGCCAAGGACAATAACCAGTGCAGCCACCGGGCTTTCAATTGGCAAGTCACTACTTCCATCCTGATGTTGCATCTCTCCCTTTAGTGAAGTGGGTCAGAGAAGACCAAATGTGTGCAGGAGACTGTCTTGCCATAGATACACATGTTGCTGCTGGTAGAATTCCATACAGTGCTGAGAGAGCACTGCCAAAACACTGATAGCAACCTTTGAAGTGTAGATTTGTCTCCAAGTTATTTAATGTTTTCAGAATAAACATTTGGATTCAGAACTTCTAATTCCCCAATACTCTCAATGGTACTTTCCCTTACAAAATTAACACAAAGACATTTCAAAAATATGTGTGGTTAGAAGGTAAGACTTGGTTTTAAATGGCCTTGTTACTCTCTGGCTGTAGTCCTCCGAGACCTCTGGCTGGAGGAAGGTTAGGAAAACCTCCGCTATATTACCCTCCGCTTCCTGCCTCACCCTTGCAATACTGTGAGACACTCCTTTCCTCCCCACCCAGGGTTTGCCTGCTGGAGTTGAGATGCCTCTGTCAACTGCTAGTAGAGTTACCTTGACAGGTTTTGTCTGCCTGTATGTTCTGTGGTTTGAATAGAAAAGCTGGAGTATTCCAGGACACATTGTCATTTTGATACACAAAGTTGCATCTCCCTTTCTCTTTCCTTTACACGTTCTCTAAGGCTTTACACATTCTCTAAGGCAGTGCTTAGTTGTAGGCTTGTAGACACATTTCTTCCTCCTGGGAAGGTAAGGCAGAGAGCAAGACTTGTAAAGTAGGACTGAAAGCTTAGCACAGAATGTGCTTCTGATATTTGTTAAGTTAATGGATTAAAGTAGGTGAGTACTACAGCTGTCACATATTTTATTACAACCAGTACATTATCAATAAAGTCATTGTTTTATAATTCTACACTTTTAACATATTTCTGAATGTTGAAATAAGAATCATGCCCGTTTTGTGCACATCTTACTTTATCCCAGCTTGCTCTGTAACTGGCAGTAAGATCATGCGTACTTTTTGTATGTGCTTTCTGAGTATCTCGCTGTGCTAGCCAAATGGCTTCAAGTAATAAAAACCTTTTTTTGTCAGTAATATTGGCAGTGCTCTAATTCCTTCTCTCACAAAGTTTCAGATGACTTGGTGGTAACAGAGCTGGGATTCTTCCTCTTGATGATAGCTGTGATGGGCCCATCAGGTAATGCCTTGATTATATTCCAGGCTTCAAAACGAGTGAGTCCTTGCATGACAGTTGTGTGCACTTGTAATAGCTCATCACCAGGCTGAACAGGGCTCCTTTGTTCTGATGTATTCCCTTAAAAAAAAAAATTAATTTCCTTTAATTCTTTGGGTAGAGGAAGCATTAATGTATCTTTCACTTTTTAAGGATCACCAGCATGTTTGGTATAAACCACTTGGTCTCAGCAGGCAACAAATTACTAGCACTGCACAGGATAATGCTGCATTTACAAAAAAATGCCATTTTCATGGTTATAAATCAACAGTCGGTTACTAACTGCACAAGTTTGCATCAGCTAAGAACCTGCCCTGTACTCATTTAAGTGTGTTTACCTTTAAATATCCTGTTGACCATGATGGCTTTATCTCCATGAATAGAGCCCTTCCCTCCTTCCAGACTGAATCCTAAACCAGCAGGTGTTTTTTCTAGAGTTACAGTGCAGATTGTACCTTCAGTTGCTGGAAACAAATGGAAAGTTAGCAGATGGGCACCATGTAGTCTGAAAGGCTAAAACATCTGTTACAAAAAAATGTACTTCTGTTTTATTTGCAAAGGCACTATCAACTACCAAATGAAAGAGAAAACTATAACTTTTAATTCCTCTTTTTGTCACTGTAGGGCCCTCTGGGAAGCTGGTGACACTTACTAGAATTAGAAAAATCTGCTCGATGAACAAAATTTAAGGTAATGTATTTGATTTGATGTTAGTTATGAAATTGTTATTGACTACAGAGTTGCTAATGTTCATTCACAGTATATAAATAAGGCTACAGATCTTCAGTTCGTGCTTGAGAAAAAAACCACAAAAATATCTTAAGACTATCTTAAGGTTCTGCAAAAATCTGACCTTGCTATGTTTCAGATGTAGGCACTCGCTATATCAAACAATAGCACATTGTTTATTCAAACTGAAATCCTCTTTCACAAAGTCTCGTAAACTAGAATCTGGTAATATTAGAATAAAGAGTCACTGTTCACTGAGTTGTCATTATACCTTCAATTAGTTGTGTTACGACAATAATAATCTCTGTAGGAAATTCGTAGAGGATCACATCTGGTTTATTTCAGAGGGTTCCTTTATTTTAGAAATCTATTAATTCTTTCCCTTTCCAAGAAAGTCATTCCAAATGTCTGTTTCAGGAATGTTTTATTAATCATGCTGTCTTTAATCATGGTTCTCAGACTTATACAGCCAACACTGAGCTGCTTTATTAACACACGGATTTCAGGTGATGAGTAAACACTTAGCAGGCGGGGGCTGCAAGGCAATGCCACTGAGCTTACTCACCAGACTCTTGGGAGGCATCACTTGCTACTGAAGATGTACTAGAGTTGATTGAAACATTAGGATTTTTTTCTCCATCTTTAGCTTTTCTAGTGACAACAACAGCTTGTCTGGGTTGTCGAGCCTGTCGCATGATTGCTGAGGCATCACTGTGAGTTGCACCCTTAAGAGATTTCCCGTTAATGGATAGTACTTCATCTCCTTTCTTAATAGTTCCTTCCTGAGAGGCTAGTCCGCTGGGAAACACTTTGTGAACCTAGTGAAGAGCCCAGTCACCACATACGCACACACAGAAAGAGGAAAATAACAAATCATCACTAAATCACTCAGTCAATACTTTTCTCCGTGTGCATCTTCCATTCTTTGCCAGGAACAGGCTGCTTCTAGCACATTTCAGGACTGAGGGCTTAATAAATCTGTACAGAGGAATTCTGTGCACAGCCCTCCTCAAGCAGCTAGGCAATCTGTTTCACCCCGCTATCAGATGGCCAAAGCCTTGCTGCCATGGCACGGACCATGCCTATGCTACTTCCTGGCCCTCTCACTGCTCTGCTAGTGGGAGGAAGAAGGCATGAAGCTAGTCTCTCACTTCCAGACCCCTTACATATCTACGTGCTCACCTCATGCCTCCTGACCACCCTATAAGCACGTGAATAGATGTTGGTTACTCCCTCCTGAGGGCTGTGTGTTGTTCTGCCTTGGCTTTCAGAGCTGCTGGGGAGCGTGTTCAAGGAAGCAAGACACCACTGCCCATCACCTGGAGAGGGCAGCTCTGTACAGAAGAACCCCGTTTTCACCCATTAAGATCACGATTCTTACATCTCTATCAGTACAGCTGCCTACTCTGATTATGCCAAAAGCCAACCTCTGTAGCAGAAAGCTGGTAAGTTGTATATTTTTAGACAGAGTAATTGTTTTTGGAGTATTTTTTAAGAAAGACACTACTTACTGTTATCACTTTGTTTTCTAGATCAGTGCCCCCTGCCAGGCTGAATCCAAGCCCGGTATCTTCTTCTTTATGTAAAATTGTAACATGAATATCATCAAATTCCTAGGCAGAGAAAGAAATAAAGTCAAGAACTTCCCAATAGATATGTCAAGATGACTGGAAAGTCAGCATGTTTTCTTTTTATCCATTGCACATTTTATAATGAGACAGTGGTATTAGCATAATACTGAGACATGTTTAATATTTGATTTGATCAAATTTACCTATCAATTACCTATTTTATAAAATGCTATTCTATGTCTAAAATTGTTTTGGTTTGGTAAACAGGTTATCAGTTGGATCTGAACCATAAATTGAATTATATTAAAGAGTTTAGATATCATGTACTGTAGAAACAGAAAATATTGCTGAAACGTTTTAGAAGACCTTTTTATTTAAAAAGTGATAAAAGAATTTGGCATACAACTCACATGAATGCAAGTGTCACAGCTTAAAAATTACTACTCATTTTACTTTTTAACAATGTTCTACTAACAGGTACAGTAAGCTGTCTCTGACTGTGTTATCCCAAAGATGAGTTTGTATAGGGTAACAGCTCCTGATTATAACCTAGTTTCCTAAAGAAACATGGCTTTCTTGACCACAATTTCACAATCATGTTCAGTATGTGAGCAATTGCAGTTATATCTTTTGATACTATGTCTTGCATCCTTCCACAATTGAATCTACCGGCCAGCTGCAACCAGGCAGAGGGTACATGCTGCTCAAAGATTGTCCTGAAAATTCCATGAAAACAACTTGCCAGGAGAGACTCTAATGTTCCCTTGAGGGCAACATTGCAACATAGCTTTTACCGCTAATCAAACAAACAAAAAACAAAATCAACATGGGATGTTGACAAAAACCACAAATTGATACAGAACTTGGCTTTCATAAATTCTGCTTGTCAAAGTGCTTTTTGATTGCAACATACTAGCAAAGTCTGTTGCAGTCAGTAAGAATTAGTCTCTGACATAAGAGCTCTACCTAGTATTCTGAGCGGCAGACATGAGTTCACTACCCATGCACCATGCAGTACAGACACAAACCAGGACTAACCTGGGAGACATTTGCCCTGCAGTTACCTAAGAGGCAAAAACTATATTGATGCAGTTATGCTGCTTTTGCACAGCTTGGAGTATCTTAACACAGCAAGCACGTAGCTGCCAGCAGAAGCTGTGCTGTTTTCAATGAAGAGCTCTGGATGTTATCTGCTTTTTTCTTTGAGTGTGAGCAGTCTATGAAAGTCTTTACAGTTCTGTAATGCACGCTTTTCACCTTGATTTTGAGTCACTCTGAGCTTTATCGCAATTGTGATGAACCCAGTAAGACTAAAGGTTGCTCAGTATCCCCAAAATGAGGCAATGGGTGTCTCAGACTTGCAACCCAGATGAAAAGAAAGGCCTACAAAATACCATTGCCTGCTTCTGCATACGATGACCTTATCTGCTGAATAATTGCTATCCCATTAGTTAAAGGCTTAGTTATCTTTGAAGACTTATTCAAGATTTTTGATCAAAATAGCTAAACATTGCTACTGGTACATACTGAGATGACCATTTTATTTGTTATAATATCAAGTTGCAAAGATTAGCCAGGCGCATTCATTCCACAGCTTTCTGAAAATCACGCATAAAAGAAAAAGCAGATTTACCTTTAAGGTTGCTTCGTCTAGCGATTTGACTTCCTCTATAAGCTTTGCTAACTCTTCGGGGGAAAGCAGAGAGATGACAGACTGCCCTGACACACTGCATGCTTGAGGTGAGCCATGTTCCTGCTTCTCTTCCTCTTTCTCATTGTCTGCTAGGCTCACAGTGTATTCTCTCAACTCAGAGAGGCTGTCCCATTGTGACAAGAATAAAAAAGAAACGTTGAGTTATGAAAGAACATACCCACAAAAGCATAGCACAATTTTAGAGCAGTTATCTTTTGATCTTATTAGCATTTAATAGGGGTGGTAGCTCCTACAATAAGTATTATAAATACATACAAATATAAATTAATCATGTTAGCCTAACAGAACGTCACATAAAAGAATAGGAAAAATTTCTTGGACCCCAGCAAACCCAGACTTAAATCTCCTTTAACATGGAGATACTAGAAATATTCTTAAGCAGGAGGAAGTTTGAGATATACATGCACTTATATAGTACAAATTTAAAATAAGTGTAACAGTCATATGAGTCATTCAACCTTGGTGCTGTAAAAAGTTTTTAGCTTAGTCTGTGCTTTACTGTGATGTGCTGCTACCTTAGAATGTTAATATGTCAGAGGATCAGCACAGATGCTCACCAGTACTGATCTATAAATCTGATTTTTAAACACGGAATCTTACTTTAGTGAAAACCCAGTGTCCAGGTGGTGATTCTCACTTGCAGGTGAGAGAGAAGTCCCATCCTCCTCCACAGAGGACTGAGACCATGTGTCCGGAGTTTCCCATGTGCTGTTTCCAGAAGAGGCTAGAGACTGAGGAAGGCAAAGCAGAGATTTCATTAAAGCAGATGACACCTGGCTACTGATGGAATAGATTTTGCTACACTTTTCATCACATGACTTCATCATCTCACAAGACTGGGTAGCAGTAAGTGGGAAGCTTCGTGATCTTAGGCTGTGTGCTTTGGCTACTGATACGAGAGGGGAGGTTGCAATGGCTTCTGTAGATAAGAGACCGGAGGAATTTTCAGTGCTGGCGTTGTTGGTTTTCTCTGAGCTCGCTGCAAGGACTTCCCTGGGAGAGGAAGATCGATCTAGGCTCTTTGTACCCGTGACCACAGGTGACTGCTGTTGGCTAGTTTCACAATGTTGAAGGAAGTCTTGGTTTAAATGGGCTGGAGCTGCTTCTGACCCCGTTGCACTGGGAGAGTGCTCTTTCTGGACTGATGGTTTCAGGCTAAGCCTTCGGTGTATTTTTTCAGGTGACTGCGGAGCACTCAAGGATTCAAATGAGCTTATTCTTTGTTTTATTGATGATCCCCTAGGAGAGACACGGGATAAGCTGGAAATACTCTCAAGGTCAGGACGACTTTGATCTGCTGGTGTTTTTAGATCTGAATTTCCTTTCCTCAGTCCTTTCAGACTTTGGCGGAACCAGGCTGGCTTAGGTGCAACAGGAGGACCCTTTTTCACACTGTCATTTTCATCTGATTTTAGCACTTTTGAACTGACTATTTCAGATTCAGATTTCTTCAGAACTGTCTCTGAGGTGCTTCGATTTTTATTCTCTTTGTCTGTGTTGATACCAGGTTGCAAATCTAAGTGGACGTTGTCTTCACTCATGGTAGGATTAAATAAGCTTTTTATGCAGTCAGAAATTTTAACCCAAGGGTCTTCTGTTGTATCAAGACTATAATCTACCCGTGCTTGTCTTTTAAGTATTGGCCTTTGTATTGATGAAAGTGGATTCCCTGTATTAGAGAAACATTGATTATAAGCAAAGCCTCCTTCAACTTCTCCATTCTTTATCTATGCATTGTTATCAATTCATTAAATTCGAACTTCATTCAAGCTTCCAATGGATATTTTTTTTGTTTCTAAAGAAGTTTAAACTATTTTTTAAAATTCACCACTCCTGATCTGCAAGTTCTGATTCCTGACACTGAAATTAATTGAGAAACAAGGCTCTTACGTGCTTATATACAAGAACCCTTTTCTAAAGGGCCTTCAACTTCTAACGGTAGCCTGAAATTCTGGGGTGCTGAAGTCATCATATAAGATATAACAGTTAAAATAGAAGGCTAAAATTGCAATGTTGTTTGCAGCCTAGTGAAGAAGCTGATGTTACAGTAAATTCTTTTAAAAAATAATTTTTCTTTCCTACCTTTATAAGTATATCCCACTCTAAAAATGCTCTTCCATGAAGATCTTTGATTAATATTTATGATTTCTTTAATTTGTGCAGGTATTTCCAGTTGTATTTTTCTAGTAAGTAAAAATTTAATTCCAATGTAGGACTATTTTTTACATCACAGACTGATTAAGCATTTTAATGTTAGACATGGTAGAGCTGAATGGCAGCAAACTTTTTTTTTGTGCAGTTGCACAGTTACTGTTACCTGCTTCAGTGTAAATAAAAATATTTCCTTATATGGCATCATTTTTTTAAATGATCTGAGACAGAAGTTACAGAATTACATAGCTGTTTAGATTGTAAGAGACTTCTTGAGATTCTCTAGTTCTCTTAACACTAAGTTTCCTTAATTCTAACTAGCACAACGAAATATTAACTTATTATCAGTGGTTTTACCATTGCAACACTTGAGCCTTGAAACTATGTGTAAAAATGTCCTTTAGAAATGCTAAAACTAACCTTTAATACCAAATTTTCAATATCAATAAGCAGTTTCATGTGAAGAAATACAATCAGGTACCTGTCCATTAACAGTTTTTACCATAAATCATCTATTGTGCTTATTTTTATATTGTTTTCTTTCTTTTCAAAGATTAATCAATAATTTTAAAATCTATCTGTTCACTCCAAAATTTACAGATATGGATTGAAGCCTACTTTTAAAGAGAAAGGTGAAGTCATCTTGATACTCATTTTGGAATTCAAACTAATTGCTAAGTTAGCTGGAAAAAAAAAAAAAAAAAAAGTTCATCGACTTAAACATACCTAAGTTTGCTTTTCTTTCTTGATCTCTGCCCACTGGATCAGCAGTTATGTGTTCAGTATCACATGCTGTAGGAGAAGTGGTAAAAACACTGTGGGTTACATCAGTTTGATGTCCTTCTAGCATTGGTTCTCCAACTTCTTGCTGAACAAACAGGAAACAGAAGTGTGTCAGAATGTAATTATACAAACCACACTATATATGAATCCGAATCTGAACCCCAACCCCCTCCCCCCCCCAAAAAATAACAACCACCAAAACCCAACATATTTTAATTTGTTTTTAATCTGAAAAGAAATATTGAATAGAAATCAAGCTTTCACTTCTGGTTGGGATGTAATCCTCATAGGACTTAATTTATTCTATACTTCTGGAATGCCTGGCATGACGCTTTATGGTTACACTTGTAAACTGTGAAAAAATGCAATTACCATCTCAAAATTTTAGTGATAAACATTATATAATAAACTAAAAGACTGCCTGCTATAATTTTAATTTTTGTAAAATCAGCCATTCTGCAGACTTTTGCAGACCAGTTAAGCAAATTTCCTCTAACTTCATATTTAACTCTCTTCTCCGTTGGAGCCTTTTGCCCTTAAATATAGGCTAGATAAGCTAAATTTTTACTGCAGTTTCAGAGCTCTCCCTTTCTTGGTTTTGGCTGGAAACATAGGGTGAGAGGATGAGTTCGAGGTTGCAGTAAGTGCCGCTATTAACATCATTAACCCATGCTCTGGAGTTACTTTATTTCTTTGTACCAATGATACCAAGTTACCATCTGCTCTGCTGTGACATTGGAAGAGCTCTCAGCCACGTGGATAAACTTCGGGACTACAAACAGGACAGAGTGAAGGTCTAGTAACAAATGAGATTGTTCTGAAGAAATCAGTAATGGAACAACTTCTTAGCTTTTCTGTAATGGGGTCATGTTTGTTATGCAACTTTCTTATTCTAGGAAATCCTTTCTCCATCCCCTGCTTACTAGGGTCCTTCTCGAAAGTTTCACTTGTGTTCTGTTGCTGTTAGATGTGGACGTCAGACGTTCAGTAAGTAGCCAGTTTGGGAGCACTGTGAACATACAGTTTGATCTTACTCTTTACTGATGCCAGTAATACCTGCCTTTTTACTGACTCAGTTTAAAGCACAATCAGAAATATCAGTTAAGCTTTCTTGGTTATGAAAAAGCAACTTCGTAATCTACAGAACCTATAAAACAGCGGTATGCAGGACTCACACTGCGTAATACAAAATGTTTGGGGAATAATTTAAACTTTTTTGGATATTAATACTATACACAGACTTCCGTCTGAGGTGTATCATTCTATCTTAATCTCTGCAGCTTGGGAACTGGTGTGGGGTTTTTTTGCATTGCATTGAGATCTGTTCGTTTTTACTGTCATCTTACTAAACCCAGGGGAAACAGGTTTCATTTTTAAACAAACCACAACTTTGTTTCAACATGCAGATCTCACAATCCCTCACACTCATGCAAATGTGAAACACTGTCTTTCTGTTCTACCTTAGACAAGAGAGGGAACTGAAATTTAACAATGTACAAATATATAATCAGTTTTCAACTACTGGAGCTCATCAACAAATATGTATGTGCCTTGCAGGTTAAATGTGTTTATCTAGTACCCTCTGGGCTCAAGAAGTTTGTATGAGACCAAGATTACCTGCTGTACATAATGTTTAGTGCTTTCTTCCACTGAAAATCCACAACTGAAACAAATTGTTTCACGACTTCACTACTTCATAAATGGTTTGTCTCTGTGAGTGCTGAGGTTAGAATCAACCCCACCAAGCTGACACCAGAGGCTGTGCAGTCCAAGCCCAGAGCATATTGCTGTTCCAGTTGCACTGGAACCAGAGAGTGCTCAATACCACTGGTGCACATGCTCATGAGGAGTGGCAGTGAGGGACTCAAATTTGTTCTTGCTGCTGCTCTCACTGGGATTTTAACTCAGATTCCTTGATACGGAAGAAATTTTCTTCAGACACTTCTCCGCCTTCTGACTTTAGTTTTACTGTCACGTTTTGAACTGAACCGCCTTGGTTAAGATACATATGTTATTTTGAAAATAGAAGAGCCTCATCCCCTTCCCTCTCCCCCCATGTACATACACTGTTTCTTTCTTCTCTGCCCTTCTTGCTGCCATCACACAAAGTCACTGTGCCTTCCTCCTTCCCCCGCCTCACAAACATGCAAACAAAAGAAAAATTTTGCAAATTTTGCTTTACCTGAACACTTGCAGAAGGTGATACAGCCACTTCTGATGCAAGCTTTTCTTTTCTGTCTGTGTCACACTGGTCATCATTACATGTACAGTCCTGCTTAAAATATTTCCTTGGAGGAGGTTTGGGCTTTGATGATTTAGGTTTTCTAACGAGGATCTCTGATGATTTCTTAGTGTTTTGCAAGGGTCGACCTCCTTCACTACAAGTAGGAGGGGAATTTCTCTCTGAATTATTCCCAGACAATGAGTACAGCAGGCTCGGTTGTCTGGTAACTGGTACATCAATGGTATGTACTCTTGCTTTCAAGTCAGCCAGTTGGTATGCAGCACCGTTACTACATGATGACCGAGGGTTGTAGCTGCTGTCACTGCTGGAGCGGGTCATCAGCTTCTGTGTCCTGTGGCTGCCATGAGCAGCATTCCTTTCAATATGTTTTTCACATGGGTGTCTTCCGTGCCAGCTCATTTCTAGTTTTTTAACACCTGTATGAGGAACATGTTCAAAACATCTGTTCTGATACATGCACAGTGCTCACTTCTAAGATCCAGCTGAATAAATTTGCAGTTAAATAGCTAAATACCATCATTGGTTGATGCAAAGGCTTGCAGACCAAAGAGTCCAAGAGTTACATTCTTGGACAGCAAAATAATGATATATTTTCCCTATATATATATAATAGTTTTACTGATGATGATTCTGTTCCCCTTGATCCTTTAGAAGAAATGAGGGCAATAAAAGGAGTGTCATTGCAATATGTTACCGTGGGAGGATGTCTGAACGGGGCAAATAGCTCTAGCCATGACTGCGTTCACCTTTCCTCACGAGGGGGATTAACAAGCTGTTTGCCCCCAGGACATCACCTGCATTGTGCAGTTCCTTGTTATCATAGTCCTGTCACCTACTGACACTTGTTTGAAAAGCTTTACGTGGAGGTTATGAATTGCAAAGAATGAGCAACAGTGAGAGGAAGTTTGCACAAAAATTTTTGCTGGAAATCAGACAGATGTGGTCTTGTCTTATCACCCTGATAATGTACCTGAGGAGGCATGCTAGGAGCACTGTCCTGTGAGGTTTCCTCCTCTTGCTTTCTGCTCTGGGTTACCTGAATGTTACCAAGGTTTCTAATACAGCATGTATTTATCCTACATAACTTTTAAGACAAAATTGCCATGTTTCAGTGAATATAATTATTCCCTTACCTTCAGTACTCCACTGGTGTCTCTCCTTTCCAAATCTGTTGTTTTCTACAGCTTGTGCAACAGCTTCTTTTAGCTGTTGCTCAGACACCTAGGAAATACCATGCCATTATACTCCTGTGAGACTGCTGTGGGGTGATCAGTAACATTTAAACATTTATTCCTTTCACAAAGATTTCCAAATCCTGCACATCGTCTAATGGAAACGAATAGAGCTAGTTATATTACACATCAGTTAATTTTAAAGCTAAGTGCACACCATTATATTTGTATATATTCCAGTATAAGTGAAATATATTTATGGATGTGCTGTTGGTTGTTTAGAAAAAATAGGGTCTTTCAAAATGCCCTTTTGCGTACTTCATTAGAAGTGGAGTTCTGGATTTGCCAGTATAGGATAATTTGATACCGTGTTTTTATGATCATTTAGGCAACTATTTAAACCTGATAATAATTTTTACAGTATTCAGTGTTAGGAAGCATTTTGTAAAAAAATCTTGCAAGAACAAAATATCTTCCTTGAATTTAATTATAAATATTGGCTGGGCAAGACTTGAATTTTAGTTACCGAAAGAGAGGTGTATAAATATTTCTTTCTTTTTTTGGGGGGTATGTTCCTTCTTGCAAATTATTTTCTTACTATTGAGAATGCTTCCTTGCATAAGAAATATAATTTGGTTTATTCCTTAAATGTTATTTCTGTGCTTTTCTTATTCACAGCACAGAAGCTCATGCAAGACTGTCTCGAGTGCTCTTCAAATCCTACATGATTATATTTAAGATAGTGCATATCTCAGGTTTGTTTGTGTGCAGCAAGGCTTATAAAGAGATCAGCATCTTTTATCAACATTTTTCCACCTGTTTTAGATTATCATCTGCTCCTTCGTCTTAGTTCTCAGTAAGTGCTTTACAGAATGTCAGAAAGAATGCAGTGTGCTACCTGTGGCTCAGGGTGTCTGCTAATAATAATCTGCACTGCACCAGGATTGCAATGGCTTAGCACAGCATAAACTTCATTAAGGGTCGTATTTTGTACTGAAGCTTCATTAATTTCAATAATTTCATCTCCACACCTACAGAGATATTAAAAAAAATAAATAAGTGAGGATGTGAACAAAACAGATTTTCTCCCAACCTTGTCTCATGCATGTGAAAGTATACAAAAAGCAAATCAATGTGGTTGACCTCTAATTTGTTCAGGTTAAAACACTATTTCTCTCTGTTCCTGTTACAGAAAATGGAATGGGAAATGAGCTGGACATCAAAGGGGTTTTTGACTAACCTCCTTGTTGCATGCAACCTTTGAGTTTTCTTCATGTTCAGCTGTGCACACTTTGTGATCTTTATGCTGTACGCAGCCTAGCTGCTGCTTCCACCTACATCTTCCTTCCTTCCTTTCAAGTTAACAATTCACTTTTCACATCTTTATGGTCTGCTAGTGTTATTTAAGGTCAGAAAGGATATTGTGTTTCTGCTACATATGAATAATTTGTTAATAGAAAAATTCTGATGACAAACTATTGTAGTCCTGCTGGCTGCTAGACTGAATCTTTTTAAATGAATTACAAATTTGGCCCACATGGAAACTGAAACTGCCTTTCTCTGCTCTACTGCAAATACCCACATACATTAAGAGAATGACTGAAGGCAACAATTCATATCATACAACCCTGCAAATAGTTTAAGACCACAGTTCTTTCAGCTAAAGTCCTAGGCATGTAGAGAGGAGGGTTACAGAGCACCTAAAGTTAAATCAAAAAGCCTGCACTGAAAATGCTGTGTTCTGTTCAATTCTAAATATGTTCCACACTACTAATTGGTCATAAATCTTACAAAGTTAATTTCTACACTCCCACTGAAGCTCATTTCAGCAAATCTGTATTTCTGTTGGGCAAGAAGGGATAGAATTGGAGGAGCCTGTTATCAGGAAAAACTAGTGCTCAAACAAAGCAGGTTATGCTATATGTTTGGGGTTTTCCAGACACTTTTGCATTTGGAAATCTCCAGGAAGAATGCTATGTGCTTGTCTAAGACCTTCAAAGCTAGCCCAGCCTGGACAAGAGAAAATAATTTCAGTGGGTTGCTATATATCTGGAAAACCCACATATCCTAAATACACATGCTCAAACCCTCAGAAAAGTGCATATGCCTTAAACCCAAAACTCCCAGAAAGCACTATGATTTCCTGCCCAAACAGGTCAAAAATAAACCCATAAACCAGAGCAATGAAAAACTTTTGGCATAAGGCAGACACTCATTCTCATCCTACCTGAGTCTCCCATCCATATGTGCCACTGAACCTGGTGAGAGGGTGTGAATAAAAATCCCTGAAATACACTGGAAGTAAGGGATGCTACATAACCCGATTCCAAGGCCAACACCTGGCTCTGAAAGAATTAATAAAAAAAAAAATATAAGAAGCAGTCAAAACAAACCATTGGAGAGACCTTTTTAAAAACTCTCTTCAATTTTTTTTTTTTTTTTTCTATACAAACCAGAACAAAAGTCTTGCGTTCAGGAATGTTTCACATTCATTATTAGGTGTTACTCCTACCCCTTTTTTCTTTTTCCTTTTTTTTTTTTTTCTTTCTATTCTTTTTCACCTTCATTATTAAAGTGAGCACACACCAATATTACTTGTGGGGTTCCAAGATCTGGTTTGAAATTCATTACTGGTGTGTCACAGACACAGTGCAATGCAGGTTTATTTTGCAAATTATCTCCCATTACAGAAGAATTGAAATGACTTTACAAGGAGACAGAATAGGGAAAAGAAAGAACAAAAATTAAAGAAAAAAGCAAACAAAAATTAAGGATGTATGGCTATTGTTTGCTATATCATCTCAGTCCACTTTCTGTTTTATATAATACATTTATATGTATTATATAAATAAGATTTTTGTGAATTTACCCTCTTTGTTCTGGACAATCACTCTGATGTCAGATCCCACGCTGTGTGTCATACAGTTACCTTATAGAGACTTTGCTTTGTTCACTGCTTTAATGTCCCCATATTTAAAAGTTTATTTCGCTCTGCCTGTGGTTGTTTATAAATAGTAGATGATGACAGTTGGAGAGGAGGTGAAAGAACTACAAGATATACTTATGTATTTTATTTGGTTTTAAGCCTTTTCAAGAATGAAATTAACTGCTTGCATAATTATGGGTATGAGTTGCATAACCTGCTTAATAATTGGTAGTTGTTGCCAAGAGGTTTACTTTTTCAGATGAAGGATATGAATGTGACTCTAGTGCTTGAGCGAAAAAAAAAAAGAATGATTGGCTCTTGAGGACAGATGGTGTTCAAAATCCTGCTGATGATAGATAGTTGTTAGCACTGACAGGCACCAAGATCTAATTTAGTGTATTAAAAAAAAAAACAGTTCAGGAAAAGAATCAGGTTAGTGAGGAAAGACTTTCAGAGAGCAAATGAACAGTGTTTTGTCAATCAGTGCCTTGTTTGACATTGCTCAGTTAATTTTAGCACTTACCTTTGTTTAGCGTAACTTCCATTATGACCCTGTCATTGGGCTTTGTAGCATTTAATGAGAATGCTGCACCTTCTGAACTGAAAGAGCTGTTTTCTTTGGTTATGCACGTACTGGAGCTCAGTGAGTGACACAAGTGGGGTGACAGACAGCTGGAAGCAGAATGAGGCGTGCTGAAGCTTGTCCTGACTGTAAGTGTCAGAAGACCCTTTTTGGCCTGATAAAAAGAAAAAATAAATCATGAATGGCTTGAGTTTGCATGCATGTTGTGTGTAAAGACAAAAATTGTTCTGGAAGGAGAGTATGTCACCTTGAATTTTTGTAAAGCATCATAATGTGTTAATCCGTGCATGGATTCTCCATTCAGTTCCAGGATTTCATCACCTGTTTTTAAAGAGAAAAACTATACTGTTAATATTACATGATACATACAGGTACTCAAAAGGAGTCTTCAAATGCAATAATGGATGCAGGTATAAAAGTCACTTATGGCTCATATCAGCTTCTCTTTAATCTGCCTTTAAGTATCATTCTTTGGGAATCTGGAGGGGGGAAAGGGAGACAAGAGGGATTTCCCACCTTCTTGTAGCCTTCCATCAGCAGCAGCAGCTCCACCAGGAAAGATAGTTTTGACATAGATGCCTATTGGTCCATAAATGCTGTCTTTCCCTCCAACAATACTGAAGCCCAAACCCTAATTTATGGAAAAAGACAGTGTGTGAGAGCCCAGGTTCAGTTCTCATAATAGTTTATTTGCATTTTCTTCTGTGTTACCTATATGGGCAGTACTAGTCAATGGAGTAGTATAATCCATGAAAAAATAGTCAACAACATGCCACTAGTAAAAGCAAATGAAAATGTCAGTGGAATACCCGCATTATTTGTTTTTTGTTTGTTGCAATCTGTTAATTCACTATTGTAAACACACAGGAAGGTGTCTAAATTCTGGTTTTTATGTCCTTGAACCAATAAGAAGTCTTGAGAGATTAATTTATCTGTTCTTCTCCTTAGTTTCCTCTCCCATAAATGAGATTGATGAAAACCACCCTATATTACTACTAACTTCAGACACACAGACGGAGATCTTGTGGAGATATCTCTCTCTCACCCTCTCCCAGGGGAAAACCAATTCCAGCTCAGCCAGACCCAGTACAGTGTCCTAAGTTTAAGCAACATCAATAGACCTTTGTAGGTAGATACTTCTCATCTACTTGTTTTTTGCCCTTTCTCCCCTTATATAAAAGTCAAACACTACCTGCTTTCCTTAGGAGGGTGTCACAAGACTAATTAACACCTCTGAAGCTATTTAACGTCCCTCAAATGAAAACTAAAAGTACTGTGCTGATGAAATCCCAATAGGCTCCCAAAATACAGACAGCAAATTATTATTTTGTAAATGATGATCTTCATCATAATTTATGGAATGATTTCTGAGAGTCATCTCACCGCTTAAATAGTTATAAATGAAATATTAAATATTTTAACTGAAAAGGTTATTAATTAACAGATTCGGAACCTTATTCAATAAGTTCAGAAGCTATGTGTTTACATTCATACCTTCTGTATTCTCTTTTTTAAGCATTACTTTTGCAGATACAGCTATGTCCTGTCTTTCCTCAGACTCTATTGTGGGTTTTGCAAATGTTTACTGGTTTTTATTGAGGTCCTGTGTATTCTTGGTAGCTCTTGTTTTCCTTCTCAACAGACCTGTCTTTATGGCTCAACTCTGACTTAAAGGAAGCTCTAAGGTTGCTGTGCTAGTGCACTACGGATGACACAGAGTCTATGATTTCAAGCCTACCTCCAGCTGCCAAAAAGGGTACCAGTGAATGTCAGCATTGGTGTTTCTAGCTTCAGCCTTAATACCTGAAGTCACTTCCCTGCACTTCGCCGTTTACATTTGTGAAATGAAGTAAAACTCTATGGTAAATCAATAGAGCCAGTCTTACCTTCCCTTGTCCTTTCATCAATACGATGTTTGAGATTACTGAAGCCTGTAAGCCACAGGATGTGTGCACTAGCTGTGCTGTACTTAGTGATCTAGATGGCCTCGAAATTGCCTGAACATTAAAAAAAAAAAATAGCATTTTAATGCAGACCCAGAAATTCTTGGACATAACCTTAGGACAACTTGTTTATTTCAAATTTTCTTCCTTACAACTGATGGTACTAAAGACTTTTTTTTTTTTTAGAAAAAAAATAATTTCTCTCTAATTTTCAGAAGCCACTTGTTATTCAGACATTCACTGCTCACTGAAATTGTCCTGCATTGACTAAACCAGAAGGAAACTTTGAAGTGGTGCAATGCTGTAGAAACATCTATTTGTGCTCTCATTTGATTCTCCATGCTAAAATCCCATTTGCGGCCATTAGGGGTCCTAAGCAAGTATTATAACTTTTGCCTCAGAACTAAACTAAGAAACAAGAAATTCTAACTTCTTTCCTCATCTTGAGACCAAATAACTTTATCTTGGACACACAGGCTTCTTTCTACTGCTGAAAGAGGTGAAGCACATCCTTTTTCCTTGATAACCAAGGTAAGCTTTTCCTCCCTCCATTCCACACATAGTGGATTTATTAACTCAAGCCCCTGAGATTTGTCCCAGTTTAATGAACCTTAATGAATTATTTAATAAAAACTTCCTATTTGAACAAGGAATTGGGTACTACAAACTAATTTAAGCACTGACAAAAGTCATTACCTAAAGCTAACTATGCATGAAGTTCAGCAGGGCCAGAGTTAATTGCACTCATTACAAGTCCAAGAGAGTTCAACACTTTGTTTTAAATGCAGCAAACTGAAACAGGTGTTGAAGTGTGTGGAACATCAGCCAAAAATTCGACTTCTGCATATGCAAGAAAATAAGTTTTAATTTTGACATGAAAACAAGATTATTTATTCAACATGGGATCGGGAACATGATTTAGAAGGAAATGTCTGCAATACCAAAAAGCTACTCTCCAAAAGGTATACTTCTGCCAGTTTGGGGTGATTGCTTATTCTGTTGTGAGTCTTCTGAATCTGGAATCAGAAGTTTTCAAGTTGCTTTTGTTTCTGTGTGAGGGGGTATATTTTGTATTTCGAGGGTGGGGTGGGGGTGGCGACGATACCCAAACCAGGGATGTGTCCCCTCTGCCAAGGAGCAGCACCTGCCCATGCAGGACCTTTGAGCAGCAGGAAGCCCAGCAAATCCCTGGGGGGTTGTCTGTCTGCACAAGTGTTGTCTGGTTGGGGTTTGTGATGCAGTTTGTCACCTCCTCACCCCATTAAAGCCTAGGTCAGGCTGTGGTGCCCCCAGGGTGAGAGATGGGTCAGGAGAAGACAGAGGAGCAGTGGCGAGTCTCCCAGCCAGGCCTCAGTCAGGGCAGGAGGTGACAGAAGAGTGTGAGGAGCTTCACCTCCATCTCCCCACTCCAGGCTTGAGCCTGGGGACCTTCAGCCATAGATATCCACATCCTCTCTACCCTGACCAGCCTCTGCTCTCCTAGCGGTGGTGAATCGCTTGGTATCCATCTGGAGAGCAAGAGACTGTCAGATTGTAAAGAGGGTTGTTTAAATATGTCTGGTTCACTGCGGGGCAGAAAGGGCGATGCTTCACCCAGCCAGTGTGGCCGAGGGCAGCGATTACCAGCCATGAGGCAAGTCCCTACCTGCTTGTGGCCATGGCTGGGTCAACGGAGGTGACTCAGAAGGCTTGTGGAGGTGGGGCCCAAAGCTCAGGCCGGGGTTTTATCAGCCACAATCCCAGACCATCTCCACGGCCAGCGGCGGGGAGACGCCCGGGAAGGGCCTCTTCAGTGGTGAGCTTTGAGGCGGCTCCGGGTGGCTACCAAGGTGGTGTGAACCACACAGGGGCATTTACACACACTGTAACACCTGCTGGGGCAACAGGAGGGAGAAGCTGCTGAAGAAATGGGGTTTTTCTGGCACAGAGCCTTTCCCGCTCTCCTCACAGAGGAGGGATGGGGTTAAGACATGGAGGAAGCAGGTGTCCGCCATTTTCCCTGACAGGCCTTCAGGGAAGGTAGGTTTTGACAAGAAACATGACTGCCAAGGTCTTTGAGAGATTCTTATTGGAAGCAGTTTTGTCTGGTTTTTTGGGTGATTTCCCGCAGCACTTACTGATGTTCTCCCTCCAGAGCAGTCCAGCTGTTGGGAAAGAGATTTGCGGCTGGTGTGGAGAGCGTGGGGCTGCCGGTCTCTGAAGGGCACGGCTTTCCGGGGCGTCGTGCAGTCCATCTCCTCTATCCAGTACGGGTTTACACCTGTCAGATAGGGGGGGAGAGAGGCTGAGTTATTTCTCAATTGTTGGACTTTTCTGCATGTTCATTTTATCAGATAAATGTTACTTAGAAATATTTTTCCTCTTGTAAATCTCTCTGCGAAGGGAGTCATCTTTTCAGTCCTCACTGGGGGGAGAGCCTTTCATGTTAAATATAGTAAAAAGCAAACATTCCCTGCCAAAAGAGTGTTGGCCTGTTTAGAATACACCTTAAAAAACGTAAAATGGAATGCTTATGCACAAACTAACTTTAGAATATTGTGAGTATGAAAGCTGATGTTTTTATGCATCAGTAACTCTTAGCTGAGGATCCCAGCCTAAATTTGGACAGAGATGCAATTTCTTCTAACATCACAATGAAGTGATGTGCTGTGTGCTCCCCAAATATTACAAGAGAAAAGATTACTTCTTTGCAACTTACTGGTTGAGTTACTGCGAGTCCGTTGACATGCAGCTTTACTGTGCAGAAAACCATTTTGTATTTCCAGAGGCTTTTCCTTACAGGCTGGCGTTTCCTAAACAAACAAACAAACAAAAAAACCACATAAAAGAAAAATCTATCGCTATGCAAGAAATTCTCAAAACTTAAAAATAAAATTTCTCCTAATTTGGCTTGCACAAATTTCAGCCTGAATCAAAATTAATTATTTAAAATAAATAGGATGATAAAGGAGAATATGGCTTAAAACTTTCCTATAAGCATGATTATAACTTGCCAGAGTAATAACATAGAAATAGATTCTGGCCTTTAGTCAAAATGGACATAAAATTAATTGGACACCCCCAGTTGATTCAGACAGACTAATACTTTGAGGTATGGGTAAACTGTAGCCATGCTTGTCTAATTTCTGGAGATAAGTGGTGCTTTTTGGTACTGAGTTTCCATCATCTTAGAAGGGTGTTATTTAAAAAGAAAAATTCTTAGGCCCGGCTTTGAAGTGGTGGATAGGTGTCTAACTTCTGCTGGTTTCGGAGGGATGGTTTTTAGTCAAAATACAATCCAGGTGTTTAAAAATCTTTGAGGACTAGATATTAGTGTTTTCCAAAAATCCAACCCTTTCTACTTGGAAACTTTTAGTTGCTTTTGAAACTATAGCCACTAATTCTAGCATTTAAAAACTTGTAGGTAAAACGTTCTCAATGCATGTTTTTAGGAACAGCTTGAAAATAAATAAATAATCACATCTGAATAACAGCTGATGTTAGGAATAATTCTGAATGTACATGTTTCCTGAAAGCCCTGCTTCTGATGTGACACGGAGAATACCATTGATCCTCAGGGAATCATAGTTAAAGGAAAATTATTCATAAATACAGATAGCAAACTGATTGAAATATAGTAAATCCCCAGATATAAAAGGCTTTTGCTCAGTGATCTTCTGCAGGGGCTAAGAAGGCCACAAAGGCAGCATCAGAGCAGGATCTCTATGTTCTAATCTGTCTGGAGCCAGCTAAGACACTTTCCTCCAGAGTCTGATTTTAGTAGTGCTGTTTGGAGATACCTCAAGAACTAATGAATGATAATTTTCCTTTTCAACAGCAGGTGGAGGCATTGCCAAGTAGCAAAACCCTACTAGGAATTTCCAGTCCCATTCCCCTAGGGAACTCTTCAGAATAAGAAATGCAGAGAAGATTCTTAAAGAGGTATTTTGAAAATGAATTTGCAGTGTTTCTCTTACCAAGTTGGCTAGCTTGAATAGCCTTTGCAACCCTTAATAAATTTGGTGCAGGCTTGTTCAACAAATTAATAAATAAGTGAATTTGAATAAGTGCACAGTTCACCTGGCTGCCTCTAGGGTGGTACTATGCTACGAAAGTTTAATATAGTTCATCTCTGACCACTTAGGCATTTAAAGGAGAGAAAATAAACAAAAATCTTGGCAGAATCCAGCAGATGTCTGGGTGAGACAGTTCACTGCTGTCCTAGAAAGAGGCAGACTCTACTCAGACCTGATAGCATCTCCAGTCAGGGGTGTTTTCTCAGTCTAAGAATATGTCAGAGCTTTCTGTGTGACCCTGTTGTAGATAACAAACAGAAAGTACCTTTTTCCTTGAATATCAAGATCTGAAGCCTGCAACAAATCTCTGGGTGAGCTTTGTTTTCTTCAGAGTGGTAAATGTGTGGTAAGGGACTAACCCTGTCCATTCATCATCCTCATGTTTTCTTGAGAATTTGCAAATGAAAAGCCTTTGGTGCCATCTAGTTTGGGGTGGGGATGAGAGGACAAGAAGCCTGAAATGAAATGGGTCTAATCCAGTGGAATGGACTCTCTGAAAGAAAGTTCAAAAAGGGTTTCCACTGAAAGATTTGGTGATAATCTAGGGTTGCTGACCTGTTCCCCTCCCTCTGTAGCCCACTCCAGTAACACTCCACATAAGAATTTCCTAGCTACAGATCCTAGATCCACAAAACTACTTCAGTACAGGGCCTGCTCTCTGGCTTCTTGATTCATGGATCTTCCCTTAAATCCATCTCTGCCTTTGCTCAGCTTCCAAATGGAAAATTAGTACTGGCAAGCTATGTGTTTCTAAAAGGAGGGGTTGTACAGCCCTTGCTAGAATTTCCCAGGGCCTTGGCCTCCCCATAGCCTCTGTTTATCTGGGAAGAAGCTATGCTGAAAGTCACCAGAGTCTGACCACAAGAGGTCTGGGGTTTTGTCAGGAAGAGCAAAACCATGTTCTTCAAATGTCTGATGCATAAATTCCCCTTTTCTCTCCAGCAAATGTTGTCAGATCACCCCATTGCTGTGGGAGGGGACCACAACTTTCATGCTTACTTTGCTAAACATCATGATGTTCACCAGCCGTGTTGGGTGAATGAGAGGTTCAGGCTCCTTGCTGGACAGATCTTTAAGTGGTTGTCCATTTAGTGTTAACAGTTCATCCCTTGGGCTCAGACGACCATCCCTTTTTTAAAAAAAAAAAAAAAAAAAAAAAGAGAACACGCATGTTTTTTAACAAAGAACAATATGCCACTACTGTGCTACATGTCTCACTAACTGAGGAATTGGCTGCAATCCTCCCTTTGCCTTGAACAGACCTGTCATGAGATGTCTCAATGTGTGATGCACCCCATCCCCTGCTAGGATTTTTTCCTGTTGCTGCTCTCTTCTGCTCAGTCCTGGTGATCAGCTGCCTTTCCACATATAGCTTACATCCAGGCAAAATACTCCTCTCACCATCTTGCATTGGCAAGTTGATCAGAGACTATACACTTTGCTCCCTCTCAGGAGCTTTGGCTCACATTGCTTTCCAGTGGCCTTACTAGGCTGGTGACATCCTATATTGTCCTTTGATAGGGCAACTAGGAAAACACCATTTGAAAACTTCATGTTATGAACGATCTTTCATTCTTCCAGGTTTTATTTCTCAGTGTAACTGAGAAGCACGAGATCCCTGAATGGCCACAGTTTTATTTTTCTAGAATCTTGACCTATCTTTCCAAGTGGAAGTGTTGTAAGAAATGATTCCCAAACATCACTGCCGTTCTCTGAAAGAGCTTCAAGGCATAGCTTGTCACAGAAGCTCATCATGCAAAATCCATGAAGACAAATGTTTCCCTAATAACCTTGCTGACTCCACATGTACTGTACCTGTTTGCTGCGTCTCCAGCAGGTATGTGGCTGCCCGTGAACCCTTTCCAGAGAGATGCACATTTCGGACTCCTAGAGAGCTTGATTCCTGAGCTACTGTTCCCTGTGGTTGTACACAGCCTGCAGATGCAGCTGTCCTGATTCAGAAGAGGAAAGGTTGCATGAAAGCAAATGTACGAAGGATGTTAAAAGTTACTTACAGTTATCATGAGCCTTTCTAAAGAAATACAGAAAATGTTCTTGTTCTTAGAACCGGATTGCCTCCAAGTAGAACAGGAACAGGCCTTTAACACTGTGCAGTTGTGAAAGAGTAATTGTATTATAGAGTCAGTGTTTAAAAAAGTGTTGTTTTCCTTAGGACTTCAGTGGCTTCTGGCTACAAGAGGGAAGTATTAGAATAGAGTGCCCCTTTGCATAGAGGGGAAGAGAACAGATAATAGACTTTTATAGTAACTGGATAAATTTTGCCTATGCTAACTGTTATAAGAAAAGACAGGGAGGAAAATAAACATATGCCAGAAAAGGAAACACTCTGGAAAACAGAAGAGGTCTGAATGGAAAAAAACTGTATACAAAACACTAGAAGCTCCACCTCTGCTGCTGACTTGTTAAGTGGGGGCAGGGGAGCAGAGAGGACTGCAACAGTGGAAGATTCTTTGTCCACTCCAGACTGGTTGAGGTTGCTGTAGTCTGTGTGTTGCATCTGGAGGACTAATTGTAAGCACATTTTTAGCAGAGTTATGAATCATTAGCATATGAACATACAGAAAGATGAATAGTGTCTTAAGTCATATGAGTAAGTAAAGCAAAGCATGGATTGACCGAGCACGCGAAGAACACATTTGTCTAGGAAATATACTCTTGTAGCACAAATGCATGAACACTTAAAAATTCTAAAGAGACAACAAAAGCTGGAAAGTTAGTACACAATTTCTTTTCCATTTGCTTAGTAAATCTCCTAATTCAAGTATTCACTCATTCTGCTCCCAGCTGAACCCACCTCCTCTGCCCTCGCCAGCCTCTCCATACTCCACAAAGTGAAGAGGGCTCTCAGTGTATCCTGGATCCAGGCTTGTTCCCAAGAGATTTGTATGACTGAGGTATAGATTTCTGAAGGGGAGGCAAATTTCATATGTTAGGACAGGCCACAAAATATAGCAGTGGTCAACTGTCTGTATTGCTCCTGGGTCCTCTGGTCAGAGTGGCATGAACTATTTCCAGTAATCTGTAGTGTGACAGCACAAGGAAAGCTGTGTAACCACCTTTTCCACCACCAGTAGAGCTTCATTTCTGCCCTAAACAGAGTTCATCCAGCCCCGAGGGTTAGAATCATTATTCCCTTTCACCACAAATCAATAGGGATCACATCATATCTGACTGATAGCAAACAGAAATTTTGAATTTACAGTAATGTCAATAAAGTTCATTATCTCCCAGGCTGACTGTTGAAGCCTGATTCCCATTCTGAAACCTGCCAGAGTAAATCTAAGTCTGTGAATGAATGAAGTATTTAAGTTGGAGTCCTAGGCTGACTGCAGGCTGAATTCAGTAGGTAATGGATAAGGACTATACTTGAATTGACTGACTTGTTTACTCTGTGGGTTTGCTTGCATTCCAGATTGTCTGCCATTAATGAGGAGTGTCTGAATTTTACGAAACCTCTTTTGTTCCTGAAGAGTGCTTCTCATAAGTAGTGGTAAGTGTATAAGTGTGTACAGAATTCTATTTTAAACCAGTTTCTTTGAATCCTAACACTAGTATGGGAGCTTCTGTATTTACTTTTCACCCAAGGTAAATATTTTGGGAAATACATACTTGAAATCAGGACTACATTACGTATTTTTTTATTTTATGACAGTGCTTTGTAGTCTTTGGTGTGGTAACAAAATAAAGATGAAAATTCTGATGTCTTAAAATTTCAGATCTTAAGTAGCAGAAAATGTAAACTACCTTTTCTCTTTATTTGCACTGGTCCTTTGGTTTAGGTATCAGTAAGAAATTACAGGCCAGATTCTGCATACATGGAGCATCCATTAAACTCGCAGGATTTTCAGTGGGGTAGTGTGCTTGTTCTAAAACATGAGCAATGTAAGACAGCCATTAAAGTAGGAAATTATTCTGCTGGTTGGCTGAGTAATTTGAGATGTCAGCTGATCATGGATTGGGGCAGTTGTGAAAGAATAATTGTGTTATAGTGTCAGTGTTTAAAAAAAGTTGTTTCCCTTTTTTTCTGTAGTCAGAATTCAAGTTTGGACTTGCCAACTTCTCTCCTTAGGAATCCTTACTCTTGTGTACTGTTCCCTTGAAATACCTACATATCCTCTCACAGATACTGGTCAGGCACAGAGACCTTTGCAGAGCTGCTCACCACGATTCATGTTGTTCTTGATCGTAATGTGATGGTGGGCCTACTCAGACTGTCCCCAACACATCTCTGTGAAGAGCACAGTCATGCTTATGTCCTTCCTATAACTTATTCACAGTGTACAGCTGCTGCATTCATGGTGTTTATAAAAATCCTTATAATTATTTGTCCAAAAGTTATTTGGCTCTCATCAGTTTCACAGGACATCACAGAGTGCAGTGGGTTTGGCTCTGAGGTTTTTCATTGCAGCACCATGTAAGTCCTTTGGGGAAGACATTGTGTTTTGTACAATGATACACGTGCCAGACTGGAAATTCTGGGTTGTACTGGTATATACATGTGAAAGGACACCAAATAAAAACGAATAGAAATATTCTTTCCAAGAGCAATATGTTGCATACACTTAGTCTGAAGGAAAGTAGAGGTTAAATCCATTGTACATTGTAGAAAAATCTTGGGAATGATTTTTGTTTAAATCTGTAGTCATCTTACCAAGTTGGGCTACATTTCAAATAAGCTCTGTGTGGCAATAATTTCTGCAAATCATTTATGTGAATTACTTTAAAAAAAAAAAAAAATTATTGGACTGTAGGGACATGTGGCAAATATCCGTATGTTGTCAGCATCTGCACTTTTTTGGGTTCTGGATATAGATCAGTATATTCACATCCAAGTTATTGCAACATGACAGAAAATTAATAAAAGCTGTTCTTTAGAAAAATAAACATTTGGCCAATTTCTGTGCCAGCAGTCAATTTGCTTTGGGTTTTGTTCTTTAATATATTTTATTTCCTGTCTCACTTCTTATTTTATGCATAGAAATACTGCTGATGGTTCCAAGAATAAAGACAGTATTTATTTTGTATCATCCTCCTTTTTAAAGTTGCCTGTTCATTTTGAAAGGTGATTTATAGCTCTGAATGTACTGAATGCTGAAAGATAAAATGAAGCTGACAGGTTTGGTGCGTGAGCAGGTGGATTCTAGGTCAACCTTGCCTACTCATTATTAGAACATATGTTTAAACACATATTCACTGTCAGTGAATAAAATCTTTCTGTAAGGGACTTTGCCACTGAGCACTTGAAGACTCTGGGGAAACATATCTGCATGATAATATCCACTCATCACTGTGAAAGCAAAATTAACAAGGTCTGTGGGAGTGCGTTATAAGCAAAATTTGTCTTTAAACTGAATCTGCTTGGCTGCAAGATAAAAATCAAAGGTGGAGTTCAAGAGCCTTCTTGAATGCATTTTTGTCACTGGTGAGAGTAAATTAATTTTTCATGTGTTTAGTTCTGGAAAAGTAGCTTGCACGTCCAGGCCAATTGTCTCCTCCTGCTCCCCACTTTTTGTCATGCAAAATGCAAAGTTTCTGAGGATGTTTTTCTATCTGCCATTTAAAAGATTTCTTTTTTCTTCATGCTCTCATTAGACATTTCTAGTCCAGAGTCCCATCTCAAAACATCTAATTCCAGATGTTGTTGAGAAATAAGGGTAACCATGGCATCTGTGGAAAACTGAAAAACTTTTGTGCACTCAACGTAAGACACAGTAGTTAGATTGTCTGAAATGAAGTGTTATACAAGGCTAGTTCAAGTAAGGTCTTTGACTCAGTTAACCAAGTGTATGACAATGAGCTGATTGACTGCTGGTTTAAAAAAAGAAAAAAAAAAAAAAAAAAGAAAAAAATCTAGCAGTACAATAATGAATTTAAATATTTAGCTTTTCTGGCCTCTTGACTGTGAAATGGGATTTTCAAGTGGAAGATTAAGATAATACAGTCTTTAGGGATTTACTTCAAGAAGCATTTTTTTTTTCTGCATCAGTTCTAACAGAGAAAGGGCCAGAGTCTCTCTGGCATAAACTGATGTGACTCCACCGATTCTGACGTACCCTAGCCGATGCCTTGGTCTTTTCAAAATATTTACGGTAGATGTAATTAATTTTCCCAGCAGTATATTCCCTTTGCAACTAATAAAATGGCAGAAGCTAGAAAGCCTTTGAATGGTGCAAGAAGCAGGGCATGGTATTAAGGTTCTGCCCTAGACAGACGATTCAGCACATCAGATGTTACAGACAGACCTTTCCATCCATCATCTGGCCTTTGGTATGTTTTTCTGGGAGCCTTTGCCCTGGCCCACATTTTGCAGCACACACTGTAGTATAACAGCCTATTTCCCAACTTGCTCTGGGGATAACATGACCCTGATGTCACAAAAGCAAGAAGACCAGGAAGATAGAAAGAAAGAACAAGTAGAAAAAGGGAGGACAACACATAAATGTCTAAATAAATGCAGTCTTCTCTCCTAGCTTTGTTTTTCCATCCTGCCCATAGGCTCATGTCTGAGACATTACAGTCTGTTGCTGTAACACTTGTCCGGGTACCAAAGAGCCAACTAACTGTGTAAAGGCGAGTTAATAAAAATATATTCTGGCAATGACCAAGGGAGAAAAATAACCTTTTGCTGCTTTTTTTTTTTTTTTGCTTTTTTTTTTTTTTTTAATTCAAGCAGAGGATCAGGGACCAAAGGAAGCATGAATAGAGAAGTTTCTAGAACTGCGTGGAGCAATGCAGTCAGATCAGCTTGGATCCAATGTTTCCATAAAGAGTCAGCCCTTCCCTTTTATAGTTTATTCTAGATGCTGTTTCAGCCCTGCTACCAGCCCATCTGGCTGGTAACTCTCGGTGCTTCCCAGGGTGTTGGTGTTGCAGGGAAGAGGTAATGGAATTCTTCTTGAAGCAGCTCTCAAACCCAGCAAGGACTGCTCTTCTCTGAAGAAGAGGGGTTGATACTATCTCATCCTGTCTGTTCTCCCTACAACTGGCATAGTTTCAAACTTTGTAATGACATGAGCAGGCAGGCCATCTTCCACAGTGTCTGCTGTGTCAGTGCACAAGGTATCAGACACCGCTTATAATTTTTTGGTTTGTTTCCTTTTCCTTTCAGGCCACCCAAAAATTGCTGACTTTGTGAGAAGCAGACTAAAAAAGGAGATCCTGCTTGTTTATATGCTGGCAAGCTGGCTTTCCAGCTCTGTTCATACCAGACTACGTGCACCTTATCTCGGAAGCTAAGTGGTCCAGGAGCTGGCTGGACAGATGTCATCCAGGTAATCCTGGGTGCTCTCGACACAGTGAGCAACACTCAATATGAGTGAACACTGGAACACAGAAACCAAATGCATTAAAAGACTGTTCATCTGCTCTCATCACTGCCGACCGTACATTAGAGAGGGAGAAAAAAATCTTTGCTATTTAGAATATATAATGAATGGTGATACTTTGAAGATGATGTAGAGATTAATGGATCAGACTAAGACATTCTTTCCCGGGTGCTATCTCACAATGCATAAATTATGTGCTATAAGATTTTGATGCAGATTTTCTTTGCCTGGGTGCGCATGGCGATGTATTATTTGTTTCTACTGCTTTCCTGTACAATCAGCCAGGCAGAAGGAGAGAGATGGCTGGGAAGTCTATGAAATAATAGTCCTTAGTGGGAACGTCTCTACCTGCCTTTCTGCGGAGCAACATGCAGATGAATAAAGCTGCTGTTGCAACGCACCAAATGTGACTAAGGACACAGAGAAGAAAAAGAAGAATGAGGTATTTAATAGGAAGTGGGGAGTAGTTGGGTGATGCCCTTTGCTGCAGATATGATTCCTTCATAGCTCTTGACTGTTGCTTTCTCCTCCCCTCACTTTACTTGCTTTAAAGTATTACATGGTCTTCTCTTTCCTCTTTTCCTGTCTTTGTAATTCCACACTCTTTCTTCCCTCTCATTTCTCTTTTCCCAAATTATCTCCTGTCTATTTCCATTCTCTGTATGTCATGGCAGCAGCTTTTCTGTGAGAAAAAAAATGACTGGGAATAGGACTCCAGCAGCAAAGTGAGGTATCTGTGGCAGTAGGGTAGGCTGAGGTCAAAGGAGGACATGGCCGCTAAGGACTGTTACACAGGGCCCTATGGACATATAGTGGCCATCTGGTCACCCAGCTGTCTGAGGTAACTGCATAGCACTGACTGAGGTTTTTGCCCTGAATGTAATGAACCACTGAATAGCTGTTGATGGCTTCCTATTTAAGTCTTGTCTCAACCTTATTTCCTTCCACCTGTTATAACTTCTATACAGATGAAAGGCCAGTCCCTGCAGCTTTGCAATACTCCTCAGAAGAGGAGTACCCAAGATATGAGGCTGTGGTCCCTTTGCACACACATGCTAGCACTGTGCTATCAGATAGCAGAGGAGCAGTGACATTGGCTTGCAGTCCCACCTCAGTCAGTGTAGTACTATGGGCACCAAAACCTGTGCATACTTGGTTGGAAAGGATAATAAATGAAACCTGGTATCATCAAGTATTTCAACCTTCTTAAATCCTCTAGTGTATTATGAGATCTGAGTTCCAGCTCAAAGTCTTTTCTACAGGTAATGCATTAAGAACAATGTGTTTCTGTGGGGATTCACTATAGTCTAATATAGGTTGTGCTCATGCTTCCCTCAATGTCTACAGCAACATTTTCTACTGAAGACTGAAGTGAAAGGAATTGATGTCAAAAATCCTCCTCTTGCCTCTCATTTCCTTATTTTAAGTAGCACCTAGTTTCTCAAACTGTTCTTGATGGGACATAGGACTATTCTTTGAGATCCTAAAGATTTTGGAATCAGGAAAATGTGACTAATACATATGCAGGTGTCCCAACATACTGTTTGATTTGCTCATGGTTTATTGCTTATGGTGAATCCCATGCAATCGATGGAGTATGGCTCAGAGAAATAAGTTTTTGAACAGAAGAGAGGAACTAGTATTTGGAATATTGATGTTCCTGGTTCCCCCTTAGCACTGGAGAAGAAATGCATAGGAAGCATTAAATCATGCGGCACTTTGAAACATTCTTCTCTCCTTCCAATATGACAGCAAAAATTAAGTAGTTCAGTTCTGTGAGAGCACCTTCAGAGTCATGCTTAGGGCTGCAGGCGGTGGGAAGCAGAAGAATAGTGGAATATCCTCAGCAACACCACAGAAAAAATGGAATCAATTTTCTTGGACAAAGACAAGGATCCTTCAGCTCTGAGTCACACATCATGAATTTCTGAAGTGTCATATGGGGATGAAGAGAGTGAGTGTTATGCTGGGACTTGAAAAATGCTTGTTGACTCCTTTCTTAAAGAGAGAGGTTTTAAGCTTAAGCTCTCTAAGACACACGGCACAGGAAAGTTGTTCTGACAGGCTTGTGCCATATGGAAGATAGAGATCACTGCTTTCATAAATATAGGGCATAGCCTCAGCAACAGTAGTACAGGATAAGGTCGGTGTAGCTGTTACCAAAGTTCATCCTATTTAGCATGCTGAGATAAGGCTTTTTAGAATCACCCACTGATCCATGACTCTGAAAGGTACGGAAGATTAGCAAATAGCATCTGAAGAGATTTGCATTGCTATTAGAGCTCTGGAGGGGGAATTTAATGTCCCCCTTGTCCACAATGTCAGTAAGCAACCCAAATGCTGCTGTAAGGGACTGGGTTGCTGACTAATTTATGTCACCATTAATCCAGGCTCCCCACACATCCTGTCCAGTGACACTAACACTCCAGACTAAGAGTGGATTTATACCCTTAGCAGTTACATTTTATCTATGCAATGGCATTAGTTATGAGACTTACTCTGTTTCTCAGATCCCTATTTGAGCTGCTTGCCAGCTACAAAAGCAAATGATCTAAACTCACAGTCTGCAGTAAGATACTGAGTAGTTTCATACGGGTATAGACCACCAAATTTACCAGACCCCTGCATGTTTTGGAGGTATGTGAGCAAGGGGACTGTGGCAGCTGACACACCTAAGAAAGTGCTTCAGCTTTGTTAAGAGAAGTGGGGAGAGTCCACAGAGACCAGCTCCTTCTTCACTCTCAGAAGGAAATCAGCAGAGTGCATATGGATTGTTTCCAAAAGGGAAGAGGTGGTATGGTTTTGCAGGTGACCGAGTGTATTTTGGGACTTGGGTCACTGTCACCTATTTATGTTCTCTGTCAGGATGTAATAGAAAGTTGGCTTGGTTTTGTCTTCATTCTGGGACTTTGCCAGGGACTGAAACACCTCACATCCAGGACTTTGTCCTGCTGCGGTCTTTGCAATATTGGGCTGCATTCTCTGATCATTAGCAAGAAACTCAAGGAGTAAGGGGACATTCTGATTTTCAATACCACTGTGCCACTGTATGTTTAGATATAGAAGTCTAGTTTTAGCCAATTTCTGTTGAAGGTACGTAAAATAAAATAGAACATATAAGAAAGAAATATTTTAGGTGAAAGAATCTGTTCTTTCCCCTAAGCCACTATTTGCACAAGTAAAAGGCATATAATAAGGGAGGTGCCAAAGGACACAAACTGTATTAAAAGACATGTCATTCTTGTTGTGGGGTCCCTTTTACACATCACACCAACAGGTAGAGATAAAGTGGAAAAATTGGGATATGTCACTGAAAAGGAACTTCCTAAAGACATCAAAAATATATTGCTCAGACTGAAAAATTCAGTTCAGATCATTAGGGTATACAGAGTGACTTCTTGATGAAAGAATAATGCTGTAACATGAGGCTTGTTAAGGCTTTTTACATCTCTAGGAAAAAGTGACACTTCTGGTGGTTTTAGAACCATCGCTATCTCCTTCCTGAATCAGAGAGAGAGAACATCTGCCTGTTGAACCTCCTGTGTCTTTCAGAGTATTAATATAATTCATACTTGCATAGCTTGTGAGATCTCATAGTATCACTCTTTACAAATACACCTTATTATAGTGACAGTTTGTATTTCGCACTGAATACTCTATTGCAGGTAGAAAGCCCCAGCTGGGCTAGTCTGAATACACGAGAGGCCTAGCAGTCACTGATTTCAGCAGAACATCAACCAGCAGAGTGCAACAACCACAGCAGGGAAGCCAATACATTTCCATGCTGTTTATACAGAGTAGGAACACTGCAGGCTCGTAGGCTCTGAAAAAGCCGAGTAAAATCCTGTGCTCCTGGGAAATAGGAATCAATCTGTTTAGGAACTACTGCAATGGGGAACGTTACAATATATGGCACCGAGTTGCCTACCTTGGTGAGTAACTTTCTTCTCATGTTGTTGCAGTTCTCATTTGCTGCAGCTTTGGACTGGACCATGCTGGTGATCACACGAGGAGGATCAGGTGGGCTGTCTTCTGTCTCTGATGTGCATGGCTGTTGTGTTCTAGGACAGCAGTCAAAATCCTCTTGACCCCAACTGGTAGAGATCTCAAAGGGATCAGGGCATTTCTCATCAGGACTTGAGCCATCGTCACTGGTTTTGGCATTGCAAAGTATAAGTGATCTTGAAATGGAGCGAAACTTTCTCGACTTCCTGTTCCCAGCGCTGCTCTTTCGATCCATCTTCAGAGAGCTGGTGGTGCTGCTCTTTTTCCTATCATTCTCCCACTTATGCGGCATGATACTTTCAATAACTTTCTTCGCTTCTCTGGTGCTAAATATCCTCCAGGAAAGGAAATATAAAAAGTAAGTTGTAACATACCCCACTTTCTCCCACTTAATAACCTACACTACTGAAAAGCCCTAATGAATAAATCGAATCAACAGAGCCTTTCAGTCTGCTAACAGCCACGTGATATCTCATGACTTGCTAATTCTGTTTCTGTGCAGTGCTCTACTAAATTCTCCCTCACCTTTTCATTCTCTTCCAGTGCTCCACAAGCACAACGGAGTGTTTTTAATAAATGTTTTTGATGCTTCCATTGTGCTGCTTCCTTTGGGCTTCTGCTGAATTTGCATGTTGAAATCCCAGATTGAAGAGGAAGATACTTTAAAAGCATTATTCTATCCTCCTAACATTATTTAGAAAGAGGAAGCTCCTTCTGAAGTTTAATTCATGAAACCACTATAATTCAAAGAAGATTAATCGAATTGTTGAGGTTAAGTTCTCCACCTGGCACATCCGATTTGTAAGTGATTTAGCGAAAGTAGATCTTAGCCATGAGAGAGTAAGGAATGTCAGGCTGCTATAAAACCCCTACCTTCGCAGACCAGAACTCACTTAAGACTGTGCATTTAACAGTAACAGAGAGATCCAGTGAAGCACTTAAGACGTGAATATCTGATTAGGGATTGAACTCTATAAAGGAATACAGCTCCAATACATCAATCATAAAGTGTCCCATTACAGAAATGGTTTGTTTCAGCATATGAATCAGCATAAAAAATTAAGAGAAAAATGAAAGATATGCTATGCAATCAAAATGTGGCAAAAGCTGAAGCTTTTGTAAGATGAGTAATGAGCATGTTAAGATAACAAAGGGGACCTTTGTTAAACTATTTCCTTTTTCTCTCAGAAAAAGTCTTCTAGCAATAATTTGGTAGGTATGTATCAGTGCTGAAAATTCAACAAGAAGTCGTCTAAATTAATTACTTTTTCTCCATTTTTATTATCATATTTATTACACAAACTTTTCTGTTGTCTTCATAGTACCTAACTGATAATGTATGCTGCTATTCTAGAGAAAATACCTATTGAAAGTAAAGGATTTTCGTAGATCAAAGACGCTGTAGGTGTTATACATAAAATTGAAAATCAATGTCATTTGAAAAGCACTTCTGAAGCACACTATTGCGAGAAAAAGTTTGCGCATTGTGGCCTAAACTGGGTTGTTGTGTTTTGGGGGTATTTGTCCCGGCTTCTATGCACAATTAGGTAGGTAGGTACGTACTTCGTACCTGAAACACCACTAGTGATACAAAAATAGGAGGAGGCAGATTTTCTAAAGGCTCCTTACAGCCACAACAATAAACACAGACCTCAAGATCTGACCAAGACAGATTCATATAATAAATCCAAACTAGCCTTATAGTAAATCTACAGGATTATTTTTCTTTCCCCCCCCCCCCCCCCCCATACAAAGAACCAGGAAAAATAAAAACAGATGATAAAACACTATACCATTGATTATCTGTCTAAAGGAGCTATATGGCATTGCTGGATAAAAACACAATCCAGTGTGAATCTGAATTTGTTTGGATTTCTAAAAAAAAAATAAAATTTGCACATAGCTTTTTCAGGAGCAGCAAAAAGGTCCCTTCATCTCCCAGGGAGAAGGATGTTTATTTGTGCAGTCCTTTCTGGCATTTTTGATAGGTAATGTTCCTACAGCCTTCCATGGTAACTTATTTTCCATCATGCCAGTCCTAATATTGCTCTGCTCCCTGATGTCTCTCTTCCAAAACAAAACCTCTAACACTTCAGAAACTTGTGCCCTGAGTATTGGAACTCATCAGATTTCCTTGCAGGACACCCTTCCAGGGCAAAATTGAAGTTTGAAAGTATCCAGAGAACATGTCAAATTCCACAAAGCTGTTGCATTTTCTGCCCCTCTCCTGTGTGTCTTTGGGATCCTCTCTGCTCCTGTGGGGGAGTCTGACCTCACTGGATAGGAACATTGGAACCAAAGCCACTGGGCTCCCAGCCTCCCCCCACACTGGCACGAGGGAAGCTTTCAGGGTCAAACTGAACTAGATTATTCTCCATTCCCTTCAATACACAGAATGTTTTGCTTTTTTCTTTTTTTTCAGAGTAGCCTCTCTTCTTATGGATAACAAGATTTGCAGCCATGACTGAATGAAGCCATGGTAGGGATGGAGGATCACTCAAGAGCACAGCCACACTCCCTTCCTGAACAAAAGGACGTCTAAGCCTATGTGTAAGGACACAGAGGCCAGAGGGGATGGGGTAAGGTATGACATAGGTGAAGCTCCACTTTAACACATTGTCTTTGTGATTGAGGGTCTTATTTTTCTAGGCTAAACCTTCCCTCCTGCACTATTGAGAGAACCTGCTTTTCAGAGCCTCTATGCAGTAATGTATTTTGAAGTACAGAGATGAAAAGTGCTATCAATCACATTCAAACAAGAATTTTGAGAATTGGAATAAGTATTTGGTGGCGGTGTAATTCAGCATCAAAAATTTGCAATTTTTGGTAAGCTTTTTTGTTGACTACTTTAGTTAAGACTGGCACATCCTTACTATATAAAGTAGTAAACTGTATATAAACTGTATAAAGTAATATATAAAGACTTTCAAGGTATGGATATTTGTTTGTTTGTTGCTTTTAAAAAATACACTTTTTAGTGTTTTGGTAAGCCTAAAACTCTAGTCTACCATAATATGTACATATCTAATTGCAATTTTTGAGTTGGAAAATCCCTGTTAGTGCCCCCAGTATATTAGGAAATTAATCTTTTAAAGCTTCATGTTGCTTTTTACGTATGTCTGAAGGTAGGTAAAAATGCGATCTGGTGCATTAGACCAGAATATTGAGTTTGAAAAGCAATAGGATGGCTAGGGTGAGGGGAACTTCTGCAAGTACCTCCCTTCAGCACCTGGGTAGGAAGCAAGAGAGCTGCTAGCTGCAGGCGTGCTGAATGCAATCGGAATCTCAGCAATGAGCCCAAGTTGCACTTTCAGACCTAAACAATCATGCCTATGGGGTAAAACTAGAAGAAATAGCACTTTTCTTTCAAAGATTTCAATGTTGTACAAACATTAACTGAAGTCCTACTTCCCCAAAGAGAAAGAATTTTAAAAGAGCTGTTAAGCACATAGGTAAGCAGAAGACTTGATAGCTTAATGCTCAAAATACAGCTCTCTGGAGACTGGCATGCTGGAATGAAGGATGCAGAGATGCAGGCGCACTTTCTTGCTCTGCCTGAAGCTGCTGAGCTTGAGAAGGGAGCACTACCACCAGTACTAAATGCTCCAAGAGGTGCCTTTCAGACTATGCTAAGCATCTGGGATGCAGGCAACACACAGAAACACCTGTTGAAACAGTGAGGGAAACATTGTTCTAAGTGCATCCTGCCATCCCACCCCCCCTGCAATGCCCCTGAGGAACTTTACCTTATGCACAGGGAACACATCTTTTGCCCTGCTGCATCAGCTATTTCCTCCTCCCCCACACCCACCAGAGCTCCATTCTCTCAAAGACCAAGTTTAGCCCTGAATGACTTACCTAATATCTCAAAGCAAGCCAGTGGCTGAGGTGAAAATAAACCCAGTAGACCTGAAGACTTCCAGTTAAATGCTTGCTCTTGCTCTACTAGATCACAGCCCAAGTCTTAACTAAGGCAATATCCTTTCCAGAGCTGCTGATTCAGGGTTGCATAAATGACAGAAATATAGGAGGTACCAAAAACATAGTCTATAAGTTTTCCAATAAAAATATCCAGAAATGTTATTTTACACAGAAAACAATATCACAAATGCCCAAGAAGCTTTATGATTCTTTGGTATCTTCCATCAAAATTAATTCAAGGTATTGGTGGCATGAAAAATCACTTCAAAGTCAATCCTCCAAACCATTCATCTCTTCCTCCAGTGCACTCACTGCTTGTCATTTTCTCTTGCCATTCTTATACCTCCAGCATGCCTGATGGAAGTTGTCTGTGGTTTGTAATACAAACCAAATGTTCCTTCTCTGTTTCTTTTTTCTTTTCCCCAGGCTTTATTTTTCCAGCTTTAAGTCTAAAAAGCCCTAACTCAGTCTGTCTTCTGCAAACAAAATACATGATTTGAGCTGTGCCCATTTGGTTCAAATTTTTGGTTGGATATTAAACCGAGCATTTACAAGATGCAAATAATTTGGTGTAGCTCCCAGATTGAAGGCGAATGCTCTGCTGTTAACCAGACAGTAGGATAGAACTTTTCTTTACTAGCAAGAACAAGATGAGTTTTCCATTACCAAGTGCTAACAGCATGATATCTTGCATCCCATTTTAATCAAGATCTTGCGATCTTTGTCAGATTCATTACTGAGCAGTACTATTAGTACTGAACTGTAGCAGATGTCTAGGATTTCCAGGCAGTAGGAAGAGCTAGAGATTTGGAAGTTTTCTTATAAAGAGTAAGAAACTCTTGAAGAGTTGAATTTACTGTTAAAAAAATTAAAAATACCTAATTGTAAAATACAAATTCAAAAGGAGGAACTTACAACAGCGAGGCAGACAAACCTGACTCCTGCAGAAGGCTGTTCCTCTTCATAGGCCTGGCAAAAAAAGACAGAGTGAATAATTGAAAACACACTCTCATGATGTCACGTGACTCGGTTTCAGTAATTCTGCTCAGTACATTGGAACGGAGCTATTGTTTCCTAATTGAAGAAAATGTCAGCAAGGATAGATAAACAAAAGCAATGGGATGCAGTATTGGGGAAACTGTTTCCAGCAGGCTCCCAGCTACCCAGAGAAGGCAAGACCATTTAAGGAGTTTATCATTTGTTTTTACCCATCGCTCTCTGGTCCTAGGATTGATGGGGTTCAGGCGTGTTGAGGGGGGAAGTGTGGGGAGAAGCCAGAATCCGTGCTAATCAAGTGCAGGATTTCCTGCTGGAGGTTGAGATGGCAAGCATGTTTCTTGTAATTTTTAGTAGATATTTTAAACATTAAGCTAGTAAGAATTTCATAGGCCACTTCTGCTCCAGAAGCAAAACATAGTAGGACCCACTTTTGAATGCCAAGCCCTTGTGCTGTTTGCTGTGAAGTGGCTGGTCCCTTTAACCTAACAGTTCTTAAATACTCTCCCCTCTATGCACTAGACTGCAACTTTGTGGTCCAACCTGTTCAAGGACTCAGAAAACTGTTGCCTTTTCCATAGAGCATCAGGAAATTAGAACTATGCCACAGATTCCCCATTGCCTCAATAACACCTTTCATTTGCTGCAAAGTAAATGGTTCACAGTCTATTCTATTGTGGTGATTCCCCCCACGAAACACTGCTTGAGTTGCATCCACCATCAATTGTGGGAGCAGGCAACCACCTTGCTGCCACATCCCTAGGCACGCTTAGTGTCTTTCATTCATCACGCAGATCAATGTGTCAGTCCCCAGCTGTCAATCCTCAGTTCTGCTCACACTGACAAATAACAACCCTGCTGCAGAAACCTACTTTCTCTCAATGAATTTGTGTGATAAGATACATAGGGAGTTTGTAGATTTTAAATAATGTTCCACAAAAGAAAGGATTGTCTCTGAAACAGTTAATGTTAGTTTATTGTAATAGTGAGGCTTCTTTGGAATGTTGTCACATACTATATATCCTATACTTCTCAGGAAAAAGTAAACAGAAACCTGAATTTTACACCTGGTTCTGTCTGGTCATGGAAATGGTCAACAAGAGAGTGCTTGGACACCTGCTGCCCTCTGTCTTCTGTGGCTTGAAGGTCCTGGTTTTACTGGTCTGTCACTAAACTCACAAAAGAGACAGAGAAATTATAAACTGTGAAGACAAGCATCTGCCCCATGAGAATGATGCGTGTACTGGGAGAAAAAGCGAAGATGAACTCTCTGCTCTGTACAGTGTCTACAGGAGACCCAAAACACTCTGTCCCTGATGATACAATTGTGGGTAATTTATATTTTAAATGTTTACAAAAAGAAGAGAATTTAATATTGTTTTCCCAACAAATAAGTTTTCAGGATACTAGTTCCCCAAAGGAAATGGGTTGTAAAGGACACAGTTTTAACCTAGATCACTGGATAACAATAAACATGGAACATTACCCAACTCTTTTATATTCTAATCTTGTAGAAGAACCAGGATTTGACACTGAGTAGTGAACAACAGTTATCAAGTAGCTTTCCTGGAAAGGAGGAGAAATGGGGAGCTGACTCGTGTTTTGGGAGTTTCTCACTGTATTTGAATAGAGAAGGACCATGGCCTAGTACATAATATGATTTTATAGTGCTAGTACTGTAAAAATGAAATATCAGTGAGGAAGCAAAGCTACATAATGTTTACCACTTAACTGTCTTACACTGTAACACACACATGTTTTTGTTTAGCAACAGAGAACTCATTCACACAAAATCTCAACAGCCCCTGAGTTTTGATCCAAACTGATTGAGCTGGAAGCTCAAAAGCGTTGGAAAGCTTTTTTCATTTCTTCCCATTGTCACATGCTATTGCATTTCCTGACTATGGGCTGAATACCATAGTCCCTAAGCCACTGGGAGTTTGTTCATTCAGAATCTGGACTTCTGCCAGGGCCAGCAGCAGAAACATAAATATCACAAGGAGGGGCTGTTTTTTCATGTTGTTTCACTCTAACCTTTTGCAGTTTTTTCCATCTTCTCTGTACAGTAATTGTTCAGTGCCCAGTGGCGAACAGAAAAGCAGGTTTTTAGAAGCCATAAGGAAAAGGAGAGAGAGAGAACCTCTGCTGTGCCTGCCATGTTGCTCTAATGGTATGCTTTGATATTGGATACTGTGGTCAATCTTCATTACTTAGCTCAAAGGTATTGTACCAGGAAAAGGGCAACGAACGCTGATCAGAGACTGGAATTTTGTATTAAAGGATTGAAATTATGTGGACTCTCCTTTGCAGAAAGGAGATGCATTGATAAAGGTTTATGAGATAATAGGTACTATAAGGAAAATCAGCTGGGTTTCTTTACTGCCTTCTCACGTGAGGGCCAGGAAAAGAGGAATGCAGTAAAATGAAGAGAGTTCAAACAAATAAAAGGAAATGAAACCTAAAGCATAATTAATGTGTGGAACAAGAAGATAGCAGAAATCATGAGCACTTTGAAGTTAGCTGTTTTGCCTTTGATTTCAGTGGGACAGAGATTTCACCCCAAGAGGTAAGTTCATGAAAATAGCATCTGCAGTTAAAGGGAATAGCATACAGAAGGGGCAGCAAGTCTTGCTTCAGAATAAAAGTCAAACAGTACCATTCACAGGTAGAGTGATACTTCTGCTGTGGGACAGGGTCCGAGTTACCATAAAATGGAGTAACTTTTCTGATGTTTGGAGTCAGTGTCTATTGGAGTTGGGAAAAGGAAATACAGGAGCCACTGAATTTCATTTTTTTTCTGACAGGTTTTCACTTTTGCCTGGCTAAAATCAGGATGTGTCTGGAACCATAGCAGGTACAGGAGCTGATCCCTCTTTTCCCCAAATTATTTTCCATATCCAAAGTTTTGGATTCTAGAGGACAAATATGCAGACTATTCAGTACTAAATATTTGCCTGTTGCTACTGGTGATAACCTTTTCCAAAAAGGAGCATATAAATTTAAAGAGAACATTAGTACTGGGCAAAGCACATCTAAGTAATGATGGAACTTATCCTTAGCCCTGATCTCCACCCAACTCCAAATACCTCTTGTGTTAATAGGAAAGAAAGCCAATAGTTTGAAGTGTTCTAGTTTTTGTCCTGTCTTTACATTGCTCAGCAAACTGATGAATTACTTTTGCCTTAAACACAGTCACAGTTTTCATATTTTGCCATATTTCAGAGAACAGTTATGTTGCACAGGACAATCTATCCCCTCATTGCTGCTAAACCAGGACTGGATTAGTCATCTCTGTCTTGGGTTTCACAACTTTCACTCTGCCCTTCCAATCCATCAAAACATAGCAACATGGCATGTTGAGTCACCCTATAAACACAGTTAATTTAGTATCCTTTTCCATCAATGGCTAATAGCAATTGCTTCAAAGGGAATACCTTGTAAAAAAAAAAAAAAAAACAACCCAAAAAAACCAAAACCAAAACAACAAACCAAAACAAAACCAAAAAAACCCCAAAAACAAGAATCAAGAGAGCTTGCTTTCAGGATGTTTCTTCTGAGTTCCTTTATTGGTAAGAGTAGGCTGGCACTCTGAGGTTTGTATATGTATTCCAGAGTTGTTGGAGCTTTTTACATTATGACTGGATAGTCTTGTTTTAGCAGAAGATACAGCTGACCCATAATGGATAAGTATTGCATTATGTCAAATTAAGTAAATCTCTTTCTAATTCCTTTTGTCACTTAGTACCTAACTTTTGCCAGGAAGCACAAAGAATTTTTTTTTTTTTATTCTACAGATGAAATGAATCCTGTGTAATGTAACTAATTTATCCATTTCTGGCTCCCATTAAGCTTTTGATTTCAAGAGTATCCAGAGGCAATGAGTTTCATGTGTTACACAAAAATGTACTTGTAATTGTTTTAAGTTCACTGCCTTTAAGACTTGTTCAGTTCTTGTACTAGGAAAAATATCCTGATCTTCAAGTCTCTGTAGAATCCTTTTCTCATTGATCTCTGTACTGATGTCATCCTCTATCTTCTACATACTTTTATCTTTTCTTCTTCTGCCCCTCCTTTCTCTCAGCTTCATGCTGCTTTCATATGTTTGGATCTCCTCCTTTTTCTTCAGATCCTTTTTTTAAAATCCAATTCCATTCGTGAACTTTATTACCTGACTCTTTCATAATGATATCCAGCTCTGCAGCCTTCTAGACTATTTCCCAGTAAATTGCCTTCCTGTGAGTTAATAAAAGTTCCTAGAGCTTGTCTTTCCCAATACGTTTGTGTTGCATGACATGCACTCATCCTCTGCGTGATTACTAACGTTATTCTGGTGTCCTTACTTGCCGCAGTGCCTTAGAGGTAAGCTGTAAAATACTGCTAAAATTGTTCCATGGAAGAGGGTCTAATACTAAGTGAACACCCATCAAAAAGGATTTTTACCTCTTCTTGAGGACATATCCTGGAACTCTGTGAAGAATACGTTACTGTATGCATACAGTGTTTTGCTTACAGAAAAAGTAGCCTATGTGATCTATATAAGTATTGTGTTGTGAGCGTGTGATTGAAAACCTCCAGCACCATCAGTGTAAAGAGCACTGACTGTAGCCATGGTGTGGTATCGGAGTCACAGAAAGAATGGTAACCTTTTAATAAAGTGCTGTCGGTTGTCTTTGTTATTTTAGCATCTTTGCACTGCGCATATAGACTATGTGTAAGAGATTATGTTAGGCTTAGAGAAACATTATGAAATATTTGTGTCAACTATGAAGTTGTTAAATAACTGGTACTGAAGAAAAGGTCCATCTTTTTTTTTTTTTTTTTTTTTTTTTTAAAGCTGTTGACCGATGCACAGTTTATAACTTACTGTAGCACCAGAGTAGTAAAAACATTGTGTGAGCTCCCCTGTATGGCATCATTCTAAGTTAAAACAAATATTTCAGAAAGTTATGACTTTACCTCTTCTTTCCACATTTCCAGTCACATAATGTTCCTTTTTCATCTGACTTTGCAGTCTTTTTGATTTATATTCCCCTGAACCTTATGCTGACATAAGGGGCCCTTTAGGTTGAATGAAAGGAGAATTATCAATTGTCAAAACTATGATTTATCAGGAAAAAAGGGTAAAAGAAAAATGAACTTACTCTACATGCAAAAATCATATGAAAAATTTCTCCATATTTTTCATGAATTCAGTATCAAATGTGTATTTAGACCTGTCTGTTTTCACATTTTGTTGTGAGTCCGTGTTGGATTCTGTCATGTTCATTGCTGCTGTCTTCTCTTTACTCCTTCCACAGCCAGATATGAATGGAACTACTGTAAAGGTGAATAGATTTAGTCCATCTGATAGATTGTTACACTGGTAGTTACCATTATTTTAAACATTGCTGTGTCCTGATACTCATTTGCTTTTATTTCTGTATCTGTCCAAAAGAGCTTGACTATTACTGTTATGGCCGTAATCACTTCCCAGCATTGTTTGTGAAGATCACTAAGTGGGACCATGAAGTGAGAGGTGTCTTGGAACTTTAGTGCATGACCTAATATTTGATTGCTTTTGGGTCTTTGTGATGATCTCAGTTTAAACATTGGAAAAATAACTTAAATCCACAGTGTCTGTAGTCCAGGCCTACCAGTTAGTAAGTGATTAAGTTGGTATTGGTATTAGGTGGTACAAGTGATACCTTAATCCCTAAGAAATTGGTATAACTCAGATGACAGGTACTATATTTATTTTGCAGATGATGGAGGGGACAAAAGCAGCTATAGGATTGGATTTTGTTGACAGATCGCCTCCAGACACATGGCTGTCTTGTGAATAGACTATCTGGAAAGGCTCTCTGGATATCCACAAAAAGCTTGTATGTCTGTGAATGTGTAAAACAGCTCACACAATGCCCTGTACTACAGTAGGCTTGGTCTTGAGGGCAGCCACTGGATGACCCTGACCCTGCAGCAGAGATGTGCTCAGGGAGGTCAAATTTTCTAGTGTCCTTTCCCTATGTATGTTCATTTTTGATCCAGAGAATATCTAATCATCTCTCCAGAATAATTAATACTGCATCCTTTCTCTCAGTTTGGATTTCCCAAAAGAAACATCCTCTTCTGGAATTTAAGTCCCAAGTAATTGTCCAAAATCGTGTTCTAAGACAACCGTCAACATAACCCAGGATTTTCTTTCTGGTTCCTTCTTTCTTCTTCAACATCTTTTAAATTGATTATAAATCTTGTCTTCTAATTTGTGGAGTGAATCTTAAAAGACTTGACTCAAATAAACATTCAAGAGGTAAGTATGCCCAGACCTTTGGAGGGTTGCATATAAGAACAGGAGTTTTAAAGTTGTTTTCTTCCTATTTTTGGCAAAAATGAAGGACCCTAAATGCATAAAATGAGTAGAGGAAAAAAATTAAGATTTTGACAATTATCAGTTTAGACTCAGCATTAATCTTGGGCAAAGGTGTAAACTACCTATAACTGAACCTGACCAATCACATCTAATACACACCACTCACTATAAAGCAGTAACAATCTGCCCCAGCTCATGTTTTGAAAGAGCACTGTATTGGATCTGGAGATCTCCCTCCAGCTCTGATAGTGACCTGCTGTTTTGACCTTAGATAACTTTACTTTCCCTCACTTCACTCCTTGTCTTCATCAGTGAAAATGGGTTGTGGCTGTTGCCTTCTTTGTTGTATGTGGGGGGCAGGGATTTCTCTGATGAAAAGAACTGTAAGATAATTAAATGGTGTTTTTATAATGGGACAATAAACAAAACAGTTAACAACTCAGAAAACAATAAGAATTTGCTGGTGTCAAGTAATGATATCCTACACCAACCCATCTCAGATTATACTGAATCTATCACATATAAAGTTTATTCCATATGATAAAGCACGCAAGTTATTTTACAGTGTCCAGTATGTGTCATGTTGTAACATAGACAGCAGAAATACTCCAACAGTACTAGGCAAATAAAAGCAGCACATCACATCCCTGGTGCTCTCTAACAGCAAAGAGCTGTGAAAGTGCTGAAGCTGCCATCATCTGTTGGGTCAGTCCTTCAGCATAAACTGAAGCAATCTGACAGCCCCACAGCTTTCTGTCAGCCCAGGCTGGTACGGTGGGGGAAGAGGGGTGTGTTTTGTCCCCACCTCCACCCTGATGGCAATCCCTCGCAGAGGAGCAGCGAGGGGTGCACCAGAAGCCTCTGTGCTGGCTGCATCTCCCAAGGGGCTGCTGGCCAGGAGGTGTGTGCTCAGCTCGGAGCATACCAGCTCCATGACAAACGAGGTTACGCTGGCAGTATGGCTAATATATCCTAATACGTGTGTGCTATACTAGCCTGCACGCTTTTCCTCTAGGCTTGTATGAATCAGTTGCTAATGAGGCTCATAATAAAGGATACTATTAAGTGAACACTGCATTAATAATGCTGGCGAGGTTTCAAGTCTACAGATGTTATTTATAGCATATGACTAAACAAATACGTATCCCCTTTGAGGCTGAGACTCCGGAGCAATTTACTGATTTCCTGTATAGGCTAGTTCATACAGAGATTCAAGTAAATAGTGCATTTGGATATCTTGCTTGGAACTATGCTCTGAAACTGTAGTAGATAATTATATCAATGTTTAATTTTAAAATGGTTTGGAAATGTGGATGTGTTTTCAGAGGATTAGATACTACCCCTATCTAGCTCTTACAGAGAAATGCATTTTTTTGGCATTGTTTCTTTAAAGAAAAATAAGGTATTTAAAGAATATAGCCTGCAGTTACATAGCAGAAATGAGTAGAAAGGTTAGAAACAATTCTGGAAAAAATAGACTTACCAAAAGCTGAAAAAACTTTAAAATCCCATATCTTGTCCTTTTCATCTGTTTTTTAAATTAATTAATTTCTCTTATTTATGAAGATTAATGATCAGTGAGATTTTGTTGATTTAAAATGTTTTTGAGTAATTAATCATTTGATTTGTGATTTTGTTCCTTTTCTCTTATAATATTGCAGGTTTAGAGAGGCCTTCAAACATGAAGAAAGCTACAAACTCACAAATGTCTCTGGTCCACACTGCTGGCTTTTATATGTGTCAGGAGAAATAGGATAAATATTATACAGCCAACTAAAAGCATCCTAAATGAAGGTACTTCCATGTAAAGCATCTCTGGTTTAAGTCATAATGCTGATTATTGAATAACAATAATTTACTTCAAATTTCTCATATAATTAAAAAAAGAAACCAGCAATGACAGTGAATAGACAGACAAAAACATAGTTTGTGAAATATCTCTGGTTTAACCTCTTTTCTCTTTTAAATTCTGAAATTAAAGCCGTTGAAAATGATACATACTGACATGTAAAAACAGCTGTATGATGCCTAATAATTTGCTATAAAAATATCACTTACCATTGCCAAGTATCTTCTTATTTAAGTCCAGTTTTATCGTGCCTTTTTGGATATGAAATATGCAGTAGAGTCAATTCCCAGTGTGTGAAATACTTGACAAAATAATAAATGCAGTGTAACTCCACAGTGTTTGGATATTTGACTGTAACTCCTAAGCATTCAAAGTGACTACTCAATATAACAACTTTTCCTCTGCAGAAAATGCCTTGCTATTTGCCAGCAAATCTTTAATGCTTTAGATTGGGTATTTCCAACTACCGCCCTACTTGCTAGGCAGATGTGTATAAAAGAGATGTTATTTCACTGAATCAACCACTGAGATCGTAACCCTTTTCCTGTACCACAAACAGAAACGTAAAACCTCAGACTTTCCTTTTGGACTTTTACTGACTTGTGTCTGTTGTAAGAAAGCAAAACACAACTAGTCCAAGGGCTAATATATGGAAAATGTGTTAAAATGTTTTAGATCATCTCATTGCTTCTCATTCCTGCAATTCATTGGTTAACTGGCTCATTCTGTGTTTATGTAGTTGCATGGTACAAATACAACACCTAAACTTCTTGACCAAAGTTGAAATGATTCATTTATTACTTTTTACACCACCACCACCCCCCCAAAAAAAAAAAAAAAAAAATAGAAGAAAGAAAACACACAGTGCTCATTTAACCCAAGTGAGTGAAAACGCCTTTCATAAAGTCTGCAAGGGCTTTGGGAGGGTTTTTTTTTTGGTGAATAAAGTCTGTGTAGTGGAGGGAAGAGTTTTGTCTGAGGATGGCAGAAATCAAGCTAAAGCAAACAGACACAAACCACGATCCTTTTGCTGTGTGAAAATAAGATAATAGTAAAGGAGGTGCAAATGTTATTCATATCAGATCACTTGACAGGGATTCAGTGTTTTGGGGAAGTGAGCGGAGGCAGGAGGAGAGAGGAGGTATTTTTGTGAGGGTTTGTAACACTCCGTTAGTGCTTTGCCCTCTGAAATTGTATCATTGGTCAACATTTATTTATGTCTTTTTGTGATAGTTACCCTAAATAGATAATATGTAGGATTTCCATCTTCTGGTTACTTATAAATATCAGCTAACTAAATGTTATAGCCACAGTGGGGAAAGCCCAAAGTCATGAGTGAGGGCTATACTGAAGTGGAAAACAGGACTAAGTAACAAAATTTCTTCTGCTCCTTTTTCTATATTGCAAAGAATGGGGCTACATGATAAGTCACTGTTTTACAGGTTATACCACCCTGATTTCTGATGCTGGCTGCAGATCCAGTCACTGTTAGAAAGAGGGATTACAATGGGTAACCCTTGTTCTCCTGCCTGTGTTCCAGCCATTATACAAGTACCTCTAGCACAACTCTGATGGGACAGTGTTTGCTTTCGTTCATCATCCTCTCCAGATGGGTATTAGACTTAATCAAATTCTAGCCCTAACAGCTTGTTTCAGGACCACAGCTGGAATCAGCATGTCTAGACTAGCTCTGATTTATTCCTGGCTCTCAGACCTAGATGTGTGCTACTATTCCATATGCTTCCTGTTAGAGAGGTAATAATGCCATTTCACAGCATAACATTAATTTTTCTCTTTTCCTCCCCTTTTTATTGTAATTAGAATTTATTTTACTTATGTGGGAAAATGTCCTGCCCCTGCTCTGGACTAGACTACTGCCAGTTCTGCTGGAGCAGAGCAAACTTCCAGACAAACAAAATAAAGTTCACAAAGGAAACAGTTAAATTTTCGGACTGCGTTCACTGTCACAGAAAATGCTAAACACATTTGTAAGTTATATAAAACTGCATCAATTCATATTTTCCCCTTCTGGTTTCAGAGCCCAGAACAGTAAAAGGACCTTGTGACATCTCTAGGCTCTCAAGAGTTTAGTAATAAAAATAAAAATCCTCAGCAGAAAACAACACTCCACACCCTCCCACTGCTGGGCAAACGAGTTTCCCATTTTCCTCACTTACCCTCAGACTAAATAATGTTAAATTTACAAATCTGACATCTGTTTATAGCAAGCACTCTACCCTAGGAACCACAGAGGTTGGTACATATCATTGTCCATAATCCACAGGACAGCTTTCGGCTTGGCATGTCAAGTAAATAGGACAGAAATCTTCTGTCTTAATTAATATCTAAGCAATATATGCACTGAGGCATGCTATAGCCTTAAACCGGGTGATGTGCATGTGTGTGGAGGTGTTTCTCTGCTGTAAATTAACCTCTGATTTTAGTTTCTCTTGTTTACCATGAATAGTAATTGATAATGTCTACAGCATCCCGCACTTCTATCAGCGGTCTGCAGAACCTGGGCAAGTGGCCCTCTGTACAGGCACTGCAGGGGAGGCAAATTAAGAGATGTCCAGCAGTGCTGATAATCCTGACAGCAGACACTGAAGGAGCTAAACTGGTGAGCTATGCCTGTTGTGAGGGGAAAGTGGGCTAAAAAGCTGTGAGGGGAGCAGTGGGGTAACTGGTGTGAGACTGTGGAAGCAGCAGAGGGTAGTTCAGATGTGTAAGTGCAGGTCATGAGGGGAAGGAAGGGGTTAAAGGAGGAAAGGTCTCAAGTTAGGGTACTAGGCTGGATTTGAAGAAGTTGGTAAGGATTCAATAGAAGGTGCTGGGTATAGGCATCAGCTGAGCCTAAGCTGGATAAGATGTGGTGCTGGATTGGACCCTGCAGACTGGGCTCGGGGGAGAGCAGAGAAGAGGTTCAGCGAGGAGCTGACCTGTTCCCTTTTTCTCTAGAGCATCAGGGAATTTACATTCAGGCCTTGTGCTCAGAAGCAGCTCATCCACAGTCTGTACACCACTCTTCATCCATTCATGTCAGTAGATATGACAAATGTCAGTGGCTCCCACTATCCTTGTTTACAAACTGATAAACTGAGGAGCAGAGAAGTTGTTTAGAGAAAAAAAAAAAAACTTACATTGAAGGCTGTCAAAATCATGACACCTCTAAAAATCTTTAGGGAAGTTTATCTATGCCCCTAAATCCCTTTTAACTCCTTTTCCAGGTTATTCCTAGTTCTTTTCAGATAATGAAAGCAAAATAAGCTAATCTTAAAAAGAAGAATATATTACTGATATATTCAATGGCATTGTTAGTATTTCCAGTATTATTCTCCAATCCATCTCCAATATAGCCTGACATCTTGTTTGCTTTTTTGACCACTACTGTGCACTGAGTAGAAGTTTCCACTAAGCTGTCCACAGTAACGCCTAGTTCTTTTTCTTGAGTGATTTTGCAAACCATCAGTGTATATGAATAGTCAAACTGTTCCTTTCAATACACATCACCTCACACTTACCTACATAAATTTCAGCTGCCATCTTGTCCAGTTCCTTCCTTTAGGGTTATTTTTGGTTTTGTTTTTTAAATTGTGGTTTTTCTAAACAATCACATATAATTTCCCAATTATGCTGTCTCTGCTATTGTATGCTTGCTTTCCAGATGAATAGTAAATATATTAAATTAACCCCAGTTTTGGTGTAGGTCTTGAGCTCTCTCCTTCCCAGCTGAAACTAACCATTAACTAGTATTTTTTATTCAGTCTTCACTATTTTGGGCCATAGTATTTTTCTTAGTGCTCAGCTATTCTTTACCCTTAAACACCTTATGCCATTGAAAGTATACAGGAAGGTTATACCTCTAAAATTTTACTTTTATCCACTATTCTAATGACTTTATTGAAGAATTTAATGGCAATTGGCTATTAAAACTCTGTATGGACAAGTACAGCCAGAGCAGCTATAGGCAAAGCTAGCATTTACAGTACAGCAGCAGAATGGCAGGAGAAAGAAAATCATAATCTCAGTGCTCTAGAAGAGTCCTTCCAGGATCCCAAGAGCAGTGTGCAGTAATTCACTAACAGCTGAATTCAGTAAAGCAGCTCTCAAGTTTCTCAGCCTAAATACTGAGGCCAAGCACATTCTGTTCATCCAATCTCACTTAACCATTCCCTGTTTCCTTGACTCTAGGGGAACAGCTTGTGCTGGTCTCAGACAGCTCAAGCAAAGAGAAATGAGGAGAGGGGTTGGAGGATGCAACTCTTCTCCAGCTAGCCCTAGGCCACCCACCCTTGCCGTGGCCTTGGATGCAGCCTTGAAAACAGATGCACATGCCAAACAGCATCAAGGAGGAACAGCATCCTTACTACTGAATAAAGCATTAAACAAGTTACTCTATGTCCAATTCTGGCATGCACTCTTTCTAGCATAGATGTTAACAAGGTGGAAAGAGTTCAGAAAACAGTTATAAGAAGTCTGAGGAGCGTGTTTTGCAGCGAGACTAAAGAATTTGGTTTATTTTCTTCCAGCAGATTGTTGCAATGTGATTTTGCTGTCTATGTGCATACCTTCCTGAGGAAGAATTCAGAGGACTGGGATCTGAAGGCAGATGCATTTGAATCAGAAATATGGTTAAATGAAAGTTCATCATTAAGGTAATTAGAACTCCCTGGAATGTTTATTCTGCTCTATGCAATTTACCACAGCAGCGATATACTGTTTGGGGCGTAGTGGCTAATCTCATTTTTAACAATTAATACTCTCATAACCAATTTTGGGAGCTATGTTTCTGTTTAGTTCTTTTTTTCAAAACCCTGCCCAGCCATTTGTATTTTTGCATTAATGTTTTTCTGGGTTGGAAGAATGTCATGTAGTAGTTGGCAAAATGAGGTAAAATAACCTTACTAATGGTTTGTTTTCTTTACCTAAGTGAAGTTATTAATTATAAATTGTTAGGTGTTACCCCGATCGTACTCAACATACAAATGTTACATAGATCAATGAATTCTGAGATGTAAAGCCAGTACACTTTTAATTCCATAACTAGTGGCTTTATCATGCCAAGATCTTTTCACAGTAACAGGAACTATATGAGGCAAACCGGCTTCAACTGTGGCAAAGGCGGGTTTCTTTGATCTCTAAAACACTCTTTCAAGTGAACTTTTTTAACTTTGATCAACAAGGGAGAAAAATATCTACACAAAATTTCATAGTCTGTTATTGAACACTCTAACTATGGCTATATTTGCCTACTAAATTGTAAAGATGCTAATTGTTTCTTTCTGTGGGGAAAATAACCTATGTTCACCTGCAAAACCTAAATATCATACTGAATTCTCCCCAGAGAGAGAGTTCTGCAAGTTTAAATATATTTTGAACAGCTTTAGTTTGTGTCCTTCTTTTCCTCTGTAATTTTGTTTTCATGGATGTGTTTCCAAACTCTTTAAGAATCCTTTCATTGCCTATCAGTTCAGTTTCAACTTCATTGTCCCACCAGCAGGAAGCCTGCCTTAGCCAACGATGCTGTTATGCTGCAGGCATAAGAAATCTAGGTGATGAATGCTCTCTTCATGACAGTTACACAGGAGGATTGTGCTCACTTAATTACACTGTTCATTTGGAAAAATTGCTGACCTACCCCAGCATGTTAATAAGTTCTCTTTCATAGAATAGCTTCAAATATGTTTGAAAAATCATTATTGTGCATTTATACCAATTCTGACAACATCCTTCTTTACAATATGAACTTTGTGTTATTGCAGAAATCCTAAAATTGCTATAGGTTACATGGACTGACCAAAAAACCTTCACCACGTGTTGGCTTATATGTAATGTTTAACTTCTAAAACCAAACAGCTAATGGTTGTGTCGTGTAACAGGCCAAATATGTGGTATAAATCTACTTTGCCTCAATTCTTTCTGTGATGAATGAACGTTCTGTTCTCAGAAATAACTGCTTAGATGAAAAGGTTGCACACATCAATCATATAGTGCAAATGGTTACTCCCCAAATCCTTGTTAAGCTAATTTCATAGGCAGCAGGAATTTGTGTTGGTGTTTCTGAAGGCTGTATAAAGCTTAGTGTTCAGTAGAAACCATTCACTAGTCCCAAAGTGTGATACTGTTTAAAATCAGTTAGCACTTAAGGACAAAATTCCACAACCGCCTAACATGGCACAATCAGTTGATATATAGTTAGATATTAATTAGCATGGGACAGAGGAAAATATGAAATTACAAGTACTTCTGGAAGCATCGAAATTTTCAGTGAGAACACTAAGCTATGTTGTATCAAAGGTCATACATTGTAATTATTGTGATCGCTACACGGATCCCTTTTAAACAAATTGGCATTTGTGTCTGAAAAAGAAATGTGGGAAAAAGGGAATAAATCCAGAGAATTTTTGTTTGTTCAAACGGATAACAATCAAAATTGAGACCTGTTAATTCAACCTGTGAAATTTGGTGCCATTTGAGAGCAAATATATGCAGACAAATTTTATGGTAAATTTTAGAATGGCAAAACTCTTATGAACAATGATAGCATTGTCTTTGTAATATATTTCAGTGTTGTTCTTTTGAGCACTTAAGAAACATCCACAGAATACTATCTTCCTTTAGGAAAGAGTTAGCCCCATTTAACAGGGAGGGATGCTGATACACAGATATGGTAAATGAGGGATGAAAAGGCACATGATGCAAAGTGCAGAATTGCCATTATCTGTATTAGCTAAGGAAACGGAAGGAATTTTGTCCTTGTTTGAAACAGCAGATGGAGATACAAAGCTCAATCATCGGGGTTTTTTGGCCTAGGTACTCTTTTTGCTCTTTACCTCTATCTACCATGATCACAGATCTACAATGGTGCCATAAAAACAAAAGACGGAATTGGTTACTGCCCCTCACCTGAGCCGCATCAGTTTACCATGTATATAAGAAATCAGTGTCCCCCCCATTTTTGTAGTTTTGATCTATTATACATATTACTTCACAATAGGGATAAGCATGAATTTGTAATGTCATGCAGCTCTGTGACAACCTACTCGCTGGCTGACTGCCCTTCCTCTGATGCTTGTCTCAGTGCTTACCACAGCTGACCACTTTCTTCAGGAACTTGCTAGGCCAGAGTTAACTGCACTAAGTCGACAAGGTTTGTAGTTTCGTGCTCAGACCTTCCCCTTTATTCTGGCTGGTTTCCCCTCTGTAGGCAATGAGGCCGCAGGCACTCTGTAGTTACCTTCCAAGCTGCCCATTCACTTAAAGTTTGAATGCTGAAGGCTTCAACTATGCCTGCTTGGGACTTCCAAAAAATTTTACCAATACCACAGCAACTTGCTCAAATTATTAACATTTGTTCAATTTAAGGTCTGAAAATGTTCTATTGGTCATAAATATTTTTGTACAACACGGTGACTTCTGCCAGAATTCCTGGTTTGATCCAAAGCTGGTGTTTCAATAAGAAAATTTTGAAGAGCAAATTTCAACTGCCCTTTTGTTAGCAAAATCAGAAAACAGTTACAGGACTTAATGCCACCAAGGATGAAAGTTGCTTTTGTTGTAATTATGAATTATTGATCACACAGTAAAGTGATCTAGGTCCTCTACTCAACATGTTCTAGAAAGAATTATCACACTGACTTAGGAGGAGCAAAGAGCACAGCTCATAAGTTGGCCCATCTCTAGGCAACCTTTTAGTTTCTCTGTGATCCTGTGAGAAGAACCTGAGGCCAGCTGGATTTGGGCACACAATTGTGCAGCAAGCAGAAGGGGAATGATGATGAACAAGAAAAAAGGGGGCATGGTGAAGCAGTAAGTGTACCTAGAGTATTATTCTGGATTATCACATGATGTCTTGGACACGTTTGTAATCAGACCTGAACATGTCCCCTACCACTTAAGATTACGCTGAAAGAAATAATTAGTTCAGGTAGTTTCAAAAGAGATCAATTAATATTTTTAGACGAGGAAAAATTGTTCTCCTACGTACCCTGAACCACATGTTATTTCCCTGTCAGCATTAAAGTACCTAGTGTGCATATAGTGCCTTTTGATTTTTATTTCTATGTATATGTATATTCATACACATATATTTATATGGCAAAATATTCCTCTTTCCATGGTCAGTTAAATTCACTGGTTATTTGTGAGACTATAATACATCTTGGGTGTTCTGCCTAAACTAATGCTGCCAAAATTGTCAGCAAAAAGACAGGAAAAGCTGATGAACCTTAAACTTTTCCCCAAACAACTGCTCAGTTGTTTCTTCAGGATATAGAAGAGGCAGAAAGCCCAAGCAAGAGGAGTGGTAGGAAACCAGAGAGGAAGGATAGAAATTGCTGTCTGACGGGGATTTTACAAACTGCTGGGTTTAATCTTTTAGAGAACCTATAACAATAATGCCTGCTAATTAGCATTTTAGGAGTTTTAAGAGGTTTTGCCCATAAAGGAAAGATAAGTCATACTTGAATTCAGTGCTTTGTTTACTCAGAATTTTCTCACTTTCATTTTGATTAGGGATTTGATGTTTTTGTAAATACCACAGGTAACATTTTAAAAACAGCTAAATGCCATTTTTGAAAGTGATTTTCTCAGTCATACTAAGGTCTCTAAAGGTATGTGCAACACAGTTCCTAGCAGTTTTAACGTGAACAAGCTGCAGAAACAGCTCTTCAGTTTCTGAGGACTGGTGTCACTTTTGCAAACGGGGTTTATGCTAACAGTTAGTTAGGTATTTTTGACCAGTATGCCATATAATTAAATGTCTAAATATATACATATAAAAATAAATACTGCCATGTATAATTCTTATTCCCCTCTGTGGGTTTGTCAGACCCACAGGTACAGCAGTGTGGTTTGTGGGCTCTTCTCCTAGCAACTCCTATTAACGTCAGAATTACTTGGGCAGCTGCATCTTCTTACCTCACACTAAGAGTTTACTATTTGGTGCTGGTTTATGAGTAGATTTCATATGCCTGTATCTCTGATTATTTGCACCAATTCTCCTTCAGCTCCTTGTCATCTTACAACCACTTTTAATAACAGCTTTATACTATTACTTACTTAACTTCTCTGCTGTAGTTGTTCGTATTTGGAAAAAAAAAAAAAAAGAAGATATGGTCCCTGCCCCAAGGAGGCTATAATTAAAACAAGACCAGCATTATAGAAACGTATATGCTAGCTGGCCTGTAACTGGATGGTCTGTTTAGTTTTGTTTTGACGTACTGTATGAAGCAGCATTTAACAGATGTTGGGAAATTAGCTTTCTGAGCTTCTCATATAAACATACAGCAGATGCATGGGTTCAATTTCATCATCAAAAGTATTAATGTATAATTATTAATGGGTATTAATGTCATTGGGTATTTTAAAATGTTTGTGCCTATTCTGCTGCACTTTGAGTAATCCTTGCCAAAAAATACAGAAACTTCTCAAGAGAAAGATAAGTGACTGTTGTAGAAATGTTTCTAGTGCAGTACTGATAAATCTGTTCTCTTGCATAGAAGACATTGCTCTGTACAGTCCCACCAGTGAAAAAAATGAAGTGTCAGTTGTTTAATTACATACCCTACATGCAGAGTGTTGACAAAAAAAAAAAAAAACCCAAGCAAACCGAAATGGGCAGGTCTCCCTTGGTCTTTATGTCAAGTTGTCACTCTCATTATAAGCAATGCTACCTATCACGCAAATCATGTAGTTGACATTATCATGGCTGGTGATACCTTTGTTGGACACATCCAGCAAGGTGATAGGTCTTTCTGCTCCTCCTTTTGCCCAGGGGAACGCAGTATTGAAGATTAGATTCCCATTTACAGCTTCCAGGATGAAGTCAAACCAGCATGAAGAGGGGAGCTCGCAAACTCTGGCATGCCCCTCTCTGCACGGTGTACAGGTAGAAAATAAGAAGGTCAGGCAGAGAGTGAAGGCAAGACCTGGGCCAACGCCTAAACCAGAACAGAATTAGAAGGGAATTGTAACTGACAAAATGACACAGAGATTTCCTAATCTCCACTTGTATTTAATATATTTTACATTTCTCATCTGTGTTTTTATTTTGTGGCCCCCTTAATTTAGTTTTCATGCATTAAAACATCTGAAGTGTTTCTAAAGCAACAGCTATGGCTTTAAAAGAACATTGCACACACCCTCTAGATTACCACAGATGTGCAATATTAATTTAGGGTAAATGGGCACAGATGTTATCAAAATCACCCTCTTCACCTGCCAACTCCACCAAATTTTCCAGTGCTTGGATATTTTCTTCCACTGCTGTGTGGAATTTCTTATTGTAATGTTCTCTGTGCATTTTCTTTTTTTTTTTTTTTCTCAGATGTTTTATCCCATTACTAAACCTGCATACGGCTGCCTCTTCTGATCAGCTGTCTGAGCTAAAACAAATCATGACGATTACGGAAAAGAAAAGCAGCCTCTGAAGATACTGATGCAATTATGGTGAGGAGCCAGGGACTTGCACTGAGTGCTAGAAGAGCACTTTATAACCACAGAAAATCAGTAAGTTTGGGCTAGATGACATGGCAGAGAAGTGATGTGATGTGAAATACGAGTTGGGGAAGCATGGAGAAGAGAGGGAAGTGGAAAGGCAGATTTAAAACTGGATTTTAATTTTCTGGTGTTACCAATGGGTGACTTCCCTAGTTCACTAGTCAGCTTTTCTTTGCTGGCTCTTTGAATTCTCTGTACCTCTTCTTTACTTCAGTATTGTGCCGCTAGCACATCTGCACAGCAAAACGTGCAGATGAGAGTTCTCTCTGTGCCTCAGGCCTATGAAAAGCTGTATTAACACAGCACTAAATCTGAACTAATGTACCCTGTCCCTCAGCAAGGACTAATAGCTCAGGATCAGCTTCCTGCTAACAGCTTTTGGTCTGCCTGGTATGGAGGCAAAGTGAGTTTTATCTTCCCACAATGTACTTTGTAGAACTCTCCATATTGGGTCTAATTTGGAAGAAGCATTAGAAGATTTCTTAATACATGATTTTGTTTTACATTGGTCTATGTCAAAATGCTTTGCAAATAAGGCAAATGTCACTGTCCATAATTTCATTCCATGCAATACCAGGACAAGCAAAATACAGTGCTTGCTGTGAGCTACACAATGGGCAGGTCAGGAGTATGGTTCAGATCTCCATGACCCTATCCACTTTTCAGATTCTGCACTAATATTCAATCCCATAATTCTTTATATTAAATCCTGTGTTTATCAAAAAATGTCTGCAATGGTCAAATTAAAATCATTGCAGTGTATTCTACACAACCTGATTTTTTTTTTTTCTAGTTTAATACCTACAAAATCAAAGCAGAATTATGTCAATCTATAGTGAAAATGTGCAGAATTTTCATCTCTGTAAATCGGAGTAAGCAATAACAGTGGCCTTATAAAAACATGCATTGCTTTGTCACTCATTAGGTTTCATATATTTACACAGAAAGAAAAAGCTCCTAAAGATAATTTTCTCTAAGTATGTTTTGGTTACAAATTACATAATGTTTCAATTAGCTTTAAGAAGTTGATTGTATCCTGTATACAATATTCTATATTCTTCTATCTACCTTTGTTGCTTGGTGTTATTTTCCCAAAACATGCTAAAACATTAATGACAACTCCTAGTTCAGAATTCAAGCCTGATTTAACGTGGTTATCTTTTGTGGCATTGTACCAGAGACACATAAAGATTTAAACATTTCAGATTGTTTTACATTTGTAGCAATAATTGCGCTGTTTAGAAAAATGCGGTGCCATCGTGTGGACAATATTCAGAAGTGTGAAAAACAGTTTTTAAAAGACTAGGTAACAGACAAATATCTGTATTCGGTATCACGAGTCAGCTGAATTGTAATATATATTATGTTCTATAAGAAGCTATGCACAGATCTGTGGTTTTAAAACTGTATTAGGTAAGAAGGAAAACTGAGACTGGAATCGGGAATTGTTGATTCAATACTGTTTATTTTCCAACAGCTCAGGCAGTCCTTTCCCATGAGCACAGACTGATCAAAACACACACAAATCTTCAAGCTCCTTTTAATTAGCACCTAATTCCAACATTGCCTACTTCTGTACTCAATTCTGTATCTGTTCATCTCTTTGGTTTTCCTCTAAGACTACAGAACTTGTTTTTCTATAGCCTGCATTTCTTCTCTTCCACACAAACGCACACACGCTCACACAAACACTCCTATCCATAACACTAGCCAGCCAAGGCACTCTGCCCACGCAGTTCTCATTCCTGGAGGAGTTCACACAAAGCTTTGTTTCAGCAATGGTTTTGGTTTAAGGCTTCTTCTAATTTCTTACATTTAACCCAGAGGAAAGAAACTGCCAGATTCGAAATAGCTATTCCTAATACCAAGAAACGTCCACAATGGTCAAATTAGAAACACTGCAAGGCACTCACACGGCCAAAGTTTTTCTAGCTTAGTATCTACAAAATCAAAGCAGAATTACGTCAATCTATTGTGAAATGTGCAGCGTTTTAATCTCTGTAAACTGGAGCAGTAACAGTGCCACTGTAAAAACATGCATCACTTGCCACGTCACGTTTCATCTTTACATAGAAAAAGTTCCTAAATATAATTTCCTCTATAATACTCCATCTATAATAGACCTGTGAAGGTTTGCACGTGAGAGGTGTGACTCAAAAACTGTCCTCTATGATACACTCCCCCAAAGCTAACCTGCATGTCCCAGAACTGTAATCTGTCTCCTGCTCTGAGATCCTGTATGCCAAGTGCTAGTTAGCTGATTCTGCAGTCTGCTGATTTATTTTATATTGAATAAAGGCAAGAACTTTTAAAGCCTTGCCAGTGGGTTTGAAACTGATGGTCTATCTAGGATAGAGCTTGAAAACATGTTTGGATCACTCCGTTCTTTTGTGAAAGTTTAGTGGTTTCGTTTTGGTAAAACTTAAGTTTCATTTGACCTTTATGAACATTGAAGATTTTTAGAATCCTTTTTGAGAAAGATTTATCTAGTATTTCACTCAGAAATTCACTTGCTTTGTGCAGAAAGAGCCCACTCTTGTGGTACGGTAACAAATGGAATATGTATACATGTGGCTTTACTAACTGGATATAATAGAATGTCATACATAAATAAGGTTCTTTGTGGTGATGTTTCAGCTTCCATATAAAGACAGGTAACTCTATGAAGTAATGACATCTGTTTTCCATGTCTTTGCATTTCATGCTTTGTTAATTTTATTGTTTAAGAAAATGTGAGATTCAGCTGAAATTTTACAATTCTTGGTCCATTTTTTTCATGTGCATTCTCTGGTTCTAATTAGGTATAAACACAGAATACAATCTTTTTCTTACTGGATAAACTTACAGTATCTCTTTTTCTACTTTGACATTTCTTTTCATGAAATGGGGGTGGGGGTGTGTGTGCTTAATTTTCTTTGACAATTTCACCTTGCTGTCAGCTTGGTAGAAATTAATATGGATTGAAAAATTGTGTGGGTGAGAGGCAAATGGATCATTGTGATGTATGGAAGAGGCTGTTGGAAATCTCTAGTCTGTATCACTGTGCTCACGTTCTTGATTATTTGCATTTAAATGTTTAGAATACATGGACAAACATAAAAAAATCAATTTATACCTTTTTAATTAATTCCCATAAATCCAAAGCCAATCTCAAGATAAAGAGACCTCATTTGTGATTTTTTTAATAATTGGCAAAATTGTGCCAGACAAAGCATGGAACAAACTCAACCAACTTTCTTTCAGATGAACTTTAAATGTCAAAGTATCCCATGATAGCTTGCATGAGTTTGGTTTTCAGTGGTTTGGAAACTGTAAACTCATCCTTTTAAAAAGTGTGACACTGGCTTGATTTTGGAAGAATTGGTTAAAAACACTCTAAAGGCCAGTAATTTAGTGAAAATATATTAGATTTCCTGGATTCTGACATCTTTTGCCATCAGTGAATGTGAAAATGGGAAAATGAACCCTTCCTGATCATGATTTTTTGATGTTTTGCATGGTTCATCAAATTTTATTAGTTTTTGCCCGCTGTATAACCTTGATGAGTTAATGAGATTATGCAGTATTACTAATGATAGACTTTCATTTTTAAAACAAACATATCTAGAACTAAAATCTGAACAGAAAAAACAAGAATCAGAATCTCATTAACCCCCGTCAGCTGTAGTCTGGGATTTTTATATTCTATGTCTCTTCATGAAATTCATTCCTTCTGATCCCCGCTGGGTGAGGGTTTGGTCTATCAATCATTGTACCATCCTCATCACCAGGATCTCCTGTAACTATTTTCCAGTAATTCTTATCTTCTTCAGCTTTATGGGAGTCCAGATAAGTGTGACAAACTACTTCATATTCTTTTCCAAAATAAGACCTGCAAAGTCAGAGAAAAAGGGATGGGCAAGGGGAATTAATACATACACAAATTCAGTAAATCTGTATTACCTGTGAAATGTTCAAGGTTTTCTCATGTTTCTCTTGTTTTATTCAGAAATATCACCATGCACTTTCAAATATCAGACCCTTAAAAGAAACACAATAGCCCACTTTGTTTCCTATGAATCATTTGGGAATTTGAAATCAAAGGTATTCAGAGCTAAAGCAGCCCCATCAGTATAAGGCACTGATACATCAACTCAGTATGTACAAGCTTGTTAGGTTCTCATCGCCACTCACATCACTATTTCTCTCTGACTGAGGAAGACTCTGGCTACTTAATAAGTGTTTCAGCCTCAAACTTTCAGAACTTGTTTCATCCTCAGAAACCCGATACAAATCCTCAGTCAGATCTTGCTCAGAATTTAATGGGAAACAATTGGTATACTCCTTAACAATGCTAATCAGTATTAATTTAATGCATGCATATTAACTTGAATCGTTGGATTAACTTCAGCTTCTTGAGAGATTGGTTCATACGGACATAAGCAATATACAGTTCTATGCAGTGTGTTCTAATTTAGTTCTCTTAATCCTTACACTTCTTGGCATACTATTTTTTTCTTGGGGGGAAAAAAACCCCAAACCACTGTTACTTGCTCATGATATTCAAAGGGAGAACCACCAAGAAACTAAATAAAGCTAGAAGCATGATATGTATTTATAAGGAAAAAAACCCAAACAAATAAGACTGAGCTGATTGCCTGCAGTATCACAGTGGCACACATTACAACCCAGAAATAAAATAATGGAAAGGAGAATGTGCATTCTGCATTCTTTTCCATTTCCTCAGCGTGTTCCTAAAGCACCTATCTTGCTTCTTACAGTAGTTCTTTCTGTTGGGACACCATTATGCACATCCCTGACAGTTAGAAATTATTCTTACCTTGTCCAAAAGTTCCTTGGAACAGCTAAGCTCCGATTAGTATGGCAATGAGTAATAATAATTTCAGAGTTTGCCTGGGGGAAAAAAAAAAAAAACAAAACAAAAAACAACCAAAACAAACCAACAAGGGAAGACATTTGACAGTCATTTTTACAGTAATTTTAACTATTCTTAATCAAATTAAGTGCTTTTATTTCCTGCTTTTTATAAGCCCACATTGCTCTGTAGACTGAGACTGCTGGACACATGGTGAGATACTGTACATCCTAACAGTTCTCAACACAACTGTCTTAACAGCTCAGACCAGCCAAATGCTTAGGGATCAGGTCAGACACATTCTCCTGTCCCATGTATTCCCTTCCACTTCCTTGTGCTGGTCACTTAAAAATTAAAAAAGTTAAAAAGTTAAGTAAGTAGTAGAGAGGCATTCCAGTGGCCTGTGCCATCAGGGTAATTCCTCTTACAATTGGTATTTGCCATGTGAGAGATTTAGATAGTTTGGGGACACAGCTAGAAATGGACCTTTATATTTTACCAATCTGCAATTTTTTATGTATAACAGAATTAACTTCTAGTCGCCTCCATTTACCAATACTGTGAATAAAGAATATTGTCTTTGACAATTGCATGATTTTGACTGTGTTTATTAGTGAGCTGATTCACGGAAATGAGTCACAGATCAAGGCTGTAGAGGAACAGTTGTATTTGTGACATTTTGCTATACACCCAGCACTTCAGGAAGCTTAGCAGTTACGTGGAATACAAAAATACTGCACCTGCTTAAGGTATTTAAAAAAGGTTAAAAACCACATATGGAAAAACATCCACTTATTCAGATGCCTTGGGTTTTTTTTAATACTTTTTAAATTTAATGTACAGGAGCTCTTAATTAGTAACGGCTCCTAATATTGGAAATGGAATTTAGTGCTCAGAAGTCCTGAAAAGAAGATTCCAAGTGCATCCTCACAGCATGATAATGTCTACATTTAAAAAACTCTGATGAGAAATACTGAGCAACTCAACCTCAAAATGAACACCAGAACCTAACAGTTGTATATGCAATTCCCTGGTTAAAGAGATTGTTACTTTCCTCTCCCCCTTCCTAAAATTAGAGATCAGAACTTAAATAAGGAAAGTATGTGAATAAAATGTTCACAACTTTTTTCTAAGTACTCTGTCTACTGTTTCAATTAAATCTTCATGACTTTTTCTACAGTTTTAATTTCTTACAGGAACTGGAAATCCTTCATATTCAAGACGCAGCTGTGGATCCAAGAAGACAGCTTTCCAGAAAGTCAGATAGGAACGCTCATCTGTCAAAAATACTTGTTGAAGGTAAGATTTTTTAGCAGATCTCATAAATGACTTATGGTCACTTGCTAGATATAACTGTAAATAAATAGATATATTAAGGACAGAGTAAATATCAAAGAAAAAAGATACAAAATTTTAAAAAATATTTTTCAACACCAAAAAATTTCTCTTGGCTCTTGAAAAATCAGTCTACCAAGATAAAGCTACACATACAAAACACATAATATAGGTTCTATACCACTGATAATCTCACTAAGTAGTTATTCTGTGTTCAGACTGGTGAATACTAATTTAAAACTGAATTTACATTCCAAAGATTCTCTCTCACCAAAGTGGTTGTTGAGAGGGAAACTGTTTTCAAAGTTGTAGTGATCTGAGTACATATGTAAAATGGAATATCTTATTTGCTTCTAACTTGCAGAGGGAATGTTAACATTTAATAGAAATCTGCTCCCTCAGAATGATAGAAGTGTGTTACTTCACAGACCTACTATAGATTACCTTCACAAAAAATTAAATGTTCTGAATTTGGAGTTATTTAAAGTAAAAAAAAAATAATCTCCCTCTAATGATGAATTCTTTCAGGATTCACAAGCTGATTTTAATTTCCTTTTTTATTTTCTTTTTTAAAATCTCCTTTATCCAGTCATTCTGGCTGACAGCCCCCTTTCCAGCACACCCGATCTCAAGCAAGCTGCATAAACTTTCTAAACAGGTACTGCTTGTCTTGATCTATGTATGATTCTGAATCTGTTCTGTCAAGCCAAGATGTTGAACCACTGCACAGCTTGAGAGAGAGTAATTAAATGCACACTATTAGTATAAGCTAACTTACCATTTGGTCAGAAAGCCCTCCTGTTGTCCCAAGACCAAAGTTTTGCCCAAATCTAACCGGCTCACCCACTGCATCTCCACCAACACTATTAAAATTGTAAAAAGGAAGAAGTAGACATTCAAATAACCAGATTTACTGTTCTTTTGTTTTGGTCTATAGCTAGGTCTTGTGGCAACACTTTGTATTAAGTTTACCTTTAAAAATAGGTAAAATAACTGCAAAAACATTTCATACTTAACTTACTGGTTAAAATATTTAACAGAAGAGGAACAGACTGTATTGATTACTTTTTATGTTGTATTCATTAACATCCAGGGTGGAAAGACAACATCCAATGAAAAATCAATGGGACTTTAGCGCTGAGGCTCCCTTTAAAATACAGTTAATACAAGAATCTGAAAAATCACAGACTAAAAGCAGAACAGTGTGTGTTTGTAACATAACATATGTTGCTAATAATATAGTAACTGATATTCAATAATTTGGTTCATTACATCAATATACATGCTGGTGTATTCCTGTTTCCAGACTGATTTATAGATTTTATATTAAAGAGTCACTAAATTAAGTGCTAGGCTTTCTAAGTATATTCAGCATAGAAAACTTATGTCGCTGATTAGTTTAGTAGTCAGTTAACGAGGGACTCTATAGCATTCGGTGCCAACAACTCTAAGATTAGACAGCAGCTAAGCAAAAATATTTTTGGTTGCAGTTCTAGAAGGCCTAAATTACGCTCCTGGCATCAAAATTTTTTCTTAGATTTAATCAGAAGTGTTTTGCTCAATCAGGAATATATGCATTTACTTGTACTCTTAGGAACTATTATTGTTAAATATACGCACTCAGGCAGAGCTTCCAACTATTGAGCCAGGACCCCATTCTGTTTCTTCTCCCACAAACAGCTGGAATTAAATATGTCTTTGAAAGAGACAATATGCTCTTTGGTTAGTTTGGTTGTTTTTTTTTTTTAAACAACAGAAATACTGGCCACTTCATGTCCAGCAAAAGCACTGAAAATTTCTGCTTCAGAGACCTTGTTTGCAGGAGAGCGAGTAATAATACTAATGGATATTTGGACACGTTTTGTATTCTACAGCTGAAATGTGACCTCATTAAAAACAGCCACAGAGTTTACCAAATGATACAGTGAACTAGATTCTGTTTTCACACCAGTTCTGAACTGATGTAAACTTCCTTGGAAATATTCACAGTAATATGTGGAACAGAATCAAGCATAATGTATTACTCAAGTTAAAGATTCTTAAATAAATTAATCTTACTCAAATTCATTTATATATTAGGAAACTTCCTTGCATATTTCTTAAAACAAGATACTGAAAACTAAAATAATAATTGAAAACAACACAGAATAAAGTACCAAACCTTAAAATACAAAAAGTATTCCGACCCATAGGGTCCACAGTCTTGACTGCGCTAACTCCACAAGGCACTTGCAGTGATTCAGCCGAATATATGGATATTTCATCCAGATCAACTGCCAAAGTCAGCCTGCCACATGCTCCAGGGTAATTCTCCACTGAGGATTTGTTGGGTGGGTTGAGAAGAATCACAGTGTCTCCAAAATGAACAAATCCATCCTTAGACACTGACAGGTGTATCTAAATTAAAATATATATATTTTTTTTTTCAGAATTATCTGAACCTAATATCAGAAATATTTTAGCATGTAAAATGTTAATCTACAGCTCTCTTGATGCATAAAGAACACTAATAACAGCTATGCCATTCTATATGGAGTCATAGAGGATTGACATAATCTTCTTTAAAAATTACCTTCTTTAAAAGTTTATCTTGAAGTTTGTTTATTTTCTGTGTTAAAAGCTCTCCTCGTTCTTTTTTACGTATAAAATCCCTGATGCGGTCCTGTTTGTAAAGGAGAGAGGGGGCAGACCTTAGCCAGCGCTCACAATCTCAGGTTTAAACCGAATTTAAAGAATTAGGAGGAAAGACCGTGAGCTGAAGAGCCAGGCGAGGCTGCCCGGGAGCCGGAGAGGGGAGAAAGGCCCAGCTCCTCCCCTACCTCCTCCAAATACGCCTCCTCGTTCCAGTTGCCGATGAGCACCCCGGGTCTGTAGGCGGCCATCGCTGCCCCCTAGGCCGCACGGCGTCCGCCGTCACCATGGCGACCCCTGGAGCTTGCGATTGGGCGCTGGAGGGGCAGATCCCGCCAATGAGCGGAAGGGACGGGGGGCAGGGGGCGGGCTCTTTCTGCCCGGGCGCGGCCCAAAATCTGAGGCAGGGGACGCGAGGGAGGGGGGGCGGATCCTGAGGGGGGAAAAAAAAGGCGATAATTGTTAAAACCCGTTTAAATAAGCCGACTGCCCCTCCTTGGGCATGCCCAGCGCGGGTGGGGTTGGTGCAGATGGCACGCTGGCGGACAGCAGCAAGCCTCTCGAGTTTGCGCCCCCTTAGGAGGATCCGCCAGACCGAGGTGTAGCAGGGAAAGGTCTCCGCAAGCAAAATAAAAACAAAACAAAAATCCATTTGGATTTCCCTGTGGTTTTGCCCAGTCTGAAAGCAGGCGGCCTGCTTTGCCCCGGGGCGGTTCGGCTGAGCCCCTTGGGATGTGCCGAGAGGGGGTAATGCTGCTGGGCCCAAAGCAGGGCCTCAGCTCCTCACGCCAGCCTGAGGGGTTTCTGGTCACCTGGCTTAACGCTTACACCTTTTCGGGCAGCACTGTCCACGAAGGTACTTCTGCTCCTGGTTCAGTTGTATGATGGTATAGTTTAACAAATGGAAGATGCTGAAATTCAAGAATCTGAGCCAAGCTATAATCTTAGAGGTTTTATTTACAGTCAGCCTTTTACACTGTATTGGTCAAGGAGGGGCATCAGCTTAATGCAACAAAGCAGTTCATGACATTCACACTGCTGAATATTGTGGATCATAGAACAGTTTGGGTTGGAAGGGACCTTTAAAGGTCACCTAGTCCAACCCCCTGCAATGAGCAGGGACATCTTCAACTAGATCAGGTCACTCACAGCCCCGTCCAACCTGACCTTGGCATCTACCACCTGTCTGAGCAACCTGTGCCAGTGTTTCACCACTCTCACTGTAAAAAAAAAAATTCTTCCTTATATTTTAGTCTAAGCGAATGCATGTTTTGATTACAAATGTTTTGGTTTGTTATTATTTTAGTTTTGAAATATACTATGGCAAGATAGGCTAAGTGAATATACTATGTGTTTACATTCCAGATAGCTTAAGCCAATGATTTTCAGTGATGGTGCAGATCCTTGCACAGGACATCTAATCCCTTTAAAACTGTCATGGTTTTCTTGCAAGCTTATTATTGTAAGGTTTCAATGCTGGGCAAGGTAAAATGTTTAAAAGAAAATGGTTTTTGGATGGACAGCTGAGATACATGTTCTCATCAGCCAGTTCTGACAAGTCACATGAAAACTGGATCTTTTGTGTTTGTTTGGGTTTAAAACAAAACAAAACAAAACAAAACAAAACCCAACCAACCCCAAAATTTATTACATAAAACATTATGCAGCGCATCCCAAACCTCTTAAAGACGAAATACAGTCCATTTTTGTTCAAATAGCACCACTTTGTGGTCAGTTCTGGTAAGTGACGCTTTCCTACATCTAGCTGTGTTAGAAGCAATGTTGAAATTGTTTAACTGAAATAGGGAAGAAATTTTGTTCACCTTAGCCGAATATCCATAGCCAAACAAATTTTGGAAGTATCAGATGTGATTTGAAATTTGAAGTGTTTTCAGAAAAAGACATTTAGTTAATTTCCTGTGTTGCTAGTAATTTCTACTTAGCACTTAAAATTACATTGATTTCACAGAGATAAGTTCTTTATTAGGGTGACTGGTTAATCATACTGGTATGCAAATGTGTACTGGGTCTGGCTGAGCCAGAACTGGTTTTCCCCTATAGCAGCCCTCATGGTGTTGTGTTTTATGTTGGGATGATAAAGTGTATTTATCACACTTTTGTTCAAAACTGCATAATATATTTATACTTAACAATTTACTTTAGCTTATTTCAATATGCAATGTCTAAGAAGATTCATATAATTTCATTTTTTTGTTTCAGAATTAAGCCACTTTTAAATCAATATTCAGTAATAAATCATTGTTATAAAACTATTATACTCAGCCATATTATTAAGAACACATGCACTCTTTCTCGCTCTGTGTGTGGCTAATACACAGAATCCACAGAAAACTTCCATAGTTTTGTAGCCTTATGCACTGTCTATACTTAGTTATTTACAGATTCATATTACATAGAAAGAAGTATTTGTATTCCAAGTGTAATTGTGTACAGAAATACTTCAATGCATCTCTTAGTAGGATTATGCTGTGACTATCTTTGTCACCTGGAAGGTTTTCATTTCTGACCTCATAGCATTCCGTGTAAACAAACAAAAAGAGCTCTCTAGAAGCGTGTTTGTGAACTGAACATCTTTCCTGCAGGAAAGGTGACAGGCTATTCAACTCAGCTCAGTTTCCTTCTGAGCAGATAAAAATCTCTGTTTGCTCCTAGCAGTTTTTTACATTATTAAATAGTGAAGAAAAACTGCTTGTGAAATAATTAGCCTATTATTTTGTGTGTATACTTATGCCAGCATACAAATTGACCAGACTTAAAGGTATATGTGGTTTATTGGAAACATTAGCATTTCTCTTTTTTTCTTTAAGTTTTATTAAATAAAATTACAGTCAGTATACTTTCAGAGACTCCTCTCCTACTGTTCTACAGTTACAGCTCTTCTCCCCTTTCTCTTTGCCCTTTTTCTTTTTTTTAATGAAAGAGAAGCAGGTGGTTGAGAAAACCAGAAATAGTATATAGAGATGCCTAAGCCATTAGTTTACATAAAAGGCTGGACTGTTAGGCTTTTAATTGCCTTAAGATTGTCAGTAATGTGTGAGATAAAGCACATTCTAAATAATGTATAAATGGTGAAAAACACGATTTTTACTTGTGTGACTACTGTTTCACAACTTATGAAATAATATTCATACAGAAAAAAATACTAAATAATATTTTAATCATATGCAGGTTGGATGCGGATATTTTTAATACCTGCCTTTACTGCCTTGGGACATTATGATTTTTCTTGTTTTCTTTTGGTTTTCCTGTTGAAAAATATGAATGTGCCAAATTTTATTAACAATACAGACTAAATAATACTGCACAGGAGTGAAACATGTTCTTTGGGATGCTTTTTCCCCTTTCATTTTATTATTTCACACTAGCAGTATTCTGACACATGCTATGAATCAGAGCATACCTATCATTTTTCTTTGCTGTTATTAAGCTTCTGGCTATTAAAATGATTAATCTGCTTGTTAATAATATAACTACAGTTTCTTATTCTAACCTATTCCCCAAACACTCATTTGTTCCCAGCACAAAACGAATTAAGTTGTTGATGTGATAAGATTTAAGGATTGTTTTTTTGCCAGACGCTTGTACTGATGTCTTCCATTTTGGCTGAGAATTTCAGTGTGGAGTTTTTGTGTAATGCTTGTTGCTGAGGAGCAGTCCAACTGTTCATGGTGCAGTAACTTCTGAAATGTAGTAATCCATTAGGCTAGTCAGCTTGACTTCAGTGCCCAGGAAGCTGATGGAGCAGCTCATCCTGAGTGCCATCACACAACACCTGCGGAACAACCAGATGCTCAGGCCCAGCCAGCATGGGCTTATGAAAGGCAGGTCCTGCCTGACAAACCTGATCTCCTTCTATGACAGGGCGACCTGCTTATTGGGTGAGGGAAAGGCTGTGGATGTTGTCTACCTTGACTTTAGCAAGGCCTTTGACACCGTTTCCCACAGCATTCTCCTGGTGAAACTGGCTGCTCGAGGCTTGGATGGGCACACGCTTCGCTGGGTAAAAAACCGGCTGGATGGCCGGGCCCAAAGAGTGGTGTGAACGGAGTTAAACCCAGTTGGCAGCCAGTTGTGAGTGGTGTCCCCCAGGGCTGGGTTTTGGGCCCACTCCTGTTTAACATCTTTATTGATGCTCTAGACGAGGGGATCGAGTGCCCCCTCAGTCAGTTTCAGATGACACCCAGTTGGGTGGGAGTGTTGATCTGCTCAGGGTAGGGAGGCTGCAGAGAGACCTGGACAGGCTGGAGCCATGGGCTGAGCCCAGCTGGGGGAGTTTCACTGAGGGCAAATGCCGGGGGCTGCCCTTGGGCCACAACAACCCCCAGCAGGTCTACAGACCTGGGGAGGAGTGGCTGGAGAGCTGCCAGTCAGAGAGGGACCTGGGGGGTGATTGACAGCCGGCTGAACAGAAGCCACCAGTGTGCCCAGGTGGCCAAGAAGGCCAATGGCATCCTGGCCTGTGTCAGCACTGGCGTGGCCAGCAGGGACAGGGAAGGGATCTGAGCCCTGGGCTCGGCACTGGTGAGGCCGCACCTCTATTTCTGTGTTCAGTTTTGGGCCCCTCACCCCACAAAGGCCATTGAATGACTCGAGCGTGGCCAGAGAAGGGCAACGGAGCTGGGGCAGGGTCTGGAGCACAGGTCTGCTGGGGAGCGGCTGGGGGAACTGGGGGGTTTAGTCTAGAGAAGAGGAGGCTGAGGGGAGACCTCCTGGCCCTCTGCAACTCCCTGCCAGGAGGGTGCAGAGAGGGGGGATGAGTCTCTAACCAAGTAATAAGTGATAGGACAAGAGGGAATGGCCTCAAGCTGCACCAGGGAAGGTTTAGACTGGCTCTGAGGAAGGATTTCTTTGCAGAAGAGGCTGTTGGGCGTTGGAATGGGCTGCCCGGTGCAGGGGGGGAGTCCCCATCCCTGGAGGGGTTTAACAGTCGGGTTGACCCAGCGCTGAGGGATCTGGTGGGGTTGGGAACCGTCAGGGTGAGGTTCATGGTTGGACTGGATGATCTTCAAGGTCTTTTCCAACCCAGATGATTCTGTGATTAGACCTTTCAGTCTACCTTTTACTAGAAAGGGGAGCAGGGTGCTTGTGTGCTGTATTGTCAGTAAGTTTGCTGATGTAGGTATACAAGTGGAAAGCTTCCTGATATTAGATCTGGCTGAAGACATCCAAAATTACTGATTGCTCATTTGGTGTTTTATAACCAAAAGGTTCTGCTAGAGAGAGGAAAAGGAGAGGGAATCATTTGCAATGTGTCTAAGACCACCAAAGAGTTGCCAATTAAAGCTTGGATTGAGTTATCCACATCTCCATGGTATTTTCATTCTACTGGTCTCTAATTTAGACTTGTACAGAGTATGTCCTTTCCAGAAATTTTTGTATAATGGAATACTTTCTCTTCAAATTGGGCTGTTTCATCATGACTGGTGATGCTAGCCATTTGAAGATTTTCTCTTCTGCTTTGGCTAAATCTTATTCAGAAGGTGGGCTTGAAAAACCACCAGAGCTCTGAATCTCCCAGAAAACTGTTGTCATTTCAGGAGCAGTAACTTATGAAAAGAGTATAGAAAAAGTATGTCTCCAAGGAATAGCATTGTATTTTGCAGAAAGATCCGTATTAACTCTGAAGAATCTAGAATACTTTCATAGGCATGAAATAGCTCAGTTGAGAACTATTGTGTTTATTAACGCAAATGGAAGCGCCATTAACAAAGCTGTACTGTTGCTTATGTTTATTTCTTCACAGGACTGTGCACTATGTATCTCTACCCTCAGGCAATTTAAAAATTCTTTTTTTTTTCAAGCTATGGAGTATTTGTCCAAGGTGTCATGACGAGAACAATGAGACTGGCCATGTCATTTGTTAAGTGAAAGGTTTATAATTAATTAGCAGTATTTAATGTACATGATATGATCTCAGCTGACCTTTCAAGTACTACATGCCAGGGATCTACTTGAAGAGACTTTTGTTAAATGATGTTCCACCCGACTTCCAATATATTGAGTGCATTGCATTTACTGAACTACAAAGTTCTGTCATCACCCACAGGCACTGACACAAAATCATTATGGGTGAGGCGTGGTCCTATTTATAACGGGTGGAAATCAGGTCATTGTCTCTCTTGTTTACTGTTCTGTTTAAACTTTGGTTTCCATGAACACTCATGCTTGAGATTCTGAAATTTGCTTTTTGTTAGCAATTTTTACATATAAAAAGCAATAGCATGATTGTCTGTAAGGAAAAAAAAAGAAAACCCCAAAGCCTTAAACTCCATGACTTAGCCTGACTTTGACTATGGGGGTTGTTCAAGCATGCGGTCCTGCCAGTGTGAACCTACTGCTTCTGAAACTGAAAAGCAACATTTTTTGCATGACCTCTTGTGAACCCAGATCATTCTGTTTCTTCCCACTTCAGGGCTAACTATAGATAGTGCTTAGGGTTGCCTTTGCTTCCCTGTTTAGCCCTGCCTGCAGCACGATCCTTACCTTCTATTGTGAATTGCCTGTGTGCATCAGTCATGGACTGGTTATGCAACTTCTTTCCTTTTGGATTTTACTTCCCTGTGATGATAGTGCAAAGACAGAAAACAGTTTGCTCCCTTAGTTTTCTGTAGTGGAGCTATCTGCTTCAGTCTTTTGAAGCAAAGTAATGACATTTACAAATAACATGAGAGATACATGTCAGTCCATCTTCAAACCTTTGCTAAATTTGCTTGTTAGAAGCTGCATCCCGCTGGGCCCACATCAGAAGTTTATTTGTGGTAGTTAAGGTTTAGAGATAAAGAAGTGTTAGAGATCAGAATACCTTCCTTTGGTTCAAATGAATCTGTATGTTACATAAAATGTTAAGAAACAGGAACAGAAACTGATTTACGTATTTATACACAAAACATGAATCAGTTAAATATTTCTGGCATAACAAAAAGGAACATGATGAGAATCTTTCGTCCTAAGGGGAAAACAACATGTGTATTGTAATTGTTTTTAACATTTTTCTGCCACCATTCCACTATTTATGGTTTTGATTTGGATGACCTTACTCTGGCAGTGTATTTATGTCAGACATCATGGCCTAGAGAAAATATTTTATATGTCGGAAGACCCTGGCAACTGTTCTAATTTAAGACTCTGAACATTTCGGTATTTCTTTGTTGCTATTGGTTAGTAAATTAGCACTTTTTAGCTGGTAGCTTTTCTTTGAGCTGTGTAAGAGAAATGGTATTTCAATATTGTGCTGAGGGCTCAAGGAACAGACAGAACACAAATAATGTAATAAATAACAAAATTACTAAAATGGTCATTGCAATGCACAGTGTTATTTGCTAGTTCAAATTGAAATGTTAGACCATTCATTCTCTGAACACCTGTTCCGGGGAGAAATAACACTTGCTGAAATAACTTTTAAGTATCGTAAGTGTCGTCCTGTTTGCTCTTTTCAGTGGTATGGTGTGATACAAAATTGTCTATTTTCTCCAAGTTTTACCTGAATCTCCCTGAAAAAATTAAAAAAAAAAAAAAAAAAAAAAAAAAAAAGAAAGGATTAGTGTAAAATCAAGGATTGGAGCTCTTTAGAAAGGAGGCACAATATCTGTCCACAGGAACTGTATTTTGTGCTGAGATGAGAGCGCTGCTCGGTTGGTGTTGGTCCTGCTCGCACAGAACACTGGGCAGCTTCCACAAGAGGGTGTCTGTACTCCCTTCTTAGTCAGGGGAGCCCCTGAAAGCACCACTGAAGTGTTTTTCTTTATCATTAGGTGTAGGGAGCTCTTGACTAAGGTTCACTTCAGAATAAAATATGTTTGAAACGTGTTATTTATGTTCATTGAGAAAATGAAAGCGCAGCTTTCCCGCCTCCTTCAGCAATGTCTCTGATAGCAGAAAGCTATTTTCAGTAATATATGCAGAACTAATTAGAAGGTAGGATACATTATGAAGATCACCAGGCCATATCCATTGCCATTATTTAAATTTCTGGGAATCCATCTAGGAGGGAAGCAGCAGATACACAAGAGAATGCACAGAGTCATCGTAACCCATACAATCTGCTCATATCTTACAGTCCCTAAAAAAATTTGTTTAATCTTGGTAGGAGTTACTGAGGAGTAAGTAATATCAAATAAATGCAGAAATTTCAAGGCTATTTAGCTTTTTAACTAGTGCTTTCACATGGAAAGTGAAACCTCAGTTATCTTTGAGCAACCGTAAGCAGTAGTAGCTGTAGGAAACAAGAAGTGAAAGAACAGAATTAGTGATACAAAAACTGATGGGCTATATTCAGAAAGAGAAAGCTGATAGATTTTCTTGTCGCAAGGTACACCACTGATGTAAATGGACTTATATGTGCATAAAATGATAATTGAAGAGGTAATACATTTGAATCTAGCTCCATTTTACATAGTCTTTTGACATTAAAAACTGTTCTCTCTTACAGAAGTCACGTGAGGATAGGGTTCTCTATGGAGACCAATCAATAAATCCACAAAGACTTTTTAATCTCTGTTGATCCTGGTAGCAGTCTTTGGCAAAACAAGCAGCAACAGTGTCTTACAGAAGACCAGCATGATTTCCCATGATGTAATAGGGTATGTAAATGATTCAGTAGAGTCAACTTTGAGATAAAAAATTTCTGAATAGAGATGCTCATGCAGGAATACAAATTCCAAGGCTTGAGTACTAATACGCAGTTAGGGTGACGATGCAGGCTTTTACATCAAAATATTAGTGAATGTGCAAAATAAGAAACATCCAAGAACTGGTTAAATTAACAAGTTGTGGCAATATGCATGTGGCAATCTAGGCCACTTGCATATGAGATGACTTTGGGAAACAGAATAAATTCAGGGAGGGGAAACGTGAATTAACCTTGGGAGACCTGCTGGATCTGAACACTGGCAATAGAGAGAAAAGATTTCCTCTTATCGTCTAGATGGAGGCATGAGTGGCATTCTTCCTGATTCTTTCAGACTGTGGGCATGCAGAAAAAATCAAATCTGACCATGTGGTTCTGGCCGATAGGGAATGCAATAGTTTTATCATGACAGAGAAGGAAGGTTTAGAATAAACTTTTCCCCACACACACAATCCCGTTCTCTTTTCTTCCATTGTTTTGCTCCTCTCAGATTCCATTTCATTTACTTTTATTACCTCTCAAGTTTTTTTCTTCATTCATTTTATTTCTTTTTCCTAATCCTCTATTTCATAGAATATATCAAGGCCGCTTAGTCCCTTGAGCGTTCATAAGCATTTCAGAGAAACTCTACTGTTACAGGTATTTTTGCTGAAATAAATTCCTGCAGGCACTTCACTATCACACATACTATCATTATTTTATTCATTATTTTTTGTAACCACTGCTCTCTTTTCCTCTCCTTTTGTGCTTATTTGTTATACCCTGTCTAAAATGTAGACCACAATAAAATTGAAGGCCAGTGCCTTAATTTGTTCTGAAAGATACATTGAAAATCCTGTGGTTTCTTACATTTTTCTATAAATATATCCTATTTGGGAGGGTATTTATAACATTATTTCTTTAGCAAGTGTCTTCTGCTGGCTGTATCTTACATATTATGAAGTATGAATGTGACTAAAAATGTCAATGAGTTGTGGAAGTTATGTGTGGCCTTTCACAAGTTGCAGCTACATCCCATGGTTGGGTTAAGTTTGACTAGTTTTTTGCATGACAAGTTTACATACTTTTTTATTTTCAGTAAGTCTTTCTACTGTACAGTCTGCACTGACTTATAGTAATGATTTTTAAATCTTTTTTTCTTCCCCAAAAATGTTTGTGAAGTCTTGAGGAAAAAAAAAAAAAAAAAAAAAAAAAAAAGGCAAGCAAACTGAATAAACATGTATCCGAAAGAAGAAATGGTTGCAGCATATAATGTATCTGATTCTTCTTCCTGTGTATACCTAGGAAATGCAAAACCAAGACCTGCAAAAGAAGTTGCTGGAATAGCCTGGCCGTTGTAAACGTCTAGCAGAAGCTGATGAAAGTGATGAACTTCAGTCTGTAAAATCATGAGGGACAATTCTGTTCCCATTAGCAGGAAAATACTCCGGAAGCCTGGCAGCATCTGTTACTTCTTAATTTTTTTTGCATGTTGTACTTTGTGTTGTTAGGAATCCTGCATAATTCTAGTTAAACTTGAAAAGCTGGGGGACAGCTTTGTTGCTTTAATAACCTCTGCTGCTCCTGTAAGAGGTTTATATTTGCATGCCAAGTTAGCATGATTTATTTACTACTAAGGTTCACTCTTCTCATTGTTTCACATATCCTGGCATGGACTAGTCACTCTTTTAATTTATTCCTTTGTTAGCCTATGTCCAACTGGTGAACTGGTAATCCCAGCAAAGGCTATCAAATGTGCCAAAAATTAGATTTTTCTTCAAGAACTAGTAAAGAAGGTATTTAACTACTTTATGATATTGTTCTCAGTTTAATGATGGATAAATCTAATAATCTGCTTATAGTGCATAACTGTGTTTACTTCAAAGCATGCTCAAGATTTAGATAGAGGAACTTCAAGAGCTCAGGGAGGCAGCTATTTGTTCTTTACAGATAGAGAAATTGAAATAGGATGTCTGTGCTTTACAGGTAGAGAAATTGAGGTAGGGTGAGCAGCTACCTGATATAAATTGATTACGAACTTTGAATGTCTGTGCTCAAGAATACAGGGTCCTAATAGATTCTGAAGGCTCTCCAGCTAACTCCAGGAAATTCTCTGTCTTCTCAGTATGTTTAAGTGATAAAAGCAGTCAATAATAACACCCCAGCAATGCCTCACATCACTCTATTATACTCAACTGCAGTTATAACCAATTTTTCAATTGTCTATGGAAATACAAACATGTAAATAATATTTTATTCGTTCTCTCAGTTTTTCTTTTTCACTGATAAATACTTCACTTTAGTTCTGTGCTCAGTGGTTTTTTTCCCTTTCCATCTTTACCCAGCCTTTTCCCCTATGTATTTCATAACATGTCCTCCGTTATTGTGTCTTCCTCTAACAATAACATACCAGTGAGATGTGTAATCTTTCAGAGTGGGGAAATAGTTTTTATAGCCGAAAAATTACAAGTTGGAAAATAGGAAGGAAATGTTACGCATATTGAAAACTCCAGGAGTTTGGGGACCACAGACCAAGCTACCAGACTCCAATGAGTGTTTACTTAGCATTCATCCATTTTGATGTTTTCAAACTGAGGTCGGGCAGCATAGAGGATCAGCTCTGGATTGCCATCTTTACATTATTAGGTCAGCTCTTATATCTGTAAAAAAGATTTTTTTACTGGAGCTTCAGCCTTCCTCACCTCTGAGACAAAACCAGGGTATTAGGTACACTGGATAATACATATTATCCCTGGGAGTCCCGTGAAAACATGGACTTTGCTGATTTTGTCGGCAATTGTTACAATTGTTGAGACAGGCTGATAAATTTCACATTTTTAGGGCAGGTATAATAACTTTATTTTACTTTTTGTCTGTTTTCATTTTCATTGTTAGGATTACTTGTAGGCTTTGAAAGAGAAGTGAACGTCTAAGAAAAAAGATTTTAAGGGCAATTTTCTTCCTGTATAGTTCATAATTGCTTAATGATTTAAGATAGGCATTTCAGTACAGGATGGCTAAGTGGTACCTGGAGCTATCCGGATTTTTTGTCTTATAGCTGGAGTAACATTGCTTATATGCTTATGCCAGTCATTAGTGCAAAAAAGGCAATTCAAAGCACTGAAATTAAAAATCATCATACTTATAGTGTTTTTGGTTGTCCAGACTGTTATCCGTAGAGTTTTCATGCTTGTCACTAGAAGAAGCTTGCTGGTAGCAGATGGAATCTTGTAGTGGTCTTACCATTCTTTTCAGCACTATGTTATTCCCATGTATTCCTGTCGTCCTAATTCCCAGGCTTGAACATGGTAGTATCCTGAATAATATATTTATATATTTTCTGAAAAAGGTACTGAGGCACTTTTTTTTTTTTTTTTTTTACCTTAGCTGTCTAGACAGCACAAAGGTCTAGAGACAAAGCATGCACTGGAGGCAATGACAGAGATGTTGTATGGGCAGAAAGGGTAAAGGCAGAAGGTTGGAAAGGGAAGTTGAAACCTGTAAATGAGATTCAAAGAGGAGATGAAATATGAGTGTCAGACAAAGCAAATGATAATTCCAGCAACCTTGTGGATACACTGGAGAACAAGGCAAGGATTTCAGGAAGGAAGAGGAGGCAGTGAGACAGAATGGTTTTTCTCAGTGTAGTCAAGAGCAAATAATGCCTTGGTCCTTTTTTATAACAGATGTTCCAAAGCACTCTGGTCCTTGGAAATTGATTTGTGCTGCAGGTTACACTGATTATTTCACTGATTTGCTGAAGGTAGGAGTAGGAAAATATTTTTTAGTTGTAGACAGTCCTGCAAATAAGTGTTATAGCACCGTTATGTAATTAATGCCAAATGTGTCATCATGCCTTAGTCTCTGAAAGGAATTGAGGATGGATGCCTGTTTTCTCAGTGAATAAAATACCATTTCATCCTAATTAGACTCATTTTTAACTGACGACAGTGGTTAAATTACATTAACAATACCTCCCCCTTTCAATATTGTGACAAAGAGATCAGAACATGTAATAAGTTCTACATAAAAAAAAAAAAAGAAGCAGAATCCATCTGCAGTGATTTTAATTCTCTGTTGTATGATCAAGTAAAAAACAAGTTCTGTTGAGCAGTTAGCAATGTAGATATTCAATGTGTCATTGTCTTCAACGGATAACTGGTAGTTTTGTTCGGCAATCACTATGGGCAAATGTTTCCCATCATTGTTAATGCCAGGGCAGTTCCTGGCAGGAGGTCCACTGTAGTTAAAGCTTCTCTGCCTGTGAATATTTTTACTCTGTCTTTTAGACCCTCTGTAAACTAGTGAAGCATGTGCAGTTGCACAGTCTCCTCTCCGTTTGCACCAGCTTTAGCTTCACTGAGGTTGGCAAGGTCGGTAATGAAAAATGTCTGAGGTATGTGGAAGTTTTTGTTTCATATCTCAAATCAGTCTGATGTGGTAACACCATCTTTAGAATTAAAAAGTAAGCCTGTGTATTAATTCCGCGTCCCTCCAACTTTTTCTCCCTCAAAAGTGATAACTCACTCATTGCATTCAATGTTTCTTAGAAACCGGGGCTGTGGGTAATCAACACGTTATGTTTTCTTTACTGTGTGCATTGCTTTAAATATGACATTTTATTCTGTGCAAGTACCTACAGTCTTAGGCTGTATTGAAGCAGCCAGTGAGCTCACAAGCAGTGACGGAATACTAGCCAAATAAGAAGTGAGCATAAACACTTTTAAAGCTTTTAGCTTTGCAAATTTATGGACTAAACATTTGTTTCAAGTCTCCAAAAAGCAAAACTGAGCTAGTTCATGCAATTTCTATGTGTATTTTTCAGTTCATTCATTTATCTTTATATCTGCTGACACTGAATTCATATATTACTGTTACGTTAAGTGAATTTTCATGTAGAGTTTGGTTTCTTTACTCATGAGTACAGCACCTTCAGCCTTTTCTTGTTGTGGAAAAAAAAATCATTCTTATAGTGTCCTTTTGTGAGACCTGAGTAGACCTGAGCATTCAGAAAAGTAAAAATAAAACCAGAAGAACTGTAGACTCTGAATTACATTATGCCTTTCTGGGTTTCTATTTAAATTTTTATGTGTAATGTCAAAATTAAACATTTTCAAAGTTGCAGAGGAAGGGAATATAAATAATTTAATTCGCTTGTTTTTTAAGTTAGTTTGAAAATGCTAGTGTCAGTGACCCTTTGATACGTATGAACACTGAACAAACTAAGAGTTTTAAAACCTATGATCTTGTTAAGTTTTGGTAAAACTTCTGTAAGCCACTGAGCTTTCCTTGGAGTAATTCACTAACAGGCCTCTCCACTTTGCAGATCATTTCCACTAGGATTGTTGAGCATTTTCAGCTGGTTTTATTGATAATAAGTTTAGTGCAAGCAGTACCTTCTGTTAAATCCTCCTACATTACTGTAGGTATTTTGTCTGCTGCTTTTTTCATGTAGGGGAATGAAGTATATCGTTCATCCACTAGTTGTGTGTCTATCAACCAGTTCCAGTCCTACATTTACCTTCTGTATTTTTCTTCCAGTTTTCGGAATAAAGTTGCTGTAGACTAACTAATTTATGAGCTAGACAGTAAGCCTATTATCCTGCTAGTGTTTGTAATTACAGAAAATCCAGTTGACACAGGTGTAAGGGTGGTAGTTGGCCCAGCAAATTGTACTATGCAGCCATATCTAAACCCAAAGTGGTTTATAGGATTGACAGCAGACTACACGGTTCCAGTATCAATTCCATGAGCCATTCAGTTCCTTGTGATTGTTTCCTAGTCTTTGCATGGTCATTAGTTGTGATTTGGGCCCAGTCCAAAGACAGAATTCAGGCTGATACCATGTTAATCTGTTGGCTTTGTAAAATGAGTTGCTGTGAATAGTTCGCTTCTGGAAGAGGAAAACTCCAACAAAAACTGTCAGGTCCTGCATTCCTGATGATAATTTCAGTGCAGAGGGAGAGAATAGATTGGGAGGCACAGTCCCATCAGGCCAGGACTGGAGCCTCATGGAAAAATCTTGTGGAAGAAACTTCATTGCCTTTTCTGCTTGTGTTAAAAGCAGACTTGGCTTCTGACATTATACTGCCATGAATTTAAAGCAGCTGCTAGTTCATTTGGAAAAGTGAAACCACAGACAGTTCTAAATAAACCAGTTTAAAGAAATGACCGCTTACCTTCCGTCTTCCCTCATACTTTAAGGGCACATGTTTGATAAAGCTGCACAGCAATTTATTTCTTATATTTTAAAAAAATTAATTATGATTTAGATTGAAAAAGTACAAGCAAGTGCTCATCCTTTGGCCTGGAACCCTTGATGGGAGCCTCTTGCAGGAGTTAGCGAGGTCTAGCCAAGTCATAACAAGAGACCTGTCAAGCAAGGAACCCCCTCCTAGGGTTTCCTCCTGCCCAGGGAGGGGGCTACTGGAGACAATGGAGGTGCCAGCTGTGAGAGAGCCTTGTGGGAGAGGACGTGATAAGAGATGAACTGATACAGGTTTTTGAATGAAAATCAAATGTCTGGAAACTGCCATTAGGTGATGATACAGTGTGTGAAAACAAAGGGGTCTAAGAAAAGCGTTATCTACATTAGCATTTTGGTTCGAAGACATAGCATTTTGGGGACCAAATCCCAGGGTATTGGATCAGTTTGCAGAATAGTTTTGGAACATGTGATCTTGGAGAAAATTAAAACAGAAACTTCACTCTAGGTTTGCACCTCATTTGCTCCAAGCCCTAATGGGCACACTGCAGCCTGTACCGATGACTGATCCTATGGGTGATGTAAAACCATGTGTGTGGGAGACATTTAATGTGGGGACCAGACTAAACCTAGTCTAAAGTGAAACCCTAGAAAAGTAGACTGTGTAAGCATAAAGGCCTGAGAACAAATTGTTTTGGTGTATGGATACATTCCTAATGTGCCCAAATTACTTGCTAATGTACACGTAACTTATGTTGACACACAGGCAATTATTCAGTTCTGGTTTTATCTTTTATTCTGAGAATTACTCCAAATCTCTGCTTTAGTGCTTTCTGGTAGAAACGTAACAGCTACATCTGTTTCTGCAAAACGGATTGGCCATGCATCTGCTCTTTAGTGAAAAGTCTCCAGTAGAATTCTCAGTCTCCCACCCAAACATAGATTCAGGAAAGGACACACCAAACCTGCCGAAAAATCCTGGATTTAAGTCTTTTGTCATTTTAGAGCTGGAGAGATTAACATCGCAAAGACACAATGGAACTGTGTCATCCTCAAGATTCCCGTACATATCATTCATGCCCCTACTCATCATTCTATTTTCCCTCACATTTTAGGTGATTCATTTAATCAGACAGAAGAGAACAAAACAGGCAGAAATCAATCTGTCTGCAGAGAAGCTATTTTTATTCAAAACTGTTTAGAATAGCACACACTTTTTCCTGAAATGTGTTCAAAGATCATAATTTATATGACAGAATGGTGAATGTGCCCATGTAATTTCTGTTGGATATTTTCAATTTCAGAGAAAACAGGAGCTGCTTGAAAGCTAAGAATTGCTAAAATTATCAACATGCTACCACTTGAACTCTCGAAAATGCCCATAAAAATGAAATGATAGCAGTGAATTAACATTAAGAACTCTGGTATATAACAGGAAATTATGCTTAAATCTGGGAAAAACAATAGGTAGTAAGAGTTTTTATATCTGGGAAGGATTTCCTTGTTTTATTTCTACTTTTAGACATGGCATGAATTCTACTGAAACATGTGGAGCAGTTTTAGTGATTTACATATCTGAGAATTTTCCCTGGTGACAAAAATAGCAGGAATTTTATTTTTAAAACTTAAGTAAGATGCTACCTAATCTGATTGCAGGGGCTACAGAAACTTTTATTTCTACCTACTGCATTCAGATCTATTAAACTGTAATATTCCCCAATCAGATGCGTAACAATGCTTCTGATTTACAAATCCAAATGAATCACACAGAGATGGCATACCAACCGGGTATCAAGGGGCTTGCATTCATTCTTACTTCTAAAGAAAATTAATTATTATTTTAAACCGTATTCCCAAAATGAATCTGGGTGTGTAATCTGTTTGTGTCAGAACAACAGCACTGGCATGAGCAGAAGTTCTAATTGTTAAATCTTAATTCCCTCTGTCTCTGGGTACTATTTGAAATACTTAGGATATGCCATCTATTTTCATTAAAACTGTTCATCTGAAATCTGCTTACAGTTCTTCTCTAGTATAGTTTTGAATTCACCATTCACAACTACTTCCTGGCAGTGCTATCTCATTATTAACATTCTGCCTTTTCTGTTTGGCTATTGCATAAATAACTAAACTGGCCAAACCCCTCTGGGTGACAGATGACAGCAACATGAAAAAAAAAAATAAAAAAAATTCCCAAACTCTGAAATTAATGTCCTGGAATGGGGAAATGAACAGATTTCTCAGAATCATACCTGAGCTATGCATGGTTCAACCAAAGGTCTGAAAATTCCAGTGTGATTGAGTTTTACTTGGGGGGATATTTTTTTAAAATGTAATTTTCACATATATGTTGTTACAAATTTACGTTGATGAGTATTACTGTGGCGAAACCAAGCCCTCCGGGACTATCTGTGTTTTTCTGTCTGTCATCTTTGTGAAAAAGAAACTGAACTTACCTTTTTAATTTTTCAGAATTCATGTTGTGTTACCCAGTGTCACAAGTCCTTCCAGACTTTTAAACCTGCTTTGTGGTTTTAACTTAGTTTCAAGAAGAAAGTGTTTTACTTATTAATGATTGAAGACACAATAATGCAGGATTTCTTTGAGTTTTGCCAGTTTGGATCCAACCACCTCATTTAGCAAGATGTTATATCATCTGAAAAAGAATACCTGCAGCAAGTACTGAAAGTGAATCAGTAATCTGAATTTCAAGGTCAGTAGTACATTTTGTGGCCAGACACCTCTTGGTGCTTGGCACTGCTGGTCTCTGCAGGCCAGAATATGGGTTTAAAAAGACAGCAAGAGAAGAAACCTAACCATTACTTAATGACATACACATGGTGACTGAAGACATAGTGCTACTGGGAAAATTAATCAATTCTTTTAGTCCTCTTATAATTAGGTTTGCAGTCTTCAGGGAAGAGCTATGGTTAGGAAGATAGAGAACAAGTGCTTCTAGAAGGAGGAAAAAAAAGCCAACCTTGAAACTCTTTCAAAAATGTGGACAAAGGAAAAATAGCCATTAATTTATCAGCTTAATTAATATCTAAATATAAATGCCAACCTGGCCTCTCTCTTCAGTCTAAATACGCACTTTACTGTATTTTGCCTGCTGATAAGAACTAGGGGCCATTGAGGCAGCTGCTAGACAGGCATTATCATGCCACTATTTCCTAGTGACTGCCAGTTTGCCTAATGGAACCTGAAAGCTCCCCAAAATGCTATGGCATTCCTGGGTTACGTTTTCACATGGAAGAAAAAAAAAAAAAAAAAAAAAAAATCAGAAAGAAATCACATCAGAATGTCCCATTTATACACCTAAAGCTGGGCATAGAATGATGAGACGGTGTGGTGGATCTGTTATGCAGCTTCCTCTTCACACAGCCCAGTTTCAAAGGATTTGTGGAAGCTAAAGACTGAATAGCTCAGGATGCAGCACAGAGTGGTAGGATTTGTGTTGTTCCAGCAGACCAGGGTCAGCAGCCTTGCAAGCTTGCCAGACAGTATTTTCTTTTCCCAAATTAGAAGTTGAGTGTGCCAATAGTAGGTTTCCTGGTTAATTCTGTACTGTAAATTGAGGGAACCAGGTGCCCTGGCCTCATCCAGAGTCAGGATGGAGCTAAGCAGTGAGTTCGCAGTATTTCAGTGCTGTCAAATTCAGCAGGAGCAACCCCTGCTTGCCATACAAGGGGTATGTCAGCCAGTCATTGGTGAGAGTACCCTAGAAATCAACCCTTTTGTTACAGCATCTGAGTTTAAAAGAAAGCTTTGTTTTTCAGAAATCTAGCTGATTAAAAAAAAAGAAAAAGAAAAAAACCAAACAAAAAACCAGCACTGTGGGTGTGTGCAATATCAAGAAGGGAAAATGTACGCCAGAGTAATTACTTTCTTTATTTGAGACCTCCTTCAATTATTAAAAAAGAAGCAAAATAATTCTGATACTCCTCTACTATTGGACTGAAACATCAGCAAAGTTTCTTTTTCAGTTCTTGGTACGGTACTCCTGTGACACATATCCTCAGCCCAATCCCTATCAGACACTCATTTGTTTTGTACGTGCATAAAACGTTCGGGGGTATGGAATGAACGTTACATGTTGCATTGCTGTAGTCTGCTGCTAATATTAGAACAGAAGGAACAGCTCACTTCCTGGAGGCATCAGCAAGCTTTATTTGCAAATTTTTTCAGTGGTATCAGACATGTGGAATAAATTATCATAAATTGCCTGCGATTAAATGTAAAGTACCAGGAGGATTTGCAGTGGTTAATCCCTTTATTTCTGGGGACTATGAAGAGCAAATTAAGCTGAAGACTGATACATAACTGGTTTTCATTAAAACTAATGCTCTTATATTATACTATTGTTTTGTTTAATTATGGAACATAATTTTAGAACTTATAAACTTCAGGAATAAGGCAGTTAACAATGTGTACTGGCCTATAACTGCTGTTATTCTGTATAAACCGCAAGTAGCTAAACTGATAGAAACATTAAGACTTGCTCTGACATTTCATAATAAACTAAATCTTACTTTGTACTAACATATTACATGGCTATGGCCAAAAGCAGAATTTCCCCCTAAATTCTGCTGAAAGGTAATCTTCTCTTTCCATATATTTTGATTTCAGTAGTTTTGTGATACAGTTTTGCTTTCCATTTAGCTAAAATAGATGAATTTCTGACATCTGAAAGGATTTCATGAGGTAAATGTGAATCTATCTATGTTAAAAAAACTCCAACACCTCAAACAAAATGAAGTGAGCTTTTGTTAACACGCAGAAGAAAATATTGGGGTTTTTTGGGAAGCTGTGCTGCTTCATACTTTTAAAAGGCACATTTGTTTGGAAATCAGTCCTTCTGCAATGTTATATACTACACATCAACATGACTTTATCTGAAAAAGGCTCACTGGAATTACTATGGGTTGTGTGCCTCGTGTATGGCACAGAGTGAGACAAACATGAGAGAGACCAACAGAACCAGTATAGTGTGGAGATTATGTGCTGTGGTGTTCTTGGGTGTGCACCGATTCAGCCAAATGTCAGGAGAACATCTATTTCCTGTTTTTTTAATTATGATTTCAGCTATTATTCACTTCCAAAGATCATGAAATAGTTTCTCCATGGTTATCTTTGTTTATTTTAGTTATTGCTTGTTTTGGGAAGAGACAGCTGAATGGACTGGGAGAACCAGAGAATAGCTGTTCAGCGATATATGACTCTAAACTGAACCTGTTTTACTAAATAGGGCTATTTTGTTTTGTTTTGTTTTGTTCTTGCTATTGAGAAGTGAAACCCTGAAGTAATCCTTTCACAATTTATTTAAAGTAGATTCACTTCATTGTTACCACTTACAATGCTGAAATGTGAATTAAAGATAAACAAAAAGAGAGAGCAAGAAGAGACAAGTTGATGCACTTAGTTTCTCATTTGGTTCTTTCTTTCTTTCTTCTCCTCCTTTTAGGTATCTACCAAAGGAGCAGTCCTCCCTCATGTTTGGAATGTAAATGCAGCTATGTCTTGAGATCTGGACAAGAGGTGCTATCAAAATGAGGTTCTCCTCCCTCAGTGGCAGAGAAGGAAGTTCTGAACTGCTGGTAAGTTCTCTGGGTCCATACAGCAGTCTGATCCTGTTGGCTAAGCGTGTTCTTTCCCCGTAGTCCCTGTGAAGACACTGAGTTAAGTGAATTACCTACGTGGCTACAAGAGTTCAGAGGTAAACCTCTAAGCCTGTGGTTCCATGAGGCAAGGTGAGCTGATCTAGTGGCTCGCCACTGCTGAGAGGATCATCTTGTTCCTTTGCTCCCAGCTAACCAGATCCTTACTCTGTCTAGTCTAGCCCTTGACAGACTCTACGAGCCTCTTCAACCTGTTCATCCAGTATGAAAAAAGCAGGGTTTTCCTGAAACGGAATTGTTTCATGCAAATATTTAAATAGTGCCATGGTTGGTGCAAGGGGCAAGGGTGGGACCATAGCAGAGAAGGGGAGAATGGCATAAGTGTGCACGGAAACAGAATCTTTCCCCTTTTTTTTGTCTTGCTTAGACTCTTGTGAAACTGCACCATGAGATACAGCTCTTAATTATTTGTGGTTTTATTGAGGAGGAAAAGAGAAGGGTTAATTCAGGTAACTGGAAAATATTCTGTTGTTAAAAGGAAAGTAAAAGGTAGTGGAAAAGCATTCGGGGATGCTTTGAGTTAGTGTGTGTGCTCCTTGATTCCCCTGTTTATAGTAAATATTCTTTTTAAACAGGGGCCAAACTAATTAGGCAAGGTCTTTTTTTCAACTCGATGGCATTTTTCTGTGTGTCACACAATGCCTTTGAAGCACCACTCCTGTATGGCAGGGTCAGAAGACCGGCATAGAAAAGAGGACAACGTGTGCCTACAGCCTTGACAAGGGAGAGCACTGGGATTGTGAGGAATCTCTGAATTTGAAGGGTCTGATTTCCTTGTGCATGTCTTCTTTTTCCATCTGGAAATTTGTTTGCTGGAGGAATTTGAGCCTTTTCTACATTTGTCCAGGATTTATGGATATTCAGTAGATTAGGCAGAGACACTGCAGCTTGGAGATTCCAGACACATTCATGTTACATGTTCGGAACAAATACAGAGTGTTTTTGCAGTAAGCCAGATGGGTTTTGGGCACCGTCACAGAAGCGTGCTGTGAAGCTAATACGAATATTCTCCATAATTCCAACATGATCCAGAAGCACTAGACTTAAGTATTTTATAATAAGCATGTAGTTTTCACTGCCCATGAAATCTTGCAAAATATGACAGCCAAGCACTGCTGTAGAGAACTGTGAGACTGTGGCACACAGGAATAGGAAAGAGTGGAAACAAAACTCGTAGTATCAGTATGTGCAGTGAGCCTGGCCAAAACACAAAACATACTACTTTTTGTAAACAGAACTTGCTGGGGTATGCTGAAGGCTGTGAAGATCAGTTCAACAGAAAGCAGCTTTTCCTGGAAGGTAGGATTTTTTTTTTCTGGTTTTCCACAGATTTTGCCCAATTGGCTGTCCCTTCTTTTCAGCAGGTGCACCACATTCTGAAGCACTGGTATGCAGTTCGGTGTGTCTAAACTCCAGGGAACAATCCTGCTTAAAGTTTTTACTGCAAAGTTTCTGTTCCATGGCACTTAACACATCCTTCCCCCCAGGACCCACCCTGTGTTACTGTTGAAGGTGGTACACCATCAGTAGCAGTCTCCTTCAGTCAGATGGGTGTGCTAATATGCTAAAGACAACAGGCAGAGGAAATACTATTCAGAGGCTTTGAGGTCCCCAGGGCTATGACTCAGATTTGGGACAGGGTGCAAGGAATTGCTTTATTTGGTATTGCCTTCTCAAGTGCAGTGTCATTGTTAAAAGTGAAAGACTGATGTGCTCAATTCTTTTCTCCTTGTTTTTAAGGATGAGGTATGTGGATCACACTCCTGCTAAACAGTCATACAAGGTTTCCCATGTTCTAGACGTAACTTGGCAAAGGCTGAGGAATCCACAGTTCAGACTGCTGTTGCAGACGTAATTAACTCCAGTGCCATTACGTGTAATACAGCTACACAGTTCCATACAGGCCATCCAGTGCCTACCCAGTTCTGTGTAATGGGTTCAGAATACTAGTTCACGTGTTCTGATTTAGCATGGGACTATACAAATTCCTCACAACATCTGAAAATTTCTAAGAATGTGGTGTTTACAAGACAGCAAAGTAGAATAGGTGCCCTAACTGCAACTGTAGCAGAAATTACCGGTGTCATGTGGCTTGAGAAGAATAATCATAGTAAAATGATAATTACAATCCTCTGACCTGGCACTGATTTACAGAAGTATTGTGGCTGTTGTTTCTGAATTCTTGGCAGAGAATTCTCTGCATCATAAAACCATTCCTTCAGTCAGATACCACATGCTTTAAGTTTTAGGTTATTTAAAAGACTTCTTTATTTGATTCAGTCTCGGGTTAATTTTATAATGAAGGAGAAAAGAGCTCATTAACTAACAAAGCAATGTTTTTATACTCCGTGGTTTTCCAGCTAGTGGCTCTTAGGAGAGGTAAATCACATGAATGCACCAATATGCACTGTAGACCTTGTAACCCACAGCGAGTTTTTGCAATAAATAAATTTCAGCTTTCTTCTGACTGCAGTCAGGACTGAGGTTTGGTCGTATCAGCACACCACATGTTGCTGTACTGTTATTAATTGTGAGCAGGAGTTACTGAACAAACTCGAGGCAGGGACTGTGCATTCAGTTTCTTATACTGCTCGCATGCACTGATGATCAGCATGGAATACTGGGAATGCTGCATTTCATCTGTCTGACAGGAAGGATTAACTGGGGCAAGCACTGAGATGCACTTGACCTTGAACATTTCTGAAATATAGAAGTAAGAGAAGGTAAATATTGAAGTGAGGGACATCCTGATCCTTTTATCAGAGCTCACTATAAAGTGGGAGGGGGGGTGGGGGTGGGAAGTTACTTTTACTTTTTGTGAATGCCTCAGAATCTGAGCATGCTCTGTCAGCAGGATGCAGAGCAGACTGCAGCTCTGTTCTGTGTCTGTTAAGGAAATGAGCCCCACCTCAGCTAAAATGGGCAAAACATCCTTGGTAAACAGAGCATTGGGCAGAGCTTACACAATTAGCAATTACTCCATGAAACCCAGGCTGGCCACTGCCCAACTTTAACTGAACTTTTATCCTCCCACAACATTTTGTTTAGAAACTATTTTTATTTTGAAACAATAATACTCACTAGCAACACCCATCCTGGAGGACATCAACTGTTCTGACAGCCATCCCAGCTCCCGTTTAAATTGGGAACAGCAAATGCCATCTCTTCTAACAGAAAGGATGAAAAGTCAGTGACTAGTACTTCATGTCCTATACATCTTCATTAATGAAAGGGAAACAAATTGCTCCTACAATGCTGTATTGTTAAAATCAGTCGGGCACAGAGGGTTCCTTACAGTCATTGTGACAATGTGTTTTTCATGATGGAAAGTGAGTATGTTGGAAAGCTGTCAATCAGGGAACAGGCTGAAGCCCCTAAAATTGTCTCTGTCCTCAGATTTGATTGAAACTGTGTGCCAGAGACAAAACGTATTTTGCTGATTCCAGTTTATGTGAGCAAGATTACGCCTCAGTTTCCTTTCAGCAATCGATCTCATTTTGTAATTTCATAAAAAAATGGAACCTTTGGTTCTCTGCTACTCCCAATAATGACTTAGAGGGAGCGTTAGCAAAGTAACTGCTTGCTCTATCACAGTTCTGGAGTTCAGAGTATCTGGGTACTTGCCCAGAGTTACTTCAGATATTCACCACGGATGGTTCCCCAGATCAAGTACCTCCTACCGTTCCTACCAGCATATTCAGCTCTTCACAATCCACAGGCTTCCCAGCGCTATTACATACTGTCTAGTTATACCGCAGCCATGGCCTCCACTTTTTGAAAACAGAATCGAAAGCCACACTTATCAATAGGAAGAGATGTCGAGAAAACATGAGGATAGAATTTACTTTTGTTTCATAATCCAATTACTTCGGATACACTGAATCAATGGGGCTATTCCAGCCCGGAGAATAAGGCCTGCTCATGTGAATACGTGCTTGGAATCCCAAGCTCTGCCAGTTCATGCTGGCATGACTAAAGAGATTCCTGCTTCCAGCTCTCTGCCTGTTCTCCTGCTGGATGCTACCAGGCCAGTGGGAGGGGTGGTTAGGGTGGTCCTGAGAAGGCACAGTCTGGTGTAGCAGAACAAACCGCTGTAAAGTTCAGTTTTTACTTTCCTGTGAGTGGCAGGCACTGAGGACTCTGAGTCACAGTCCTTGATGGCTTTTGACTTCAGCAGCTGAAAAGGTTACTATCCCACTATCACTCATAACTCCAACACAAATTGTAATCAGATCCTCCAATCTAATCACAGGGGGTTAAATTCTGTTCTTTAAAGCAGTATGAATCTGTCAAAATCATTGCTAACATCCAAGGTCAGTAGAGTCGACTAGCCAATATGTTTTTAAATGCATATACACACATGCTTTTAAATACACTCCTGCCAGATAACTCGGATCTCCCAGTAAGTGTTTGATTCCTATACGGTTCTAAAATCAAGCTGGTTTTGTCAGCAGTTTGTCAAATCATACACTGAGTTTTTCACTCCAAGACGAGTAGTAGCGGAGCAGCATTGTGGGGTAAATGATTTATTGCACACATGTTATAAAGGAAGTTGCTCTGAAGAATATGATTTAAATGAGATCATCTGGGGTTTTTTCTCAAGATGGAGTAATAAGAAAATTTTGAATGGATGCAGTTCTGTGCTGTGTGAGGAGCGATCTTGATTTTTTTGTGGGAATGTATCAAAAAAATAAACTATTGGTCTGATTTAGAAAAACAATTTAAGAGCTATTTTGGGAGTATAGTTTCCAAATTCCTACCCTTTGGGTGTAAAGCAGGAAAATGTCTGGATCCGCTGAATAAAAAATTATGCCAGTAGATAACTGTTTGGAGTTATTTTGACTGCAGCCAGCAAATATATCTCATCACCATGGTTGCAAAAACAAACACCCACCAAAGAACTCTATCTGACACCAAGAAAATAATTAAGGGAAATGGAACAATTTGCAGCCCGTATTAAATTCTTCACATTCCCTCACACAAATCAGTAGTTAGAGGAGTGAACTCTGACCCTGATGTGGATATTCTGTTTGAGTTCTTGCCACTCTTGACAGTAGCAAATAGGGCAAATATTACTTAAAAATAGAAAGGAACTTGAGATGTATCTTCTTACTCAGAACGATTCCATCCCACATTTTTGATGATGGATGAGAGGAGGTTAGAATCACATCTCTGGATTTGAATAGAAGAGTGTAGTTTTGCTTTTGAGTACAAATTGAAAATAATTTGTTTCTTACTTCTGGTTTGGGTGTAGTTAAAGATGATGGAACTTCCCAAAAGTGCCTTACTCTTAAGAGTTCTGCCAGTTCAAGTTTAATGGAATCAATCCATGGTTAAGCAAGTAACGCAGCTCTATACCACTAACATAAATCATTTCCTATGAAATGTATTCATATGGTTTTAATCCCAAATATTTTTAATTAAAAATAACAACAATAAAAGGAAGAAAATAAAGGATTATGTATCCAGGGTTAGCTATCCAGAAAAGAAATATAAAAGTCAACACAGATTTTAGTACAGGAGGCACAGCTCACATTGCAATGGCTGCTCTCCTTCCTTGTTGGTGTGTGGTGCAGCCACTGAACCATCAGCATTTAGAGCCAGGCTGAACATGAAATGGATGCTACTTTTTCTGAACGTGGTTGGTTGTAAATAGCCATTAAGTATCATCTCTTCCAGGACCTGAGGTGACCTTTCTTAGCAGGGCAGTCTTGGAGAGAGGGGAAGCCAGAGTAGTGCAGCTGTCCCAAAATAAGGCAACAGCTTTTGGGTATCCAAGCTGTAAGATGAAGATGACACACCCCCCTCAATAAACCCAACAAACAAACCAAAGAAAACTCCAAAACACCCCAAAATACAGCTATTTGGATAAGAACCTCAATCCTCCAATCTCTTATCTATAGTTTTCTGCTCAAGACTGAGCTCAGTCAATCATTTTTCACTTTGCCATGAGTGAGTCAGTGTAGACAAGTTGTACCAGCAATTGTAATCTCCTCCTCCTCCTCCTCCTCCTGGAAAGATCCAGTTTCTCTTAATAGTTCTGAAAGATGGTGAACACCCATGGGACATGCATCCCATTGTCTCATAAGTTGTAATGATGAAATAATACATATACAACTTAAAAATACTGTTTAAATTTTTCCTTCAGAAAAATATGAGAGTTCCTTCCTCACACCCTTTCAATTATTTGGAGAAACTGAATCTGGATGGCTGAAAGACATGTGAATCCATATCACTAGAATATTTGACTCTAATAAATTCCTGATAATATGTTTATTATTCCTGACTGTTCCATCCAAAGAAAAACACTATCTTACTTAACAGGACTTACACTGAAACTAAATGATATGTGCATAGTTACAAAGGTACTGTAGAATTTTAAGTAATACAGTGATGCGCTTCCAAAATCTTTTTGGCACCAGCTTATGTAAAATTAGAGTTTGCATATTTAAATTGGGTAGCGATAAACTTTACAGCAAATATTTCCTAGCTGGGAGAGGAGTGAGGATGTAGTTCCTACCTTATCTTCTTCTAATGTATTTAGCACCAGAAAGTAGGTTGAAATGTACTGAAATAAACATTTTTCAAACAGTTTGTGTACTTTACCTATACATTTTAGATAAGTAAATAATACAAATGCATTCCCTGCCCAGTCAGCAGCTAGAGTGACATCATATAAAGGGAATGTACACAATGCCAAAAGTGTCCTGCTGGTTTGTATTAGCGTCCCTGGTTAGGCACATCCTGTGTAGCACTAGTTAAGCTTTACCAGTTTGAAAATAGACAGAGAGTCTATTTGAACAAAGAGTGAACGAGGAGTTCACTGTGGAGAGAAGCTTCCCTGCACCCAGAAAGGAGAGAGCAAAGCTGTTAGGCACATTTCAGAGGTGGATGCATAGTCATTGCTCTTCAGACACAAATTGGTGGGTTCTTTTTTGGTACAAATTTAACCCTTCCTCCTTCTCAAAAATAGTAACACGGTAAGGAGCGGAATGAGGGATGAATAGTCCTTCTAAATGACCCCCTTCATCCATACAAATCTTGACATGCTTCCCAAAACAGATGAAGAAACTAACCTGGGAACTAAGGAGAAAGCAGTTCCTTAGGCAAGGAGGGGAAAATAAATGCTATTTTGTGTTAAGAACAAATGGTGGGCCACGTTTAGGCCTTATAATGGAGGCTTCTCACAAGGTTTGTTTCTGTGGGACTTTGGTGGGGGTTTTCTGCAGCGGTTGTTACAGTAATGTGAGCAATAACAACACCTATTTCTTGTTATTACTTGGAAAAAGTTCATTTTGTGAGGCTGGATTTGAAAACCTCTATGCTGAGAGGGGAGTGTGGGGTGGCATTTCATCCCTGGATACAAATTCAGCTTCTGATCCTGTCAGTAACAGCTGCATGTGTAACTGTGGAGCTGCTATAGATGAAAGGAACAGCAACTTCTATATGTTTTCCTTTTCTTCCCTGAAGTCCAGCAGCTGTACAATCCCTTCTGAAATATATGTATGCTACAATAGTAGCTAACCTACCTTTATTTTCATTTCATGAGGTGCTGTTTGACAATGCTGGACACAGCCAAAAGAACTTTCTACTAAGTCCCTTACAGAATCCCTTCCTGAATCCTTTGAAATATTAACTTTTGGAAAACATAATCTTATCCTAAATTTCTAATTCTTTCGACAAAAGTTTCAGCAACACAACCTTTGTATGTCTATGGATGATGAAGGCAACAGCAGTTTAATGGTAACTCAGTATGTGTGTAACTTATGTGTCTACAGTAGCCAATTAAAACTGAGCTGATGTCTAGCTGCTGATGATAATAAAGGTAGTATGATCATTGTAGTTAATCAATGGGTGCTTTGAAAATTTAGGTCCTAATGAAGATTAGAGAACTGAGAAAAAAAAAAAAAAACAAAACACCAAAAAACCAACCTTGTATTTGAACTGTGTATTTACTGGAAGATCTCAACCCACTAGTCAGGGGTATATTGAGCGGATGGGTTGGCAGAGACACACAGACAGCTGGTTTTGTCTGGCATACAGGTGTTTAACTTGGCTGCTTGCAGATTAGCTACTAGATGCCAGATTTTTTGAGGGGATCACCTTGTGTAAAAAATATGGCTCTTGTCCATTTCTATAGCAAGTTCAGGGAATGGGGCAGAGTGGCTATTTTCTCTTCCTCATTCACCTCTTTGACACAGCCCTAAAACCCCATTCACCTTCTGCCAGAGTTGGGCCTAGATGGGAGAGAAAACAGTCTTTGCAGTTATGGTAGTGTGGTTTTGCCTTTTCTTGTGGTAGAAAGAGAAGTTGGAGCAAAACCAGACTTGCTGATGTTCAGTATTCGAAGTATTGTTAATGCATTGGAACAGGCAGCCCAGGGCAGTGGTTGAGTCACCATCCCTGGAGGTACTTAAAAGATATGTAGATGTGGTGCTTGGGGACATGGTTTGGTGGTGGGCTTGGCAGTGCAGTGCTAGGTTAATGGTTGGCCTTGAGATCTTAGAAGTCTTTCAACCCAAACGATTCTATGATTCTTCAGAGAATTCTGTTTGGTTTGTTTCTGGTAGACTGACAAACATTAGCTGAGCTCTGTGTGCCTTCATTTGAAATAATGTTTTTTAGTAGTTCCAAGATGAGCTAGTACTTGATTGTAAGTATATTGGGATCCAGTGCTGTGAAATTTTGGGGGTTTGTCCAAAATTTAGACTGCAGAAATAGCTATATAACATCAGCAAAATAATTTTGCTCTTTTCCAAGTTCTAGTGAGCCATAAAGTAAATGTACTTCATGCACTGGTGATAGATGTCATGTGAGAATCTTCAGCAATGGTGTCAGATACAGCACAGTTAATGAAATGATGTCTCTACTAGAAATCTGAGTGTCAAATGCAGACTTAGTATAAGTAGGTTCAATAAATTTGCCCCAATAAATTGACCAAATTGTCATTGGTGTACTTTTCTTCTGATGCTAAGTGTGATTGCAGCTAGAATGATCCAAGACTGCTATTGAAGCTAAAGTTCTCCTGTTGCATTTTTGTCTGGTATTCCAACCTGACTGCCCTGTCAAGAGCAATCACTTGATTCCTTTTGCAACATCTGTCTTTACTGTATGGAATCAGATCTGTAAGGGGCTGGGCAACCTCACTTAAATGCAGACTTAAATTTCTGACTATTGTAAAAGGACAATAGTGAAATGTTAATCTGACTTTGTTAACTTTAGTCAAGAAATATGAATATATGCTGAATGTAATATTTTGTTCTTGCTCCACAACGACTGCTGGTTTTCATTACATTGAACATGTAATTTCTACCGTCAGGATGCTCTTGGTCTGAAGAGCTTGTTGCAAGCATCTGTACTGTGTGTTAAAGAAACTCAAGTGAAGACGCTGAGCTTGTCAACTTCAATTTTTAGCAATAATTTTTGTTGGAATAAGACTGTAGCAGCAGCTATATTCAGTTAACAGGTAGCTCCTAATACATATGTGTGAGTTTGTGTGTTTATGATTAAATAAACAAACACATAAATGAATATTCTGTATATATAATATATATTTTATATATATATATATATATTCTGCAGTATGGTTCTCAGACATTACATTTTAAAATAAAGCTACTGGACCACAGTGACAGCCACTCTTAAGTACTCCATTTCTATGTGTATGCTTGTTTTTTAAAGGAATTATTTTTATTTTTTTTTTAAAGAAAGGAGGATCTGTCAGATAACTGTAGAAAAAGGAATGCATTTATATTTGAGATGAGCAATCCTGTTATGCTATTTCCAAGTCTGATTTAATGCAGCATGTTTTCATTATGTTTCAGAGAGATGGCAAAAGAGGAAAAAAAATCAATGAAAATGCAGACAGAGCCAAGTAAGAGTGAAATAAAACATGAATCAAGAGGAGCCTGTGTGTAAAGAAGCAAAGTGGGAAAATGAAAATTTTAATGCAAATAAGTATCTGTGCCAGTCTACCTTTTAGAGACTGCTCTGTTTCAATGGAAGTTCAGTTAGTAGAAAACCAGGTTTATTAAAACTAAGAAAAGGGAGTCATTCTTTGAAAGTAATATGAATTTAACTGATGGAAGAAACAGGTCCATGAACTGTAGGAAGTTTTATGAACACTAAATATAGTTTGAAAGGTTTGAACTGCTCTTTTAACTCTTAAATATCTTGGTTTCTGTTGTACGCTTGTAAATCATGACAGTTCTCCAGTTATGAAATGTGTAATTTAGTGGATTTCTCTTAAAACCGCAATGGTGATTTTTTTTTAAAGTGTTCTGCATATTCATATTTCTTCCCATGTGATATGACTGACTAAAACTTTGCCACTTAACATGATGTGTCTCGAGAAATGTAGTAGCATCTCTTGATCTATCGTGCGACAGTCCGGTAGTGTTAGAATATTTATGACGTACCTGAGGTATTTCATCACCTGCCTTTAGAACGGGCGTGTAGGTATAAACAAAGTATGGCGTTTGGGTTGCATTTTAGACATCCACAGTGCTTTGTCTGAATTGATCAATCTGCTTATGTGACAGTTAGTTACAGCCATGTTACTGGTTTTTGTAGGTGTGGTGCTATTAGGTAGTAGCCTACAAATCCAGACCAGTCATTAGAATACCATATGGAACCTGGATGGAATGGTAAAGTTATTATACAAATGAATTGGGTATTTTTTTTGTGGTTGTATTGATTTTTGTTTAGCGGATGGCTATTAGAAATTAAATTTGGAAAATAATACTGTGGATCTGGACAAATGATCTCCCAAGTGAGCAGTGCTGTTGTTAGGACAGTGGCCTGCCTCCAGCCTGGATCTGTCTGGCTACCAGGAGTTAGCAAACCAGGGGCTCAAAAGAATCAAAGGGTAATTGTTGTTTGGAAGTTATATCGTAAAATGGTTGGCACCTTCTTTTCATAGCTGGTACTGGAGATTTATCCCAGTGAAGCCCCTCAGAAGACCAGCATGCTGGAAAACGTACGGCTCTGGGAGAGGGTAAGGAGAACCAGTCTCTCACCACAGTCCAGCACCTCGGAGGAGTTTGCAAGTCCATCACAGCCGGAGCTTGTACTCTCAGTCTGATGTAAATCATAAAAGTTTGCTCCTGAACAGTCACTTTGCTGAGTGCCTCTAAATCAGCTTTTGCAGCCATGCCAGTTAAGAAGTTGACAGTCAGTCAGCTTAACTTAAAACAGAGAGTGCAAGCTTCACTGTCCTCAGTTTTGTGAGGCTGTGCTGGAAGAGTTGGTGTCTGCTCCACCCTCCCTCCCTGGGGTACTGCAGCTCCCCATAGACCCCTAACTGATGGCTGAATGCCACAAGTTACACTTCTGAATGTGTCATTATTGCTGTTTTACTGTAGTGACTGATTTATTATGCAAGTTGGTGGTTGCACTGTAATCAAAAATCCATATGGCTTGAGGAAGACAGGATGGGGTAACCAACATTAGTGTAGGGTGGATTTGAACACTTAGGTGTTGAGTTGTCCCCAAAAATATTTGGCTTTCCTTTAATATACTACACAGTAGATTGCTTTCTTATTCTAAGCAAAAAAATTGACATGGAATTAAAAGACCTCGTATATTAAAGAAACTCAAAACACTTAAAAGAGGGGAACAAAAGGGCAGTCATATAGAATGTGAGATCTGAAACAAGAGCCAAGTTAACAAATGATTAGCTGTTTACTGGCCAAAGAAAACCAGTTTCTGTTAGACCTAACCTGCCTACTCCTCTCCTAAGGCTTATATACCAACATATGGGAGCTCTACAGTGGAAATTTACGTGTAATTCTGTTTTGTTTTACTTGGCAATCGTATTCCTTCAACCTTATTGATTTCAGTGTTCAATATTTTAATGCTGTATCTCAATAAAAGATACCTAAGAATACAGTCAATCTGTCCTGCAAAATAATACAAATATCACTGCCACTTAATGACATCTGGCATTATTCCCAGTGATTGACCCAGAAGAAAAGGTTCCTTTGCAGTATATTTGACCCATGAAGATCTAATTTTGTGTCTTCACGATAGATACATGAAAAATGTACCAAATATCCATCATTATCTGACTGTTACAACTATAATCTTAATTCTTGATTTGGAATCCATTGATTAATGAACTAGTGTGCTAATACAGCATTTTTGCGTTTGCACTTTTTTGGGGTAAAATGACACATGATTTTGTTTTCTTGGAGAATAGGAATGGCATTACAGCCCATGGATCCATCTACTCCAACATCCTGTCTCCAAAATTGGAGCGTTACAGGCAAATCTTTCATGATTCCTAGATGTGCAAAACACCAATATCGAAACTGGCATAAAATCATTTTGCCACCCAAGGTAGTGGGCCAATGTAAGACACCTGTGGTACTGAGGAAAAAAGATTGACTTTACCAAGAGAGCAGGGGAGCTGACTGAAGATAAGGAGGTGCATATTTTCACCAGTAGGCAGATGTCCCATCAACTCAGGATCCCTAGTCTGTGCCTTATCAGGCAGAAGGATGGCAGGAAACACAAGATCGTGGTCAATGGGGTAGACAATAAACTGCATGAAGAGTTGAAGCAGCTGGAGAAAATCCAGGAGTGTTGAGAACATTACTACTTCAGGAGATGTATTACTGAACATCAGTATGTCCAGTGTCAGCAACAGAGACCTGTCGCAAAAAAGTATCAGTGAAGAATAAGAACAGAGCAAGGATATATGATATTTCTGCTATGTACTCTCCTGTGTTTCAGCTATTTTAAGTTCAGGGGATTTCCTGAACCTGTGGTGACTTGTCTCTAGAGGAACCCTAATGGATTTATTTTTCAGGTACTTGTTCATACTTGTCACAAGCTCACATGAGTTTCTTACATCCATGATATCCTTTAAAAACGAGTTTCACTATTGCTTGCTTCATGAAGAAAAACTACACTTTTGAATCTGGGTCTTTGTATCTTCATTTGTTTATGCTTGGTTCTTGTGTTGAATGAGACAGCAATCAGTCATTCTTCATCTAATAACTCCTTTATGTCATTAGTGATTTTGCAGCCTTCTCCTCTTTATCCACTCTGAAAATTTGCAACCCGCTTGGTAATTTTCTGTATAAAAGCTTTTACAAATCTTTAATCATCCTTGTTGCCTTTCTCAGAATATTTGCCAGTTCTAACGTATCTTTCTTAAGACGAGGGGACCAGAGCTACATATAGGACAGGGTGTGGATTAGTCATGTGTTTATATGGTGGCAAAAATATGTTTCTTGTTTTGTTCTCTGTTCATTCCTGATTCCTCTTTCTTAGGCTTTTCTATGTGAATTTATTCTGTGAGATGTTATCTGAGTGTTTTGCAAAGAAAAAAGTGAGAAAGCTGGTGCATGTTTTGGACCTATTTGAAAAGCTTGGAGCAGAGTAAGACTTAGATACCTTATAATCTATGTATTCTTCAGAAACCACATAGCTTGCTTCCTGGAGTATATAATTTACCTGGAATCACAGGTCCAGTTTTCAAACAGTCATCTGTACTTGAATAGGTGTATGTGCAAGGTCTGTTCATTGATACATACATATCTTTTAACAAAATGCTCCTCATGTTCAGCTGATATGGTTTCTCCCTTAAATGTCATAAACCCTTTAAACCTCTAGCATGAAATAGAAATGTAATGCAGACTGTAGACATTATTATGCTTGGGAAATCTGTGTACTTAATATGGGCTAACGTGTGGCTTATGCAGCTCTTAACTCCCTCAGGTAATGGAAAAAAAAAATAGAATTTTCTTTTGACATGTTCATTACATTCCACAGGTTGTTTGGGAATAGGAAAATGCCATATTATTCTAATCAGTTCTATAGGTTTTCTTCCATAATCTCTTTGTTGCTACTGGGCCCTCTTGGTGAAATCAATAGGAAATTACCATTTCCTATGTCTTTTTATGTTCTTTTTCTTGTCTCTGTTTCTCTCAGACAAACCCAACTTTTATCATGTTATTTGCTTAAGTTAGATTGTCTTCACTGCAGTCATTTCTTCAGAGGATAAACATTCAAGCTAGGTTCACCTAGTTAGCTTATTTAAGAGTAATAGCTGAGAGATGGAGAAAGAAGTTTGTCAGGCTCATATACTGAATTTCCACAGTAAATCACAGCTTTGACTAGACCTTGACCAACCCTTAGCAAGCCAGTTTATGACTGGTTTGGAGTATGTCTACATTACGCTGTGAATGTACACTTGGATAGATTTTCTGTAGCTCTTTGAAAGTCTGGCCTCTGCTTTACAGAGTTCACATTTTTTTCAGTTGTGAAAACAGAAGAAAATGATCTAGTATTTACCTTGCCCCTTCACATGCCAAACATCTCAAATTGAAATCATTTCTGTATTGTAGTGACTCATTCAGTCAGAGAAACTTAATGTACTTTAGTCACACGAATGTTTTAACCATCATAATACTTTTTTGAACTAGTTAAGTGTTATTAACCCCACTTTCCAGCTGAAAAACACAGAGATAGACTAGAAACCACACATTTAAAAAAGACCTTTAAAAAGCATAATTCAGGAGCCACTCTTTGAGTTTGGATGTCAGTCATTTTGCCACTGTTATTTCCCACCTAGGGAATTTAGCAATTTTGGCAATGCATCTTTGGAATCTTGCTTTCCAGTTTTCTTTGCACCTTTAACATATTGTTTCAAAGTGAAAATAAATGTATCCTTCACTAACAAACCTACCAAGAAAATACAATACTGACTTCATGTGCTAGTAAGTGCTGTGCTCTGACCATTCATTTAATAGTGATGTTATTTATAGAAAGCTCCTTTATGTGATGTTGTTGCCAGTAACACAGATGTCCCTTGAATGCACTCTATTTTAAATAAAGGTGAAAGGCTAAGGAAAATATAAAAGAACCCACCTTTAATATTTGAATTCAACAATAACAAGCAGGGTGTGGCCACTCAGAAACCGTGGTTTGTCGGATGCTTAGGAGAAGGGAAGGGTGGGAAAGCTCTCTGCTTACCAGTTCCACAGTCTCGTTAGCAATAACACATCTGACACCAGCGATTGTGGCCTGAAAGATACAGTGAAAATGGGTGGTGCTTTTAGTTATTGCAGTGAATAAAGCATCTTGCTAGTGCTTGGAATGTAGCCATGGAATAAGCAGTTTTATGGGCGTTAATGTACTTAATGTTTGACAAGTTGTGAATGAAAACTCAAGAACTGTTGCCTGCATGTTTAAAAATTTTAAAAAAAGAAGAAAAAAAAAATTTACCTTCTTTAAACTGCTTCCCCCTACTTCCAGGGAGACTGTGAGGTTCTTCACATAAAGCTGATCCTGAAAGTTTCTTCTTCATGCTCAATTTGTTGTACTTAAACTGGACACTGTGATATTTTCAGTGTTTAAAATGAGACTTACAGGGTGCTGTTTACAGAAAATGCTGTCTCTCCCATTTGATAGTGGTTTGATAGTAAATGAAATTCACAGGAATGTGGGTAGGTCAGAGACAGAAAAATGCACATTTTACACATGCATAGTCCTCCCTGGAATAACATGAAGATTTTGCTGTTTGTTTTTTTGTTGTTGTTTTTTAGGGGGTGTTTTTTGGTTTTTTGTTTTGTTTTCTTGCTTTTCTTTTTTTTAATTAGTAACAATCTGAAGTTTCTGTGGACTGAAACTTTAAGGCTTAACTAATCTGTATTTACCTGAAATCAACTTAGTACAAGCTAGAGGATTCCTAGCCCTGAAAAAAAAATCACATATACTTCCACCCAGAATAGACTTCCAGTAACTCACAATCACCCAGAACTTGCTCTCCAACATATGAGGTCACCTGGAACAGGCACTTGATTTTCTGAATTCTCCTTTTATTGGGGTTTATTCATTTAGTTCTGATTCAAGAAAAGTTAGAACCTAGGAAAAAAATATTAGTGCTGTATAAAATCACAGCCAATGTGCTTTGCTGTTCCAGAAGACTCTACCAAATATCTTTTACTCTGTCTTATCTAGCTATGAGGAATTTAATTCTGAGAAAAGGGAGTATTTTTCAGAGTGTGTAGCACGGTTGAGTGTCTGCCATAAAACAGACTGTTCACTCCTCCAAAAATGATACAAGCAGGTTGTAGTGAGCCTAGCACCTAGACAGATTTTGCCTGGGCTCATTCAGCACACGGAAAAAATATTTCATCTCATTTCGCACAAGCTGACACCACAAAGCCATTTCATTTATTTTACCTGACGTGTTGTTGCGTTGTTCAATACTGCACGCCATCTCCCCTGACTTTGGAACAAGCTGGTAGGATCGAGTAAAACTCTTTCATTTTCAGAGTTACAATGAAAAATGAGATCATAAAAGAGAATGTCAACTACCAAATAATGATCAGGTTCCCTGTACAGCAACATCAAGCACACCCGAAGTAAATAACTTTGTTAAGACTTGTTAGCCAGACACTGTGCTGCTATTTCTCTTGCTTTCTACACCTTGCACAGGTACTGAAAAGAAAAAAAAAAAAAAAGGCTTCCTACAATAAATTCTGACCTAGTCTTGGGCTGTCAACTTGAGAGAATTACCAATGCTGCTAATGGCACAAATAATACTACTTGCCCATCTGTGTCATCTTCTAATCAAAGCAAGAAAAGATGAAACCTCTTTCCAGAGATAAGCAGCACTAGGAAACTCTCAAGGAAACTAAGTATTACAGCTTTTTGTTCCTGCAGCTCCCAATAGGGAACAAAAAAAATTCCACAGCCAGCTTAGAGAAGTTTATAGTGGTTGTGGACTGAATGGTACGTGCAGGTGTACAAAACCTTTGCTATCTTAGACAGGAGCCAGGCTAAGAGATATGTTTCAGAGTTCAATATTAACTGAACTATGGAGGTAAAAGGAGAACAAGCTGCATTTCAAAGACTTTCAAAAGGTGCAGAAAGCTTGACTTATGACTATTTTTTTGTCTCTGTGGTTCTTTTCAATCTGGTACCCATGTTATCAGCTAGGAATCAAGCAAACCTTTTTTTTTACACTGATCCAACAAATGTTTGCTTATCAGTTTGTTCAAATTGCTGCATAAGCAGCACCTGAGAAAAGAAGTAGGGACACATCTGAACAAAAAAGTAAGTCAGTGATGGGAAAGCTCAGGAAATACAGTGATGACAGCGGATCCCAAAAAATAAGAGCAGAAAACCTGCAAGTAGAAGCAAGTCCATCGTAAATGTGGGGCCACCGGAGCTCCCCCTTCCAGTCGAGTCTACTTTGAAGATGTTAGCAAATAATTTAAGATGATAGCTCTTATTTTTGTCAAGGACTAACTGCAAAGTGATCACTGCAAATCAAAGGTCTTTTCAAATGTATCCTATCAGAACTGGGACTGCTGCTTGCTTGCGCCTGACTCATCTGAGTGGCATGGAATTACAGATCTTCTCTTATGTCTTTTATCAGCTTCTGTGAACCAAGATGTCTGCAGATACTTAGATATCTGAGCCTCAAAATTAATTTCTGCAAACAAGAGTGCCAGTAAAATGTGACCAATTAAATGATCCTAGAAACTTAATGCAAAGAGGAGAGGAGATGGGTATTCTCTGATAACTGAAATCTAAACTATCGTTAATCAACCATGAGTTAGCTGAGTCACAGTACATCAGGGGTACAGTCATGGGCCTCAGGAGAACTGAGCTTAGCTTCCTGCTCTACCACAGGTTTCACTCTCTGAAGCTGGGCAAGTAAATTAATCACTTTTAGCTGTCTCCAACATGGGGCTGATAATCTCTGACCTTTTGCCTCAGTTGTCTCTCCAGACTAAAGGCTCCTAAAAGGTGGCAGTCTGTCATTACAGTGCCTAAACTCTGTACAGCCCTATTAGACATGGGGCCCCTTGACACTGTCATCTGGCAAACACTATAACACAGTTCATAAATAATTATGTTTTACAATGGCCCTTTTCTTCAGTTCCCAAGAAGACATAACGTATTGTGTTAGAGGAACAACTCTCATCTGGTAATATTAAAAATGTTCTTGAACTGCTCTCTAGTCACCCCAAAAGTCAGATGAAGTTGTAAAATCCCTTTCAGCAAGTTGGTGGTTTTTTAACATGAGTTCAGGTCTGAGCTTGGAAACGCTCCTTTGAACAACTACAGTCTGAAATGAACTACTCAAAATGCTCATGGGTCTTTCAGGGTTTCAAGATTTGTCCCAGTATTTATCAATGCGTTTGACTTGCTAGAGCCTTTCTAGCTTGAATTCATAATTTAAGACTGGCGGAAAAAATTGACTATTGCAAGTACCTTAATGCAAAGTGATACATTGCATGTGCACTGCAAAATGACAGCAATGACTCTCTGAACTGTCCAAGCACAGTGAGCTGTTTCTGTCAAATACTTATGGTATGACTGGACACATGCTCAAACTAAGATCTTTGTTTAGTAAATATTGAATATTCCCTAGTCCTTTATATCCTGTCGTCATTTCCTTTGTACAGCTTGCAGCTGTACTTTCAAGCCAATGGATAAAGTCATTGGTTAGGCAGAGTTTCATAAGTGCATTTGACTATGTAACAGAGATCTTTTCTGATGTTTTTTCCTCTCAACAAAGTTCTTGGAGTTCTGTAGCCTGCATCCAAACTAGCCTACAACAACATCTATGTATAAGTCGTAATCAGTAGATTCATTCATTATCCATTTAAGTGTGAATATACTGTAATACACATATAAATTTATAAATATATACATATATGTGTATATATATAAAAAAAGTAGGGAACTTGGCTGCCATGTAGTCAGTTTGTGGTTTTGGAAAACCACAGGCTCTAGGGTGGAGATAGCCATTGTATTACATTAGCTATTTTCTCACAGTTTAAGAAGCAGCAGCTCGAAACACTGTGGTCCAGACAGTAAAATACCCAACAGTAAGGCAGTTCCTCCATGTAGGCCCATGTGTCTTACCAGACCTCTGAAAAGAGGTGGGTGGAAGGGGATGTTGGCTAGTTCATGAGTGGTCACAGGGCCCTGTGTGTTGGGCAGGAATGGGAAAAGGGGGAAATGGAGTAGTGGTGAAGCCTTGTGATAAGGAGCATACGCTGAGCTGTGTGAAACGAGTGGAGGGTAGGAGGGCTGTTTACCCTGGGTCTTCACAGGACTCGCTCCATGGGAATGCCTATGTATGTGCTGGTTTTCAGTGCCAAGAGGGAAACCAGCAATACTGCAGGGTGGTTTTGTCAGTTTTGAGTTGTGGGCAGAGCACATGGATTTTGGATTGAAATTTTCCTTTTTTCCTTCCAATTAATATTGAAAGGCATTTTGTGTATGTGTGAATTTTTTTCTGTTACATTGCCCTCCTCCTGTATGTTTCTGCTCTCTGAGTTTAATGTGCAAGTGCTTAACACCAAGGCAGAGTTAATTAAATGAATAGTAAACATCTGTGTTAGGGCCGCTGCCCCTCTCAATTCTCACTCTTTTTAAGTTCTGCCAACGGGCTTTGGCTGTGTAGAGCTAGACAGGAAAGGAGTTTGGATGTTGACATCTCTAAGTTAGGAAATATATTGAAACTGTAAGCACCACTCAAGTATGCCAGTGCAAAATTCTGACAAGGTAGCATGATTCAACTCAGTGGCCTAGAGGTGGAAGGCAAGCCATTATTTTCACTTTTTCTGCCTTGTAGAATTTATAAGTGCTTCAAAGCCACAGAGCAAAACCTTCAAATTTTGGAAATATTGAAACTCAACACCTCCTGGAAGTTGTTCCATAAATGATGCCAGAAAGGCCACAGAAAAAAAAATAAAGAAAAAAGACCCCAAAGAACAAACGAAACAACCAAAAACTTAGATGAGGTATAATTCATGCTCAGTTCTCAGGAAGGACTCCCAGCCTAAGCACAGCAGTTCTGAACGGGCAGTGTTCAGCAAGCAGCATCCTATTTCCCACCCTTACCAACTCAAGATTGTTGTGATCCTTCCGGAGGTGTTTTTTTCCAGTGTTAAGACAATGGAGCAGCACAAGCTGGAAGCTCTGGAAGTCAGAGAGTCTGTCTGAAACTGAAATGATTCTTTTGACAGAGTAGCAGAAGAAAGATGATAAATAACATTATTACACCAAGGGAAGCAATACCTTTCCAGGGTATCAAACCAATAATTATCTCATTCAGGTTCAAATTAACCTCATTACATTTTGTAAATGTAAAACCTCTTTTGAAAAATTACTTCAAAATTGAACCTTACTTCGGAGAAATGGCTGGAATTTGACCTCTTTCTAATAGCTTTAATTTTTTCCCTTTTACTTTCATTCATTATGATGTCACCAATAAATGCAATAATTGGTGTCTTCTGCCAAAATACTTCGTAAAATGTTATTTGTCTTCCAGGGGGAGTGGGAAGGGAAGTTCTGTTTGTTTAAAAATGAAGTGAATTTAAAAATAAAATGAAGATTATATAGAACATATATTTTATGATTAAACAATCTTAGAGGCCACGCTAAGAATTAAGAATTGTTTCATTGGTCTTTCATGCAAAATGGTTCTTACCACTTTATTTACACTGCTAATTATCTTGAAGAAGTAAAACTGCTTCAGAAGGCTCAGATTCTGGATCACAGCCCACAGCTTCACAGTCATATCTGCTCATGGGAATTTTAGCACAATATTCCCCCAGGTGCTACAATTGGGTCAGCAGCTCTCCTGAGAGCTCAAGCGTATACGTGTCTCTGTGGGAGTTGGACAGCTTTAGCACTGCTCACAGCAGATGCCATCCAGGGTACAGGAAGGGAATATCTATTTATTTTCTCCAGGCAGATTATGGAGTAGGAACAGATCTGTATAATGGCTTTTCTATTCCACAGTTCCCCAAGGCTGTTGCTCATCTGGAAGCAAGGGTGCGTGAGTCAGCAGTCTGTCCTTAAGGTATCATCATTCTGTATACTATTTGGGTGATAAAACTTAAGATTTTTGCATTCAGCTTCATGATATGTGGTGGTGAACATACTTCACTGCCACTTTCAGAATAAAATGTTGTCAGTGCAGCAAAAAGGGTAGCTCTAGCAGCATAGATTTTGAGAAGTAATTTTTTCTTTCCTAAGACACTGTAGATTGAGCTTTTTCTGTTATCTAACTCTCCCACCTGTTCCAGCTGCACTAGCAGGACTGTGTTTAGTTTGCAAGGTTCAAGGTTAGCCTGAGGTTGGGCTCAGACCATGGTCAAGAAATGTAAACATGTAAAAGGCATGTGATATGAACACACTTGGGAAATGCCATGTGGTGTTCCTCCTCCTCCCCACCCTTCCTAGTGAAAGCCCACTGATATTTTCTGGAGTGAATCCTCTAGGAGAACAGATAAGCACCTAGACAAAGCTGCAGCATAACAAGGCTTAAGCACAAATGAGAGTTTATCCCTCTTCTGAAAGCCTTAATGAGGCAAAGCTTACGTGGGACTGGTGTCTGCAGACTTATTGTTTCTTCCTGTCTTTTATGAATCATGGAAAGAAACATCGTCTCAGTTCCCTCTGAGATGCATCCAGGCTGATTTAACCTGTTTATCGTGGCTCCCGGGGTATGTCTGCACTGTATACCTGTTCTGCTACAAGCAAGGTTTTTCCAGAGCCAGAAGCAGTGCAGGTGTGTCAGTGGTGCTTTGCATAAGGCTAATTGTCATGTGCTGCTATGTCTGTGTGGCCATGCTCTGGGCAGTACCGTCCTGCCGCCTTGTTCAGACTAGTGGGGGTAACTCTCAGACAGTTCTGCCTTGTGGAGCACAAAGCTTTGCTGTCCTCATGCATTCTTAGGGTTTCTCCTAACTTCAGTTTCTGCAGATGCTTCAGCTAATCGTTGCCTTTCATTTTGACAGGAGACAAACTCACATTCTTCCCACCAGAGAGATCAGCCCTCAACATTTCTAGAAGTGCTGAACTATGGTCGTGCAGTGGAAGAGTTGGGGACCTCCCAGTGACTCAGTTTCTGATAAAAGAGACTAATCTCCTACAGTCAGGTATGGTGCAGTGCTCATGTTCTTGCTCTAGAGGTCCTATTCTGAAAGCCCAAAAAGCCCAGCATCACAGAGGAAGCCCCAACATTTACTGGGAATGGCTGCTCTTGGTCCTCTTCTCCCCAGGTACCCTACTAACCCAGAACTGTCTCCTTTCTGCCTTACCACTTTCCAGGCAGCATCTGCTCTCCAGCAATCATGTGTTGTACAGAGTCTAAAAAGGGCAAGAGATAAATGTTTCAAACCTCATAGAAGTACAAAATTCACAAGACTGGGTTTTTTTGTACATCTTCCACAGAATTCAGCTACAGTTGCATTGTAGTGCCCAATTTCCATAGCCCATTGGCTTGTTTAAGAGTCTCAGTTCCACAGCCAAGTCTCCTATGCAGCACGTGACTGGATAGATGGTACCCCACATGTGTAAATTTTCCGTTGAAGAACTGGGCACACATCTGTAAAATCTAAAAGTTTTAGTTTAGTTTGCTTCTTTTGATTTGGTTTCTCTCGCCTGAAAATTCTCCATGTAAAAACAGTGCTTGCTCTTATCTCCTTACCTGCTTCCTCAAGTGTAGTGGGGACACACGGGCCACTCACTGCTCCCAGCTTTCCCCAGTCCATTTGCATTGTACCTCTTGCCACCATGGTGCATGTGTGTAAGTTGCAAAGGTGACCCATAAGGTGCCACCTAAGTCAAGGTCAAATTTCTGTTTGTAGTCAGACAGTGTCTAAGGTAAAGTTCACTCACCTTTTTTCTTTCATTTCTCTCCCTGCTTCTTTTCTTTTCACACTTTCAGGTACAGCTCTATGAGAAACTGGTTTCAGTGTTGATGCAGACTTAAACAGTCTGCTTTTGGTTTCACTCCCACTCTGCATTTCTCTGTTTCTTTAGTTGTGATCCTACAACTTGTGCGTGGGCTTGTGTTAGAAACTGAATCACTGACATGATGCAACAGCTACACAGGTGGTGATGGAGGAAGAAAGAGAGTAGAAACTTGTTAAATTGGCTTCACCAAGTTCTTTTGGAGGATACACCTTCCTTCTCTCTATGCATGGCTTTCTCTCCCTTTCTCTATCTTTTCCTTCCCTGAGCAGTCCTACCTGTCACCTGTAGATCATGTTTCTTGTAGTCAGCTCTTCACATCCTCTATGTACAGATCTATATATATCATGTTAACAGAGCAAAGTCTTCAGTCTATGTCTTGTGCACCTTTTCACCAATACAGAGAAAAGAAAAGCGTACCTGTACTACCGGAGCATGCAGGACACAGAAAATGAGCAGCACGTCAGGTTAAACCAATTGCAGTTCTGAATTGTAAGGACAATGTGTTAACAGGGCTTTTTAGGCAAGTGACTTAGCCTCCGACTGCTCATGGGGATGCTGAGTGGTGTAATGATAGAATTTTCACACGACCAGAATTTCATTACATCATTTGTTAGTGTATAGAATATCACAAGGGAGTTCTACTTTATTTAACATAGTAACAATGAACAGCTGGCTGCGTTACAGCACTCTGTGTCAGCAAGGATACAGTCAAAATATATTATATTAGTCTAGTTTAAAACATTCAAATTACATTTTTGTAGGTTGGCCAGTATGCGCTGTGAATGAGCAAAACAAGGAAAAGAAAATTCAATAGCGGAAATAAAATGTTAAACATAATGAGATCCTGAGCACTATGCAGAAAAAATGTTGGCATGAAAGGTGTTAGAGGGATTTAATGTATTTAAGGGGCATAGGATTATAAAGGTGTCTAGTTTCCGAGATTGCTCTGTTGTCTAACAGGACTTTAAGCCAAGAGTTATCTACGGTACAATGTTTATATCGCTATTCTGATAAAATTATGATTTTACTTGCCTGAAAACTCCAGTGTTAAAAATGTCAGCTATTCACTCCTTCTGTGCCCCTGTGAGTTTAGTGGGACATTTGATCCTTCCCAGCTACTGGCATTGCCTGGTCTTGGGGGTTGTTCTGTACCACCTCCCTCCTCCCTTCCCCTCCAGCCATATCAGAGCATCCCTGCTGCTGCAGTGAGGACACTAGACTTCTCTGCCTGTTGTGATATGTATCATACAGAGAAGTCTAGACCCTCCTGCACACTAGCACTGTGTCGTATGTCACACAAGTTGGTACGTGCAGTTACAGCCTCTGTAATGGCTCACAGACTGTGCTACATTAGCCTCGTCTTTCTCATTCATTCCTGTGTGGCCTTTATCAAGTTTGCTAATTTTTCCGAGTCTCAGCTCACCAAACTAGAGAGTTAGGTTTATGCATGATTTACTTGTGTGTTCTGACAGATGGGCAGAGTTCTGTGATCTGTTCCATAGCAAAATATAAATACTCTGCACAAACACCCATTCTGGCATTTTTAGTGCACTTTACTGAAGTTTATACAGTATTACACAAGTTAATAATAGGAAGAAGGGGACTTAGATGTCATTCCTTGCCAGTTTGTGCTATTGCCCACAGACCTTTTCAGAGTACTTTGCAAATGTAGTTTTACAAGCTGAAAAGGACATTTTGTTCCCACAGTTGCTATAAAAGATCTGTGATATTAAAACACGGGATTGACAGGAAGCTTTCTCTGAAGATTGGCCTGTTTTGTTTTTTTTTTTTTTACTTAAATATGCACGTTCATATTTTGGCCTTTGTATTTCTCTAATAGCCAGTAGAATTGCACTGTCATTAGCTTTTCTTCCCATTAAGCACAACTAGGCATATTCAGCATGTCCAGTCTTACAGTAGCTGATTTCTTTGGGCATCAGTTGTTGGCACTGCTTTTCTCAGAACATCCTCCAGCTCACTCACCTTAATCCTGCTTCAGAGACAGATGGGCAGAATGAAATAAAGGTTTCCAGGTTGGGCCTTACAAACCATTGAATGAACAACCAGTTGGGGTTCTGCTACACAATTAAATGTAACATAGTCATACACAAATGCCCTGATGAAAGGGGATTCAAAATTGGGAAGGGAAAAAAAGAAAAGCAAGATGCAACAACAGCCTCAGGGTTACCACCTTCAAAGAAGGTTTCCACAAGATGTCCCAGTTTAAGGTTGAACAATTAGAAAAAGGGCTGAACTATATTTTACAGATTTTTTTCCTTCAGAAACAGTTTTCTGATCTGTGAAAGACACTGAGGGGGAAATGCTCTCCTCAGCCGCAACTGAAGTGAAACAAAATTGATTTTTACAGTTCCTCTGAAACAAATATAAAGAGACTGACATTGTCTCACATCTTACAGTCACTAATGGGGAAATTGAGGACTGAAGCTGGTAAGGGTGGGTGAAATCAGCCTAGTGCAGAGAGTCTGCTGCTTGGGTCCATAACTGACAAATATACTTCTGGAAATGGACTGGAAAACATGAAATGCAAAGGTCCTGGCCGACCTTCAGCAAGAAAACCACATTTCTCTCTTTCAAGCAAGAGACACTGAAACACAGAGCTGCTGTTCTTAAACACAGCTGCTTGTGGAGAGGTGTTAAAATGGTTTATTTAGCTAACACAAACATGACTAGAATCTGTGTGAAGAAAGGTGCCTACTGCCTGTAGCATCCCAGCTGAGGAGGCAGATGGTAGGAAATGCATGCGATGCCCGTTAAAGGAGGGAAGAGAATGGTTAAGTTGGCTCTGCTGGGCCTTTTGATTGGAATGAGCAAATTAGAATAAGAGATGTAGTATTTCATGTTGGCTTGAACACTTCAAATGACAAACACACAGCAGACACAAATGTAATAAAAATTTTATTGTCTTCTGAATAATGGAGAGTTTATTATGTTTTTTTGTGTGAGGGTAAGTAATGTAATTAAGACTGCACTGTAATAACAATTGTGACAAGAGCTATTTTTAAGGTCCTCAAATCTTTGACAAATTCTACTTTTAAGCTTTCTTGGTTCCTGCAACAGGTGGTAAAAAAAAAACAAAACAAAAAAACAACATATTCACAAGCCCTTATTGAACATGTTAAAAAAACCCTGTAGAAAATTAAATAAAACACATATCCTGATGCCAGGTTTCATCATTTAACAGAAATAGGTTAAGAAACACCACAGCAGGGTTTAATGGGAAAAAGTAGCTCATACGTAGCTATTTCTATGCCAACTTTGTTTGGATAAAGGATATTTTAACAAGTTTTTTGCCTAAAATTATGCATCCTAAATATCCCTAAATGTTCCAGCACTGAAGAGATAACGTGTATTGCTTGATAATTCCTTTTAACAATTTAGCATTGCCATTATATTAAGGCTTTGATGTAGCATATCACTATAAAAAGTCAGTCACTCTTCAGTATTTGCTTAAATTAATGTTTTGCTATATAGGGATGAAGTTAAGCATGTGCTGAATTGATGTGTTGAATCATTGCCTGAGACAGTTCATCCATCTGCAGTATTCCTGTAAAATGGAGTGACATAATGGACATTTCAGTCTGGGACATTCTGGTGCTCAGCAAGAGCTGACACCAGGTGGGCTGTCCTATCTGGTGGGAGTTAGAGCTATAGCGCTAAATAGCCTGCAAGTCAAACATTTAATAAACCAGACTGTCTTTAGCCTTCATGTTTTCATTACAGTTATTTTCCAGACACCAAAAGATGAGTTTATTTTTTGAAAGAGACACCACAAGTATAAACTAGAGCATAACTTTTTATTATTTGTAAATGTTACATGTTTCCTTGCTGAAGAGCATTATCAAAACTTAACACAGGATATTGATTTTAGTGCTGTTAAGGGAAAATGATCCATCTTCCCTATGCAGAAAGCATGACATCACAAAGGGATGGAAACAAAGAGCTCTGAGAGACTGGGATAGGCAAACTTCCCCCCTTTCACAGGAAATGGGTGAAGCCTTGCTTGAAATTATTATTCAGACGTTTTGTGCTGTGAAGGAAATGTCTCCTGATAGCACAAGCTATTGGTTTCCTGTTGTGAACTAACAGTTTTGGCATAACCAAGAATGGGTAGGAAGGGCAAATGATTT